>NC_038047.1:2738547-3373936 GCF_002211085.1 Panicum hallii | reverse complement strand
AACTTTTCCCCACCCCGCTGGTTATTTAACCCCGCGATAACTGTAGGAAAAAACCACGCTTTCAATCTGCATTCCATCAAAAGCCACCGAATTCCCCAATCCGAGCCAAGCACCGCCACCTTCCCCCAGGAGGAATCTCCCGCTCCGACCTCCCCGCCCCTCTCCCCGCAGCCCTCGAGCATCTCGTGGCCAGCGCATCGGAGATGGCGTCCAAGAAGTTGGAGATCGAGGAAATGAAGAAGGATGCGGAGCCATCGACCGCGGAGTGGACACACAGTAAGTGCTCCCTCAACAATCTGAAAAAGCTGGTTTCTGAGGGGTTGCTACAAGAGAAGAACCTTGTCAACTGGCGCCCCTCTATCCGTGAACCTTTCCCCATGGAGAATGTCGACGAAATCATCACATTCAACCATTTTGCCGAACTGGGATTGGCCCTCCCCACTTGTTCTTTCTTTCGCGGCCTTCTTTACTACTACGGGCTTGAGCTCCATCACCTCAACCCGAATTCCATTTGCCATATTTCCATTTTCATCCACTTCTGTGAAGCATTTCTCGGAATCGAACCCCACTGGGATCTGTTCCGTTTCCTCTTCCGCGTCAAACCCCAACCAACCATGAAAAAACTTGCTGTAGTGGGGGGCGCCTGCATCCAACTGCGACAGCAGGCCGGCGAAAAATACCTTTCATATAAATTCCCCTCCAACCTTCCTGGATGGAAAAACCTATGGTTTTACATCGAAAACCATGCTCCCCCCTGCTGACGGAGTCGAGCAGACCGCCAGTGGTGAGGGGGGAATGGAACCTTGAACCCTCCGGCATGGAAATGATACAGGTCAAAGAGCTGCTGGAGGCCATCGAGGCGCTGAAGAAGGAGGGAGTGACCAGCGCCTCCGTCATGTTCTCATTTTACAAGCGCCGCGTCCAACCCATCCAACAGCGATGTTGCCTGGGCTTCGAGTACACCAGCCCCGCTGACCCTTCTCGCATGTGCACAGAGGAGGTGCCAGACGAAGTCGCGCTCCAGCGGGTTCAGCGGGTGCTGCTGGACGTAAACACCGTGCCGTACGTGCCCACCTTATACTCCGCGCGAAATCCGCCCCCGCCGGTAAGTATTCGACTTCTTTCGCTGAAGAAATCGGCTACTGCGCCGGTACGGAACTGAAGAAATTCCTGCAGGGACACTCGGAGCTGTACTGCAGCTACCCGCCGCAGCCGGACCTCCCCCGAGCGTATCACCTCCTTCCTTCTGCAGCCACGGCGGCCAAGAAGGCTCGCCTTGCTGTGGCTCAAAGCCGCCACGAGTCCGCCGAACGCGTGGACTCGCCAGCGGGGGAAGAAGCCGAAGGAGGTCCGCGCCCTGCTGCCGCCGTTGCCACCAAGACGGCTCGCCTTGCTGCGGTTCAAGGCAGCAGCGGGTCCACCGAGTGCGTGAGCTCGCAGGCGAGCGAAGGAACCGGAGGGGAGCCACGTCGGGACAACTCCTCCGACCAGAGCGTGGAGTTGGCCGGCGCTCTGCCACCGGTGCCGAAGGGCCAGCGCCAGGTGCGCAAACGCAAGGCCCAAGAAGTCGAGTCCTCCAGGTATGAAATTGCTGTTTTGGCCAGTTGCGAAGTTTCCATGATGCTGAGTACTGACAGCGTCCCCTTGCAGTCTCCCTGCTCTGCCACCCGGGACTGAACCCGAAGTGGTGGAGGCAGGCCCCTGTGCCGCCGCGGCGGTGACAATCGCCGTGGCGGGGACCCCTCCATCGGCCGACCAGGCCTCGCCATCAGCAACGGGCGTTCCCCGACGGGCCTGGCGGGTAAAGAAGGCTGCCAAGAAGAAGTCGACACTGTAAGTTTTCTTTCGATCGCTTGAAGATCCTGCTCATGCCCACTTGGATAACAATGTTATCGATGTCACCAGGGCTGCGAGCGCCGTGCAACTCCAGCTGGAACTAGGCACGGCTGCAGTGCCTGCCTCGGCTGCTGCAGCCCCCGAGCCCCC
Source organism: Panicum hallii (assembly GCF_002211085.1). Taxonomy (NCBI): domain Eukaryota; kingdom Viridiplantae; phylum Streptophyta; class Magnoliopsida; order Poales; family Poaceae; genus Panicum; species Panicum hallii. The sequence goes on along the minus strand of NC_038047.1, from coordinate 3,371,950 downwards.
AGTGCCTGAGGGGCCGGTACCCGCAGAGGTGGCCCCTGAAGCGGATGCGGCGCTCCCCGACTTGCCGCCTCCCGAGCCCCGACAAGAGGGAGCCGGACCCAGTGGTGGGGAACAAGTCGAGATCCCTGATGCCGCTCATACTGATGGCGCAGGTACGCGCTTACCCGCCCGCGGCTGGTTGCGGAGGTCTGGGCATAATGTGTTGACCACGTTGTGTGCTTGCAGGTGTCCAGCCGCCGCCGCCCGGGGATGCCGCCGGGCCCTCGGGGAGTCCCCGTGAGGTGTTGAGGGCCGGGTCAGGGCACCAGAATGTCATCACTACCGACCTGGTGGATGACCTCCTGCTGTCGGCGGAGAACCTGAAGACCTTCAAAAGCACCTTCAAGGAGCTATACGACTTCTCCATGGTAATACTCGGGTAATGTTCCCGATGTGCGCATTGGTGAGTTGTTTAGGACTCATTCTCCCCCTTTTGCGCAGCATGTGATCACCAAATCCCAGAAGAAGTCGGAGAAACTCCGCGCGGTCGTGAGTGATGCGCGGGAATTAGCTGCCCTGAACAAGCGCATCTCCGAGGAGAAGACGAAGAATTGCTATCTGCAGCGAGAGCTTGATATGCTGAAGCAAGAAAGGACTCGAGAGACCTGGCTGCTCAAGAATGACCTAAAAAACATGGAGAAGGCCAACTCCGAGCTCCAACAACAGCTCAAGGAGCAACAAGCAGAGTACCAGGAGCAGCTCAAGGCAGAGAAGAAGGCGCACCAAGGTAGGCCCTCGCTCCACTCGAGTACTTTCCCTCAGTAACTCCCCATTAGATGCTGAAGTACCCTTATCACAGAGCTTAGGAAAATAACAAAACACAAAGAGGAGTTGCTTACTGACGTGAAGAATATGCTGTATCGACGTACAGATGATGTTGAAAGGCTGCAGAAGGTGATCGGCGACACTGAACGTCAGTTCGTCGACTGCCTTCAGCAAGTCAAAGCGCTGAGCGAGAAGGACGGGCAGCAGCGCAAGGAGCTGGAGGACCTCCGGGGGGGCCGCCCAGGAGGTGGTGGACATGGTGGATCCGCCAGAAGAAGGCGATGCAGGCCCGCGGCCCCTGCTGGAGCGACTCCGCGAAGCCCTGAAGAAGGTGCTCAAGTTCCTATCCGAGGCTCCGGTCGCGTGCGTGAGCAATGCGCTCGCCTATGTCAAGTCCTTCGTGCCGAACGCGCAGCTGAGCATCTTCGCGCAAGGGATGGCGGCGGACTGCACAGACGAGCGGTTCGAAGAGTACTTACTAGAGGCCCAACCTGTAGCAGAACAAATTGTACATAATGTACTGCAGGATTAGGGTATATGAAACACTTAATCATTCTCGTATGTGAATGCTTCCCTCGACAACTCTACTTGTTTGCATATCTTAGCTGAATTGGGATCCAGGCTTACGAGACTCAAGTAGTAGGCGCGTCCCTGGGTGCAACGACCCGAAGGGCAGCTAGAATTCGTGTAACAAAGTAGCCACAACTCGATCGAGCGGGTCTAGACTTGTTAGGAATGAACGCGAGCATCGTCGCAGGGTTGCCGTGCATAGGGCAAAGGGGGGACTACCCCAAGTACGAGGCCTCGGAGTGTAGTCGAGGAGCGCTCCTTCTGTGAGCGTGCTCCGCAAGCTAGGTAAGATCCGGACAGACGGATCAAACTTGCAAGGAGCGGGTGCGGGCAGCGCCGCGGGATTGCCATTCTTTTTGGCAAAAACGAGACTGTTCTGAGTGCAGCCACTCAGAATGTAGTCGATGTAGCTCTTTATGCGAGCCGTTCCAACGTACTAGGTGTAGGCCAGTCGAACGGATCGACTGTGCTGGAAAAACTGCGACCGCTGTCGCGTGCGACCATCGAAGGTCGCGGCGGAGCTTGATATGCCGAGAAGTTAGCCGGAGCCGAGGGCTCCGTCAGAAACGGAAGTCGAAAGGAGATGACCGTGGCCGTGGCCCCCGCGTCATGCGCGACAAGAAGTCGATTTGTATGTATATGTGTTTGCACATGACACCTGCCATCGTGGAAGTAAGACGGCATGTACAACCCGAGTTATGTGGGTCACGGCCTCCAAATTGATTCGGGGAAAGAAAATCTTCTGAGCCCCCGGGGAATTAGCGATCACTGGGTCTCGACTTAAGGGTAGAACTTGCGCAGGTTTTGAACGTTCCAGGAGTTCGGGACCTCGCGACCATCGGGGAATTGTAGTCGATAAGACCCTGGCCTTGTGACCTGCTTGACGACGAACGGCCTTCCCACCTTGAATTGAGCTTGTGTAGGCCAGACTCGTCCTGAATACGACGCAAGACCAAATCGCCGACGCTGAATGACCGCTCCCTGACGTTGCGATCATGGTATCGCCGGATCCCCTGCAGGTACCGGGCTGACTCAACAAGGGCGGTACAGCGAGCTTCCTCCGCGGAATCGAGCTCTAACTGCCGCACCTCGTCCGCCTCGCCTTCATTGTACATTTCGACCCTTGGAGACCTCCACATGATATCGGCTGGTAGGATAGCTTCGGATCCATACACGAGGAAGAAAGATGTTTGTCGTGTGGCTTTGGACGGCTGAGTCCGAAGTCCCCAGACGACATGTGGTAGCTCATGCACCCATTTTCCTTCCTTCTTGCTGTTCTCATCATAAAGTCTCTTCTTGAGGCCGTCGATGATCAAGCCGTTCGCCCGTTCGACTTGTCCGTTAGCCCTGGGGTGTGCAACCGAGACATATTTGACTTCAATGCAAGCATTCTCGTAGAACTTCCATAACTGGTTCACCATGAAGTTTGACCCCAAGTCTGTGATGATGGAGTTGGGGAAGCTGAAACGGTGCAGAATATCTGAAATGAAGTCGACGACCCGATCTGGTGTGAGCTTGGCTATCGGCTTGTACTCGATCCACTTAGTAAACTTGTCGATAGCCACCAGAACATGGGTGAAACCGCCTGGTGCCGTCGTGAAGGGCCCGATCATGTCAAGACTCCAACAGGCGAAAGGCCAGGATGGCGGTATGGTGATGAGGCTGTGAGCTGGAACGTGCGTCTGTTTGCCGAAGAATTGACAGTTTTGGCACCTGCGCACGAGATCCTCCGCGTCGGTCACCGCGGTGGGCCACCAGAAGCCAGCTCTGTAAGCTTTCCCCACCAGCGTTCTCGAAGCCGCATGGTTGCCGCGGACGCCGTCGTGGATCTCCCGCAGTATGGCGTAACCGTCTTCCTTTGTGACGCACTTCATGAGAACCCCTGACCGGGCGCCTCGCCGATAGAGCTTGCCGTCGACCAGGACGAAACCTTTGCTTCTTCGCAAGATGCGAGCTGCGTCAGCGCTCCTGGCGTCGATTCCCGCTGGCAACCGTTGATCTCGTATGAAGTCGATGAAAGCCCCTCGCCAGTCTTCCTCCAGCACCATAACCTCTCAATCGGGTTGTCGGGAACCCGAGTCGATGGTTACCTACGGAGAAGGCTTGATGGATGGCTGATCGAGCTCCTGGACGAAAACCCCCGGCGGGACTTGAGCGCGCGTTGACCCCAACTTGGACAGGATATCTGCACCAACATTGTGCTCCCGTAACACATGGTGAACCTCCAAGCCGGAAAACTTGCTTTCCAGCTTGCTCACTTCCTGTACGTATGCATCCATTGTCTCCTTGTTGCAGTCCCATTCCTTATTGACCTGCTGAACAACAAGAAGAGAATCGCCATATACGAGTAGTCGCTTGATCCCTAGTGATATCGCCAAACGAAGCCCGTGAAGCAAGGCTTCATACTCGGCTTCATTATTGGATACCTTCCATAGGATCTGAAGGACGTACTTCAGTTGTTCGCCACGTGGGGAGATAAGCAAAACACCAGCACCCCCGCCGTCGAGCTTGAGGGACCCATCAAAATACATGGTCCAGTGCTCTGGCTTGTCCACTGGGGTTGGGACTTGATTCTCCCTCCATTCAGCCATGAAGTCAACTAGAGCCTGTGACTTGATTGCAGTGCGTGGCTTAAAGTCGATTGACAAAGCCCCCAGTTCCACTGCCCACTTAGATATGCGTCCCGTGGCATCTTGATTATGGAGAATATCCGCCAGCGGGAAATCCGTAATCACAGTGATCTTGTACTCATCGAAGTAATGGCGCAACTTTCTTGATGTAATTAGAATTGCATGTAAGAGCTTTTGAACAGCTGGGTACCGTACCTTTGATTCGGAGAGGACCTCGCTGACGAAGTAGACAGGCCTCTGCACTCCAAACGCATGGCCTTCTTCGCCTCGCTCGACTACAATAGCACTGCTGACAACGTGGGTTGTCGCCGCGATGTAGAGTAGTAGATCCTCTTCCGATAGCGGAGCTGTAAGGATCGGAGGTGACTGGAGGTGAATTTTCAAGTCTTGTAGAGCCCGCTCGGCCTCCTCCGTCCATTGAAACTTGTCTTGGCGTTTTAGGAGCTTGAAGAAAGGTAGTCCTCTCTCCCCGAGTCGGGAGATGAACCTGTTCAGGGCCGCCATACAACCTGTCAGCTTCTGCACATCCTTGATTGTGGCCGGAGCCTCCATATCAGTAATGGTAGTGATCTTTACAGGGTTGGCTTCGATGCCCCGGTTGCTGACGATGAACCTGAGCAACTTCCCTGAAGATACTCCAAAAACACACTTGGTGGGATTGAGTTTCCACCGATATCTGCGTAGACTGCAAAATGTTTCCTCCAAATCTACGATCAAGTTATCGGAATCCCTGGTCTTGACGACCACATCATCCACATAGGCCTCAACGTTCTGGTGCAGCTGATCCGCGAAACACATCTGGATCGCACGCTGATATGTTGCTCCTGCATTCTTCAACCCGAAGGACATTGTTTTGTAGGCGTAAGTCCCGTACGGCGTGATGAATGCAGTCTTGATTTTGTCCTCCTCCTTGAGCGCAATCTGATGATACCCTGAGTAACAATCAAGAAAACAAAGAAGGACACATCCAGCCGTCGAATCGACGACTTGGTCAATGCGCGGCAGCCCAAAATGATCTTTTGGGCAATGCTTGTTGAGATCGGTGTAGTCGACACACATTCTCCATTCATTGTTCTTTTTCTTTACAAGGACGGGATTCGCTACCCACTCTGGATGGATAACTTCTTTAATGAATCCAGCCGCGAGAAGTTTAGCGATCTCCCGTTTAATGGCCTCACGCTTGTCGTGGGCAAACCTCCGCAGGCGTTGCTTCTTAGGCGTGGCCTTCGGGTGTACATTCAAAGCATGCTCGATCAACTCCCTGGGCACCCCTGGCATATCCACTGGTTTCCATACGAATATGTCTCGGTTAGCCCGAAGAAAGCTGACGAGCGCGAGTTCCTATTTGTCACCCAAGCCTGCACCGATGATGGCGGTCTTGGATGAATCTCCCTCCTTGAGCTGGATCGTCTTGAGGGCCACATCATCAGTCGACTGGATGCTCGACTTGTTGGCCTTCTTGGAAGGAATCTCCAGCCCAGTCTGGGAGGGCTGCTGCGCGGCCGCGAGTACTTCTCCCGAAGCATCTGGCACACGAGTAGTCGAAGCGTACTGGATCGCCTTCTGATTGCAGTCGTACGACTTCTTCAAGTCGCCGCGGAGGGTGAGCACTCCACCGAGTCCTGGCATCTTAAGAAGCAGATAGACATAATGCGGCACTACCATGAACTTGGCAAGTGCCGGTCGACCCAGTATTGCATGGTAAGAAGAGTCAAAAGTAGCCACTTCGAACTTGATGAATTCAGTACGATAATTCTCCTGCGTGCCGAAGGTGACTGGGAGGACCACCGTACCAAGCGGGTGTGCCGCATTACCTGGGACGATGCCGTAGAAGGGGGACTTGCTGGGAACCAGCATATCCTTGAAATCCAGACCCATCTTCTTTAAAGTGCTGATGAAGATGAGATTGAGCCCACTCCCGCCGTCGATCAGGACCTTGGTAAGCTTAACCTTTGCTACCACAGGATCCAGGACCAAGGGAAACTTACCAGGCTCGAAAAAGCTCATCCACTGGTCATTACGAGAGAACGAGATGGGGACCTCCGACCAACGGAGTGGCCGTGGTACCGCCGGCTCGATGGACAAAATCTCTCGGAGGAGCAGCTTCTGATCCCGCCTAGAACAGAAGTCCTCGTCCCCCCGAAGATGACGTTGACCACCTTCGACGCATCCTGAAACTTCGGGTTGCGCCCGTGATCCTCCTGATCATCGTCCTCGGGTTCTTTGTCAGCAGGCTTCTTGTTCTTCTTGCCGCCACTGGAGTTGCTGAACGTCCTCCGAAGGTGGTAGCAGTCGATGGCAGCGTGGTTGGCGCCCGGATGCCACGGGCACTTCTTCTGCAGGAGCTTCTCGAACTCCTCCTGAGTTGTCGACTTCTTGCCCCGCGAAGGACGATCGATAGCCGCGATGACATCATCTAGCTTTCGTTTCCGGGGTGGCCCGGAAGAGTCCCGCTGGCCTTTATCGCTGTGGTTGTCGTTTGGGCGCCGCAGATTGCTATCATGGCGCCGCGGGAACCGCTCCCGCATCTTCTCCTCCTGCTCGGACCAATCGTGCATCATATCACGAAGGCCCGCAACAGTTTTCGGCCTGTTCCGCCCGAAATCTCTGTATATGCTCGGGTCGGTGATGCCGTTGTAGAAGCAGTCGATGATGTCCTCCTCCGAGATGTTCGCGATGGTGGCGCGGACGTCGAAGAAGCGACGCGTGTAGGACCGTAGAAGCTCGTTACGTTCTTGCTTACACTGGGCAAGATCGTGTCGAGTACCTGCACGGGTAATCGCTCCCTGGAAATTGTCGATGAAGACCTTCTTAAGTCGTTCCCAGGAATCGATGGAGTTGCTGCCGAGGCTCTCCAGCCAAGTGAGCGGCGCAGGGTCCAAAGCCATCGGGAAGTAGACGACTTTGGTGATATTTGAGCCCCCCGCGACCTCAATGGCCGTGGAGTAGCAGCGGAGCCACTGCTGGGGAGCCTGCTTGCCGTCGTACTTGGTGATGCCAATGGGTTTGAAACCCTCTGGAAATCGATCACTACAGTCAGTACCTTCGTTTTCGACTTCTTCACGGGTCTTGTGCCTGGAAGAGATCACTGTCCGCGCATCGCGGCCTTCATTGATGTGTTGGCGCAGATCCCCTGGAGGAAGTCGATGATTGGCTTGTCGTGGCTGACCCCCTTGCGGTGGCTGCTGCCTCCCGCCAGGGGTCTGGCTCCCGCGAGCGTTGTCATTGCTGGGCTGGTGTCGAGGACGGCCGCCAGCCGTTCGGCTGTGAGCCTGGCTCCGGCTCTCACCCATGCGCTCCTCCCTGATGGTGGGGGCCGGGTTGTGCTGATCCAACTGGATCCAGGCCCTCTGTGCATAAAGGAGCGCTTGACGCACTTCCGGATCATGGCTGCGCTCGAGGATGGCCGTTACCCTGGCGATGTTGGCCACCGGAGTCCGGAAACCCCGCTCGCTTATGGCGGCAAACTCAGGGTCGAGCTCGCGATGCATAGATCGCCTTCGCTCGTTGGCCCTCCTCCGCCGGATCGCGCGGGCCCTGTTCCTGGCCCTCCGCACTTCGCGATCGGCATCGTTCTCGTCAGCGGCGTCGGCTGTGATCTCGTCCTCAGAGATCGCTTCAAAGTTGACGATGAGGAGGTCCTCATCGCCCTCGCCTTCTTCGGCCATCAGCACCTGGCGGGAGGAAAGCTCATGAGAACTTTCGTTGACTAGTTCAGTCGACCGCTCCGCCACGGTGGCCAAAGGCCTGCCCTCTTGAAAAGGCAAGGGCTCAAGGTGGGCCACGAGTCGACCCTCTGCCTCGAGTAGGTTGGGGAGCGGCATGCCCCTCCAATGCACCACGTGCCCCTCCGACAGAGAGGTGACCACCAAATCACCGATATCGGAACAACCCGAAGCCCCCCGACATGCGGTGGCTTCAAGCTTTCCGACCTGGAGTAGCAAGTCCAGGTCCTTCTCTAACATGGAGAGGGACCCAGAAGCGTTGGCTTCCTGAAGGTCAGTGGCCGATTCGCACAAGCCGAGTTGAAATCGGTTATGCAGATCCCTAGATTGGAACGAGCCCAAACCAGGGGGAATTGCCGCAACACCAGAAGAAGTCGAGGCCGGAGCAGACTCCATCTCGATCTGTGCTGCGGAAGTGTGGAGCGGCAAGTTGTCGAGCCCGTCGACGAACTTGTCGAGGTCGCAGCGGAGATCCGCAACGGGGGTCTTTGGCTTCATGTCGACGAGGAATCGTCGGAAACTGCCCGCACCATCTGCGACGCAGACCCATGAACCAAAAATGAATGTCGTGCCCTGAGAAGGAACTGACCTGGCGAAATTGAAAAATGCCATCAAGCTCGCCGGTGGATCTTCAACGCGCTCCCCTACCTGGCGCGCCAGCTGTCGGTGTTTAACCGGCTGCCCACCGAGGGATATGCCCAAGGTGGTAAGTTTTGGGTGAGGAGACGTCGAGATCAGGAACTCGAAGGTGCAAGGAACACAAGACTTAGACAGGTTCGGGCCGCACGGAGCGTAACACCCTACGTCCTGTATGGTTTGTATTGCCTTTGATGTAGAATGACCTAATGATCTTCTGTTTTGAGGGGGGTCCCTGACCTCTCTTATATGCCCGAGAGGCCAGAGTTACAAAGGTGCTAACCAACCCCCGTCGAGGGATCACACCAGAACACATCTCGAGTAGATCCTCTCCGTGTTGGTTAGCTCTATCTCCTATTTAAACGGGATAAATAAGAGATAAACAAAATGAATAAGAGATAAGACGGGCTTAATCTCTTAGACTACATAACATGCCCAGCCCGGTGGCCCCGGGTCTGACACTGCAGGCTTATCGAGTACTTTCGAAGCAGTCTTCGACTTCTTCTGAAGCTTCATCTTGAAGTCCTTCGAGTACTTGCTTAGCTGCATCGAAGCAATGAGGTGCTCATGCCCCGAATTTTTGTTATGGTGTGCGATTTAAAAATCGCACTCCATATGGAGTAGCCCCTGAGCCTTAGGTTGAATCAGAGAATCCGGCTGAGGGTCCCGTTAGTCTGTAATCCTCGTTATCCTTCAAAGAAATTTGAAAAATAAGTAGTCGATGCCACATATCCTGCAGCCCCCGAGCCTTGAATCCAGATCCCACAAATTTGGAGACAAGGATCCGAAAATCGTGGCATGCAGGCTAAAAAATGACAACTTCAGAAATTACCAAAATGATGATACTGTGGCAGAACCAACCTGAATTATACCGACTCAAGTACGCGAGTCCATTTCCGAGGACTCCAACGTGCTTCAGACGGTATAATCCCTTGGCCTGTCGGGTAACGTCCCGATAAACCACCGATACACAGGATCAAACAAGGTACCCCGCACGAAGGCGAGTCCAGAGATACAAAGGCCATCATATTTTACATCACAGGCAGTTAGAATACATGAGTGTTTAAAAGTAACATAATCTTCCCAACCGGGGAATTATTACAAACTGACATAAGTCTTAGAACAAACAGCGATATTAAAGTACGGTGTGATACACGTCGCCAGTATAGATGTCATGTTTGCCCTTGCATGACATCACTCGGAGGGGTCCAGGTTGGCCGGGGACGGGTCCCACTCCACGGACCAACCATCAGGTAGAGGGTAAGGCCACGGTACAGGCAGGGCTTGATCAGCAGAAGCATTACCTGGACAAAAGTTATAAAACAAGGCTGAATATTCTAATACTCAGCAAGGCTTACCCGGTGATGGTATACATAGCCATATAACTAGACTCATGAAATCTGGTAACGGTTTTGGGATAAACTTTCAGTGGAAACGCATCTAAGAGTGGATCCTTATCTTTCTCTTTTAGCTTTTAAGATTCTAGTTGGATATTCATTCTATGTGAGCACCTAGATCTAAGCAAGCATGGTATAAACTTTGATCATTCAATTCTTTTGAATCTCATACTATGATTGCTCTTATTACTCAATGTGACAAAGGAATTAAGCAGTCTCAACCATCGTGAGAAGCGGACGATTCGAATCGAATTTAACCTTGCAAGGTAAACCTAACACACACGCTTGGAACACCACAGGGTCGTCCCGAAGCAACCGTTTGCCTTTCATTCCGACTCATGGATCAGATCCACCACAAGCGACTGCAGGTCATACGCACTTCCAAAGTGCAGGACGTACGTCTGTAGCGCGACTACAAAACCCGTACTCCTGGTTGCCCAGCAACACGTATGCCTACACGTCGAACATAAGTAACCAAAAGAAGCAAGACAAGTGGTGGGAGGTATGTCCACTACTCGGGCCGATTGGCTACTAGGCTTACCGCTTACCATATTTCGCGGCATGTGGCTAGTACTTTCAAACGCTTAATCCCGATCACCACACGCTGCGACCTTATCAGAATTTCAACAACACAGACGGGGTATCACCTCGATCATGATACCTCACAAAACTCCCGTCCGTCATCCTTATAGTGATAACAGAAATGTAAGCATTACAACCCTATGTCGCGCGAGTGACAGGAAATCACTCGACTTCTACCGGCCCTATTAGCAGAGCAGCTAGCCGGACTCAAGTACTAGTATTCAATACATTGGTTCCTAGGAGGATGCAACTAGGGTTTCAAGCAATCCCTAAGAACTTAATGCAGAAATATATATAATAATATAAATGGTAGAGTAAATAAAATAAGGTTTATGTCCGGGGCTTGCCTTCTTGAGCAGGGTTGAGAGTAGAAGGATCGAGGTTCTCCGAACTTTGGTTCGGATCTTCAGTTAGATTCTCGACGGTGTCTCCGGGATTTTCAGGACTTTCCTCGACTTGATCCGCGATCAGTTCGTAGTCACCGTCAGCGAGGGTAATCGGTTCTACATGATATGCAAAGCAAATATTATTAAGAAATGTGCATTCTTTTATTTGGGTCACATCAAAGATTATGCTTTCAAAGATTAACATTTCGAGAAAGGTCAAAACAAAGAAAATGTTAGCCTAAATTTATAATTGATGCTTAATTTAACCACATTATTGAATTAATTTAAGATAAGCATCAAAGCATATATTAAAGTTAAATTTAAATTTGAATTTAAACTTTTTAAGTAAAGAAGGTTATAAAATTTGGAACACTTAAAAAGAAATAGATCACCTCTTAATTCATAACTAAAGGATCTAATTAGTTAAAGTTTGAAAAGATATGTCTAGCTAATATTAATTTAAAATAATTTAAAAGGATTCAAATTGTAGTACAACTTGATTTTGAATGTTTTGCATCATTTTAGATATCATGTATAAGAATTACATATCATAATTGCAAACAATCAACACAATATGCAAGAATTAAAGACATTACATTTCCTTGTTTCAAATTTAAATTAGATTCAAAAATATTTGGTTTCATATCAAATCCTTTTAACAAAATTTATAGAGTTCTTAATCTAGTTTCCAACAAAACAAGTTTTGCTAATTTTGGAATTTCCTGTGATTTGTTATGTATTTTACAAGACAGCATATGCATCTCACATGAAATAACAGGCACTTAGGGGGGGGCCTCGGTATTTTTGCATTGGGACCCCTGGAACAAAAGAACTAATTGCATCAGGGTCCTTGCCCGACCTCGCGACGGCCGGCGCGTCGGGCACGACGGCGTTCCCGCCGGCGGCGAGGACTCCGGCCAAGGGGGAGGGGTCTATCACCATCTACACGACCTCGGAAGAGTATAGCACAAGGAAACACAGGATTGGTAGTAGATGAACAGGGCGACCGACGGATGGGGGCGGCGGCCGTGGCGGCGCATCGCCGTTCCTGGCGATGGGACGGCGAACACGGGCCAAGAAGGGGCGCATGAGCACCAGTGGACCATCGGGGAGTGGTTTGTCTACCTGGTGGAGCGAGAGACCGAGTGGAAGGGGCTGTCGACGGGAGGACCGAGCTCAAACAGCTCCGGCGGGCGGCGGCTCGGGATGAGCAAGATTCCGGCCAAGGGGCGGTCGGGGTTGATGGGGCTCGAGCTGAGGAGCAAGAGGAGAGGGTGGAGGAGCTACCGGTGCAAGGAATTGGATTGGGATGAAGTGAGTGCTTCGGATTTTGGCGGGGAATGCACGGTGGCGAGCTCGGGTTCTGGTGACCGTGGAGAAGAGCACAGGGCAAGCTAACTGGAGAAAGAGGAGGGAATGTGGTTTGGTTGTAGCATCGCTAGCTCACAGAAGAGAGGGAAACACTAGGGAAAAGAATGGATTGCAGCCGAGCTCTGGATTGCGACGGCGAGAGGGCGGCCAGCATGCACCCGAGGATGTCGTGGCGCCTACGCAGGGGGACACCGGAGCAGGGGCTGCTGCGGTGGGCAAGGAGGAGACTGACACGTGGAGAGGGGCAGCATGAGGTGGACGGCGGCGACTGCAAGACGGCGGCCAGGAGAGGTGCACTGTCGCCGGCGTCTGGGCAGGAGCAGAGGAGCAGAAGGGGTGCAGAGGAAGAAGAAAGGGGAAAAGATCCAGGGACTAGTTTGCAATTTGTGAAAGTTACAGGGACCCTGCAGAAAAGTACTTTTTCCCACTAATCTAGGGGTTTTCTGAGAAAAAGTCCAACATGAAAATTGTAGGGTTTTTCAAGCTCTACACTTTTGCTTTAAGACTCAAATTCAAAAACTCAAAGTTTGCCCTATTACAAAATGAATTTTGAATCAAGGTAAAATGAATTTACCCCTGTCCTTACCAAATCAAGTTTTAATCAAATTTTTGACATTTTTACATTATTCTTAGGATATCATGATGACAATTATTTTTTTACAGATAGGTCCTTAAGTAAGCATAAAATTACTTTTACCCCTTACTTTTTGCACAAAAGACCCTGTAATCTTGCATTTTTACACACAGGCCCTTGCTTTTACTTAGGAGCTTATTTTACCTTATGAACAAACCCAAGCACACACCTTGCACAAAAGGACTTGTAATGCAGGAAAATTTTTAAATACACCCTTAACATCTATGTCTATTACATCCAGGGTTTGGTTTGTATGAATCTTATTACCTGGATGTCACAGCCTTCCCCCCTAAAAAGAATCTCGTCCTGAGATTCGAAAGCAGAAGATAATGGAATGATCAGATTTGGGAACCAGTTGAAAGGAAAGTCGGGAAATTTTGTTGAAGATAAGATTCCGTTTCCCAAGTCGCTTCTTCTTCAGTGTGATGATCCCATAGGATCTTATACATTTTGACTGTCCTCCTTCTGGTGACTCTTTCCTTGGTATCCAAGATTTTAATAGGTTGTTCAACATAGGATAGATCGGGTTCGATCTCGATGGCTGGGATTTCAATGATCTCCGAGGGTACCTTAATACACTTTTTAAGCTGAGAGACATGGAAGATATCGTGAATAGCACTCATTTGAGGTGGAAGGAGGAGTTTGTAAGCCACGGGGCCACAAATTTCAAGAATTTTGAAAGGTCCGATATAACGGGGTGCTAGTTTTCCTTTTATTCCAAAACGTTGAACGCCCTTAGTGGGGGATACTCGGAGATATACAAAATCTCCTATTTGGAACTGCAAGGGTTTCCTTCTCCGATCCGCATAACTCTTTTGTCTAGACTGAGCTGTTTTAAGATTAGCTTGAATAATTCTGACCCTGTCCTCGGCTTCCATAACCAAATCTGGTCCAAAAATCTTGCGTTCACCAGTCTCAGACCAACTTAAAGGGGTTCGACATTTGCGACCATATAAAGCTTCAAAAGGTGACATTTGGAGACTGGACTGGTAACTGTTGTTGTAAGAGAATTCAGCCAAGGCAAGATATTTGTCCCAACTTGTCCCATAGTGAATGATACAAGCTCGGAGCATATCTTCGAGAATTTGATTAACCCGTTCAGTTTGTCCATCTGTTTGAGGATGATATGCAGAGCTTCGAATCAGTTTGGTGCCGAGAGCGGATTGTAATTGCTCCCAGAAACGTGCAACAAATGGTGCCCCACGATCAGAGATGATGGTCTTAGGAATACCATGCAGTCGAACAATTTGATCAAGATAGACTTCAGCATACTTTTTAGCGGAATAAGTAGTATGCACGGGAATAAAGTGAGCCACTTTTGTGAGTCTATCAATAATTACCCATATGGAATCATGCTTTTGGGAAGTATTGGGAAGACCAACAATGAAATCCATACTAATGTCTTCCCATTTCCACGATGGAATGGGTAATGGTTGGAGTGCACCCGAAGTTTTAAGGTGACTAGCCTTGACCCTTTGACATGTATCACACTCAGATACATATTTAGCAATTTTCCTTCTCATCCTAGTCCACCAAAAATGTTGTCGTAGGTCTTGATATATTTTGGTGCTACCGGGATGAATAGAGAATTTGGACAAATGAGCTTCATCAAGAATTTGCCTGCGAAGCTGATGATCTTTTGGTACAACAAGGCGTTTGTTGAACCATAAGACTCCCTGAGGGTCAATATGAAACACTTGTATTTAGCTTTTCCTTGGGATAGTTCTGATTTGATGATTTTGATACCCTTATTATGTAGTTGTGACATGATAATTTTATCCCGAAGGGTATTCTCCAAGGCTAAAAGATTTAGGCTGCCTTGAGGAACGATCTCTAGATTAAGTTTCTTCATCTGATTGCAGAGAGTATCATTAATAGCAGTTATGGATGCACAGTGGCAATGTGTTTTGCGGCTAAGTGCATCCGCAACCACATTAGCTTTTCCAGGGTGGTAGTATACCTCAAGGTCATAGTCTTTAATCAATTCTAGCCATCGCCTTTGCCTCATATTCAAATCTACTTGGGTAAAGATGTATTTGAGGCTCTTATGATCAGTGTAAATGTTACACTTAGCACCCATGAGATGGTGCCTCCAAATCTTAAGAGCATGGACAACGGCTGCTAATTCCAGGTCATGAGTTGGATAATTTTGCTCATGATTCCGAAGTGCTCGGGATGCATAAGCAATGACTCGGTTGTTTTGCATCAGAACACAACCGAGACCAGTCCCGGAAGCATCACAATAAACATCAAAAGGTTGGGTATTATCCGGCTGAGCTAGTACGGGAGCAGTTGTTAGAAGCTTCCTTAAGGTATGGAATGCCTCATCACACTTATCACTCCACTGATATTTAACTCCTTTCTTAAGAAGCTCAGTCATGGGCTTAGCTATCTTAGAGAAATCCGGAATAAATCGGCGATAATACCCTGCCAATCCAAGGAAGCTACGGATTTGATGGACTGAAGTTGGGGGCTTCCAATCCATAACTTCTTGGACTTTTGTTGGATCAACTGATATGCCTTTGCTAGAGATAGTGTGTCCCAGAAATTTCACACTATCCAGCCAAAATTCACATTTTGAGAATTTGGCATAAAGGCGATGATCACGTAATCGCTGAAGAACGATATGTAGATGATTGGCATGGTCTTCATTATTTTTGGAATAGATTAAGATATCGTCAATGAAGACCACGACGAATTTATCAAGTTCCGGCATGAAGACTGAATTCATAAGATACATGAAATATGCCGGAGCGTTAGTAAGCCCAAAAGACATAACCAGATATTCATATAGCCCATATCTGGTTGAGAAAGCCGTTTTCGGAATGTCACAAGGCTTAATTTTAATCTGATGATAGCCAGAGCGTAAGTCAATTTTTGAGAAGACCTTAGCTCCAGCTAATTGATCAAACAAAATATCAATGCGGGGGAGTGGATACTTGTTTTTGATGGTGACCGCATTGAGTGGTCGATAGTCAACACATAGCCTTAGGCTATTGTCTTTCTTTTTAACAAAAAGAGCAGGACAACCCCAAGGCGACGCACTTGGGCGTATGAAACCTTTATCAAGAAGATCTTGAAGTTGAATTTTAAGTTCGGCCAATTCGTTTGGAGGCATACGATATGGCCTTTTAGAGATAGGAGCAGTGCCTGGTTGGAGTTCAATAATGAACTCAATTTCTCTGTCAGGTGGCATCCCAGGCAAATCATCAGGAAAGACATCCGGATACTCACAAACTACCGGAATGTCCTTAACTTTGAGGTCTGTGATAGCGTAAGTGCAAGAATAGAGATACTCCTGCCTGGGCAGATAGAGGGTAATGGCTCCACAATGGGGTGAATCGATTTCAATAACTCGGGAAGAAATGTCTAGGAGTACTTTATGCTCAGTCATCCAATTGGTCCCGAGTATAACGTCAATACCCTCAAGATTTAGCAACATCAAATCAGTTTTAATTACTTGGCTGCCGAATCGAATGGGTATACTTTTAACCATTTGATTCGAAATAATTTTGCCTCCTGGCGTGGAAATCATATATGATCCTTGGGTGGGACAAGGATCAAGTTTTATTCGGGTACTACAGTTGTTACTAATAAAACTATGAGTTGCTCCAGAATCAAATAAAGTAACAACTGGTTGATGATGGATATAAAACGTACCCGACATGACAGGGGCTCCGTCCGGAAGTTCCGCAAGGGTGGTGAAGTTGATTTGCCCTTGCCGAACTTTCATCAACGGCCTTTTACCCTTGCTTTGATTGCCTTGATTAGAACTCAGCCCTGGGTTAGGTTTCTTAGGCCGTGGACAATCCCTGATGAAATGATCTGCACTCCCACAGTTAAAACAGCGATAGTTGCTGCCTTTTGGTGGAGCTTGCCGCGCATTTGGCCTTGGACCAAATTGTTGTTGTTGTTGTGGAGGTGCAGAGGGTCTATAGCTACCTTGTTGTTGAGGCGGCCTAAAAACCAATCGACCAACGGGAGCATTCCTCTGGGGTGCTCTTGTTTGGGTGTTAGGAACAACCCGATATCTTGGCGGTTGAGCACTCGAGGATCCCGTAGGGGTCTTTCTTTTCTTTTCCGCACGGTGTGCCATGATACAATCCTCCTGGGTTAAGGCCATATTTACCAGCTCATTGAAACTATTGGGTCTAACAAGATTCAGACGTTCCTTAAGCTTGGTATTAAGGCCACGACGGAAGCGGTCTTGCTTTTTGGCATCATTATCTGCATGATGACCAGCATATTGGCACAGATGATTGAACGTTTGTGCATACTGCAATATCGTACTGGAGCCTGAGTAAGTGCTAAGAACTCATTTAACTTCCGCTCCAGTAATCCTTCAGGGATATAATGTGCCCGAAGACGGTTCGGAATTCTTCCCAGGAGATAACGTGTCCCGCGGGCTGCATGGTCAAAAATTATCCCACCATATGCGAGCAGCACCGCGCAGCTGCTGAGCAGCAAAAGAAGCTTTGCTTGAGTCCGCACAAGGTATAGTCAAAAGGCGAACTTGGACTCAATGATATGAAGCCAGGCATCAGCATCCAAAGGTTCTTCGGCTTTACTGAAGAACGGAGGTTGAGTGCTAAGGAAATCTTGATAGCTGGCCACTGGAGGAGGAAGGTCATCACGACCTCCACGAAACGGTTGACGCTGCTGGTTTTGTTGTGCTTGCACCAGCAGATTAAGAAGCTCGTCTGCCGAGCCATCACCTCAGCTAGGTTGGGAGGCGGTGGGGGCGTCTGTTGAGAACCACTGGCCTGATCTGCCCGGAAACCTTCCGGGGTTCCACGTGTGGCTCCAACCATCTGAAACAAGAATTTAGATGATAAGATTTATTTACCCTGCTAAAGACTTACAAGGTAAATAGGACGAGATAACTGATTTTGATATAGCAAGAGCTGGAAAGCAGAAAGATACTTAAGAGGCTTAACTAACACTACCACAAGAATCCCGTATTCGCACCAAGGATCAACATTCTACCACACATCCTAAAAGAACCAAAAACACATTGCATTCATGTATTGATGAATTATGCATGCACGTTCTACTCGTCCTCACAAACCAAAAACAACTGCCGAATATCTTCGGACTTACGTGGTTAGTTTCGGTGGCATAGTACATACGTCTCTCCTTAATAACTAGTCGATAAGCCCTATCCGTCCTAATTTCGTAATCGTGGTTAGTGTACCTGCAGAAAACCACAATACATATATATATTCAATGAACCTTTCATGCCAGCATGTCATGAAAGCGTCCCATTCATTACTGTTCACTATAGAAACAGCATCTGTACAATTACCGCCGTACAGACAACGTTACATACGTCGTCGAAACAACGTATTCACGGGGGGTACCGCAAAATGCGGGGGTATGAACAGCGATCGCCATACCCTGCGCCGAACCTTATACTCCCAATGTAGTCAACCAAGGTTGGTACATTGGCAGCATCTCAAGTAGGCCACTGCTTGAGAAACAGCGTTCGGTTCGCATCACCGACAGGAAGGCCAAGCTCCCTCAGTTGGCTG
Organism: Panicum hallii; assembly: GCF_002211085.1. Classification (NCBI taxonomy): domain Eukaryota; kingdom Viridiplantae; phylum Streptophyta; class Magnoliopsida; order Poales; family Poaceae; genus Panicum; species Panicum hallii. Next base: position 3,353,684 of record NC_038047.1, on the reverse strand, counting down.
AGGATCCTTACCTCTTACCTCCCATCGAAGTGTCGTTACAGAAAGTAAAGTTGGGTTGTGCATGAATTTAAGTTTTGACTGAAAGTAATGCTGGAAGTTAGATTATATACTATATATAAGCCACCTCTATTTCCCTTAGACACACCCTAGGGCTTTACGTACTAAACAAACCTTAACGGATCCAACGTTCTTTTGCAAAATTTTGTTAAGCAAATTTTATACTAAAGTTTTTTAAGGCACTTACATCTCCAGTGTACACTTGTAGCTCTGATACCAGCTGTGGCAGAACCAACCTGAATTATACCGGCTCAAGTACGCGAGTCCATTTCCGAGGACTCCAATGTGCTTCAGACGGTATAATCCCTTGGCCTGTCGGGTAACGTCCCGATAAACCACCGATACACAGGATCAAACAAGGTACCCCGCACGAAGGCGAGTCCAGAGATACAAAGGCCATCATATTTTACATCACAGGCAGTTAGAATACATGAGTGTTTAAAAGTAAATAATCTTCCCAACCGGGGAATTATTACAACTGACATAAGTCTTAGAACAAACAGCGATATTAAAGTACGGTGTGATACACGTCGCCAGTATAGATGTCATGTTTGCCCTTGCATGACATCACTCGGAGGGGTCCAGGTTGGCCGGGGACGGGTCCCACTCCACGGACCAACCATCAGGTAGAGGGTAAGGCCACGGTACAGGCAGGGCTTGATCAGCAGAAGCATCACCTGGACAAAAGTTATAAAACAAGGCTGAGTATTCTAATACTCAGCAAGGCTTACCCGGTGATGGTATACATAGCCATATAACTAGACTCATGAAATCTGGTAACGGTTTTGGGATAAACTTTCAGCGGAAACGCATCTAAGAGTGGATCCTTATCTTTCTCTTTTAGCTTTAAAGATTCTAGTTGGATATTCATTCTATGTGAGCACCTAGATCTAAGCAAGCATGGTATAAACTTTGATCATTCAATTCTTTTGAATCTCATACTATGATTGCTCTTATTACTCAATGTGACAAAGGAATTAAGCAGTCTCAACCATCGTGAGAAGCGGACGATTCGAATCGAATTTAACCTTGCAAGGTAAACCTAACACACACGCTTGGAACACCACAGGGTCGTCCCGAAGCAACCGTTTGCCTTTCATTCCGACTCATGGATCAGATCCACCACAAGCGACTGCAGGTCATACGCACTTCCAAAGTGCAGGACGTACGTCTGTAGCGCGACTACAAAACCCGTACTCCTGGTTGCCCAGCAACACGTATGCCTACACGTCGAACATAAGTAACCAAAAGAAGCAAGACAAGTGGTGGGAGGTATGTCCACTACTCGGGCCGATTGGCTACTAGGCTTACCGCTTACCATATTTCGCGGCATGTGGCTAGTACTTTCAAACGCTTAATCCCGATCACCACACGCTGCGACCTTATCAGAATTTAACAACACAGACGGGGTATCACCTCGATCATGATACCTCACAAAACTCCCGTCCGTCATCCTTATAGTGATAACAGAAATGTAAGCATTACAACCCTATGTCGCGCGAGTGACAGGAAATCACTCGACTTCTACCGGCCCTATTAGCAGAGCAGCTAGCCGGACTCAAGTACTAGTATTCAATACATTGGTTCCTAGGAGAATGCAACTAGAGTTTCAAGCAATTCCTGAGAACTTAATGCAGAAATATAAATAATATAAATGGTAGTGTAAATAAAATAGGGTTATGTCCGGGGCTTGCCTTCTTGAGCAGGGTTGAGAGTAGAAGGATCGAGGTTCTCCGAACTTTGGTTCGGATCTTCAGTTAGATTCTCGACGGTGTCTCCGGGATTTTCAGGAATTTCCTCGACTTGATCCGCGATCAGTTCGTAGTCACCGTCAGCGAGGGTAATCGGTTCTACATGATATGCAAAGCAAATATTATTAAGAAATGTGCATTCTTTTATTTGGGTCACATCAAAGATTATGCTTTCAAAGATTAACATTTCGAGAAAGGTCAAAACAAGGAAAATGTTAGCCTAAATTTATAATTGATGCTTAATTTAACCACATTATTGAATTAATTTAAGATAAGCATCAAAGCATATATTAAAGTTAAATTTAAATTTGAATTTAAACTTTTTAAGTAAAGAAGGTTATAAAATTTGGAACACTTAAAAAGAAATAGATCACCTCTTAATTCATAACTAAAGGATCTAATTAGTTAAAGTTTGAAAAGATATGTCTAGCTAATATTAATTTAAAATAATTTAAAAGGATTCAAATTGTAGTACAACTTGATTTTGAATGTTTTGCATCATTTTAGATATCATGTATAAGAATTACATATCATAATTGCAAACAATCAACACAATATGCAAGAATTAAAGACATTACATTTCCTTGTTTCAAATTTAAATTAGATTCAAAAATATTTGGTTTCATATCAAATCCTTTTAACAAAATTTATAGAGTTCTTAATCTAGTTTCTAACAAAACAAGTTTTGCTAATTTTGGAATTTCCTGTGATTTGTTATGTATTTTACAAGACAGCATATGCATCTCACATGAAATAACAGGCACTTAGGGGGGGGCCTCGGTATTTTTGCATTGGGACCCCTGGAACAAAAGAACTAATTGCATCAGGGTCCTTGCCCGACCTCGCGACGGCCGGCGCGTCGGGCACGACGGCGTTCCCGCCGGCGGCGAGGACTCCGGCCAAGGGGGAGGGGTCTATCACCATCTACACGACCTCGGAAGAGTATAGCACAAGGAAACACAGGATTGGTAGTAGATGAACAGGGCGACCGACGGATGGGGGCGGCGGCCGTGGCGGCGCATCGCCGTTCCCGGCGATGGGACGGCGAACACGGGCCAAGAAGGGGCGCATGAGCACCAGTGGACCATCGGGGAGTGGTTTATCTACCTGGTGGAGCGAGAGACCGAGTGGAAGGGGCTGTCGACGGGAGGACCGAGCTCAAACAGCTCCGGCGGGTGGCGGCTCGGGGTGAGCAAGATTCCGGCCAAGGGGCGGTCGGGGTTGATGGGGCTCGAGCTGAGGAGCAAGAGGAGAGGGTGGAGAAGTCACCGGTGCAAGGAATTGGATCGGGACAAAGTGAGTGCTACGGATTTTGGCGAGGAATGCACGGCGGCGAGCTCGGGTTCTGGTGACCGTGGAGAAGAACACAGGGCAATCTAGCTGGGGAAAGAGGAGGGAGTGTGTTTCGGTTGTAGCAATACTAGCTCACAGAAGAGAGGGAGACGCTGGGGAAAAGAATGGATCACGGCCGGCTCTGGATTGCGACGGCGAGGCGGCGGCCGGCATGCAACCGAGGCATCGTGGCGCCTGCGCAAGAGGACACCGGAGCAGGGGCTGCTGCGGTGGGCAAGGAGGGGACTGACACGTGGAGAGGGGCAGCATGAGGTGGACGGCGGCGACTGCAAGACGGCGGCCAGGGGAGGCGCACTGTCGCCGGCGTCTGGGCAGGAGCAGAGGAGCAGAAGGGGTGCAGAGGAAGAAGAAAGGGGAAAAGATCCAGGGACTAGTTTGCAATTTGTGAAAGTTATAGGGACCCTACAGAAAAGTACTTTTTCCCACTAATCTAGGGGTTTTCTGAGAAAAAGTCCAACATGAAAATTGTAGGGTTTTTCAAGCTCTACACTTTTGCTTTAAGACTCAAATTCAAAAACTCAAAGTTTGCCCTATTACAAAATGAATTTTGAATCAAGGTAAAATGAATTTACCCCTGTCCTTACCAAATCAAGTTTTAATCAAATTTTTGACATTTTTACATTATTCTTAGGATATCATGATGACAATTATTTTTTTACAGATAGGTCCTTAAGTAAGCATAAAATTACTTTTACCCCTTACTTTTTGCACAAAAGACCCTGTAATCCTGCATTTTTACACACAGGCCCTTGCTTTCACTTAAGAGCTTATTTTACCTTATGACCAAACCCAAGCACACACCTTGCACAAAAGGACTTGTAATGCAGGAAAATTTTTAAATACACCCTTAACATCTATGTCTATTACATCCAGGGTTTGGTTTGTATGAATCTTATTACCTGGATGTCACAGCACACTTCACATCGTCTGACTATTAAACGGTTCACCGGTATCTCCATACGGTCACAGCACCCGAGTAGCATCCAGTACACCTAGGTGCGAATTCTAGTTGGAGCGAATTTACGTAGCTCGTGTTAGAAAAATTCCCTCACAAATAAAAATTGGGGTTCGGAGATTTTCTCGATCCGTGGTCGAGATTGTCTTCTATCTTAATCACAATGGCTTCGGGAGGTCTTCCCTCGACGGGTTGAGTTTTTTTTTCAGGCATCTGAACTCCATGTACTCGACAAAATGAGAGTTCCAGGCTTGAAACTCACAAGAGGAAAAAAAAGAGTGAACAGGGGGGTTGAAGCATATCCTGGTACAGATTTTGACAAAAGTGAAAATGGTAATTACCTTTTCAAAAAAAATAAAATGGCAATTATATCTGGCTCAAGTTTTATCACTGGTCAATTTCAGGTTCGGTCGGCCAATGGAGGACAGATACAACAAATCATGAGCAAAAGATTCTTGCCAAATACTAGAGACTAGGGTGGACCGTGGACGTCAGTTCACATCAATGTTTGAACAGAAAGTTTGTACTGTTTCTAACGTTGTATCCACTCCCAAACACGTTTTAAAGTGTTGAAGTTGTATCCTGACTGATTTTCATTCATGCTAACTCATCTCAAAATGCATGGCAGAGAGACCACTTTAAACGCTCAGCTGGACATTCACTTATTTTCGCAACATTTGGCTGTCAAAGCCGTTCACAACACAGTCCAACCAAAGGACGGTGATCTACTTGCGGTCTTCTTCATTCACACAATGGCAACCATAGGTCAATTGTCCACAGTTGAGGCTCGAAGCATATCCTGGTTGAGATTTCGACAAAGGAAAACTCCCAATTGTGCAAGGCCCATCGTAGGTCAATTTCTTTCTTTCTTTTTTGAATCGCATCATAGGTCACTTTCAGGTACTATATTGACCACCTACTACTGCATAAAATATTTGTAGGGATGGTCAAAGCCTCCTACTTTTCACGCTAAAATTAGGAGTGGGTGGACCATAACATGAGCCGCTCCTAGAAATCAATTCTAAAAAATTATAGATATTCAAGGATGTACCGTGCGGCCACAAGCAAGTCTCAGGATTTTTGCTTGAAATAGATCAGAGGCCTTGCATGGCATGTTTGTTCGTCTCCATAACACCACACTAGTGGTGACTACATGGCATGTGCTATTGTTTTGTTTATATTAACTTTGGTGAAATTTATATTGAATATTTGGAGTGCTAAATGATCTCAAATGACAAAATTGTTCAACCAACAATTTTAGATCTAGTTGAATATTATATGTCACACCCCAAAATTTTGATTTTGGGACGTAAATACCTTTTCAAATATTTTTATCCAATTTCTAAATCTTCTAAGAAATTTCCAGATTTTTCTGGCTTTTTTCTCAATTTTTCTAGCACTAATCCAATTTTTTCGGAAGCTTCTTGGAACCTTTTCACAAGCTCCAAATATTTTATCTAGGTTTGTTGTGTCCAACTTCATCTCCTAGATTTTTCTCAGAATTATTGGATGCTTCTAGATATTTTTCTTAGTTCAAAATACATTATATAGATTTCTCTAGATTTGTTTTGAAGTAAAAAATATATCAAGAAAACCTAACAGGCCGGGCCAACCAAGCCCGACCAGGCCTACAGCTGTCGTCCCCTACACGGTCAGCCCCGCCGCAGAAGAGCCTGGGCGTGTGTGCCTGGGGATGTGCCCATGCCTTCTACCTTCACGAGCGCGAGCGCCTGCCTCCCCGCGCCCCTACTGTCGCCGCCGCCCGCTGTGCCTTGTCACACCCTTGTGCGCGTCACGCCCTTGTGCGCCACCGCCAGGACTCGTTGCGCCCCTCTGCCCCTCCTGCTCCCCCTGCAATGCATGCTGCCTCGCTCGCCACGCCCCTGTGCCCACGCACGTCTCTACCCAGCGCCGCCCCAGGAGGTCGAGCGCCCAGGTATTCCCATACCCCCTGCTGCTCGCCACGCGTTGTGCAGCACCGTGGCCTCAAGAGATCAACGGAGCAGAGTGCCGTTGCCCCTACAGCCAGTGCGCCTCGTCCTCTGCTTGACACAACCCGGTGCCCCTACACGCGACAACCAAGTAGCCGCTAGGAGGACCAGCCATGAACAGATCGTCGCCGCTTCTTGCGCCGCCGATTCCGACCATCACGATGCATTCCCATCGCAATTAATTGTCATCCTCTTTCTATTCCCCGCTTCCCAAAGCCTCTTGCGCGACGAATCATCAGGAATTCTTGCTACTGCACCCGCCGGCCTCCATGGCTGTGTTTCTCGAGTTTTTGCAGTTTAGCCCTGAAATCTGCAGTTTATCGCAAATAGGTCCCTGCAAAATTGCTCCTTCCATAGTTTTAGATCTGTTTTAATCCATTCTTGTTGCGTTAATTTTATTTTAGCATGAGCTATCATTTAGTAGTGTTGTTTTACTATAGTTTATATTTTATAAATAAATTAGAATTAATTTGATTAATGCATTATTTAAAGTAGCTTTTCTAATTAAAAGCAAATTAGTGTCCCACACCGATTTTCCTAATTAATGTCAATTGATTAATATCAATATAAATGTATCTTTTAATATAAGTTGTTTAGTTCAACACCAGTCATAAAGTTTCACGCTAGTTATGCTCACGTGTCTTTTATTTGCTAGTTAAAGAATTAATTGATTTAATTTGTACATGACTTGATAAATAAAAATTGACTAAGTTTGTCTCATCTTTACAAATATAAATTAAATTCTACATATGTTTTCATAATTAAAATAAATTTAGCTTATAGATTTATTTTTTTTACAATGCAAACCTTCCTATAGCTGTATCTTTTCAACCGTAGCTCCATTTTCAGCGTTTCTTGCGCTTCTGTGATCATAGCTTCGAGCCATGTCCCGTAGCATGCTCCTTTTGCTTTTCTTCTGTTTGGTGCTGTGTTCTTAGTTGTACTTGTTTGTTTCTCGTATGTTTGTGCCCGATACTTGTTGCGAGTAGAAAGGACGTGGTTCAAGATTAAGAGATGCAAGAAGAACAGTTGAAAACTCTGAGCAGCAGCAAATAACTGAGGAAGGCAAATATATTCTTTGATCATATTTTGTCGAAATAACCTTTATTTATTTATACGCTTGCATGCATTAACTTGACGGGTTTCTAATTTATCCATATTGATTATCCATGTCCTTGAAAGCCGGGTTTTATTTAAATAATGGGTAGTTTGCTTAGTCGCTAAACTATGGTTACGGGTGGTTTATGAAAATAATACTTGATACATGTTTTACATCTTTTGGAACCACTATGATGAATAATGATTAAATGATTAATTTAAATTATGGAGTGACCACCCGGAAAAATAGTGCAACCACAAGGACTATATGGCTCTGGTCTTAGCTAAATAATTAGATGTCTCTGTCTTGTTGGTAACTTACCGGAAAGCGCATGAGGGGGTTGGTGATGAGGGGTTCACTGCCAGCCAAGGGTGTACTCTTTTGCTTGGTTTCTATCATACCTTGGGGGATGTTCACTCACATAGTTGCTGAAATCTTAGCGGGCTATTGACTTGTTAGGGAGTTTTTGGAAAGGCTTCATAGTGAATTTCTGCCACTCATCTCAGAAGTGTTTAAGAGGCTAGCTACCTTGGGCACCAAGGGAGACACGATTTGTGGGTAAAGTATGCAACCTCTATAGAGTGTAAAACTGATATATCAGCCATGCTCACGGTCAAGAGCGGCTCGGACCCTCCCATGACTTAATTGAATTGAATCCGTGTTTAATTCAGTAATTTAATTGTTCCAAGTTTATTTATTACTCAGTTATCTCTTTATTCCATAAATGTGGGCAATAGTGATTCATGGCTTAGTAAATAGGTTGTTAATGTTCAGCTGTTTATTAAAATACTTACCGCTTTATTCAGCCAGCCTTTATCCTTGTTTAAGCCTTGCATGCCATTTATTTCCTAATATACTTACTGAGTACCAACCATAAATGCTAAAATCGCTGCTCAGAAGAGAAAGTTGCTGTGAAGATTTCTGAAGATGTTGCTCAGTTCCAGGCGTACGTAACTCCCGGTCGATTGCCTATGAAGTGTAGAGCCGTCGTTTTCAGGATAAGCTGTGTATCTCTCATAGCTTTAGTTGTTGTAAGTCTTTTTTTCGTGGCGTTGTTGCTCATCATTTCATTATGATATCACTATATGTACGAAATTTGATCCTGGTATACATATAGTTATGCATTCGATTTTATTTTAAAAACCGGGTGTGACACTGTAACTTTGATTTAGAGCCTGCGAGATTGTTTCAAAAATTATAAAAAATGATGTAAAAAAATGTTAGCTTATAATAAATTTTTGGACCATTAAGTGATCTCAAGTGAAAAAGATGTCAACTAGATCTCGTCAAGTTTCACAATTTTACTATAAAGTTTATCTTCATCCAAAATTATAAAAAAGTTACAAATTTATTTTCCCGGGACCATTTCTAAGGGTGTGCCATATCATGAACCGCCACTATTAGGGATAGTTCATAAAGTGGCTCATCCCAATAAATTGGAGTTATTTTTTGGGGTTGTCCGCACCATGGATCGCTCCTGAAATATTAATTTCTAGGGATGATCCATGTTTGAGTCCACCCATGAAAATAAGGGCAATTTTCAGGAGTTGACCATATCATGAATCCTCTCCCCTAAAAATTAATTCTGAAGAGCAGGTTGGCTGCTCCTAGAAGGTAGTAGGGGCGGATAAACCCTTCGTTCGCTCCTTAAAAGGTAATGCTTCTGCAAATTATTTTTGTAGGAGTGCACCTCAATAGGAACTTCGATAGTACACACCTTCGAAATAGTTTCATGATAATGTGCCCAGTTTCGTGCAATCTTTTTCACAAGTGTTGGCCCATTTCTTACAAAATTTGAATAAACAAATAACTAGATAGCCAAAGGTTGAAGTAAATATCTGGCCTGTCATGTCATCTTCTTCTGCACCCCTACCCTTTCTTCCTTCTCCTTCCTGCAGGTGCCTTGGCCCTGTGCAGGGCCGAACCACTACCCTCTTATCATAATAAGCACATACTTATAAAATAATTTTTTAACACATTGTTGATTATTGTACCATATTTTTTGAATCGCTTAGTAATTGTAACAAGGATTAGAAACATGGCAACATATAGAAAGGTGCGTAATATTACTTGACATGGTAACACAGTACATGTAATTACTTCATAACACGTTTCATACTTTACTCATTACAACATTTTTACTCTATCTCTAAACTGTTGAGTTTTGTAATTTGGTAAACACAAGTCTTGTGGATACCACTTTATTCAATACAACTGAAGGGATTTTGGAGTATACTAGATGGGAAAAGGACATCTTCATTTTTTTTGTCTTCAAAATAATGTTGGCTCCACATAGAGCATTGTTATCATATCTTTAATTATGTGGGAAAAAGTGAATGCATCTGTTTTCTTGTACATGTAGTCCGCAGTCCTTGCAAAATCAACAACTGTTTTTGCGATGAGCTTTGGTTGTTCTGTTGGTGTAAGAAAGAGTTTCATCATATCCTTCCATGCATCTTCAACTAAATCTTTTATCCTCTCATATGCATCATTCATTGTTGTCCTATGCTGCAACATATAACATCCCACAGTAGATGCATGGTGCGCCCCAATTTGCTCCCGCTGCAACAGAAAAGAAAGTTGGTATATAGAATAATTGTATATTCAAGTTAGTCTGGGCATTCGGGCTACCCGAATTTTTCGGGTCGGGCTTTTCGGGCTTTTGGGGAATTCGGGTATTCGGAAATGCTACCCGAAATCGGGTTTTCAAAAGCTAAGCCCGAAATTTCGGGTACCCGAATATTTCGGGTTCGGGTTCGGGTAGCCCGATTTGGCCCGAAATTTGATATCGGGTTAGAAATCAGTGTTACATGTACAGATTTAAAGCATGATCAATAGTTAACAACAGCCAAACAAACGAGTATTAAAGAGCATGCAAGACTGCAAGTCAAAAAAATAAGACTAAGAGCAGTTCGTAACAAGAGTAAAGGCATAGAACGGTAGAACAGTAGATTAGTCTAGCGACTTAGATGGGCCAGTGGGCTGAGGTCAAAAGTGGGCTCGCTGGATTCTTGCTTCTGAAATATTTCGGGCTATTCGGGTAATTCGGGTACCGCGGCCTACTACCTGAACAAGCCCGAAATTAATTCGGGTTTCACGATTCAATACCCACGGGAGCCCATTGGGTATCGGGCTTCGGGCTAAATAGGTTCGGGCTCGGGTTTTTCGGGTTTCGGGCTTTGGGCTCGGGTTTTATGCCCAGGCTAATATTCAAGTTACACCTTTGATTAGTTAGGTGCTCTTTTCTCAGCTAAGATATGGTGCTAATTTTTTTATCTATATCATATATTGTTTGGTTACAACATTCACTTTGTGCTGCAGTTTGATTTTACTAAGATAATGTAGCAGTAATATTGTGCATAAATACACATGTATAAATCAAAGAGAGAGAGAGAAAGACAGACCTCTGTTGATTTAATATCATTGGACAGTCGTGCTATTGTTGATAAACACTTGAGAAGTTCTGGATATGTCAAAAGCCAGTCAAGAATTTCCTTCGTTATGATGTCACCCATCCCAACAAATGAAGAACATGCTACTTGGAAACCTCCAACTGTTGCTCTTGATATTTCTAAATGTTCATTGATTGTTTTTGGAACATACTGTTCGTCACGCCATTTTATCTCTTGAGAGCCTGCTCGGACGAACACCTTTAACTGCATTCAAAACGCATATATGTGATTTTCATATTGAATGTTCACATAATTGTGAAGTCATATTTATTTCTTGAACACGGTCTACAATGAGTATCATAAGTTCATGAAGTTTACTATGCAAGTAAGCTATTATGAATTCTTCTTGCACAACATGTGGAACGTTTGCTAATAAAATTCTTAGCATATAGTCATGGAAAATTGTAATGGTAGTTTACTGATTGCTTTTATGCCTAGCAGTTATGCATGTTTCATTGGACTTGTGGTCATAAGGATATACTACCAAAAATACTATGTTCATGATGCGGTAATGGGTGTGTCGATAACAGAAAACTCGTCCAACGTCAATTAAGATGATTTAGACACATATCCAATGAAGGCCTACAGAGACACCATTGCTCTTAAGGTGTGCCAATAATATAAGAAGATGTAGGAGTAGATCAATCCTGACATGGGAAGAGGTACTAAAGAGAGACCTCAGAGGATGAAATATACCCAAAGAACTATCTTTGGAGAGTATGTTTGAATCATCAATCAGGCCAGTGGTGGACCCAGAAACTTTCTAGAGCCTGGGCCAATCCGTCACTGGTATAAGCAAAATTGATAGCCTCTTAGTGTTTTGAAACTAAATTCGTGTTTAGTACACAAGAATGTGCATATCAGATTAAGAAAGGTGAGGACACAAACAAATTGAGCCTCAACAATTTGCCACAAAATATCCAAGAGTATTTCTTAGCCCAGCTGATCTCCCTCCAGATCATTGGATCAACCATTCATCAAGAAACTAAGAAGCTCGTTGGTGCATGACATAGCAAGGAGCCCGGGCACATGCCCAGGCTAGCCGAGCCTTGGGTCCGCCCATGAATCAGGCCACATACATGAACCATATGGCTATGGGTCCTCCTTTTACTATTATTATTACTATTACTACTATTGATGTTGTTGTTAATACAATTATTACTACTATGCCTTTTTATTCTCTGACAATACGGTTTTTGTTTGATTTCACCTCTAGCCTAACTGCTTAAGGCTAAAAGGATTTTTTGTTATAATTTTGGAAGCAATTATGAATTTCAGAATAAACATGGTATGCAAATTATAATAATACTTTACAACAATTAAACATTATGAAATTTGAATATTCTTCCTTTTCCTATATATATGTATGCAAAATAGTTCATCGCCTATGAAAATAAGTTATTACTTTCATAAAGCACATGCATTTGCTATTTAACTAGTTAAGTGAGATCAAATACAACAATTACCAATTCTTTAAGATAAAACACTCGGAAGCTTTTATTTGGTCCTAGTTCATCCTCACAAGAATCGAATGTCTTCAATAAGTGCAAGTAGAAATCCTTCATGTACTCTGGAAGTAATTCTGCTGCGTTCTCTTCGCATCTGCATTTTACATTACATTAATTGAAATATTTAATATTTTGAATAGTCGCAGTGCACTTCATTGGAAAGTACTGATCAAATTTCACATTATTTGGTTGTAGTGAATAACTGAATATTCAGTATACTTGACTGACTTATCTCTTAAGACCTATGTCTACAACATTTTAGTCTAAATAAAACAATTTCTAGAGATAAGATCCTAAACTAATCGAAACTAGCGATTCCCATCAGGATTCTAGAGCCAAGGTGACTCCCAATAAGGTGGTATTGGAAGAACCCCAATACTATTTTCAGGATTATTTGGAGACATTCCACAACTCAAACAGATTGAGAGGGGGGATTATCCCTTTCTTTTGTGAAGGGTCTGATTGTTGGGTGCCTCCAAAAAAGATATTGGGATAGGTGGCCTATTGGGGACTGAGGTTTCTAAACCAATAATTGTAGTTTTTATAGGATTGGGAGGGCTATGCTCTTTGCTAAACTAATAAATTAGTGCATTTTAATCTGCTGCTCCTTCATGCTACAAACCCATTATGTGTTAGCTACTGCCTATGGAGATAGCGCTTACCACGGTAGGATTTTTGCATATTTGCAATATATTGAAAAATACACAGATAAATTTGTGGTGGGGTTGGACTATATGATAAAGTTACAGTATCAATCGATATATTGTAAGGAATACTACTTGTACCTGTATATTGCCTCGGCAAGCAGTATGGCCTCCTCAGTTGTACTGTAGGTATCCATTATATCATCTAGTATGGTGATATAGGCTGTCATCTTTGTAGTTATCACTCGTGTAAGAGAATACTGAGGCTCAGAGCAAGCTCCTGTCATCCAGAAATGCATTTCTACTATTCTGTCTCGAATAAAACTTAAGTTTGTCTCCACATTAAGCTGCTTCCACCACCTGTAATGATATAAAGAATGTAAACACACATCATGTAATTTAATCTCTTTAAATAAAACTGTGTAATTGACTTAGTGATGATAATTAAAAATCAACAAATCTGAATCAACTTACAGTGTTACGGTTTTTAACTCCTCACAGTAAAGAAGTTGAAGAAGGTTGAAATTCAATTTTGCAAACTCTAATATGACTTCATTTCGTGCAGCCTTCTTTTCGTAAATTGGGATATAGGTTCTTGTTTCCAGTATTCTAATCCTTCGGAAGAGAGGTGTTTGAAGGGCATGAGATACTTCATCTGCTAATGTTGGTTCCAAAGAATCTAATACGGCTTCAAGTTGGCTTCTGGTGAATATAATGGCTTCATCAAGTACTTTGTCCCCTTGAGTCCTAAGGTATGCTGCATTATATAAGCTCAAGAGAGTTTTCGTATTATCCGCAACAAAATTTCCTTCATTATCTTTAAAACTTTTGAAGACATCTGCAAAGACAATCAAATGAAAAAAAAATGTAGATGTTTTATCTCCAAATTAAATACAACACTCAAAGTATCTATCAGTCTGGGAATGTTAACAAGATCTGTTCAATTTAACTTGCATGATTTATATAGTTTGCGAATGTTTCGTAGTTAAAAGTAGCTGGCTGATTATATAACATTGCATTATTTATACCGATCTGTTGATATACATATTCATGGAGATATATGTATTAATAGCAGAACCAGCTTACTATTATTTATAGTAATTGTCCCAAATACGTACGTAATGGAGTCAGATGAAACATGGTCAGCATGGATATCAAAATAGCATGATAACATTGATGATTTTCATTAGTATAAATTTCAGTGTGCTTGTTTGTTGTTTGACATAGTTCATACATTCTATGATTGTCTATTCAACATTTTTGTACTAAAAATGAGGTCTTACCAGATGGCACATCATAACCATTTTTCCGTAGAAGATAAAACCGCAGTGAGACTAAATTCAGATCTCTGTCATCGTAATCAGAATCGTAAACAAAGAGCAACTGCTCATCAATCTCATTCTCATAGTAGTTATCCAGTCCAAGCCGCTGCAGCGTGATTATTAGATCTAATATATTTGGTATTTCGTTTGCACCCTTCACCATCTTCCTAACTTCTTCTTTTAACACTTCAGCCCTTTCTGTCATGTATGCACGCTGGACCGGACAAACAAAAATAGCAGTTAGTTTTTACGATCAAGAATGTCAATGCACGCACCTTCACTCTGATGTTACCTTAGGTGCAGTTGGCGGCTGGTATGTCAGGAAAAAATCACCCCACAGACTCGGATGGAAGGTCGGCGGATCCTTCCGCTGCCCCTGATGAACATCATTGACGGAGCAAACTGGAGGCGTGAGCACCATCTTCTCGACGTCAGCCTTAACTTTTTTGTTTCTCTTGCTGATCTTTGTTCTGCTGCTTGTAGGATTCTTGGTGGACATCTCTGTTCCATTGCATCAGTACTTATAGGCTCCAGCAGACCAGCAACTAACGTCGTTATTACATCGCCAAAGGAATCTACAGCCTAAGCATGTACGTCGTACGTACATAAAGCATACAAATCACATGAAGCAAATAGTGACAGCTGAACTGTACAAGTTTGCCACTACTTGTGCTACTAGTTTTGCATGATAAACGTTTGATGTAGATGGGAGAAATTCAACACAGCGAATCCACATAATTTGACACCTTGGTGTGTCAAATTATGTAGTTGTAGTGATGGTTTAGTACCCCACCTTGAAAATTTAGGAGGGTAAGGACTAGCTTATAATTCTCATCGCTTCAAATCACTACCGGATTCAGGGGCTTTACCGAGTGTCTGGGACACTTAGCAAAGCCCCGATTACACTCGGCAAAGGCTTTGCCGAGTGTAATACTCGGCAAAGGGTACTCGGCAAAGATTTCACCGGCAAAGACGTCTTTGCCGAGTGCAAAAAGCACTCGGCAAAATGTAAATCGGAAAAAAATCCAAAAGATGAAACAGGAAAAAAAATTTATTAGGGGAGGCATGCACAGCCAGCTAGTGACCCATCTAATAGGTTGCATATTTTTTTCAACAATTTTCCATAAGTTGTCAATGATAGGATTTGAACTCACAACCTACTGCACATAAACAATTCCCTCTACCACTGCACCATTGAACCACGTGTGTCAACATTACGTTTTTATTATCCACATATTATAATTAACCGAGTGTAAATTGTTTGTTTGAGATAGTAACTAAATTCAAATGAAAAAGTTGTTAACTACAAAGTGGCATAACTTTTCGAGATCTACAACTTTTATTTTGGTAGTTTCTTCATCTGAGATCGTTTACAAAATTTAAATTTCAAATTTGAAAACTTCAAACGTATTTTAATATGACACAATGATTTCAAATCAAAAGGTTGTCAACTACAAACTTTCATAACTTTTTGAGATCTACAACTTTAATTTTGATGATTTTTCCATTCAAGATCATTTGTAAAATTTGAATTTTAAATTTTCTATATTCAGATGTAGTTTTTGTTGATAAGATGACTTCAAATTAAAATATTGCCAACTGTAAAATCTTATAACTTCTCAAGATCTACAAAGTTTATTTTGGTTGTTTTGTCATTTCTTCATCTGACATGATAATTCTAATATTGTTCACAAATCTTATATATCTCTCTTATAGTTTCATAAACTATGAGAGAGATATATATGTTTTGTGAATAAATTTATATTTATTTTGTCAAATGAAGAAATGTCCAAAATAAGAATTGTGCATCTTGACGAGTTATACAACTTTGTAGTTGAAAATATTTTTATTTAAATTAATTTACTACTTCAAAATATGATTTGAAAATTATCTTTGCCGAGTGTTTTCAGACACTCGGCAAAAAGCTTCTTTGCCGAGTGTCAGAAAAAGGCACTCGGCAAAGACGTCTTTGCCGAGTGTCATTTTCGGCACTCGGCAAAGACGCTCTTTGCCGAGTGCCCGAAAAAAAATACTCGGCAAAGATCTTTTTTCCGGTAGTGAATATAGCATCTTGAGGTTAAACAGTTTACATGAAAAGAGAATTAAATGGTCAGAAAGATCTTATGTGTATGGCAGACATTATAGAAACTTTATAAGAGAAAAACCAAGCATATCCTGCTGGAGATTTTGAAAAAAGAAAAAAATTGAAATTATGTGTGGCGCTAGTTTACACGCAAAAAACACTTTTAATAGTTGTCAATTTCAAGTTTGATCCTCCAATAATAGAGGATGGATACAACAAAACAAGAGCAAAATATTATTGCCGAGGAATAGAAGCTAGGCTGGACGCTAGTATTTGCCCACATCTCTGTCACCATCTGAGCTCATGAACCACTAAATAAAGCCTAGTTACTTCTGACAATGTGCCCTTTTCATATGTGAAAATGTGTAACAATACACAGCGACGTTTGAACAGGACAGCAGGTAAAGTCTGGCTACGGCGTATTGCCGCGTGGAGAGTTCAAGGTGTGTCTGATATGGAAATTTTTTAGATTTTTGCCCAATTTTGGTGGCAATAATGTAGTGTTGGCATTTGACTGCCATGGCACTACATCGAACATGTAGTAACATGGAACATGTGTTCTGATCTTGACAGAACGCAAGATAACAATGGTAACTTTTTGTCTTCTAGCAGTCCACATTATATTTTAATTAACACGAGCAGATCTATCTACGTACAAATGTATGTGTATCTGTTACATGTTACGTGTATAACTTCTAGACACAGTGGCCTTCTAGAGAACACATACGCACAAAAGCGTGAAGATTAAATGCCAAAAACTACTACTTTCTTTTTTTGCTGAAATGCCAAAAATGACTTCCGTTGAGATTGAACCCAAATGGCATAGGGATGCAAGTGGCTACCTAATTGAATTTTATAGGTTAACTAAATAATTACGATGGCATGCCATCCTAATTTATTTCTCCTCGTAAATTAATTATGCACAATAACATCCTAGTTTATTTTATCAAACCTTTTGATCCACCCAATGACCTAAAATAAATATAATACCGACAGCAGCTAGCACAAACATTTTTTTAACTGAAATGCCAAAAAAACGACTCCGATTGAGATGGAAGCGAAATGGCATAGCCCGGCAGCGGCTTCGCTGATGGGGGCTCTGGGCTACACACTTGGAAAGCACGCGAGATGCTCGACAGAATGGCTTCGATTCTTGGTCGAACAGGCACAAGAGGATCGCCTATATTAAAGTAAACGAAATCCATTTTTTTGTTATACAAGTTCCTATCCACCTCTTGCTTAATTATATCACTGCAAATAAATGACATGTCTGGTCATTTAAACTAGTTCACGAGGATTCTGACAATACAACAAAATAACTTATTTTCGTCGGCCAGAAACTGTCGAAAATAGCCCGAAAGCCGTCGAAAATATATATATTCGTCGGTCCGCCGACGGAATAAAATCGACGAAAATGAACGCATTTTTGTTGGCAACCGACGAAAATACATGTTTTCGTCGGTCCGAGAAGTCGACGAAAATAGAAGTAATATTTTCATCGGCTAAGCTGGCCGACGAAAATAATATGTATTTTCGTCGGTCTCAACGACCGACAAAAATATTAGATACGCTCCAGTATTTTCGTCAGCTCGGCCAGGTGGCCGATGAAAATACTGGGCGCCTGCTAAAAAAACATATACAGCATTTTTCATAGTTTTCTAGAATTACAAATAACAGTTAATGAACATAAAACTAGCCATCCATAAGCACAATCATGAAACACATCATCACACAATCATGAAATTCATAGTCTAAATGATATATATTTCTTACAGTATACTCATCAGGATCAGTATGCTCAGTCTTACAGGTCAGTATTTCTTATGCGAGCTGAAGAAGAACAAGTGCTCAGTCTTACAGTTCAGTATTTCTTATGCGAGCTCAAGAACAAGTGTTGATGCTCCACCTCCTCCCTGAGGACCTGTTTAAAAAGAAACAAGGACTATGAGGAACGAGATATGATGTCCCAAAATGATGACTAAAGAAAGAGAGAGAAACAATGATATTTTTGCACTTTGAAAAATCACTAACACAAGTATAGAACCCACTAGCAGCAGTGAAGATGATTTACCCTACATGGCAAACCCTATGACATGCTCAAGTATTTGACAAAATTCATAATTACTTACGAATCAACTTCTAGTTTTCTACTATAAAAATGTTCCACATCTTAAAGAAATAAGGGATTGTAACTCAGAATAACAGAAAAATTAGCATCATAAGATAAAACTTACTCCAAGAAGGGTGACCAAAATCCGAGCACCACTGCACCCAAGAGGATGACCTAAAGATACATCTCCTCCATGAACATTAATCTTCTCCTGCAAGCACATTGTTGTTAATTCTTAATATATTGTTAGATGCTACTAAATGTTTTTGAAGAATTATATGCTGGAGTGGTTGTAAAAAGCTCTGGAGCCTGTATAAACAACATTCATAGTTGAAAAGTTACTATTTTAGAATACGAATGATAGGAATTGATAAAATTTGATATCTAAAATAGTAGCATAAACTGCTCAAGAGAAAATAACTTCCTACATCCTTCAATATTAAGATCATGATGATATATCTAGAAGCGTACTCTACTCTTAAATGAGATAGCTGTTACTACAGCTTACTTGAGTTGCATCTGCATATCCTTTGATCTTTGCAAGGACTTGCAGGCCAAGCTCTTGAGCCTTCTGCCCACTCACCAACACTAATGCAGCAGCTCCATCACTGATCCACGTAAAAAGAATTAGATGTAACTAATTGCAGAAGCCTACACAAGCGAACAGTAGGCAGCACACTTGACAGTACCGGTTAAGGAGAAAAATATACAGTGCAAAGTGTAATGAAAGAGTGTCTATGACAACCGAGAAGAAATTATACAGGTATGCTAATTTTCCTTGATTTAATGGTAATGAGGCAGTACAAAGATATTTTTACTTTCTTATGTGATATAAATCATTTACACCAACTTATGTTACAATCGTAAAGAAATTAGTTACAATTTAGAGCATAACAGGTAATCAAACATAAATAGACGAAGCAATTTGTAAGTACAAACAGAAGTTAAATATGAAAACAACAAAAAAGAACAGAATGCATGCATGATATAATAACAGAATTAATTGTCATCTTTTTCGATAAGTACCGGTGGTTTTCCCCTCCCAACAGGAACTTCAATCTTGTTCACAAAACATTGAGCATAAGAAAAAACCAAACAAAATATTTGATGTATAGAAGGGTAATGTTGTGTACTGAAGAGCAGCTCCTAAGAGATTAAATCTATATTGCTTCAACAAGGATACAAATAGTACTCATTTTAGTATGGCACATCTACTCTCATCTTTGGAAGCAAGCAAATGAATGGTTCATCTACGGATCTAGAGCATCACATAAGCCCACCCTAGCAATCATACGAAAATCCTAATAGAAACACCATTGCTCATACAGAGCGAGACCATTCACGATGATAACCAAGATAATGAAAAAAGATGTTTAAACTGATGGTAATTGAAAAGAAAAATCAGTGGTAATTGGAAGAAGATATTTCCTAATAGAAACACCATTGCTCATACAGATCCACCCTAGGGAATGCAGAAGAGGACGACGACATGCTCATTGCTCAAGCCTCAAGGTGGTGGAGGGATCGGAGAGGCCTGATGCGGTGGTGGAAAGGCTGGTGGGTGCGTGTCACCTGGCGGGCCGCGGGGCGGCGGCAGGCCGCGGGGCCGCGGCGTGGGACCTCGGGGGCGGCAGCGGGGGCCGCGGGGTGGCCGCGCGGGGCGCCCCGGGGGGGGGGGGCGGCGGGGCGGGGGGGGGGGCGCTGGCTGGTGGCTCGGGTAAGAAAGAAAATCAAATCTGGGGTGGCAGTTACTTATATTAGGGCACCGCTATTTTCGTCGGCCACACTTGAGCCGACGAAAATATAGACTATGTTTCGTCGGCCCGGTCTGACCGATGAAAATATAGGATTTGTTTCGTCGGGCCTCGTGCCATGCCGACGAAAATACTTCTAATTTCGTCGGCTTACACAAGCCGACGAAATTAGATGTGGTCCACGAAATTAAGCTAATTTGGTGTAGTGTGAACTCTTTCCTTAGGATGATTATATTTTTGATGCGGCATACTAGCTAGAGAGGTCAGTTGGTTCATACTATATATACGATCGAGCACCTTGTCAGTGGAGAGGTTTGTTGCTGCTTTGTGGACAGACCCACCAACAATCTAATAACGCTTCTAATAACGTTGTATCCATTCTCAATCAAGTTCTGAATAAGTTGCATATATCCTGAAGATGCAGCAGCTATGACGTCTGAGTGCCGTACATGCTACTCGTTTCGCATCTCTTCTGACTAGCAAAGCCGTCGTTTTTCACAACGGCAACCACACGACCACTAGTTTGGTTCTGATGGCATCTAGCAGCAACCTTTTCAGCTAACTCGAACGAACGAAAGAAGAGTTTGAGGTGCCAAACTCGCAAGAGATAGGAGAGGAACGTACGTGTCCACAGCTTGAGATATATGAGGCTTGAAGCACATGCCAAGAGAAGAGCTTAATTGAGGCTTGAAATTGCCGATTATGTTAGTTGGTTCAAGTTTCGTCAGTGGTCACTTTCAAGTACTGTCGTCCAAGAGGGAGAATGGAAACGGCAAAACTAGCGTATAGAAGATTCTCAATAATAGGAACTGGTGTAAAAGCAAGTACGTGACCAAGTCTCTGTCACACTCTGAATCATATGAAAGTCATGCATGCACTGCTTCGATAGCACGCATTTATATTACAAGTGTTGCCTCATTTCTTGCAAAAAAAAATTTAAAAAAAAATCGACAGACAGCAAATTAAAGGATGACGTGAACGTGTGGTCTGCCACGTCATCTCCCTCCTCGATGCTGCCAGCCCCAACCACTACCTGAAACCGCACTCTGCAGGAATGCCGCCCGCGCGGGAATTTTGCGGAAGATCGAATATTTGCAAAATCACCACCCGCATATTTACATATAGACCCCTAGTTCGATCGCGACTATTATTTGCATATTGACGCTATCACCACCCGCATATATGCATATTGACGCTTATTCGTGCCGGCTGGGCATTCAAGGCGAGCTCCGGCAGTGGCTGACTTGAAACCTGTCTTTGGAGACGCCCTGCCAGCTTAGCCACCGACGAGGCTGCCCCCGAGAATCGTCGCATTCGTCACCAGCGGAAGCTTCTTGGCCGGTGAAATGCTGCACCAGCGGAGGCACCGGCGCGACGGCGAGGGGAGGCCGGGAGGGGAGTGCACGGCGCGAGTGCAGAAGCGGAGGCACGGGAAGCGAACTTCAGCGGCCGCGCACGGACGACGGCTCCGGTGGCGGCTTCTGATCTCCCGGATGAGGCTGGGTCTCGGGCAACCCGCAGTCAGAACGGAAGAAGCACACTAAATGCTCGACGAAATGGCTGCCCGGCGCAGGAGCCTGGAGGCACAAGAGGATTGCTTGATAAGGTAAATGAAATCTTGTTACTTTGCTTGCCATTGATTCACCTTCCTTTGTGAACCAACGAACCTGCAATTCATGTTGCTTTAGCTGTAGTTATTTTATTTTTTTAAAAGGAAACGAACTGCCCACTGTAATTAAGAAGCAACCAAAAAATTTCAATTGTGGACGACGTGACCCCACATTCGTGGAACTATTGTTAAAAACGACTGTAGGAGAAAACACTACTGAGAATTTGTTTAGCAAAATATTGATATCATACGATTTGTTTTAGATGTGATATGTAATGATTCAGTTGACGAGAGCAATTCCTAATGAAGAAATATGCTACTGAAGCCAACCAAAATCGCCCTTTCGGACGCGGTTCGCAGATCCAGCTTGTCATAGCATCAGCCATTTGTCAAGGAGCTCTTGCTTTCAAGCTCACACTTAACTATTTGTGACACTTAAATAGCTTCCATTTGATCAAATAATACTTTCCTATCTCTAGCTTTTTATTTAAGTAATGCTATCGCAAATCTGGACAGATGTGTTCCAGTATTGTGAATTTGATTTGAGCAATCCTTACTGAGCTTATACTTGAAGAAATGATGCATCCACTCTTCCATCACCTTAGCATCACAGAGCATAAATTGCCCCGATTCTACATGGAAAGTTTCCTGAATAACACACCTCTGGTATTGATTTCTATCTTGTATTTGTGCCCATTATATACTCTTTCCAGACTGGCAATATATGTGAGATTATGAGAGTTTTGTATATTACCAGATAAAGTCAAATAGACCAATTATGTTATAATTACTTCTGCGAAATGAAAGAACTGGAACTCATGTGGATCATTTGCAGGAAATTGTGATACTTAACACCTGCTTATAAAAAGCATTTTTGGCATATGTAACATTGTAACATGTTTTCTGCATAACCATTAATTTTAGAGAGATGGCAAACAGAGCAATGTATGGAAAGAAAAGGGAAAAAATCACATTATATTACACGGGAAGGTAACACAATACATCTGATGAGCTGATGATAGTGTTTCATGTACTCTACCTTAACTGCCAGTGAACACCAGTCAGGCGATCACCACTTTATTCCACACAAATGAAAGTAGTTAAACACTATATTTTTGAACTATAGTAGCTACATCGCCGAGTTTCTGAAGATCAGAACAATATTGGCTCCACGTACAGTAATGCTACCATATCTTTGATTGTATGGGAAAAAGTGAATGCGTCAGTTTTCTTGTACATGTAGTCCCCAGTCCTTGCAAAATCAACAACTGTCTGTGCCACGACCTTTGGCTGTTCCGTTGGTGTAAGGTAGAGTTTCACCATATCCTTCCATGAATCTTCAATTAGTTCTTTTATCTTCTCACATGCAACATGCATTGTTGTTCCGTGCTGCAACATATAACATTGGATGGTAGAAGCGTGGTGCCCCCCAGTTTGCTCACGCTGCATTTGGTAGCAAAATAAAATAAATAGATTGATTCAATGTGTATTGCAATCATTTTTTCATAGTTTGGTACTTGTCTACCAAAAGTTACTAAATTATTCACTTATATCATGTGGTATTTGGTGATGAAGTACAATTCCACTAAAATAATGTAGATGTGCTAAGGTGCATGAATACACATAGAGATTCACATGTGTGAAGATAGAGAAAGACCTCTGTTGATGCAATATCATTTGAGAGTCGTACGAATGTTGTGAAACACTTGAGAAGTTCTGGATATGCCAGAAGCCAATCCAGAACTTCCTTTGTTATGATGTCACCCATCCCAACAAATGAAGAACATGCTAGTTGAAAAGCTCCAACGGTTACTCTTGAAATTTCTAGATGTTCGTTGATTGTTTCTGGAACATAATGTTCATCACGCCATTGTATCTCTTGAGAGTATCCTCGGACCAATATCTTTATCTGCATGGAACATATAAATATGTGAGTTCATATTTGTGAAGCCATAATGATGTCCTGAGGAAAGGTTTGCAATGATTTTCAGTTCATGCAGCTTGTTGGGCTTGTGCATGCCTGTTACCTATGTTCAGAATTCTCCACAAAAAACTAGGGAGTCTTTCTAAAGAAAATTTTCATCGTAGTAAATCTGTGCAACAAGTATGAAGTAATTATGGATATTTGTTTGGGAAAATATGTAACTATCTTCTGCTGTACTGAAACTAAATATTATTTCAAAACAGTAGAACCAAACGATATGATTGATATAATGTTCTTATTCTCTTTTCCTTAGTGGTTGACCCTCTAAGACAATACATATGTACTTCTATTAAACCATTTGTTTGCTAAGTAACTAGAACTAGCTGTCTAGTCAATACTTGCCATTTCCTTGAGATAAAACACCCGATATCTTCTGTTTGGTCCCAGTTCATCCTCACAAGAGTCAAATGTCTTCAATAAAAACAGGTAGAAGTCCTTCATGTAGTCCGGAAGTAGTTCTGTTGCGTCTTCATTGCACCTGCATTTACAATCCATTGGGAACATTTGAAGCAGTTCCATTGCATCTTTTATCATAACAACACAAATCTAAAAAAAAAAGTTGCAAGAGACAAGATTCTAAATTATCCCAACTTATTTAATATGGCTTCCTAAATATACTAATAGAAAATAGGCCATCTAATGTGATGCTATCTCATGGTATACACAGTCCACGGTGGAACTTATGCTAGCAGCAATAGCTGCTGTGCAGCTGTTGCATGCTGCCCATGGAGCCTTCACCATGACAGATGTTATGCATATGCAAAATGGCAAGTAAACATGAATTTTACAGTAGAGGTGAGTAAAAGATAAAATTACAATATCAATACGGACTATTAGATTGCCTGGGAGACTTGTAATTGTACCTGTATATTGCTTTAGCAAGCAGCATGCCCTCCTCTGTTGTACTATAGGTATCAATTATATCATCTAATATGGTGATAAAGGCTGTCATCTTCGTTAGTATAACTCGTGAAAGAGAATATTTGGGCTCAGAGCATGCTCCTGCCATCCAGAAATGCATTTCAACTATTCTGTCTCGAATAAAACTTAAGTTTGTTTCAACATTAAGCTGCTTCCACCACCTGTAATGATATAGTTGTAAATATGTGTTGTGTAATTGACTTAGCTAGTGAATATAACTTCAAAGTTCTGTACTAACTTACAGTGTGACCATTTTCAACTCCTCACAATAAAGAAGTTGAAGGAGGTTGAAGTTCAATTTTGCAAACTCTAATATGGCCATATTCCGTGTAGGCTCCTTTTCGTAAATGGGGATATAGTTTCTTGTTTCCAGTATTCTAACCCTTCGGAACAGAGGCGTTTGAAGGGATTGAGAGACTTCATCTGCTAATGTGGAATCCAAAGAGTCTAATACAGCTTCAAGGTGGCTTCTAGTGAATATAATGGCTTCATCCAGTACTTTCTCGCCATGAGTCCTCAGGTATGCTGCATTATATAAGCTCAAAAGACCTCGAATATCATCAAAAGCAAAATTTCCTTCCTTATCTTTGAAATTTAGAAATACATCTGCAAAGTTGATCGAATCAAGCATATTAATTGTTTTATGATTAGATCCAAAAGTATATGCATGAATTACAACATATCAATTATTTTATCAGATAGGCCAGCATTTGACCATACTTTCAACTTAAAACCAATAATTTTGCATCCCTTATGTTACATATTCCGGAATCAGTGCATACTAGCTAACCATATGAACTACTGACGTGTTTGTACACATGTATATTCATGGAGATCTACATGTTGAGAACTAAACCTTGAAAAAGGAATTGAAGTCATCAGACTAAGTTAACAGCTTCTTTTTTATACCTTTTAATGTGGTTTACTTTGAATTCTACTATTGTTCTTTCAAATATTTTTCGAACTAACAGCAAGGCCTTACCAGATGGTACATCATAGCCATTCTTTCTTAGAAGATAAAATCGCAGAGAGACTAAATTCAGATCTTTAACGTCGTAACCAGAATTGTAAACGAAGTGCAAGTGCTCATCAATTTCAGCCTCATAGTGATTATCCAGTCCAAGCCGTTGTAGTGTGAATATAAGATCCAATATTTTTGGTAGTTGATTTGTGCCTTTTATAATCTTCCTGACTTCTTCCTTTAACACCTCAGCTCGCTCTTTCATGTACGCATGCTGCAAGAGATAAGCATCAGTCTAGGTTGTAGCGCATTTAAAAACATGCTCCATTTCTTCAGTGTAATGCCAGCGTTACCTGAGGTGCAGTTGGCGGCTGGTAAGTCAGGAAGAAATCACCCCACAGGCTCGGGTGAAAGGTAGGAGCCTTTGTCAGCCCTTCATCACTGTTGGAATGAAGTGCAGACATCTTTTCGGTATGAATCTTAGTGTTGTTTTTCTTGATGATATCTGTTCTGCAGCTAGATTTCTTGGTGATTCTCTATTGCATGCATACAGGTATTTATAGAGGCATGCATGAGTGTGATTGGTGGTCCGTTGAGTGTTCTGCCTTTGACAGGGTGTCGTGTCTGGTAAGCATTTTGATGATTATGCTTTAAAGTGACCCTGGAATGTTTCGACCTCATCTACAAATTCCAATGTCTATGTGTTATGAATTTTGTTGGCCCGAAAATTCCTAGACCAGGCCATTTTAATTCGGTGCCAGGAAAAGCTGGGCAAAGAAATCTATTGTGATAGGTGTGCCAATGCTATTGCTGAAATGTGGCAAGAACAATTTACGCCTATTTGCGACAATATGACCTCAGAGCGTATGCCTGTAAAAGAATGAGTTGGTTAATTGTAATCTAATTTTCAATTGTCCAACGCTTGCACTCTTTGCAAATAACTGTGCATATGTACAATGTTTTGAGAAATTATGATATTGTAGAAAACAGAGCCAATTAATACCAAGTTTATAGAAAGAAAAAACGATTGGCAGTGGAGTTTCCAAAACTTAAAAAAAAAATTGTCCAATACTATGGTTTTCAAAAGTATATCATATTTCTTATATCCAGAAGCCTTCTAGTTCTAAAACCTAAGTTTTTTATAACACCACATTGTATTTTATATAAAGTACTTTCAGAGTTTTAGAAAAAAAACACTATGATTTTACTTTTGCCATGATAGTAGTGGTCGAAAAGGTACACTTTTGTGAAGTCAAACCACGTGGGAAAAAAGAATGGAAGGATTAAACCTACCCATTTCTATTGATGTTTCTACACTTTAGGACGTGAACACCATGTAGCCGTAGTAAGACTTGACTCTCGAGTCAGTGGAGGGCAGTGCGCTTGACAGATTGACACAAATTTCCATTCATGTGTTGTGGACTCGGACACAATTCTCCTGTCAAGCTGACCGATGAATCTCACATTCTTTTGACTATCGATGAGGAGGCTAAGCTTCTACCAAAATACACTACCATTTCAAACAAAAAAGCTAGCACACACGAGCAGGATTCGTATGGAATTCTGTAGGAAACCTGGAGGATTCGTTCCTGGTATCCAAATTCTATCTTTTGTTTCGCAAGGAATTCAATTATTTTTACATAGCACTTAATTTCGTTTTTTTGTAATAAAAAATATTTCCTTGGTGGCAGAAAGATATTATTGGCAGAATGAATGGACAAATTATGTTTTAAAAGTAGGACTAGCTATTGTCAGTTAGAATTAAGTCAGTCAAGGGAGCTAGCTAAACCTGAAAAATTGACAGCCATAGAAACAATCCTGACGGCACGCCCTCAGCGTCCCATACATGTGTTCTGGACTTGACAAAAGTTTCCTGCTACCACTAGTGGAAACGCTTGACCACTGATTTCC
The DNA here is from genome assembly GCF_002211085.1 of Panicum hallii. Taxonomy (NCBI): domain Eukaryota; kingdom Viridiplantae; phylum Streptophyta; class Magnoliopsida; order Poales; family Poaceae; genus Panicum; species Panicum hallii. The sequence goes on along the minus strand of NC_038047.1, from coordinate 3,326,219 downwards.
CCTTTCTATTAGGTCTTGAGGAAGCTTCCACAGAAATACTCACTTGAACAAGGTTCTTTGGACTTTGAAAAATAGGACACTCTAGAGATTAAAAAAAAGACCGAATCCAACTGATATACAATGACATGTCTACTTATTCCTATGTTAAATATTACGACATGTCTAAAATAGCCTACTTATTCACAAATTACAGTTACTACGATAAATATTACAGCATGTCTGCATCAATGTCTGAAAAAAGACAGATTAACATGATCTGCATGGTATACGTTCTTGTCATTATCTGCAGGTGCTACACATGTTAAGCCTATTGCACTTCAGGTGTTACACATATTAAGCTTATTGGACTTCTATTTCTGATGGAACTACTCATCATAAGCCCAAATTCGGTTTGGGTATGCTAGGAAATCAAAAGACAAATAAATACTCCTCTGTTTTCAGAATCTATATCTATCTCGCTATATTTGGCGTTTACACGCCTTCCTCTGTTTGATATTAGTGCCGTATCAGATAGATGGCCATAATGAAGTAGGGGAGCAAGCCAATCAGTTACTTCTCTGTTTTTCTTCTTCGTATTTTGTTGGCATTATGCCACAGATACATGACTAAGAGCATCGGTCGTGAAGGGACCTTAATGCCGTAAGAGAGGTGAATTAGGTTTTTAAAAACTAAGATTCAACTTGCACATGTAAAAACCTATATAATTCCTATCTAAATATGCACAAGATTTCTACAAGGTGGTGGCACAACCAAAGTGCTCTGCTCTTTCACTATATTGTGCCTACTATGGATTGTGATAGTCACTTCTTAGAGATACTATCAGTCTATGTGCCACAACCGCAGCCTGGATTTATTGTTTCATATTAGGTGACTCTGAATTATACTTAGCCACAAATATTATATCTTCAATGAGAATGGATTCCTTGCACACATGGGCACGTGCCCACCAAGATAGTTGCCCGTTGGATGCACACGAGCGGCGGAGATGCATTCGGAAATTTTAATGGAGACTAACGGCGTCAAAATGCAAAAGCATCTCCCGCATTCTCGCGGGCCATATAATAGTTTTTGTCATTTTCTGCTTGGCCATCCAAAAAGCAGATGCTCATCTCCTACCTCCAGTTGCTGCTCCCAAGCATGACGAGCTGCTGCCGTCTTGCAGATCCCACCTTTTGGTTTGATTGTTGCCTTTTGGTTTGATTGTTTCTTATTAGACCCCGAGCTCCAAATTCTCCGTCAATTCTAGATGCTGATATCCAAATCCCAAATTGTGTTTCTTGTCAGATTAGTTTTTGCTGGTTCTTGTCAGAATGATTCATGATCCAGTTTCGAATTGTGTTCTTCCGCAAAATGCATGCCATGACTTCTCAGTTTTGCCAGAATTTCAGATCGAAACAAGTGTTCAGAGTGAGCGAATGTTTACTCGCTAGGAGTTCTCTAGATAGCAGCTAGAGATCAATCTAGATAGCAGCTATTTCTAGACAAAAAGGCTAGAGATCAATCTGATTAGAAGTTATTTCTAGACAAAAAGGCTGCGTCGGCCGTGGGCGACTTGCGACCGACGGCCCGAGGCGTTGGCCAGCCGTGCTTGCCCACGGCGGAACGCAAGCATACAGGCTCGCCCATGGCGGTTGAGCGGCGGTGAGGATGCGGATGCGACAGGCGGTGGAGCTTGGAGCCATTTGGGGTGGTTGGGCGGCAGCGAGGAGAGCCCAGCGTTGACTGCCGGCGTCGGAGGCGAGGCGGCGCTCCAGCAGGACGTGAAACGGTCGGAGGCCGCGGCTGGGCATTTTTGTTCTGTTGTTGCGGCCGTGCGCAAAGAGAACGAGGAAAACAGATAGATAGAGTAAAAAATTCTAACAAGCGGGCCCCACAGCACTTTGAGAAACGTGCAAACTGTCAAAGCCAGTGACCAGCTCAAGCTGTTTTTTCTTAATAAGAACTGCTTTATGTATATATTAAAAACAAATGACATCAATGAGGTTCACTGAACCCCATGTTACATCTTGAAGTGCTGTGATGACAGCACATGTAAGGTGATGATTCTGAGAACAACAAGAAAAAGAAGGTAAGCTGAGATTGGACACAGCTTTTGCATGCATTGCAAGGCAATGAGCAGTCTCATTTTTGTGTCTAGTAATTTTCATCACCTTGAAAACACATCTATCCTGGAGGCACAAGAATTGAGAGAGCATTGGTCTCGGACCCCAAAAAGCTTGAGCTTCTCCCTTTTGAAGTTGAAGAACAAGATCCTGCAATCAGTGTGAAATGCAGCTTGTCTGAATTCAAGGGCTTCAGCAACTTTTCCTGCCAAGACCAGAGCTGCCAATTCAGCCATGAGGACTGAATTTACTTATCTACTAGCACGAATGTATATGAAGCCTGATGGTTGCAAACCTGCAAAACAAACAAAAATCCCCAAACCTGCCTATCAGGAGGTAAAGCTGCATCTGTGGAAGAACAAGGCTTGATGATGACCTCCTAAAGAGTTATCCTGAACTTGAGAAGAAAGAATAGCAGAGGCAGACTGATGGGAAAGAAAACACAGGTCTGAATGTCCAACATTATCTCCGGATTGATTGTGGTGGATACACAAAGAACCAGCAAGGAGGCAATGAAACTAGAAGACTGAATGTCAGCCTTGACTTTATGAGCAACCTTACCAACAGATCATTTCTTATTATTAAACCTGAAATCATTTCTTGCCTTCCATAAATACCATAGTCTGGTAAGAACTTCCTGCAGAAGATCTTCTGAAATATTATTGCTCAAGATAAAAACTAAGGTGGCTTGTATACTATCTTCATTAGAAGGCAAAGAATCTATTCGCAAAGGAGGGCTAGAAGAAAACCAAACAGCTCGAGCAAAAGTGCAACCAAAAAAGAGATGGAAATCAGTTTCAGAAAAACCACAAGTCTTACAAAGAGCATCAATTTTATTACTGAAACAAGAAGCTCTATATCCAGAAGCTAGAGCATTTCTAAGCAGCCTCCAAGCAAAAGCCTTAATGCGGGGAGGGAGAGTTTTATGCTTCCAAACACATATGAGAATAGCGAAAGCTTGAATGGAGATGCTACGAGGACCATGACTAGGAAGGGAATGATCAACCTGAATAGAGAGGAATTTGTAGGCCTCTTTAGTTGAACAGAGACCACTAGCAGCTGGTTTCCAATAAAGAGTGTCATGATCATTGGAAGAAATTTTTGGAGTTTGCAAAATATTATCAGCTGCAGAAGGATAAAAAATATATCTAATCAATCTTGTATTCCAAGAGTTGGAAGAATTATCCCAAAGATCAGAAACGACATTAGGAAGGGAAGGAGAGACTAGGGGAATAATTAACTGATCATGAATATTTGCCCTGCCATCAAACCAAGGATCAGTCCAAATGTTAGAATTACCCTTCCTAATATGATAAATACAATTCTCATTAAGGTGGTGCTTGACCTTGAGGATAGAGGCCTAGAAGATAGATTTGGGCCCAGAATAATTAGCCTTCCAAAAAGAGTTGTTATGAAAATATTTGGCCTTAAGAATAGCAGAGAGGAAGGGATCCTTGAAATTAGCGGCCATCCAAGCAGAATGAAGGACTAAACTCTAATTAACTCTAAAAATATTTCTGATTCCTAAACCACCTCTAGATTTTGGCTGGCAAATGTCATCCCAAGATCTAAATGAAAAGGCTTGGAAGAATCTTCATCCTGGACACCTTGCCACCAAAAACGTCCAAGGATAGAATTGATTTTCTCAATGAGAATTTAGGCAAAAGAATATTCTGCATAAACTAGATAGGAATGGGAGCTAAAATAGAATTGATATAAGTGATACGACCTGCATGATTGAGCTTGTTGGCTTTGAGCCCAGTCAGTTTATTCCTGAACTTCTGCAAGAGGAAACTGTAAGCTCTGGACCTGTCCTTATAAGAGAAAATAAGAGGATGACCAAGATGAAAAGTATGAGGAGATAAAATAGGGACAGGAAAAAAATTGCGAATATTCTGCCTAGTGCTCTAATCCACCCTCTTATTAAAAAGAATAGAGGATTTGTTCCAATTAGGTGCCTGCCCAGAATTCTGACAAAAGCTATCTAATATGGTCCTAATGTTCATAGCTTCAGATAAATTAGCTTTGCCACAAATGATAAGATCATCAGCAAAAAGAAGGGAGTGTATGGGAGGACAGTTAGGACCAAGAGATATACCTGAGAGATGATTAGAACTTAAACCTTCCTGAAGAGCACTAGAGAGTTCATTAATAGCCATCACAAAAAGATAAGAAAATAAAGGACAGCCTTGCCTAACTCCTCTTTGAGAAACAAAAGGATCAGAAGGTTGATTGTTAACCAGAACAGAAAAACTGGCAGAAGAGATACATGCCTTAACCAAACCAATGATCTTAGAATTAAAACTAAGCCTATGCATAGCATTAAAAATAAACTGCCATTCAATCCTATCAAAAGCTTTAGCAAGATCAAGTTTAAGTAAGAAACCTCTTTGATGCCAAGAGCTAAGATTGAAAGAATGAGAAATCTCTTGGGCTATAATAACATTAGCAGCTATGTGACGACCAGGAATAAAAGCAGATTGAGCATTATGAATATTATTAGGAAGGTGAGGGTTGATTCTATCAGCAAGAGACTTTGAAATAATTTTATAAATAATATTACACAGGCTAATAGGTCTAAAATCTTGTGGGTTTTTTTGGAATTAAAACAATGAACATTTTCTTAAGTTTAGAAGGGAGCATGCCTGTCTGATAAAAATTTTGCACCAGGGAAACCACATCATCACTAATCCAATCCCAAGTAGCTCTATAGAATGCAACATTAAGTCCATCAGGACCTGGAGCAGCATCTTTCTTCATGTTCTTAAGAATACTCCATAACTCTATTTTGTCTGGAATAGAATTAGTAAAATCACTGTCTTGCAAATGGGCATGCTGATCATGATCGGTGACAAGCCATTCAGATTGGAGACTTGAGCTTAAGAACAAGTTCTTTAAATAATTATTGAAACAATCTGCAATCTGATGTTGTGTTGTTAGAGGTCGACCATTTTCATCAGAGAGGTAAATGATCCCATTCTTTTTTACCCTTTTGAGGATGGCTTGTTGTAAGAACTGAATATTTCTATCTCCCTCAGTAACCCATCTCTTTTTATATCTCTGCTTGTGAAATTCTGCCTGTTTATCCAGAATAATCTGATGCTGATGAATAAGTTGTTCTTGCAAAGAATAATTCTGACTTTGTGGAGAAAGACTTTGCTTCGAGCTGAGAATTGAGATTGGGTTTGCACTTTATCCATTTTTTTCAAAGCAGAAGTTAGAAAACTTGTTTTAAGATGAAAAGACCTTGATCTTGACTTATCCCAACTAAACTTAGCCTGTTCTTGAAAATCATCTTCTAAAAGCCACCAATTTTCAAGTCTGAAAGGCTTCTTAGGGTGTATGTGAGTTGTTTGGAGAATAGCCAAAATTGGTGCATGATCACTTCTCATCATATGAAGGTGGTGAACAGCCATTGTTGGAAAAGCAGCACACCATTCAGCATTACCTAACATCTATCTAAACGCTCAAAAAGTAGGATTAGCATTGAACTGTTTATTAGACCAAGTATAAGTAGAACCACAAAAACCCAAATCAAAGAAACCACATTGTTTAACCAAATGGCAGAAAGAAAAAATTCTTGAAACATTAGCAGGTCTAGGCCCTAGCTTTTCATTCACATGCATGATATTGTTCAGATCCCCCATACAGAAAGCAGGAACATTAGGATATTTTACAACAAAAGAGAGAATGTCCTGCCAGATCGCCGCAGTTCTTCTGTGATAGGGGTCACCATAAACACAAGCTAGGATGAAGTTCTAGCAATAGACTTATATACACAACTAGCTAAGATAAAGCTAGAGCTAGACTGTTCTACTTGCAGGGACACATCTTCCTTCCAAAGCAGCCATAGTCCTCCTGCAAGGCCTTCCAACCATCTCAAGCTGTTGGACACGGTCTAACGGAGGCAAACGGTGCTGGTTGGGTGGGCACCTATGCAGGATGCGCCTATACATCACTTGAGGCGATGAATCAACAATTATCATATGAAGGGTCCGCTTCCCATGTATATTAAATAGGCCGCTAGCCCACCAAACTAGGTGCACGGTCTTTTAAATTAATCAACTGCACATATATGACTTGAAGAAGTAGTATCATGATTAGTAATGTTCCGAAAAGAAAAAGATAACAGATGCATGCATGCAAGTGTAGACAAATTGATGATATCACCCACATGCAATGGGGGTTCTAGTTAAAAAAAAATCTATAAATCTTAAACTGTATATCAAAATTAAATTCGGATCACATCATCGTATTTTTTACGACGAGCACTTGCCTATATTTGCACGATATTTTTAAAAAGTATTTTTTAGTACTAAATAATTAGTTTCGGCTACTCGGAAAAAATACTTTAACAACACGAACAAATAATTATTTTTACGAACAAGAAGTTGAACATAACAAACAAATAATAATGTACAACGAATAAACATTAAACATCGCGAACATTTGATTGTATAGACTAAATAATAGAAAATAAATATCATGAATAAAAGGACAAATATGGCCAAACATAAAGTAAACAAATAAATTATACACTTAGAACAATTATATTATGAATATAGAATAGGTAAAAACATAAATGGATATATTAAACAACAAGGAGTAACAGAAGAATATAAAAATATAAAAAAAGAGGATAGGTACATGAAGAATAGGTAAAAAGAGTGGAATAAGAAAATTAAAGAATAAAAGAAAATATTAGATAAGAAATAATAGGAAAATCGTATAAAAAATATATCAATTATTAGTACAATTGTCGCGGAATAAGTATGTAAAAAAGAATGGATTAAGAAATAAAATAATTAAATGAAAAATTATTAGATGGGAACGAGGGAAAAGAAAATGAAATAAAAGGTTAAATAAAAAATAGAAAAAAGAAGAAGCATCAAGTGTTATAGATCACAAAATCTATATTATAAAGTAAAGAGAAAATGGAAGAAAGAAATTTATACATCTAGAACAAATTTTATGAAATCATGAAACAAATTAAGATACAAAGTAACCTGCCATGCCAAGAAAAGGACAGAAAAAAATAGAAAAGAAATTTTACAATGAAACAAGAAAGAGAAAGAAAAGGGATGAAAGAAGATCATGTCAATGAGAAAAGAGAAAAAATAACGGAAGTGAAAGGTAAACAAAAAAAATGGAAAAAACAAAGCAAGTAACGGAAGGGACATATAAACAAAAATGAAAACGTAAGAAAACTTTAAGAAACTCAATAGTGAATAGGAAAATAAAAATTATAAGAAAAAATATAAAAGAATAAAAATAGAGCAGGAGTAAAAAAAGAACAACGTGAATGACTAGCATTCATGCGTGCCGAAAGAAGAAAGAAAAATAAAAGATATAAGTAAAGAAATATAAGAAGAAAGGTGAAGAAAATTTACTGTGCAGATGTTGTAGTAGGTATGATACGTCGCTATTACATGCATGTGCAAGAGCAATAAATGTGCCTGGTGTATGCTGCTGCCAGCGTCATCAACGTGCCTATTCATAGCAGGCTGATTGGAGGAAAAAGTTATTGAGCCAAATACGTTAATTAAATAGCCCAACTGCGGGCGCACGCTCCTTCAGGTATGAATATGGGATTTGTAGTCTAAATGATGTATGTAGTCAAATAGCCCAACTTTGGTAATTGAAGATTGGAAAATATTAGTATGTGCGCACCTAATATTTTCCAATCTTCAATTACCAAAGTTCACATGAAACATGTACATTGTATACATACACACACTCACACTCATGACTCATCCATGTGCCTTCTATGGATTCTAATAATCACATCTTAGAGAAATTATCAGTCTATGTGTCACAATCACAATGCTGGATTTATTGGTTCATATCAAGTGACTCTGCATTATGCCTAGGCACAAATACCATATCTTGAGTTACCAAAGTTCACACAAAAAGTGTGCATTGTATGCATACACGCATATATACTCATCCCTATGAATCACACACAACCTCTTGAGATTTTTGAAGTCACAAAAGGTGTATCGCTATCGATAGGTGCGTCATCTAGCACTGAAAAAATATAAGAATAGTGCTAAATTATGGAATAGATTTAGAAAAATGCATGCATCCGTGCCAAGTCAATCAATGATTTGAATCTGATGGGCAAGTTCCACAAAAAGGAGTCTTCCGAGTATGCTTAGTCCATAATTGTGTTGATCGTGGAGACGGAGAAAATAAAGAAAGAGAGGTCCTAACAGCCTGACCTCGGAATTTCGTGCACAATAATAGTTAGCATTTCGCTCGCAAGTTATTGACGTTCTAAATTATTAGTCATTTTGACTCTTCTAGATATATCGATTTTACTATGCACCTAGACATAACATTTATCTAGATGCATAATAAAAATTATGCACCTACAAAAGCCAAAACGGCTAATGATTTAGGATGGAGGGAGTACATGTTAGGGTTTCTCACATGCAACTTTTATTACAAGGAGGAGAGACAGTTTCTAAGGAAAAGGAATTCTCCATTTCTGCTTGCAGCTAGAGGTTTAATTACCCAAGGCTAGCTCGCAGCCTCAGTGAGCACACGCACAAGGTGACTGAGCATGAGCAAAACAAGCGCCACATTTCAGGGGAGCATCCTCCCTTAAAGGGCGGCAAGCACCCCATCTTGAGAATCACATCAAGATCCCATTCTTTGCCGCAGTCCAACTTCAGTAAGAAGAATATGTGATCAGAAACTTTCAGCTGCCTAGCTAGAAGACACGCATAGCCCTTCAGATTATGTACCCACGCACAGGATTCTATATGCATGCATGCATCATGGGTACCCACTTCATTCCTATATATGCATTTAGAATTGGGCTCTTAGGGTGAGAGCAAGCTTGCATACCTTAAACTAGGGTTTAGCTGGCTTGGCTTCCCATCTACAGGCAACTCTCCCCACTTGCAATGAGGAGTTCCATGGTGTTTGGCTCTATCATCACCCTCCTACTTCTTGCTACTATAGCTCATGGTAATGGTACTTACTAGCTAGCTTCAGGATCATCTAGTGAGATCAGTACATTGGTACCCGTTTACTGAGTTCACCTTCATAAATTTGTACTAAACTGAGTATGTGCTGATGGTAATAATTCTATTCCATCTTCCTCTTTGTTTAGGACTTCGGGGGCTGGACATGCACGCATCACCGAACAAGAAGGTCAGTAGCCATCAGGTTTATCTTTTAGCATTCTTCGTTTCTTGTTCACCATGCCATGTGTATACACTGATACACATAGAGAGTGACATCGTCTTCCTCTAGCATATCCTGTGACACTTGCATGATGTCTGCGTGCTTGATGTGTGTTGCCAGGGGGAGATTCGAGCTGACTTCAAGTGGCGACGACCACCACCGTCTTCCGGCGGCAGTCCGGCGGACAGCGCATCCGGAGGCCGTCACGGCACGACACCGCCGGAGGACCATGCGAGCACGGCTCGTGCTGCTGCGGAGGAGGACGGCGAGAGGAAGAAGAAGATGAGGGCTCACCGTGAGGTGGCGCCCAGGTTAATCCACGAAGACTACGCCGGGCCCAGCGGCCATTCACCCAACCACCACCGCACCATACGATGCGGCCCGTGTTAGCGTTGAGCAGCTAGTGAGTGTGTTTCAGTTTTCTCTGATGGACATGCTAGCTGCATGCATGTTGTAGGTGGAGAGTTCAACGATGCAATTTGCATGTAGAGAAGAGAGAAAGGGACCAAGCTGTTGAGTTTCAACCTATACTAATCAAGCTTGTACTTCCAGAAAAGAAAATGAATTGGTCTGCTACTTTATTGTTGGCACATGACATGCTACTCCACCTGTTCTAAAATGTTTGTCGTTTTAGTTTTTTTTATTTCCTGAATCAAACTTTCAGGCTGCGCGCCATCGGCATATTTATACCTTAACCGTCAACATGTCTTCAAATTTTTTTGAAGGAACTTTTGAATCTGGTATGCCTAAGAATTTGTTCATTAAACTATAAAGTTTGGACCATCTGGGCCAGATGATTGGCATCTCTTCTTTTTGGGTGGTTATCTCGAATTAAACAACCAAAGGTTTTTTAAAAGGACCGGATTGAGAAAACTAAGCTGATGTACGCATCTCTCTCCACGGTGACCAATGCTAAGCAGCAGCAGGCTTTGTTTGTCAGGTTCTTGAGCTCGACAGACATCGCTGCGGGAAACGCTGCGCCATTCCTGGTTCATGTGAGTGTCCTACCTGGAAGGCTTTGACTATGAGCCTATATATGGATGAGACGCCATGTCATGCATGCAACTACTAAAACAATGATGATTTGTAACATTTGTTGCGTAAATCCTATATGATTCATTAATTTTAATGGCGCATGTCATGGGTTTCTGTAGTATATTATTATTTGTAATTGCCTCAAAAAGATAACTTATCTATACGAATATTTTTTCCATTGCTGTAGTAAATGATTTTAGCAGAGGCTTGTGACACTGGATGCTTCTAAACCTGAGACAACATCACAACAAGATAGAGAGACTCGCGGTCGCAGGAGCACGGGCACCGGCCCTCGTTTGCAGGTACCCTGCTGCTACTTGAGTGCAGCAAGTGTACAATAGCAAAAAAAAAACGCTATGAGCAACACGACAGAATCAAAAAGCTCCTCGAACAAAACATACAAATGTTGATCTCTGTACAACAGCCTTCATTATCCTGTATGGCTGTATGCTGAAATGGTTGCATTTAACTCCCTGTTGGATCCTTTCTTTTCTCATAGATGTCGGGCCCCTATTTTCATTGTTGTAAATTTAATTATGAAGGATGAACAGGGTGCTTCTCGATCAAGTCGAACAGCTCATCTCCTATACCGTAGCCGAGCATCCTGGCCATGTCTGCCGTCTTCAACCTCGGCTTGGGATGGTCCTGCTGCTTAAGCCACGCGTCGACAGCAAAAGCCTTCTTCATCACAAACAGCTCCAGCGCCTCCGGATTGAAGACGACGCCGAGCCGCATGCTCATCTGCAGTTCAACATGTGTTAAATTCAGATTATTCAGAAACAGTTTCTTTTTCTCTGATTGGTTACCTGGTGAGGGACCAGCATCGCAGCATATCTGGCGAGCTCGCCGGCTCTCCAGTCAAGCACAACCGGGAACCAAGGGTAAGCCGCATCAAGCCTCACGAACCATAGCCGTATGTCAGGGAACTCTGACAGCTCCCGCGTGTCGTACTCATCCTCTCTCTCGTAGTTTATGGTGAACCCAACGGTCCGGTCCAGCAGGTTTCTTGACTCAGCTAAATGATGCGCATAAACTTATTGTCAGAGCATGAAATTGGTGAGTAGCAACTGAAGTTAGCGGCATGTTGTTGTAGCTCCAGGTATGGTTGTGCACCTGCCGTTAAGGAACTCAAGTCACCGAGTGCCTCTTGAACAGGCGACAGGTCTAGTGCCCGGATGATGTCCTTGTTGAGGACGATTTCAAAGCGCCCTTCTGTAGGCGGCGGCGGAGGTTGGACTTGCGGGGCATCTATAGCAAAAACACAAACAAATGCAGAAATGTCAAGGAACTTACTATAGTGCCAGGAAGTGAAGAGTGGATAGATCAAATGATAGTTGATCACTTGATCCTTAGAAATAATGACCAGGTCATGCATGAAAAAGAGAGCAGCCAGTGGCAAACTCAGAGACAAATGCTGCTCGGGCAGTGCATAGCCTCTGGGGTCTGGGCTGAATGGCTGTCAGGAACTTGATACAAACTAAACGACCTTAAAAATCCAAAGTACATGACTTGTTCCAGTGGTTCCTAAATCATGAATCCACAATTCCACATGACTGCGCACAGAAATCTGAATAAATCTGCTCCTGGTTAGCCCTTTCAGTATTCAGTTCATCGACGAACAACGAGAACCATCATCTAATTCGGTGCTCAGTTCATGTCATATGATCGATTAGTTTATTGCTTTTACCTAAAATTGCACATCACTTTGTTTAGTACTGGCACAGAGGATCACATTTGAGGGGAGAAGGCGCAAAAAAATCACCGTCTTGGTCCATGGAGAGGGAGAGGTCGAAGTCTCCGGAGGGGTTGAACGCGACGCGCGCGGTGAGCCCGGCCGCCCTCTCTCCCCTCGCCGGCGCCGCTTGGAGCTGGGCGGGCGGCCTCCCCGCGACGGAGCGGCGGGAGGCCGGGTGGAGCGACGGCGAGCAGCTGCTGCTGTGCCGCATCGGGGCAAGGCGGTGCGGCACCACGGGCATGTAGTGGGCGGTGGTGGCGGCCATGGCGGGCGGCCGCCGGCGGGCGGAGGTTGCTGCGGCCTGCGGCGCAACGGGCGGGAAACGCGGGGTCGCGCGGTTCACGCCTGTCCTATCCGTTTATCTCTTTTCTTCTGCTTTTTTTTTTCGAGCAACTGTTTTCTTTTCTTTTCTTTTTCTTTTGAAGCGAAACTGCTTTCTTTTTAGCAGAGTGCAGAGCTGTGACCGGTTTTGTGAGGCCAGATGGGCCCTGGAGGCTGGTAGCGCATTTGGCCCAAATAAGAAAAACTGGTGGAATACTAGATAAGTACGAGGAAAAAAAATTGTAGAGAGGCATAGAAATCAGCCCAACAGACCCGCACGGAGCCCACAAGCCAATATCTTACCTTTTGAAAAAAATTTAATCTATTAGTCCATTGTAAACCTCTACTAACATTTAAAATTTTGATCTTTTAATCCATTATAAACTACAGAGTAATTTTTAAATTATGAACTACTGTATGAATTATCGAGCATGGTTGTTACTTTCCTCCGGTATCTTTTTGAATTTTTATTTTAATAATATTATGTATGTTATTTACAAACTTATTCAAATTGAAGTAATTGTAAAAATATAGTGTCATCTGCTGCTGGACGGACAATTGGATCCACAATTTGAGTTTCTTTATCCAATAGATGGATCAAGATAGTGTTCTCATCCAATAGATAGATAAAAATAAAGCTCGTTTGGTGTAACTCCAGCTCCGGCTCCTTGATCGGTGAAGCGCTTATGCCCCCCGATCCGGAGAACCGGAGCCTTTTTGCACGGCGCACAAGCGGAGCCACAAAAGGTATTGTAGCTTCGCCTGCTCCTACTCCGACTCCGGTTCCGGCTCCGCTCTCGCGTGGAGCGCTCCCAAACGGAGCGTATAGTGATCAGATTCTGAGATAGGGAGACACCTCTTTGTTGCCCGTAGAGTTACCAAGCGCATCTGGGCAGAGCTGGCAGATTGGCTAGCAGTGCCAACACTTCGACCCATGTTCTGGGAGCTAACCTCCTCTGTCCACACCTGGTGGTTGGCCATGGCTACAACGACGGGCGTGCCACGGCGTGGAGTGCGATTACTGATCATCCTAACTATTTGGGAGATTTGGAAAGAACGAAACACACGTATTTTTGACCGACGAGAGACGCCAGCACCAGCGATCATCAGCAAGATCAAGGATGAAGCAACGATGTGGAGCTTGGCTGGTGCAAAGCACTTGGGCCTTCTAGTTAACATTGTTTAATTCTTTCGCGTTTGTTAAGGTTGTTTGTCTTTTTTTTCCAGACTTTTTCAGCTTTTGTGCTTTGGCCCACCAGGCGCTTCTGGCTTTTTAATTATAATGGGTAGATCTCCTGCCGGTTCGTTTCAAAAAAAATTAGTGATCACATTCTTGTCCAGTGGTCGGTTGAAATCGATCTTTTGCTCAATGGAAAACTCATTTCTTTCTACCAAAAGAAAGACGAAAGTCTTTTCGTATACCCAATAGACAAATGCAAATTGAGTTTTAATCCATTGGGAGGAATTTTTCTTTCACTTTATTTTTACCTAGCTCCATTGACATATTCCACCTCTATCTCCGTCAGGATTAAGCTTTCCCAGGGGTTAGGATTAGATTTTCGGACTCCAAAGGATTGCTGTAACAAATTTGAGATTTTTTTTTGCGGGTATACAAATTTGAGATCGATTGACATATTTTATCATTTTAACCAATTATAAACTACTAAAATTTAAAATGAGACCCAACCAATGCCAAAAGATCCATCTAATTAATTACATGACAACTGCAAATGTACTCTTTCTTTTCATTCAAGGTACCATTTTCTCAACCAGTTTCGACATTTATCCAAATGTACACTTACTACAAATGTGATGATAGCTTGACTATAAACTTCAGAAAACTTTGCAATGTAACCGGCGATTTTCACCTGCAATAATCCTGCAAACCGTCGACAAAGTAGGCTACCGCCCCTCGCCACCTGCTGGCACCGGCAGCTTGAACACTGACCCGAACCAGCTCTTGCACGGGTACACGGAGCAGAAGGTCTGCAACGCCGTCATGAGCAGCAGCACGACGGCGGCGAGCAGCGTCAGGATCCTCCACGACCCGAAGACGTACCTCCTGAGCAGCTTCTGCGCCCGCGCCGCCGCCCGCCGGCTCCGGTGCGCGTTCACCTCCCGGATGGCGGCGTCGAGGCGGGGCACCCTGCCGAGGCGCGTGGCCCGGCACATGGCGTTCCACATGTCGGCGGCCTCCCTGTCGCTCTTGAGGTGGTTCACCACCACGCCGCTCTGCCGCAGGATCCTCACGTCCCTGGGCGTGTCCACGATGCCGTTCATCAGCTCCGTGTACCGCGCCAGCACCAGCGGCCCGCGCACGGCCACGGCCTCGTACGCCACCAGGTTCCGCAGCACCACCTCCGTGTTTCCGTCCAGCGTGATGATCGGGAGGCTCAGCGTCGCCGCCGCCGCGTCGAAGCGGATCCCGGCGATGCCCTCGGGCGCCGGCGCGAACCGGACGCCCCACCGCGCCAGCGTCGACACCGACGGGATCATGATCTCCTGCGCCAGCGGCGAGTTGATGATGCCGCCCAGGTTCACGCCCTTGAGCCGCGCCTCCACGTCGGTGGACGCCATCAGCTTCGTCACCAGCGGCGCCACCGCCGCCAGCAGCGGCACCTTGCGCATGATCTTCCCCGGGAGGCTCGACGCCACGCTCATCGGCCGGGTGATGAGGTTCTTCCGGAGGAACCGCACCGGCGCCACGTCGAGGCTGGACACCTGCACGCACGCCTGCTTCACCTTGTCGTAGTCCGGGAGCTGCTGCGAAGGGTCGAGCATGTCGATGGTGAACTCCTCGGGCACCATCGGCGGCGGCTCCCGGTCGCCGTCCCCGTCGAAGACGGACGCGTCGGGGACGAGGAAGTGGTAGAGGAGCTCGAGCATGTGCGCGTGCCTGGCGACGTCGGCCACGACGAGCTCGGCGGTCGTCTTGATCGGGGACACCTCCTTGATGAAGCGGTCGAGGACGGCGTGCAGCGCGCCGGCGGCGGCCTGCTCGGTGGGGTGGCGGAGCGCGAGGGCCTGGGAGAAGAGGAAGAGCGGGAGCTGGTTCTCGAGCATCATGGCGTCGCGCACGGTGGCGTTGATCCAGTTGGTCGCCGAGGAGACCATGTCGGTGACCTCGTCGCGGTGGTAGCTCTCGAGGAAGTCGAGGAGGAAGCACGTGTCGATGGCCATCATCCATGCCAACGTCTGGTCGCTCAGCTCAAGGAACCTGCAGCGCCCAGCGCCCAGCAGATTCATCTGTAAGGCCTCATTTGGAATAGCTTTTTCAATGACTTTACGAAAAGCTTCACTTGAAGCTGCACCAAATAGATATTTTGAACTGGCTTTAGATGTTCTGTGAAGTCCATATCCGCTTCCATTGGTAAGGTGAAATCATAAAACATGGCTTTGACCGGCTTACGCAAGAACAAGCAGTTTGGCCAAATATTTTTAAAACGGCTTCAGTTTCGTTAGAAGCTACTTCCAGAGCCATCAGAGCTATTTTAGAAGAAGCTGAAGCCATGCCAAATAAGATCCAGGAAGATGAGCAACTTCACTTTTCGAAGCAAACCTTAATTAATCTCTGAGAAAATGAGCCTTCCAGGACCGGCCCAAAAGAGTAACTGGGCCGAATGCTCTCGTCGGTCTTGACCTTGATTATTAGGCCTAAATAAGTCTGTGAGTGGGAGAAGAAAGTACGCTGATCATGAAATGGGCCTGGACCTGTGGTATGGCGCCCTCATCTGCTCCTGGGCCTGGAGCAGGCGCTGCACGAGGTCGTCGAACTTGCGGCCGTCGGCGAAGAGCTTCTCGGCGCGCTTGGCGGCGGCGAGCTTGTAGCGCTCCATGTCCCTCAGCTCGGGGCGGTTGCAGTGGTAGGGCCCCAGCGCGAAGTGCTGCGGGAGGTACGCCTCCGGCCGCGTAGCCCTGAGCACGCGCGGCACGTCGAACACCTTGGCCGCGGCGCCCAGCACCTCCGCCGCCTCCCGCTCCAGGCTCCGCCGCACCCGGCTCAGCCACCGCTCCTCGTCGAAGTGCACGCCGGCGCTCGCCGCCGACGACTGCACGAACCGCGCCCGCGCCTGCAGCTCCGACAGCGACATCCTCGAATATCGCTGGGGATCGAGAGTTGATCTGGATCTGGATCTCCTGCTCGATCACTTGTTTGTTTGCTCGGTTTGCTTCGACGACAGTGGCTGGTTATATAGAGAAATGCCTCGTAGCAGCTGGGCGGTTGGTTAGGTCAGCGAGCCCCGCCATGGGATGCGATAAGCTGCTGCTAGTAGCAAGTGGGTGGTTACGACATACGAGCAGGTAAAAGAGATTGATTAGGCATGGCTCGCCGCGTAAGCGTGAAACATGCATGTGAAGGATAATCGTCGAAGCCTGAACTGTAAAGCTGGTCGTCGTCGCCGAGTGAAGAAAGCGGCAGGGCAATGATGAACATGCCATTGCATTTGTTTGTGTGCATATGCGTCATCATGATGCGATCAATGGTTAATGATCATATTATACTGATGACGACGACGACGATGACAATGATGAGAGAGCGCGCGCTTAGCAGATAAACACAGCAGACATGGAGGGGGCCCGGGGATGACAATTGCAATGCAAAGCAGTGCATCACCACTAGATTTTGATCTCTAGGGGTCAATCCCATCGGAAGAAGCCCAATTTTGCAGAAATAAAGCAAAAAAAGAAAGAAAGAGAAAAGTAATTTAGTATAGACCTGGACGACTAATCAACAAAATGGGCATATATGGGCGTGCATGTGTAGATATTGTTGACGAGGACGAAGACGAGCTATTAGCATTAGTTGGAGCCATTATGATGAACAGGGTTCTTGCTTGAAAAACGAAATGGGAGATAGGAGACTTGTGTCTGGCGGGTGTTGTTTTTCCGTCACTTGCAGTTAAATTTCTGATAGGACAGATAGTCACCGGCAGAAGAGTTCTTCCATTCAGCGTACGACGTACATGCAATTTAAGAAAGGGAAAAATCGGTTTTTCGTACCATTGTCCGATTTTGAACCCGTAATTATGAAACCACACATCCTGCACCTACAAACTGTTGAAACCGTGGAAATTACACCCCGAACTGAAACTACTCCGGTTTTGAACCACGTCAGCCAGCCGATGTGGCGCTAACAATGCTCGGTCATCCTCCGCTCCAAGCCGCAGCGCCGCACGGGCCGCTCCATGCGCACCATCCGCTCCGCCCTGCTGCAGCTGGACTCCGTCCTGGGCTCCCTGCCGGCCCCACGCGATGGCGGTAGCGGCAACGTGGGTGACTGCAATATTGAGAACCTCACCGACTCCGTCATCAACTTCCACCTCAACGCGCTCACCGCCATTGTAGGGCTCGCGCACCAGCGGCCGTCACCAAGTCATCCTCCGCCATCAACGCGTCCGCCACAGAGCTGCTCGAGCTATCGCGGGACTTCTCTGACTACTCTAGCTTCAACTCCGACATCTCCGGGGAGCTCGAGCGCCTCGCGATGGCGGCGGCGGGGTTCGGAGCGGCACCCAGATCCGACGCGCTCGACCCAGCGCATGCCGCTGTGGATCTTAACGACCTCTAGTTCATGGATCTGTCATCGGACGCCACGCCGCTGGAGTGCGTGGGGCCCTTCATGCTGGGGGGATGGAGCAGTGCGGGTCGGTTCCGGGTTCGTCGTCGCGCTCGCGGCGTCCATAGTCCTCGCCACCTTCTACGGCATCCTGCTCATCCTATCTTCTCATCACTAAGGGCCGCGCCTAGAGGCGGCGTTCCTGGCGCTGCAGTGCGCGGCACACCTGGCCGCCGCGGCGGTGGTCGTGCACGAGAAGCGGTTCCGCGCGGCGGCGCACCGGATGGTGTTGCAGCTCTACTTGCTAGCTGGCGGCTCCCGCGCTGACGGCGCTCCTCGCCATCACCACCATTGCGCGCCTCACGTCCGGGTCAACAGGCTCCCTCCCGGGCGGTGCGCTCACGGTGGCGGTGCTAGCCATGTCCCTGCTGCTCCCGCTGCTTGCCATCTCCGGCGCAACGGGCACCGTCTCCTCCGCCGCTGCGCCGCCCCGCCGGAGTGGCAGGCGATAACGAAAGCAGCAAGTAGGCTAGCTAAATTGGATAGTTGGGCTGGCTGACATGGTCTAAAACCGGGATGGTTTCGGTTTGGGGATATAATTTGCACGGTTTCGACAGTTCAAATGTGTAGGATGTCTGGTTTTGTAACTGCGGATTCGAAATCGGAGATCTAATAGTTCGCAGGTCACGATGACGAGGACATGTACGCCTCATGCACAATCGGAATCTATATCCAATCTATAAATAAACTAATCAAAAAGCAACAATTATGGATTACACGATGATTCGCGCCACTTGCTCAAAAAAGCCTGCCTGCACTGCTGGTCTGATCCATCCGGACGAACTGTGCATTGTACATTTTGTACTATCCCATGGTCCATCTCCGGAGATGCCGCGGATCGATCGGAAAGGCTAGCTGGGACGAGCGCACTAGTATATATACTTGTGAAGCATATGGATCGGATCATGAACTCCGTCCAAATTCGGAAATTTTTAACAACGTGGAAAAAACAAAAAGATTGGAGTGTCACACTCAAGCTGCTTGTGCTTGCACACACTTTTGGGGACATGGACAGCGTATTGCGGGTTGGGTTGGATCACAGCCACGGAAAAAGTGTGCAGTCACGCACGCCCGTTCCGACTACTATAGCCGGGTTGCCTAACTTTTTGGAATGTCATGAAAAAGTATCTACCTTTAGTCAAGCAAAGAACATAATTAAGTCACACGAGAATAGCTAGACGTCTCCATACTTGTTTTCTTCTCTGGACCAGTGGCGGAGCTAGGATTTTTATATTGGGTATGCCGGAACAAAATTTTCATACGCAATTCAGTAAAATGCATATATAGTTTTGTAAATAATTCAGTAAAAATTCGGTAAATAACATATAAAGTCTTGCATTCAACAATACGTGCGAAAGTTGCACACATTAGAATAAAATATGGTCTAGGAAAGTGCGAACGATACATAAACAACCTTACACATACCAAAAGACTATGTCTTCTTATTTGGCCTACGCTTCCTCAAGTCCATGAAAGTTTGAATTATGTCTTCTTCATCCACTTCAAAGAAAAAGTCCTTCTCAATGTATGTGAGAAGACAATCATCCAAAAGACTATCACCCATCCTTTTTCTCAATTTAGATTTCACAAAAGTCAATGCAGAGAATGCCCTTTCAACACTTGCTGTTGCCACCGGTAAAAGCAATACCAATTTGAGAAGCAAGTACACAACATCATACACCTTATATCTTTTTTTTTTCAACAAGCTTAACTGAGAGATCAACAAGATTGTGTAGGTCTTTGAAGTCATCATCTTCTCTTAGGACATCAATAAAATTGTCAAGTTGGAAGTCCAGTTTTAGCAAGTCAGTGCTTGATATGTCATTAGGATAGAACTCAGCTAGTCTACGTACCTTCTGTGCATCAAATGAAGCAAATGAGTTGGAAGGATCAAAGGCTGCCATACAAGAAAGCAACTCCATATTAACTTCATCAAACCGACTAGCAAGCTCCATGCTAATTTGATCAATGACCCCAATATATATTGCTCTTCTAAAGTGGTCATCATTATTTTGGTCATGAACAAACCGAACAGATCTTCCAAAAGGCACATAATTACCCTCCATAGCAGGAACTTGGACACCATGCTTGTTGCAAAATAAAATGACCCTATCAAGAAATTGATCCCAACCATGATTCCTTAAGTGTTCCATTCTTTTCTTTGCCGCTTTAACAAGTGTGATTGCATTAAGAATATCTTGCTCCCTTCTTTGCAAACACTCTGACAAATCATTTGTGTATCCAAGAATAGTAAACATTAAGTGTAAACAAAAAACAAAGTCAAATGACTCAAATGCACCAAGCATGGTATGTATCTTTATCCAATCAGCTCTAACAGTAGTATCCTCTCCAAGAGTGAAAAGAACTTCACGGATTATAGGATACATAGCAATGATGTTGCATACAGCTTTGTAATGAGAGCTCCACCGAGTGTCACCGGGCCTAGCCAACCCCATCTCTTGATTTAATCCACTTCCAGTTTCAAGTTCACCACAATCAAGTGCTTTCATAAGATTCTCAATCCTAGCATCTCGAAGCATGCCGTGACGCTTACAAGAGACTCCAACAATATTCAGCAAGAGAGACACTTGATCAAAAAACCAAACACAGTCATTATTTCCCTTGGCAACAGCAACAAGAACTAGTTGGAGTTGATGTGCAAAGCAATGGATATAATAAGCAGAAGGTGACTCTTGCATAATCAATGTTTTCAGCCCTTTAATATCTCCTCTCATGTTGCTAGCCCCATCATAACCTTGACCACGAATTCGTGTCAAAGTCAAGCCATGACTAACAAGTAAAGCTTCAATTGCATCTTTAAGTGACAAAGAGGTAGTATCATCTGCATGAGCAACTCCAAGAAAGTGCTCACATGGCCTTCCCGAAGCATCAACATAACGCAAGCAAAGAGCTAGTTGTTCTTTATGTGATATGTCACTACACTCATCTGCTAAAATTGCAAAGGGCTCTTCACCAAGTTCTCCAATTATTTTCTTTCTAGTTTCTATGGCACAACACTGAATAATCTGTTTTTGTATCATTCAGCTAGTCAAAGTGCAATTACTTGGAGCATTGTTTAGAACATACTTGTTCACCTCTTCACTATGTGCAGCAACAAATTTCAAAAGTTCAATGAAATTACCTCTATTGCTAGACTCTGCACTTTCATCATGTCCACGGAATGCTAATCCTTGATGCAAAAGAAACTTCAAACATCAAAGTGAATAAGTCAGCCTTTTCTTATACAGATAACGATCCTCAGTACTCCACTTCTCAATTTTATCATCAATTGCTGCATCAGGATTCAGAAAACCAAAGTATTTCTCTTGGGCTGCCTTATGTGCCTTAGAACGTGCATGTTTCAAAAGTGCATTCTCTCCTATATTCCAGTTTTTCCAACCTTTCACAGTAAATGCATCAGTTCCCTTTCCCTTACTTTCTTTGTTTTTGAACAAGTAGCATACAAAGCAAAACACAACATCTTTCTTGACACTATATTCAACCCAAGGAAAATTGTGAAACCACACAAAATTGAAATGACGTTCTCTATCTCCAATCCACCTTTTTGGGAACTCATGTGCATATGGCTGAAATGGACCTCTAAGAATATATGCTCTTCGAATTGCATCATGATCATTAGCATGGAAACTTGCAATAGGTTGTCTTTCACCTGGATCATTTGGAAGACGACTCACGTCATAAGTTGGTGGAGCCGATGGTGGTAGCGGTGGCGGCGGTGGAGGTGGCGTAGGATTCACAATTTCTTTAATTACTCTCTCTTCCTCTTGCTCTTGAGTTGCCTCCGGATGTGGTGGCGGTGGAGGTGGCATAGGATTCACATTTTCTTCAATTACTCTCTCTTATTCTTGAGTTGCTTCCGGAGGTGGCATAGGATTCACATTTTGCCTCTTTGCTGCATGCTTTCGAAAAAGAGATACAATATCTCCATCCCTCTTCATAATTCAATCACTCTGCAATCAAATGTCAAAATTCATAGTGCATCAGCCATCAAGCCGTTATACTAATTAAAAAAGGCCACATCATGTTATAAATTAAACAATCAAACTATTGGAATCGAAGTTAGGGTTTAGCACATTTGTACTGCACAACTAAAATATTATCTTTTGGTAGCTGTTTTCATGAATATGATGATTTCCATAGGCTAGCTGTATGCCTGTATCATGCACAACATGAATGTACTGATGGCACTGGGCATATGCAATGTCATGTGAAAATCATTTATTTGGTATTAAAATGCAGAAGATCAATTTTAGCCCAATTTAAACTGTTGGAGAAAAAAGGGCATAAGTGAGCATTTGGAGAAATATCAGCATAGTAACAAATTGAGATATATTCATATGCTTGTTGATTATCGCATCCATATTCCATACCCAAACTGGCCCAAGAATGTAGCTGCTAGCAGTTCAACCCATACTAGACGCCAGATCGAAATGTGCCTCCTTGGTCCTTGCAAGCATTTAAACAAACATGCGGCCTTCGTGGGGTGAAAAACCCTAACTCAAATAGTCAAATTGACTAATGACTACCAGCAGACCAAATTGACAGAAACAGAGAACGAATTGGGGGGGGGGGGGGGGGGCTTACCGGCCAAGGTGGGGACGACGTGGTCATGTGGACGCCGGCAGTACGCCGGGGGCCGGGGCCGCGGGACAGGACAGCCTTGATGCTTGATCTCCTGCTCAAGCGACGGCCTTTGCGGCTTTGCGGCGGCGGGACGGCGGTGGGCCAGCGGCGGCGCCTGCGCCCGGCGGCTGGCGGCGGCGGCTCGGAACTGCGTCTGCCGTCTGGGGGCAGGGAGCTGGGGCTCTGGAGTCTGGGCAGTAGGGCACTGGCAGGGCGTCTGGCGGCTGGAACTGGAAGCTTGGCGCACTCGTGACTGCTTGCCTCCAGTGCTGTTTGCCTCCTTGGTGGGCTGGCCAGCTGGGCCGCTGCGGACTAGGGTGGTCCTTGGTAGGCTGGGCCTTAGGGTATGCCGCGGCCCACCTGGACCACCCTGTAGCTCCGCCACTGCTCTGGACATACATCTGCTGCTGAACAAACCTTAAATCATAGTATCTAACTCTTTACGTTCTTGACTAATAATTTAGTGGTAGTTTGACTTAGGACAAACTTAATTTTCTAAACACATGGTTTATCAAAGCTAGAGCAGTCTCTGACTCGACAAAGTGAAAAGTGAACTATATATAACTTGAAACGGGAATGCAGGGTACCAAGGATTATTGTGAAACTATATATTTTAGGATTATTAGATATTGCGGGACTACAAATTCTACGACGCCCTAATTGACTAAACAAAATCTGTGTTTTTGAATAAAATTGGAATTGACTAAATTTGTTTTGCGACAAAATTTACACAAACACATATATAGTTCACTGCTGAAGATCACTTAAATAATACCAAATTTTATGTTCTTCGACCAATCTATAAGCAGTTTTGTGGAACTTATTATTTACTTGTAAAGGAAAATAAGCTAATAAAGTCATCACATCAAAATAGACGTCTCCAAACATGTTTAGGTTGGAAACATCAGCATGGACTACTCAAGTGTATATGATACTGAGCTGAAATAATGTTTATAGATTATTAGCATTTGCACTTGATCAACCTGCCATAGTTCAAACTGACGAATCACGAAAGGAATCAAATCGACCCCCACGGTCCATTGCACTACACTCTGTTCCTGTCCAGAAAAGTGGGCAGGTCGAGATCACATGCTTGTGTAGCTTAAATTATTTCTGCATGACGGGAATCACAGCAGAATCAAAATTATACGGTCGTTATTTGGAGGAGCTAAAGTTGAGTGCTATATTTTAGCACATGCTAGCACTTATGCTAAAATTTTTAAATCTTGGCTAAAATTTAGTCCATCCGATTAGCACTCCCGTTTCGATGAGTTAGTTAGCACTTTCACTCATTAGCACATGGATCCAAACGGAGCCTTAGTTAACATGTTTATAGGAATTACAATAAAATAAAAAAAAATTACGGGTAACAGAATCGAAATTATAAGTTCGCGTTCCACATATTTCTTTTCCGTCATCACCAGCAGGCAGCTGGGGCTAGTTTCATTGTTTCATCTTCTCTCGGCGGAATCGATCACTTTCAGCTCTACCATCCGCAGTGCAGTCGTTGTCTTCTCTTCGACATCTTTATTATTATTATTAAACTTCGTTTACGTCTGATGCCAGTATTTTCTGACGTAAACTACTTGCATGATTAACCGGTGACTGCAAGTGGCAGAAAATAAAAACAACAAACGGGGGTAAATCGTCGGACTACCTATATGTGTATTCACAGTGGTTTCAGTTTATTTCAGTTTCTTCGTCACCCAATGCAAGAGCTGTCAATTAATGTATTATCCATCCCTGATTAATCCAAAAGAACCGTCAGGTTAACTTTATTCCAAGTACTTTTCAAACTCTACTTAATCAATCATCATTCATCGTCGTCGTCTTTGCCTCTCCTCTTTTCGATGAAACACGTGCTCAGACACGGTCGCGAAAAAGTTCATCATTATCGTCCAACCCTAGCACTCTTTAGTTTACCATTATCCCCGAACTCTCCACGTCTGCGTGGCTTTATACAACATTAGCATAACACAATCATCAATAGTTCATTAATTACTATTACTACCATGTTGACCACGGCATGCATGCATATGAACACAGCGCGCGCACACACAGAAGATGACAAGTTCATCATTGCGTTGACAACTAGCTAGCGAGGTTCATCCTGCTGCCCCCAGCCGCTGTTGCTTTACCTTTCTCTTCACTCGGCGACGACCCGCGTTAGTTAGAATTACAATCCATGCATGTTTCACGCTCACGCGCGCTCTGCGTCTAATCAAACCCAATTTGATTTCAAACTCGTAACCACCCACTTGCCTTCAGCGTCAGACTAGTATACAGCACTACAGCAGCCGCAGCTCGTCGCATCCCATGGCAGGGCTCGCTGGCCACACCAACCTGCTCCATTTCTCATTTTCTCTATAGCCAAAGCCATCGAAGCAATCGAAAGTTCCCTGCGAGATCGGATCATCGGAGAGGAGGAGAACGACGACGATCGGGATCCAGATCGCTCTCGATCCCGGAGGATGTCGCTGTCGGAGCTGCAGGAGCGGGCGCGGTTCGTGCAGTCGTCGGCCGGCGAGCGCCGGCGTGCACTTCGACGAGGAGCGGTGGCTGAGCCGGGTGCGGCGGAGCCTGGAGCGGGAGGCGGCGGAGGCGCTGGGCGCCGCGGCCAAGGTGTTCGACGTGCCGCGCGTGCTCAGGGCCACGCGGCCGGAGGCGTACCTGCCGCAGCACTTCGCGCTGGGGCCCTACCACTGCAACCGCCCCGAGCTGAGGGACATGGAGCGCTACAAGCTCGCCGCCGCCAAGCGCGCCGAGAAGCTCTTCGCCGACGGCCGCAAGTTCGACGACCTCGTGCAGCGCCTGCTCCAGGCCCAGGAGCAGATGAGGGCGCCATACCACAGGTCCAGGCCCATTACATGATCAGCCTACTTTCTTCTCCCACTCACAGACTTATTTAGGCCTAATAATCAAGGTCAAGACTGACGAGAGCATTCGGCCCAGTTACTCTTTTGGGCCGGTCCTGGAAGGCTCATTTTCTCAAAGATTAATTAAGGTTTGCTTCGAAAAGTGAAGTTACTCATCTTTTTCCTAGGTTCTATTTGGGATGGCTTCAGCTTCTTCTAAAATGGCTCTGGAAGTAGCTTTTTTGATGATGCTGAAGCCGTTTTAAAAATATTTGGCCAAACTGTAAGCCGGTCGAAGCTATATTTTATAGCTCCACCTTACCAATAGAAGCTGAAATGGATTTTATAAAACGTCTAAAGTTAGTTTAAAATATCTATTTGGTACAGTTTCAAGTAAAGCTTTTCTATGAAGTTGAACCATTTTAAAAATATTTGGCCAAACTGTAAGCCGGTTGAAACCATGTTTTATGGTTCCACCTTACCGATGGAAGCTGACATGGACTTCACAGAACATCTAAAGCCAGTTCAAAGTATCTATTTGGTGCAGCTTAAGTGAAGCTTTTCGTAATGTCATTGAAAAAGCTATTCCAAATAAGGCCTTACTGATGAATCTGCTGGGCGCTGGGCGCTGCAGGTTCCTTGAACTGAGCGACCAGACGTTGGCATGGATGATGGCCATCGACACGTGCTTCCTCCTCGACTTCCTCGAGAGCTACCACCGCGACGAGGTCACCGACATGGTCTCCTCGGCGACCAACTGGATCAACGCCACCGTGCGCGACGCCATGAGGCTCGAGAACCAGCTCCCGCTCTTCCTCTTCTCCCAGGCCCTCGCGCTCCGCCACCCCACCGAGCAGGCCGCCGCCGGCGCGCTGCACGCCGTCCTCGACCGCTTCATCAAGGAGGTGTCCCCGATCAAGACGACCGCCGAGCTCGTCGTGGCCGACGTCGCCAGGCACGCGCACATGCTCGAGCTCCTCTACCACTTCCTCGTCCCCGACGCGGCCGTCTTCGACGGGGACGGCGAC
Source organism: Panicum hallii (assembly GCF_002211085.1). Classification (NCBI taxonomy): domain Eukaryota; kingdom Viridiplantae; phylum Streptophyta; class Magnoliopsida; order Poales; family Poaceae; genus Panicum; species Panicum hallii. Next base: position 3,299,688 of record NC_038047.1, on the reverse strand, counting down.
CGGGAGCCGCCGCCGATGGTTCGGGTCAGTGTTCAAGCTGCCGGTGCCAGCAGGCGGCGAGGGGCGGTAGCCTATTCTGTCGATGGTCGCAGTCTTGCAGGTGAAATCGCCGGTTATATTGCAACCCAAAAATATGTCAGATTTGCAATGTTGCAGAGGGGGAAAAAAATGACCTAAACAGTAAAGTAAAATGTTGCAATCTTATTTCACATTTTCTACCGTAGAGGAACGATTCCAAACAATTGGATTTTAATCCAACGATCAGAGAAGCCTATCGGTAGATGAATAGATAGTTTTTTTTTCCTCAGAAAATGTTTTTGATTATTTTAACCTTATTTTTTTTTCTTTCCTATGCACCACTTAGTCAAAGTGTCAAACTGCGCAGAAAAGCAGAGCATGCAGCTCGGGCGAGGCAGAGCAAAACAGACCGCGCAGCGCATCAAATCGCAAGAAAAACACGCCCTAAAAAGACCAAGGTCTCGGAACGTCCCACCTAGAAAAATGTTTGCTACCCCTAACGAAGGGAAGACTTGAGCTTGAATTCAAAACCAGCGGTCTACTGTTTGCTCCGGCAAAGGCAACCGCTCCGTTTCTTGGCCCACAGCACGGCCGAGTTGGCTGACGTGTGCGTCTCTGCGTTCCCCCAACGCAACAGCAACTGCCGAACGAGTCAACGGATCTCCAAGGCTTCACACCGGCCCGGAGGGAGAAGGCGGCGGCGGCAGCTCGTTGACCCGCTGCCCTTTGCATCGCTGGCACGAAAACGCTGCGCCACCTCGAGACCGACCCCTCGCCCAAGAAACCAAAGCTCTCTTGCTGGCCAAGGCTCTCGAAGTAAATAAATAAATGCTCTTGTCGGTAAACCAAACTCTCAGTGCGAATGTGGACTCGGATGATTGAATTCTCAGCTGCGTTGCTTGGAAAGCGAAATTGAACTGGGCAAAACTGGCGCATCAATGGCGTCCGTGCGGTAATTAATGTACAGTTACAAGCAGTTCCTCCCTTCAGAGGGATGAGAGGACTCTGCTACGGTTACTACATTGCGAAACGCCGGCCGGCGACGGCGAGGACGGAGGAAGGAAAAACGAATTGAAGGAACGGAATCGACACGTGGAGTGGGATAGCAAAGCTGTCGCGGCGAGGATGCAGCGAGGGGTGGGTTCGGGAACGCTTCACTCTTCAGGGCGGGGCGACGGCTTGTCCTCGTCGTCGGCCGCGGAGGACGCGGCGGAGAGGCGGCTGGGCCGCGGGCGGAAGGCGCCGGCGCGGCGGCGGTGCTGCTGCTGCTGCGAGGACGGCGGCGGGCGGGGGAGCGACGCGAGCGCGCGCCTGATCTGGTCGCCGCCCTCCACCGCCGCGATGCGCACCAGCGGGTTCGCCATCGACGCGCGCCGCGGCGCGCTCAGCCTGCTCGACACGGGCGGCGGGGCGGCGTGCCCCCGGTGCAGGGCGCAGCGGAAGGAGCCCGGGTGCGTGGTGGGGGAGCACGCGCACGACGGGGCCCGCCGCCGGGGCGGCGCGGCGGCGGGCAGCGCGGACGGGGGCGCGCCCTTCGGGTGCGAGCGGACGCCGCCGGAGGCGAGGCTGGCGCGGCGCTGCGGGAGCGGGACGCGCGCGGCGGGCGGCGAGGGTGCCGCCGATGCCACGGCGCTCGGCGGCCTCCGGGACGGCGCGGTCGCTCTCGCCATCGGGGTTCCAGACGCGGAGCGCGCGCGGGAGGAGGCTTGGTCAGTGGTGGCAAGTGGCGTTTCGGGGCGGTGGTGCGGCCAAACCTAGGGTCGCCGCCGCGGTGCGCCATTTATAGGGGGGCGAGCGGGAGGGAGGAGAGGCGACCCGGTCCAAGTCCGACCCAGGTGGCGCTGGAACTGGGCCCAGTTCGGTGGAGCTGGGCTGGGAGATGGAAGACCGTTGGATTGGCTGGGTCGGAATCTGGAAGCTGGACAAGTCTCCTTGTGGGCCTCCCGCCTCCAACCATTGGCTGCTTGCCGGGTCACTCACTCCGTGTGCGCCTGTGAAGACTGAAGACCGAAGAGGAGAAAACTGACTGACACTCGCCATTTTGCTCCTGCGATCCTGCTGCTAAAATTACGTGAGGTCGCGCAGTGATGTCCGCACGATGATGCATCAATACGAGGACTGGGAAGCCGGGGGGTAAATGGGAACGCCAGTTCGTCAGTTGAGTTCTGATGACGCATACTAGTGTAAGCTAAACTGAACAAGGGAAGCACAAGGAGTGGTGCAGAGCTGCAAATGCTGTCTGTATGCAGCAACCAAGCAGTTGGCTGAAGGTGAGACGCTGAAGGAAGACAAACTGATTCATCATCAGAGATTCAGAGTGTGCAGCAGATCGATGGGCAGATGTGGCCCGTGGCCGACGGTCTGTTTGTCTTCCTCCAACGTCTCACCTTCAGTGTCTGACGACAACGTTGAGCAAGCAAGGACAGTTGGAAACGGGAACAATGGCAGCTTGAAGCTACTGCTCTCCAGCTCGACCCAGATTTATAGCCATCTCAAGAAGGAGATGCCATGGTATCATTGGGGTTTCAGAAGAGCGGCACCATCTATTTCTGTTACACTGAGCTTCGTCATGGGAGCTCATGTGAAACAATATCATTCTGGAGATCTGAGTTCGCAGCCGTGACACGCGCATGGCGCATCGAAGCCAATCTCAGCAGCGCGTCCCCGGCCTTGTTAATTGGTCGGTCGGCTTCTTCCTCGCCGCCGGTTATGTGGGGATGCGGTCCAAGCTGCATGGTTTTGCTGACCGCCGGCCTGCCGCCGGCCGGAGATTTTTTTTCGCGTTGGTCTGGTGCCGGCCAGGAATCCGACGATCGGTAGTGGGGAAGTGAAAACCCGGTCTGGACTGTCGCTCTTCCCTCCGGAATGGAAGGTGGAGGTGGCCCGTGGCCGGCGACCGGCGGCGCAAGCGCAGGAGGATGAGTCGAGGGGAGGCGGGTAGAGAACCAAACAGGGGGACATTTTCGTATATTTCCTACCCGATACAGGGGCCTATATGCATATATTAATCGCGATCCAAATCAGGGGGGTATATGCATATATTAAGGGCCTTTTTGCAAAGATCCGGGCTGGCTTCCGAATACGCGGTGGCGCCGTGCGCTCGCCGGCGGCCAGGTCCGCTGCCCCGCCGCCAACCCGCCGCCAAGCTTCCCACCCTGATCTCCGCCAAAAAACTCGCACAACCGCTGCCTTTCTGGTCAAAGGAAGGCAAGATTCATTCTTCTGTTATTGAGAGCGAGGCACAAGATCGAGGGGGAATCGCCGAATCGGGAGGACGAGCAGGTATGCCGGCGGCGGCGGGGATAGCTGCAAAATCCAACGGAGTGAAGCATCACCTCGGAGTGGAGAATGCAGATCGGGTCTGCATGCATACTCGTCCTAACACTGCTGGAAGCTTCGTGTACTTGAGTCTCACTCACACAAGCAGTTCATCAGACCCCTGTTCTGTTCAGTCCTGTTTTGTTCAGTTCATCATGAACAGTCTTTCAGGAGGCTGAATATGAATTGCACAAGATGTTTTTGTCAGTCACTAATGCTGCCGGTTAGATTCGACAATGGTCACTCATGAAAAAAAATCATTCTGGTGATCTTCTAAATGGAACTTGGCACACCAGATTACTTAGTAGCCATCTGGAACTCATTCAGACTTTTAGAAGAGTCTCAGAGAGGAGCTGCAGCTGATGGCTGCAGGTTTGTATTGTATTTCCCCTTGTATTATACAGAGCACCGAGTGCTTCCTTCTCTTCTCTCCACAGATCAATCTAATAATAATTTCGCTAATCAGTGATCACCGCTATTAACCCTTTCTTCTACCTCTTGATCGCCTGATTAAGCACTAATCACCTGACACCGTACATCCCTCCATGAAACGGGAAGAGTTAAACAAGAAGCTAGTTAACTAACTCGTCCAGTTAATTACTGTCTCTCGGCCTTGAGCTGATTCATCAATCAGATTCCGCTGCTCCATGGATCGATTCGTGCACGGGCAGCTTGGCCGCAGCCATGGCGTAATAATGGCTGGAGCCTTCATGGCTTCAAATTTCACCTCGGCTTGAGGCGGTCCAGCGCGACGTAGGCGACGACGCGGTACCCGACGAGGAGCAGCGCCATGACGCAGACGTCCACCCAGTGGTGGTTGAGCCCGACGGCCTTGATGGCCGGGAACTCGGCCACCGGGCACCTCGCGCCGTGGCCGCAGTCGTAGTACCCGCCGCCGTTGGGGAACTGGATCCCGAGCAGGAGGCGGTAGCAGTAGAAGCTGTAGTTGAGCCACCGGAGCCATGCCACGAACGGCGGGATGTGCTGCACGTAGTACCCGCCGGCGATGAGGAAGACCATGGTGATGACGGAGGCCAGCGTGGTGCCCTGCTTCACGTCCATGAGCACGGCGCCGATGGCGAGCCCCAGGCTCTGCGCCACCAGCACGCTGTAGAGCACGACGGCGAGCGAGAGGAGGAAGGGGCCCGGGCGCGGGTCCAGCCCGCCCATCCAGTAGAGGATGAGCACGAACGCCGTGGGCAGGCCGAGCTCCATGGGCAGGTCGGCGGCGGCGCGCGACGCGAAGTAGGAGGAGAGGCGGTACATCCCCGACGAGCGCTCCTTGAGCAGCATCGGCCGCTCCAGTGGGAACGTGAACACGGCGTTGTAGAGCGGGAAGAAGCCCCAGAAGACGGAGAAGAAGAAGACGAGCGCCGTCCGGTCCTGCAGGTGCGACGCCGGCGTGCGCCACCACAGCAGGCCCGCCAGGCTCGCCACGCTCAGCACCTGGAAGATGCGCAGCTTGTTGAACGACTCGTGCCGCCGCTCCTTGAGCCCGCGCTGGAGGAGCACCAGGAACTGCGTCCACCACCCCGTCGTCCACTCCGACGGCGCCGACCCGCGCCGCGCCGACGACGCCTGCGGCGACGCCGCGGCCGCCGTCTCCCGCGCGCAGATGTCCAGCTTCACCGCCGGCGCGATGTGGCGCTCGTACGCGGCCGCCAGCTTGGCCCGCACCTCCTTGTGCTCGCTCTCGCTGCCGCCGGTCACCGCCGCCATCCGCACCTCGCCGCCGTCGGCGTCGCCGCTCGTCGTCTGCGGCGCGATACCTGCATGCGCAGCGCACGTCAGCACAGTGATCGAAACGGAAAGGCTCCACGAGCTCGACAAGTGTCCACCATTTTTTCAGAGAGATCGAGCCACTGGTCGTATGAAAAAGGAAAAAAATCAAGATTGGGATGGAAGAGGGAATGATGGGCGGTGCGGATCCATGATTGGGAGTGGACAGAGGAGTGTGTCCCTGTCCATGTCTCCCCCCACCCAACCCCCCAACTGCATCATTGCCGTTGCCCATTTTGCATCTTTGTGACGCTTTCGTTCAGTGTGGTCGATTTGGAAAACTAACTGAATTGTTCGAATATTTATGTTAGAGGAAAATAGAAATATAGGTTTTTCTTCACAATCATTCGAGCTCTACTACCTAAATCTGATTGATATATATTCTGTTAAAATCTCGCACTAAGCAGCTTAAACAATTATCTACGTACTTTGATTAATAAGAGAATTTCGATATGTATTTTCCCAAATGTAAATTATGTAGGAATTCTTTACCTACTATGCAACTTGAATCTCACTGATTCTTGAAGTAAATCCATGTAATTATCTTAGGATTAGTGTTGCATATATGCCATGAAGATGAAAATGGTGATGGATGCTGATGGTGATCATCACGCGGATCAAAGGGAAAAAAGTGAAAGAAACCGTCACTCTCCTCAGGGGACCCCCAATGGGCCAGGACACCAACTGCATGCGCAAACCGTATCAAGAACGCAATCTTGGCACACATTTGTTTGTGCTGCTCACACTCCTTCCATATATGTGCTCATTTCTTTTTGTTTCTTTATGTTTTTTCAGGCCCGTGGTATTCTTCTGCGCTTTATTTTGTTCTTAACTTTTCAAGGTGGTTAACTGAGCATCTTTGCTTTTTCGTTAAACATTAACTGAAACTCACTGTCTGGGTCGTCAATGGAAGACCTTGTCGACCCATTTTATAATAGCAAGAAACGGAACAGATCGAGGTACATATGACTGTGAAACTAGATAAATCGTTCCTCCGGTGCCACTTCCAAATCTTGGTGGAAAGCGGCTAATTTGTGCGAGAAGTGGCGTGCGGGCTTTGAACCACAGTAAAACACAAACTACCCATAGGGTGATGCGGGCGAAGAAAACGTTTTCAGTAGATGGTAATGGCAAGCGTCCTTTGTAATGCTGGAGAGTTTGCCCTATTGAATTTTTTTTCCATGGCCTACCAGGAATTAGGGCTGAATTTCTCGCCCACCTTAGCTGCTTGCTATTGAGGAGAATGGATGACGTCAGCGCAAGGAATGGAATGGAATGGAATGGCACATGCCAATGTGCCCTATGAATTGGAAGGCATCGTGAAAAGGTAGAGAGCGAGGAGAGTGAAGGAATATTTGTGCGCAAGTGGGTGTGAGGGGTGCATGGCGGCGTACCGTTGGCGAGGTCGAGCATGAGGTCGGCGGGGTTGAGGGAGAGCGGCGAGGCGAAGCCGACGGAGGCGAAGTAGGAGAGCGCGTCGGCGGCGCGGCCGTAGTAGATGGGGCACCCGTCAGCGGACAGCAGCAGCACCTTGTCGAACATGTGGTACAGACGCGACGACGGCTGGTGGATGGTGACCACGACGGTGCGGCCGCCGTCGGCCGCCATCCGCCGCAGCGTGCCGACGATCCGGGCGGCGGTGGTGGAGTCGAGTCCGGAGGTGGGCTCGTCGAGGAGCAGCAGGCTGGGGTCGACGAGCATCTCGAGCCCGATGCTGACGCGCTTGCGCTCGCCGCCGGACAGCCCGCGCAAGCCGCGGACACCGCCGACCATGCTGTGCGCGACCTTGGCGAGGCCCAGCTCCCGCATCACGGCCTCCGCCTGCGCGCGCTTCTCGCCGGCGCCCAGCGCGCGGGGCAGCCGGAGCAGCGCCGTGTACCACAGCGTCTCGGCCACCGTGAGGTGCGGGTACAACACGTCGTGCTGAGTCACGAACCCGGTGCGCCGCTTGACGGCGCCCGAGAAGGGCTGGCCGTTGTAGGTGATCTTGCCCGACAGCAGCGCCCGGCCGCCGTGCCGCCCACCCAGCGCCGTCAGCAGCGTCGTCTTGCCGCTCCCGGACGGGCCCAGCATCGCCAGCATCTCCCCCGGCCGCACCACGCCGGACATCCCGCTGATGATCGTCTTCTCCCGCGCCGACGACCCCGCCGCTGACACCGCCTTCTTCTTCCTCCCGTCCCCGCCGCCGCCGACAGCCATGCTCGCCGCGGCCGACAGCTTGTCGCACCATCCGGCCGTCGGCTGGCCGAGCTTCACCTTGTACACCACCTCCTCGAACTGCACAAGACCATGCATGTACACGTCTCATCAGTCATCTCATCACCATGCACCCTCAAAAACTTGAGATAGACTAAACACGCAGCCACGTGCATACTAACATTAACATACTTACATGTATATATACATTATCAAGAAAAAAACATACACATATATACATATATGTATGTATATAAATAGAACCAGCTAGGTTACCTTGAGGACGAGAGGGAAAGAGTTGGCGGCGGGGCGGAGGCGAGCAGCGGCCGACGACGGCGGGCTGGAGGTGGTGGGATGGACGACGGCGCCAGAGGAGTTGGTGGTGGTAGTGGTGCCGGTCGCGACAGAAGTAGAAGAGGGAGCGCCGCCGCTGCTACTAAAGGTGAGCATGTTCGGAGGAGGAGGCGCTGCTCGGTGGCCGAGACTTCCCGCCGTCTGCTGCTCATCGTGCTCCAGCTGAGGCGGCATGGCGATCGATCGATCGATGTATCTTTTCGATCCTTGTCTCTCTCCTCCCTCTGTGTTATCAGCTCACACAATCACAGCAGCTGGTGTGTGTAGGTGTTGGAGCTCAACAATTTTGGTTTGCTAGCTGCTTCTACTCTCAGCTAGCCCTACTTGACTGATCAGCTGAAAGTGTGGTTCTGGAGTGGGCTGGCTCATGGCAAGGTATTTATCATAGGAGAAGGGGGCATTGGCAAGGGCAGGGGAGGGGAGGGGAGGGGGAAGAGGGGGGCCCTACAAGGTGGGCCAGGGGACCAACACTTGTTGCTGTCAATTTTTTATTGGCCAGGGTATATGGCACCCCGGTTAGTTACAAGGGGCAGTGGTACTTGCTACTAGTGATCAGTACCAAGTTGCAATTAACAACTTAATTGTGTGGCGTGGGGTGATAAAGTAGCATCATGTCACCACTAGCTGTATATATATCCAGTTACAGATGGTAGTTATTGGTAAAGAGGGGTTTGCTGGTATGGTTGTGGTGGTTGTAGGTTTTGAGTTTATGGGGGATGGATCCCTGCATATATGGATGATAATGGATGGGTGGTGGATATTCAGTAGATAACATATCCTTTTCTCTCTTTCTTTTTCTGTTGATAATGGAAATTAACTGTGGTGGTGTTCATGCATGTTTCAGTGAATTGGGCACTTTGTTTGCAACTGGGAATTCATCTGCAGGTCCAAGTTCGGTTTGGTGCAATCCAATTTTTAACTCTTTGACAGAAATAAGGAACAGTATGCATGGACATAATTGTATAGAGAACTGAAAGTAGCGCTCATGGTCGATCTTTCAAAAAAAAAAAAGTAAGTCCCAACTCACACCAAAATATTTGGTTTTGTGGCTTGGAGATTGCTGTTCTCGCCATGCCATTCCCTTATTTCACTGTTGCATTGATCAAAATAATTATAACATAAAAGGGTACAATATTACCTTTGTAAATATCAAAATATTATTTTTTTATGAAGAAATCGAAGTCTTATATATTTGGCAACTTTAAAGTTGCGCTATTAATTAGTTTATGCAGTTCATAACAACAAAACAATAATAATATGATAGCACTACACATGTTTAAATCATAACTTTTGTTGGATTGTTTTTTTGTTGAACAACATGCAAAATCTGATCATTATAATGTGTGCCCCTTTGTAAAAATGAATGAACCAAGATACAGAGGGAAAGTCTGCGCCGGCAAAACTGGTAAGTGATTATCAACACTTTGTCTTGTAGCGTGACAGCGTAACCCTTCTGCGCGAAATGAGGATGAAGTATCAATTGCATGGTGTTGGCATGTGTTAGCCTTTGTGGCATTACGTTGCAACCCATTAACGAGCTAGTAAAACTTAGTGGGGCGATTGTGGAGGCTGACATAAGGAAATCTTAACCCTCGTTTTCAAAATGTTAGGACTGATGAGCTCCTGGCCTTTAGCTGTTTCCCATCCTTCTGTTTTCATTTGTGATGCATCTCTGCTAGACCATTTCTCGAAATCCTTTACATCTAGCTATTGTCTCCTTCTTATGTGGAAACTACAACGCACTAGATGTCTAATATTAGTATATATATTACATATAATCTATTTAGTATACCTAATTTCTTCACTACTAATCTCTACATTCTCATGACTCTTGACTAACTGAACCAACAAATCCTATAGTAGGGTGCATATATACATTGACATGAAGTTTTGAACCTCCATCGCAAAGACTCAAATTAGTATCTATTTTGCTTGAGATGACCACAGATACAAGTTTGAATTATTATTTATAATAAATTTCATTTCATTATAAGTTAGCGTGATGAAATATATAACAAGTAGAAAGAGACTTAAATAACAAAGTAAATGTTTGTGTGAAGTGAGCAAACCATACATTAGTTAGTCCCATAAATTTAATTTGGACGGAAAAAATATTTCCTAACTTATGGTTATTATTTAACCTGCTGTAAATCTTTTTGCAAAATAATTCTTGTGAAATTGAGCTGTCCTTGCAAACAAGCCTCTAGAAGCTTTCATGATGGAACACAAAGTAATTAAAGACCATGTGAATGTACATGAACTCAAGAGAATATGATTGCGATACCCAGCTGTTGCTGGGTGCGCTCTGACCCAAATTATTTTTTGAAAAATAATATATAAGTACACATGCCCTGATCAATCTTTTCCACTTTCTATTCTTGAGCAGTTTAGTTTAAAATGAAACACCGTGTCTTCTAACACAATCCCCTTTCTTGCTTGTGCGCAATCCAATCTAGCGCACTAGTTGCCACAGCTTTCCTTTATTTTTCTTGTTCACCTGTTCATTTTAATTTTTTATTTCTTCAGATGAGATCACTACAAGAAAACCGAACAAGATCACTAAATATTCTAGCTAGACTACAAAGAAAAATGAAGTCAACTAGATAATTACTTCCAATTAATTAAAACCCAAACAAAAACGAATACCCATGTTAGCACACATCGTTTATGCGCTGATTTCAAGCTAGAAAGCATACTGCTATTGTTCAGAATCATTTGAGAAATAGAGAGATCTTGAAACAAGATCTTCCTTTGGCCAGTGATGTCACATTAACATAAAGCCCAAAACTTTGGCTACTTGCAGGACAAGCGCGGGCCCTGCACCGCCTTTACTTGCAGCAGAAAGCAAGATGCAACCATGCAGATCAACTCCAAATTACTAATGCATTGGTCACAGCTGAGACCCATACTGATGAGAGTGAGACCTGTTGTATCTAGCTGCAAGGTAATTACTAATAAGAGACAGCACTTAGAGAGCAGCCAGAGAAATTGCAATTCTCGGTGTTCTTGTGCCAATGCTTTAGGTGCCAAACGATAATTTATGTCACTCATGCATGTCGCCAGATTACTTTTCTATAGGGAGCTGGTGAATCTGTGCCACTCACGTCAAATTGTCATCTGAATTTATGCTGCTACCACTAGATAGCCTCTTTTCTCTCCGTCTCCTCATTTCTATCTTTCTTTCTCTTTTTTTCTTTGTCGCCTTTTTACTTCTTTTTTCTTGATTGCCTATACTAGCCATAGCTAACAGCTACAGAGTTTGTAAAGGCTGCCAGTTTGAGATATCTGGTAGATTAACTGTTTTGTTTCAAGGGTTAGCTTTGCATAACCATGTGCAGGCAATGATGCATCTGAGGACCAAAACCAGCCACATCAAAGGTGTACATAGTGTAGTACAAACCAAATCAGCTGGGGTTCCCTTTGCATGACATGGAAAAAGTATGGTGGTACTTGTTCAGTTTTTCCCCAGCAGCTTGCATTCATTGCGTGCTTTCCTCTGCCTGCTTTGGCCACAATGATCATGATGTGGGCTCACAAAGTTTAGCAGTGACTCAACATAAAGACGGCGTTAATTTTTATGTTTCCGACCGCATGCTTTACTAAGCGAAAACTACACTAATCTCAAAGCAAAGCCGGCGATTCACATCTTAACTTGCCGTCAGAGATTATTGATCATACGTCACCATCTAGAGATCTGTGCAGTAGTTTTCTTTTTAGAAAGAGTACAAATTAAGCAGGAGACGACCTGAAATCCGGTCTGATGGAGTTGGGTACCATGTGCTGAGCCTGAGATATTGTAGACTAATGAGCTGAAATTCAGATGTGTCATTGCTCTAATTGTAATGTAGCAGTTGTAATCTAGCCTTTATTGGAGGATACTCTCTTTTCTGTGAATGGTGTACACTTTGAGCCAGCTTATTGTTTGGGCATATATATGATGGTCATGAGTAGGGGGCAGACTCAACTGCTACATTCAGAATCTAGTGAGAGGCAATTGAAGATACTAGCTTGATTATTTTTGCATCCATACTCTATCTCCCTCATATCATGTGATGTTGTTCCAGCATCAACTAACATTTGTTGCCTCAGATATATGCCAAGGAATTTTCATATTGCTCATCAACTCAGTTGGCTTGGCTAGTGTGCTCCACTCGTCCACTGGGCAATTGCTCATGTGTCCTTTTCACATATCAAACAGGCAACTTGGGGACCATTGGTACACAATTCGTGACCGAATAAGAGTGCGGAATGATGGATATACATGATGAGCATGGCCTGATGGCGATGCATCGGTGTCGATCTGCTAGCTAAGCTTGCACTTGTGTTAGTTCCTCATCATCGTCAGTCCACCCGGAGGATCACAAGAATATATGTCAAGTCGATGATTTAAGGACCAACAGAGCAAGATCAGTAACGGTATAGATCCCAACAAACTTGATCCAGGTATGGTTATAAGTGCATTCCCTTTATGAACTGTGTGATCCCTACGTCCGTTGGTAACGCCATGCAATCCTGATTAGCTTTGGAGAATCCCATGCACTGCGCATGCGCAGATATGAAGCTAGTGTGAGCGCACATATACATAGCTGCTAATGCTGAATTCTAAGGATCTGATTAATTCCTTTCTTCAAAGACAGAACAGGCATCTGGGAATAGAAGAACACGCAAACAATTAGCTCGATCACTAGTACACGGAAATGTGTGTGTATCACGCTTGGCATATATTGACTGAGCTTTAGAGAATTCTTTCTGGATGTATAGGTTCTCAAAGAACATAGGGGGACAATACTTCTGCGAATATATCGACTTTTTCTTGGGTTTTGTAGGAACAATTAAAAGGAGCGTTGGACCGGAAGATAGGACCTCTAGTAGAGACAGATAGCTAGATGGATGGATACTCATGTTTTCTTGTGTACTGAATGTAATCTAATTTGTGTCTACTATGTCTTTAGAGCTTGGCCCCTGTGTTAGCAGGGCATCTTTCTTTGTGGACACTACATGAATGCCCTTGATGATGGAATATTTTAGAGGCCCCCCTTGATGGAATATAGTTAGCTAGTAGCAAGCAAGTATATATGTGTCCTTTTCGTGTGGGGTTGTTGTATAGCTCTAACAAGCTAGGTGCATATATGCCAAGAAGTATGCATGAAAGGCACATGTTGCCCACCACAGGCACACACATATGTGCAAGCATCACAGTACAACATATATGCAGTGGAACATAGGGTGATAAGACATTATACATGTATGAAAATAGGGCATCAGAATTCACAAATAACAAAAGGCATCCCTGTTGTGAAGGACCTTTAGGGTTGTGGGGTGACTGTGCGTTGATGGAAAGGCCGGGAATGAAGAGAACTCAACTCATCAAATCCATGTGCTCTCTCGGAGCCAGTCGTCCCTCTTTTGTGTGCAAGAGGCCGGGGCAGCAGATAGCAGCCAGCAATGAGACAGAAAGCCTAGCAAAAAGGAGGTAAGAGGACAAAAGGGGAGGCTGTTAATTGTTTGTGAATGGTGCAGGAGGAGAAGATGAGTCAATTGGATTCTCAAGTACCTTATAAGAAGGTTGATGAATTTTTTAGCTAGCCCAGAGAAAGAGGGGCATCAGTTCACTACCCATTTGCGTATATACATATATATGAATTTCATGCACCCTTTGGCTTTTGCAAGATAGCAAAGAGAGAGAGAGAGAGACAAGATAGCAAAGAGAGAGAGAGAGAGAGAGAGAGAGAGGAGGCAGACAGTGGATGGTTGATCAGGTTCCTTTGAGAGATGCCGCTGCACCGGCCCCATCTACTATGTCTCTTCCTTTCTGTTACATAATCAACAGTGCCGTACCTAGTTTATTGTGATCATCATCAGGAGCCGAAGCTCAACCAGAAAACATCTAAGATCTATCATCCAGATCTTCCTTATTGTTGCTCAAGTGAAGCTAAGATACATAAATCTATGGATAGGCCCAGTGGGGTTGTTCAGTACTCACCAGGCATCCACAGTTTTATAACAACATCGTCCTCGTTTACATTTTCGTCCTCGCTTGCTCGTACAACTCTCCCTAATAAGCTTCGATTGCTGAACTACCCAACATCCACAGTCACAAAGGCTACTAATCGCACCCGGATAACTCGCAACCCAGGGGTAGAACTAATAAAAAGCTTTGCTGCAGGAGGGACATGGTGATGCCCACCAGATCTTGTGCCTGCGATCTTCACTTGCCTCCATTGGCCCAAATAAAAACGCCACTGTGTGGACAAGCGGCCACCACATGCAACCGTACCCCGTTCCATCAGGGCCTCAATCTGACTATCCTTTTAACTACCTTGCTGCACGATTACTTACTCCCCTGCACACGCATGCTCAGCTCGGAGACATGCGTGCATCAAACTGCGGCGCATGCCAGCTTGAGTGGCGCGCACTCAGGGCACAGCCTGGGCCTCACATGTATATTCATCATCCTGCTCTGTGATTGAGCTTGCTGGCTGGTTCGCATATATAGTGTGATTACCGCCTCCGGTCCAAAATAGATGCCGTCTTAGTGTGCTGTATAGATGGCCAACGGGCCGGCCCGGCACGGCACGGCCCAGGCCCGGCCGGGTTCGGGCCTTTTTTTCTCAGCCCGGCACGGCCCGATTAGGACCTCGGGCCGTGCCGTGCCGGCCCATGGGCGAGGGTCTCGGCCCAAGGCACGGCACGCCACCGGTATAACCGTGCCGGGCCAGCCCGTTTGGCCCGTCTAGCCCGTCAGCCCAATAGCCCGTGAGCCCTTATTTCAGCCCGTAAATTAGAACTTCAGTAATTTCACATCAATATTACAGTTAAGTTTCATTTTCAGAACATTCAATGATTCAAAATATAATCAAATTTCAAACAGTATAATCAAACTTCACACATTCTCAATAGAAAGAACAGAATAAAGTCTCAAAATACTGAAAGTTCAATGCCTTTGTGAGGTTATGAGTTGTACGAGCGTTTTGCTGCCTCGTTAAAAACCTTTCTAAGTAAAAACTCATATCAACTACATGAGAAAACCCTAGAAAGGAAAAGAGTACAGCAACAACTCATTCCCACTTAGGCATTCTTCAATCCTCATCTAGGTACAGATATATACGGGCTCTATACGGGCCGTTTTTTTCGGGCCGTGCCATTATTCGGACCGTGCTGCCCACGGACTTCAGCGGGCCGCTAGTTACACGGGCCGTGCCGTGCCGCCCATCGTGCTCAGCTGCCGGCCCAAGAACGGCCCAATGACCGGGCCCGTGCCAGCCCGGGCCCGTTTACAGTCGGGCCGTGCCGTGCCTGGACCGGGCCAAAATCGTCGTGCTTCGTGCCAGCCCGTATAGCCCGGCCCAAATGTACATCTATAGTGTGCTGATATTGATGTGGAAGCATAGATTCGTCACCGGCGCGTATTTATCTGGAAGAAACATTTTCCTCTAAATACCTTTGCTAACTGCTTTTTTAATTGGTTCACAGGTGCCATCAAGGAACATGAAAATGATGAGACCACATGTGTTTGTTCATGTCATGCAGTGACTCTCTCTTTTTTCTCCTGTGTGCGCCATTGGTGCAGTCTGACGAGCAATATTCTTTGCGGGATAAGGTAAAAGGCGGAGCAAAGGAAGATTATATTCTGGCCAGCACCCGTGCAATGGGAAGGAGCAATAGCATATGTAGTTTGTGAGTTGACACGTCATGGTAGCACGTGGCTTGTGCCTTGGTTTCACCTCGATCAAAAGCCAACAATCAAACCTCTAAGTAAGTCATTGGCTGTAGAGGAAAAACACACTTAGATTGTTCTCTTATAGATATGAGAGATAGATGCTTTAGGCACCATTTCTTCCCAATTGGAATCATAATCATAATCAATCAATGTAGTCCTTTAGTTCGATCAGAAGAGGAAAACTGACCTTTTTGGGAGAGAAAGGACCAAAGAGAAAAACTGCTTCTTGTGTATAAAGTATTGATGAATATTACTCAAGAGAAATGTTATTTTGAAATGTTAGAGGTCTTTTCTCATAAGTTTTTTCAATTTATAAAAAATAACGGTTCCTGTGTCCTTTCACAATAGAAGCGACATAATTCACGAGCATAATAATCCAGCCCTCGATGCAGGGTTGCAAGGAAATTTGCAAGAAAGAATTTGCCCTGTTGTTACATAGAGCAAAGAAAAATTACTTTCCAGAAATTGAGATATGGCTGCAAGCCCTGTAATTTTTAGTTTACTCTTCTTTGTTTCCTAGATCCCCCTCTCTTATATCTCTTTTAACTTTTTTATTATAATAATATATTACCAGTAGGGTGAAACCCCTCCTGTTCCTTCAAAACAAAACTACCATAGAATGCATCTAATTTAGCTTCTGAAAAAAAAAACGAACTAGTGACGAGGTTAATGGTGTCCAGTTGACTTTAGTTGTCTCCACTAATTTCTACGCTGCACTGGCCTATAACCTATATATTCACAAGATCAGATATCAGTCCATATTTGGGAACCAAGATGAATCTACTAAGAGATTTAGTTAATGTGAATAATATAGAAAAAAGTGTGCATGATGGAACAATATTGATTGTTAAAACCTACACGTCAAAGCAGCTAGTGTTAAATATATATGTATCGCCATAGGATATGTTCTATGTGCTGTCATTTTTGCACCTGTTTAAACTTTAAGGCATCACTTTCTCTGCTCCTTTGATTTTCAGATCATGGAATCACACAAAGACTAGAGAGGGGCATCAATCCTCAGTCTACACATACAGCTTTAGCTAGTTCTAGCCAGAGCTGAATAAATGCAGAAACGGCTGCCCTAAGCATCTATGAATAACTAGACTAATTTGGCCGGCGATTGTTTATTAGGACAATATATAGAATCTATTACTTGCGTTAGCATCAAGGCACGTACTAACCATCCTTTTCACAGGAGAACAAGTAGGAGTGGAAATGTGTTATATTAGACTACTGCTGTGGCCGACAAAAGTTGTGGCTTCTGGATTATTTGCACAAACCTCAACATCTGTCATCACAAATATCAGGTATGTTCAATGCAAGAACCTTTTGGAAGGGACAGATCAATCAATACTTTCAAGTGATGATTTGCATTATGTTTTACAATTAGTTCTTATGGAATATCTATGCTTGCCTAGAGTTACTAGCTTGGAAAATATGTGACACAAATACTTAGAATATGATATCAGATTCTCAAATGGACGGAGATTCATTAAATTGGCCAGTTTTCCCTTGATAAATTGTGCCATTTGACTTGTTATTTGGGTTAGTGGTGCTCTATGAGGCATCCCACTAATGAATCACAAAGTTGTTCGGTTTTTAGGCCCTGTGTTCCCTTACAAAGTGGGCCAACACTACTACATTGTTTTGCCTTTTTTCGGCCCTGTTTGTTATAGCTTATGGTCGATTTTGAAGATTCGATTTTGAGAAATCCAAAAGTCAGATGACTCCCAGAATCCATAATCAGCTAGATTCTCGATTCTCGATTCTAATAATCAATGTGACTTTTGGATTTTCCAAAATCGACCAGAAGATGAAACAAACAGGACCTACTAATAGAACTTGCATCAAATCTTTTGTTGTTGTTGTTTCAAAAAAATTAATAATTTGTTTATGCAAATGATAGTATTATGCAAAGCTATTTATGATGCTTCATTGTAAGTTAATTATTTCACCGCAGGTATCTATGTGTGGAAGTTTGATTTGTTTGGTTTCGGTACATTTTTTTTCTGATGATCATCAGTTGGGTCCCCAAAAAGTTTCATTTGGTAGTGGATCATGCATGTATATATGTGAAGTGATGTAAGCGTTAGTACACCTGGAGTAGGTCTTTTTGTAACCTATAATATAGCCATTATGAGCATATGAAAGGTGAAAGCACTAGATAAATTTTGCATTTTAGATGTCGCATCCTGTCCATTCCCTGATCGGTAATGGAGGAGATCTGGACCTGATGTTGTATCCTAGGACAAAATATTATAGCTCCCACTTACTCGATTTTCACGATATAACTTTCTGCAATAAAGTTCAGAACATCAATCATATGATAATTAAAATACTACATCAGGTAGATCAAAATACCCCTATATATGGAACCATCAAATCGATAGTACCAAATAAACTTTTATTGCTCTTTGCTACTAATTAACTGCTCGGTGTCATTTAATTGTATCAGAAACAGGAGTGGAAACTAGGGAGAAAACTAATAATCAGAATAGAGTTCACGTATGTGATATAACCAAAACTGTTAATCTGTTATCATTGACACAAAACCAAGATACTTTGAAAGGGCACATCAAAATCAAAAGGGAATAGAGAGAAGTAAATAAAAAATAACCAAGGAATTTTAAGTTTTCTAGCACATGAGCGGCTGATGTGCGACAAAATTTGTTTCTTTGTTTTTTAACTAATTAGAAAATAGTACAACCATCAATCTGAAAATACAGTTACTCAGGTAGAGTTCAAATAGTATGTATGAAACTTTATTAGGTGTTAAGTACAATAAATGAGATAGCATATGCACACATTCTTTCAACACTTGTGAGCTACCAGTCCTAGTATGCAGAACCTATGCTCAACTAATATGCCGCACTAATAAGATGACGAAATATTCCGTAGGCGACCGAAAGATAAATATACTAGGGGGGAAGTGGTGAAGTGAGTTTGAATTTAATGGATGCCTAACGAACAAAAATTAATCCTTGCTTAACTAACTAGGAGATCAACACTTAAAATAGGTTATCTATGGGTAAGGAAGTGGCAGGATGGGTTCTCCAGAATCCCACTTCTAGTGGTGGTGATCAATCATGGCGTTGAGTCCCCAAAGAAATTACTTAGCTTAACTCTAGATAAATAAAGCTAATTATACTCTAAGACTCATGCCCAGTTTCTTAACAAATTAAGGTCCTACCACAGAAAAAAGATCATAGTTAATATGCTTATTTTGTTCATTTGATAGATTAGCATCAATGCCCAGACCGACCTATCCTGTATGACATCTGTTAGCACTTATTCCCTCATTTTAGAGTAGGTGTTTACCTTGAAAAGTCCATATCTAAGTTCGTAAAATAGTTGGACACAAATAAGTATGTAAATATTTCATGTAAATTAATAGATGTATTTTCATTAGATATATTTTCATGTCACTATAATATTTTTGAAAACTTTTTAGAAAAGGTTAAAAAGTTTGTATTATAGTGTTGATGCATGAGTGACCCCTGTTTTTGAAACATAGAACTCTCACCAATAAGTGTAGTTTAGACATTTGCACATTAATTAAAACATAACTTTAGTAATCCTTGGCACCATGGTATATTTTAAACATAAGAAAGTTGATACTACATATGAGTATAAAAATAAACTTTAAAAACTTTATATGCTTACTATATACAAAAATAATTAGCAAGGGTGTATTTTTATTGTGTTTTCTTGTATTTATAGTACAAGGTAAATTAGTTGATGGATAATGGCTAGCCTTGCTAATGGTAAAAAAGACCATGTTTTGAGTATCAAGTTTATTAATTATCTCTTGAATATAGACACATCAAGAGATATTATTAATCCTCTGTTCTGGTAATAAAAACATTGGTTAAATTTTGTTTAGGGCAAGGTTTAGTAAATAATGGTCCTTTTTTTGTTTCCCAAATGAAGATTCTTCAACACAATACGCCCTAACCCACCAAACCCAAAAACTAAAATAAAAACAAAACACAAGACCCACACCTCCTCATTCAGAATCTGAAAAGATCTTTCAGATTAGTGCAATCTAGCTAGTGCAAGCAAAGTTGTCGTCTTCTTCTCTTTAATACATATATCTAGTATAATTAGTGCTGATCTATAGCATCCACAGAATACTATTTGGAGCATGTAATATGTATATCCTTCCTCAGCATGACCACATTGATACCTATTCTTCCCTGTTTGTTGCCTCCATCACCTAACGTACCCACCATTACCTTTCTCTGGAGTGCTACTAGCAGTAGTGTACTGTTACTAGCTAGGAATACTTGCAATTTGCAAAGTTCTCTTGTTCCTGATGCAAAGGGAATTTCAGATATGCAGTCAGATCAGAATGAAAGACACATGCATGTATGCAATTGATGCTATCCAGTTACATTTCAGATATTATCTCTGAAGTCACAAGTGGAACATTGTTATTTCAGACATGGAAGACTTGTGACCGGTAGATATGATGAACGCACGTATGTATGTCTCGAATCAAAGTATGGGTCTGTTTTGACAAGTGTTGCTTTCGATCTCTATCTAGGTTGGGCTATCAGGTAAACTGCAAAAATGATTCCTAGTGATCTTTATGCTACCATGGAAGTGAATCACATTTCAGATTCTACATTTGTGTTCACAATGCGCTAGACGGTCTAGATAGCCTATACAGTTTACTGTAGCAGTACGTAGCAATATATTTTCAATAGTTCCATACTATATTTTCCAGGAGATTTTCTCCCAAACAAATGTCCGAGGAATTTTGGTATTTCCACTATGTGATATGGATATTTAGCCTAGGATTCTCGATTTGGGATTCTAAGAAGTTCTTAGATCATGGGTGTCACAGTTTTAGGACACAAGAAAAGCAACCTTTTGTACGTTGAAGCCAATTAAATCCATTTGAACTCAAATTATAAATTTGAATTCAATCAATTCGCACCTAGATTACACCAAGGATGACTAATTTAGATCTGGTATCCACTAAGTTATTATTTGTTACTTTCCCTAAAAAAATAAATTTATACCTGTTCTCCTGATGCCAAAAAAATAATTTGCAAATAACCCTAAATTGTTGACACCTTTTATTATCAAGCAAAATGTAGGCATTTAAACTATGGGATCACTTCCTCA
This sequence comes from Panicum hallii, assembly GCF_002211085.1. Classification (NCBI taxonomy): domain Eukaryota; kingdom Viridiplantae; phylum Streptophyta; class Magnoliopsida; order Poales; family Poaceae; genus Panicum; species Panicum hallii. Next base: position 3,279,170 of record NC_038047.1, on the reverse strand, counting down.
ATTCAAATACAAGAGGTTTCTCTCCATTGTTCTTAGTTATATTTCCAAGGGGATTAGGCAAGTTTCTGAATTTGTTGGCTCCCATTTATATGTTCTTCTAATTTCTTGTGATGTCTCATTTGGTGTTTGGTTTTAAAAAGAGGTTTGGTACAATATTGTCTCTTGTGCTCTTGATTTAGTCAATTTTCTTGGTACTTCTACCATATTGAGAAGATGATAGCATACATAGATGTCTTCCTGTTAAGAATATTGAGCGTTAAGTGTGCAGTAATCATGCGGTATTGAGTATTGTTGATGTTGTTCTCCTCTGGATTCCTACAAGTAAGCTACATGAAGTTGGATGACTGGCCTATATAATTATTTTTTTATTACACAGTACAACTCAAACATTCACAATGCACGCACACTCATCCTTATAAACACGTATACGTACGCAAACCCTACCCCTATGAGCATCTTCGAATACTAAGCCGGCAAATCATCGAGATTGACGAAATCACCGCAGGTACAGGCGCCTATATGTTTATGTGCAGGCGCTAAGCAATATGTACTTGTTTGTTTGTATGGAAAATTTTTTTTGGCATACTATATGATTGTCTTAAGAACTATGTGGCCATATTATATTCAAGTCACCAGATATATACCACTATATCACCGAGCAAAGAAAATAAAGTACGTACCTCCCGTCACTAAAAGACGACGGCGTTTTAGGCAGGAGAAGCAACGTGCTCTCTGTCTTTTTTATTTGTCGTCATATTTTAATGACTGGAGGTAGTAATAATTTCTAATGCACTGCTAGAATTAGCATAGGTACCGGACGGGAACTCCTAGCTAGTACAGTTTCCCACCAGTACACCAGTACAGTCCAGATGGTACTAAGCCAGCTTGAATTTAGTACCGGGCGCAATACCCGGTACTAAATAGCGTATTCAGTACCGGCTCGAAACAGCAGCCGATACTAAACTGCTCGCCACGCAAGACATCTAGAGCGGCAATTTAGTACCGGCTGGTATTACCAACCGGTATTAAATGCTTTATTTTTTATATGTTTGCTTTGGTTTTTTTCTTTTTCTTTTTAATTTTAATTCGAATTCGTATTCGTATCCATTTGTGTATAGCTAGCATTCGTTTTCATACTCATATTTAATTTATATTCGTATCTAACATAGCAAAGATGGCTATACATATTATATATATAATTTATATACACTTCAGTATTACAAGTAGTCACACAAGTTATTTCATTACAAGTATTTCAAATATTACTGGTCTTCATTGTCGTCGTCGGCCCTATTTGGATCAAGTTGACCCACGCTTATCCTATAATCTGCATAAAATTCTCCCTTAGGATTTATGACCTCATCAAGCAGGAATCCACATAGTGCTTCTTGAATTGCCCTGATTCTTTCCGGTTCGATGAGATCGTCTTTCATTCGCAAGATCTGTCACATGCAAACATCAGGAATTAAATGAAAGAAATTGTTCTTAATTTTTTATGTACATTTTGCGTCATTTTCTTTGGACCACAAAAACGTGTGGATGAACTCACATACGTAGTACACGCATAAATTATTTCCTTCCGCCTGTCTCAAATACTATATGTATATACATGGATTATGAAATATTAATGGTGTTTAAAGAAATGGAACTAGATATGCGAATTGTGTTCATACCGGAAAGTCCATTTTGATATAAAGCATACCCGGGTTCTCTATGAATCCTATGTGCTTTTTAAGAAAATGAGCCCATATGCTTTTTGAAGGATGTCTATAAGTTTTTGATATTCTTCTATCGGTTTTTTCTTAGGGTCGAACACCACAACTCGGGATCGATCAATCTCGATAGAGAGCAAGATCTCAATGAAACCTATTGATACACATATACAGATAACATATTTGATATACTTATTATCAAATTGAAGGCATGAAAAAAAGAGTCGAAGGGCTTACTTGAAGTTGTACGGCAAAATAATGAATGTACAAGTATTCTGCCCATCCAAGACCATAAATATATTATTCTCGGTCCGATTCGGCATTCTTTCTCCTTCATCCTATACGTGATACAAAACAAAAGAGGGAATGAGAAAGCACAGAAGTAGTAGAGCTAGAATATAGAAATGAGAAGAAACACTTACATAACAAATGCACTGATAAGGGAATTGTCTAGGGCGTCTTGATTATATAGAAACCAAAGACTAACAAACTCAATCCATACATCAGCGAGCCCCCGATATAAATCAGTATGTTTAACCCGAGCTGCGAACATTACGTCTCCATCTGCATGCGCCTTCAATTACCATTTATGCAACTCACGCATTATCATTGGTAGCATCTCCACCAACTCTGGCTACATAAGAGGTTCACCCAATACAAATGGTTTTCTTCATGCCCCTGGGTGAATCGGGATTTGATCCTCCTCTCAGAGTTGACCTTTCGTGAGATTCGTTTCCACCACAAACTCGGTCGTAGCTTGATCCTATTTTGAAAGCACTTTTAGTGGAGGTATTGATTGTTTGGGTTGTTCTCCGAGCTAGGGGATTTGGTTGTATTGACGATTACTCTTCTTCTGATAAGACTTTGTCATTGAGCAATCGTAGTCCAACTATGTTTCTTTCGCCCTTGGTTGGCACATGGTTACGAAGAACTTCTGCTCAGCCGGATCCACTGGTTGCTTCAGCTCAGGCTTCCTCGGCGTGAAGTGATCGGTAACCTCCTTTCTCACGTGTGCATGCAATTCCTCATTAGTCATTTCATACGCTAACTTCGGAGGTGGAGGCTTCTCTTTCTTCTTAGCTGAGTTCTTCTTCGCCTTTGGAGGTGGTGGTGGCGGGACCCAAGCCTTTGCAGTCTTCTTCACCTTAAGAGGCAGCGGACTCATGATGGGGTCCCTTTGAGCGGCTGGTGACGGCAAATCCATGCTAGGATCCATTTGTGGAGATCGTGACGGCAGATCCATGCTGTGGCCCCTTTGTGTGGGTGGTGACAGTGGCGATCTTAGCATTGGGTTCTAAGGTGATGCTGCGGAATCCATGTTTCCTTGCGGAAATCTTATGTAGCGCTTGTTCCAACAGATCCATTTGTGGAGGGCATGTTGTAGTTCCTCTTCTCTGTCGCCTTCAAGAATCTCGAGGTCAACCATGACTCTAGCATAACCTTCAGGAATCAGCGTGCCATGAATTGTCCCGCCTTGAGCAGGTACTTCAGCAATACTATGAGCCACTACTTTGATCTTTTTCCTTTGCTGATAAAGAAGCTCGCAGGGGATCCTCACGGTGATGCCGTCCACGGGGTAACATTGTTGGTTGTCCGCAACCATTTCAGTTCAGTCTCCGGCTGGGTGCTCCATGGAAGCCACGCTGCTACGGCGTTGAGAGCTGGGGCTGCTCTCCATATTAGGAACTGATGAAGCTTTTTGTTGTCGATGGCTAGCTGCCAATGCGCCTTCAATCGAAGCTACTCGTTCTTCAAGGGCACGCACTTTTTCTTCCTGCTCAGCCTTCCTTCTGCATCGGCTTTAATAAGTCTCGATATCTGCACTGAAGCCATGCTTCCATGAAACTACGCCCATGCCTCGGACACGTCCTGTGTGTTCCGGTGTCCTAAGAGCGTATGTCAGCTTGTCTTTCTCTCTGTCATGCTTCAAAATGCCTTTGGCAACAGCCTTTAGTGCCATATCGAGCCTGTCGGCCGCTTCTCTTAGTCAATCGGTAGTCACAAACGATCCATCTTCATGTTTAGTGTGCTACCATGAGCATAGAAGAAATACTTTGCTCGCAATGGCAAGTTGAAAGTCGCCGGTATGATTTCTCTTGCAATCTAATCTTCTTCCATCTTCTGTCATTTCGGAATGGCTGACGAACAACCTCCTTGCCCTAGATGATGGAAGTGCTTCTTCTTGCTCGTATTGTCTTTGTTCCATCTTGTTCGCTCCTTGCTGTCCTCGGACAGCTTGTACTGCACAAATTCATCCTAGAAAGCACGTTTCTTCTTGAAGTTTTTCTTAAAGTCTGGCATGGGGCCCTTTTTGATGTAGTCTTTGTTCAAGTTTTTCTTGAACATCTGGAAAGCAATAGCCATCTTCTTCATGACCCATTTCTTGAAGATTTCCTCTTTATCAACTAGAAAATTAAAGTGTTGTTTCACCTCTCTCCATAACATTTCCTTCTCTATGTCGGGGACGGCATCTGCATCATTATTAGTGGTTTTGTTTTCTTCCATAGCTTGTAGCTAATGGGGATATTTTCCCTGACATAATATCCACATTGATTGACCACTGTCCTATCAACACCCTTGGGACCCTTTGGTTCACTGTCTGAGTCCACTAAGGTGATGTTGGTATGCCCCTCCATCTTTTTCTTTGAGCCTCATTTCCGCTTTGGCTTCCCCAAATGCCTGAAAAAATATCTATTAATATATGATGTACATACGTAGAGAATTCACGTCATGCTTATAAATGCACAAATTCCACGCATATACCTCAGCACCAATGTCTGGCTCACCAATTTCTTGCTGCTCAGCATCGCCATCACCAGTATCGTTGAGATATTGGCAGCCATCATCCTCGAGCGCTTCATAATCTTCTAGGGAAGCTTGTTGCTTCATACCTTCATGAATCATATTTTAAAGAAGGAACTCCTCCTCATCATCACTGGGTCCTATCTCGATTCCTGTGCGAACAAATTACATAAGGTACAACCCTAACCATTTTTATAAGGGATATCCGAAACGGAAACGGAAAGTTTGTCCGGGAAAATGAAACAGGTTATACGGGATATCGGAAATGGTACAATACGATCTGTCTCTGCACTATGTACGACTACATGTTAGAAGGAAGGTTGAACATACATAGAGTCACAGGCCATGTACTGTGACCGCTGCCCCACTTGCCGAATGGATTCATTCCGTCCGTACTTAAACCAAACCTTATGTTCCTTGCATCCTTTTCGAAATCTAGGAATTCTCTATTCACGTTTCTCCACTAGGACCCATCTGCGGGTGCCTCAGCATCTGATCCTGCTTATGCTCTTCTTTGTGCTACCGCATCAACTTAGCGTGTGCCTTGTTTCTGAACAAGCGCTTAAAATGTGGTATTATAGGGAAATACCACATAACTTTAGCGGGAATTTTTTTCCAATATCACCAGTATCATTTTGCCTGATCTTTACTGCTTTGCGTCGCAAACAGGACAAGCATCCAGATTCTCATATTCATCACCACGATAGAGGATACAGTCATTAGAACATGCATGAATCTTTTTTATCCCCAATCCAAGAGGGCAAACAACCTTTTTTGCTTCGTATGTTGAGGAGGGCAATTCGTTACCCTTGGGAAGCATGTTCTTTACGATTCCCAGTAGCTCCTCAAAGCCCTTATCGGTAACACCATTTGCTGCCTTCCACTTCAGCAATTCCAGTGTGCTACCCAACTTTTTGTGCCCTTGTTTGCAATATGGATACAATAATTTTTTGTGATCCTCCAACATCTTCTCAAACTTCTTTGACTCCTTCACAGTTTCACAGTCTTTCTATGCATCAAGCAATACCTGACCTAGTTCGTCATGTGGTAGCTCTTCTGCAGCATTTTCTTCAGCCTTGTCCATTGGTTCATCATCAAAAGCACCCGCTTCATATAAGTGAGCCAAGTCTGAATTATTGCTATCATCAGCATCATCTTCATCGTTTTTCATCAGAACTCCAGGTTCACCATGCTTGGTTCAAAGAGCATAGTTATCCATAAAACTCCTTTCAATAATATGGACGTGTAGAGTGTTTCTTTTAGAGAATTTCTTGTTATTTTTGCAAGTGTGGCATGGACAGCACATGAAACCTTTCGATGACCTGTGAGCCTCAGCTGCATCGAGAAAAGACTTTAGGCCATTAATCCACGCCATGCTGCGCCAGTCATCGTACATCCATTGTCGGTCCATCTGCAATCATATTTTTCCATTGAGGAACACTTTGGATGAGCAATTTACGTCAATGGGATAGGGCTTCGCACTTTTTTAATAAGGAACTATAATAAAAGATGCACATCTTCCTTAATATGATGAAATCATATTACTAATATAAAGGACCAAACTCTAAATAAATGCATTCTTTGTAAAAAGCTCATGTTCTCAACATCCAGCAGAATTTAGTCAACAGAACATAAATCCCATTCAAACAAACACAAATTAATATCCCAACAACTAACATGCAACTTAAAAATGTCAAAACTATTTAGTCAACAGAACAAAAATTCCATTCAAACAAACACAAATATCCATCACATTAAAATATTAACATAATGAAGGATGAAATTTGATAATAAAATTAAAAGTTCCAAATATCCATCACACACCATGACTAATTAAAAGGTCCACGTTATTTTAACACACTTCAGTTTGAGGCGAACACTCGTCGTTCCACGCCATATGGGATGCAATCATGGTTCAGAACATTTATTCAAGCTCTATATGCAAAAACCATCGAGAACAAAATAGTCTTTGTTTAGGATATGTATATATTGTTAACCTTGACCCTACGGTGATGACACTATCATTGGGGGCCAACATTGATAACCGCGACATGGTGCGGTCTAAGGACGTGATGAAGCAGTACAACCTTGGTCCGAATGGTGGCATCCTCACCTCGCTTAAAGGTGAGGATTTCTTCATTGGGACCAAGGCTATGCTCCTTCATCACGTCCCTATACCGCACTGTATCACGGACATCAATGTTGGCCCCGAATGGCAGTATCAACACTGTATGGTCAAGGTTAATGACAGATACATATTTGAAACAAAGATTTTTTTTAACTTCTTCATAGTTTTAATAGGAGCCTGAATAAATACATCATTAGAGTGTCAAAATAATTCATTCATAATACAAAATAAATACCAAATAATACATCTTTTTTGCACTTTCAATAATTATTCAATTTGACATTTCACATTTCACATAAACATTCACACATTCAATAAATATTAGCAAAACTAACCATAAATTAAGGTTGAAATGTAGGATGTGGCAATCTATCCAAAAATCATAAATTTCTTTAGCTACAAAGCATAACACAACTAGCAAACTAACCATGTATCCAATAAATCTTCAAAAAATCATGCTCATTCTCTCACTCTTTGTAAAAATCACAAATTTCTAACTATAAAGCATGAAAGGAGGCATAAAGACCATCAAAGAAGGGAGGATGAAGTTGATAAGCTTTTGAGCACTTGGATGAGTGAAATCCCCACAAAACTTGGGGAAAATAGAAATGGGCAGCACCTCCTCTCTAAAACGGCGCCGTGGAGAAGAAGCCCGAGCTCGGTCAAATGGTTTGGCTTAGGCTTGGGGAGGAAGAGGCTAATCGGTTGGTGGCTCTAGCCGGTGCTAGCTCTCTCCATTTAGTACCGGCTGGAGCTGTCAGCCGGTACTAAGGCTTATTGGCTTCATTTAGTACCGGTGCTCCAGCCGGTACTAAAGTTTAGCCGTTGCCCCCCGGTGTCGGTGGCACACTTTAATACTGGCTGAAGCCCGGTACTAAATGGCTCCCCGGGTACTGTAACTCCAGCCCGGTACTCAATGTGCACCTTAGTACCGGCTGAAAGACAAGCGGTACTGATGCCCGCAGACGAATGCTCCATTTTCTGGCAGTAATGACTAGTGCACTCCGTGGATGGTTATGGGTCAGTTTGTGATTTCTGTGCTCAATTGTCCTAAGTGCCGTATTATTTAAGTTGCTGTGGATATGCACTTATGAAAAATTCATAGTACATTTGAGAAACAAAGTTAAGGTTTGAACATTCTGCTATCAAGTAGTTATTTCTATATACTGGTTCTTTTGTTTGAAGAAGCACAATTCTAACACCTTTAGCAACTTAGATTGGACAAAAGAAATGTCCAGCCAAGTTCCAGCACATGAGGCTAAGGTGGTCCACTCACCACAATACCATCTATATAGGATGGCCAAACCGTCGTTTTCGTTTTTCCTAATTTTTACGGAGATAGTTCTAACACGGTTCTATCTTTTTGAAAAAGTTGTAACGCAACCCTATCTAGATGACATGTGTGGTTGAATAAGCATGACAGGACATGATGCACCATGCTTTCCTGAATTCACCTTTGGAGTCTAGTATAGCTGGGTTAGTTTAGCTCCTCCCTTCCCTTGCTCTTGCAGCCAGGAACAATGCCACTGCCTTCTGTCTCCCTTTTCAAAGGCTCCCTTGGGAGTCAGAGCCAGTTATGGTTGATGATGCTACAATGCAACACAATACAAAACACTGCCCAGCATCTCATTCTAGCATGGAGATCTAGGCCTTGATTTGGCATATCAAGTATAACATTTTTTAAACTTGTACACCTTGACAACAAAGCACTGCCACTTGAGAATGCATTATATATTTGGGTGATGAAATCATTTGCAGTTTGGCGAGTTGGGGAGTTAGTTCTGGGAATAGTTTGAAGGGTGAGGCCCAATGCCAACTAGGCTAGTTGCATCGAACTCCGACACTGATCTCTTCATCCGCCGCAACTTTACTCGAGTGAGCATCACCATCTGCTCGCCCCACGAGCTGATTATATATACAATCTGAGCAAAGATGTCATCCAAGTTGATGATGAGCCTCCAAAAGAAGAGCTAAGATACCGTTTTTCGGGAGGCGAAATCGCTTTCGTCGTATTGCGTGTTACAACCAAACTTAGTAGGCTTGGTACAAGCAAACTTTGCTTAGTAGGGAGGAGATGTCGGAGTACAATCATGCCATCAGTTTTGGTTTGGCTACTAAATCAACATGAAAAAAAACCCAAACTCCAGTCACCAGTATATTTCTCGCATAACTATGGCCATTTCAGTTCCCAATTCTAGTCCACAGCTCAATGATTTGCAGCATATATAGTCATCACTAAAACTAAACACAACTCCACACAGATAAGGAACATGGAATCAAGCACTAGGTCACATTGGTTCACTTCAGTTTAAGCATAGAACATGACTAGGTTGGATCAACTGGTCCACTTCTCTTAAAGAAAGAAGAGCAAAGTGAACTCACTTGGTCCACATTGAGTATGCCCAAAGAAAGGGGATGCAACAGCTAATTACAATATTATCCAAATGATGCACACTCAATTATCGATCCGGATGATAAGAAAGGTTTGACATTGGAGTAGTAATTGGAGAGGGAATTAAGCAAGCTGCAGACAGCAGCCATGTATCCTTCATTATGCAGGTGACGAACTCAGCAAGGCCTGCAAAGGCAAAGCACGGTGGCAGAAGCTTAGGGAGGTTAAAGAAACCCAGGCATGCTGCCCCCTTGCTCCCTGGCGGCCAATGGCAGACCAGCCTAGTGCTCTATCAGTTCGGCCACAAGCTCCACGCCGGCGACAACACACAGCACACAATCTATCCCCCCATCTCAGCCGCGCGGTGAGACCGTGGGCCGGCGGGTTTGGTGGGGGCTGATCAACAGCCGGGTGGAGACGTGTGCAGGGAGGTAGCTGATGCCGGGACACGTCTGCCTGGGACTGGAAGCACCAGTGAGTCTGAACTGAAAGCTCCAGTTCTGAGCCTGACACTTGCAACCGCACGACTGCCACCAAACCCTGCAATTTGCATCTGAAAACCCACCACCACCTTCTCACTTTTGCACAAACGGGCGATGAGCCTGATGCAGGATGCACATGCCTGATCAGTGGTCACTGATGCACCCACCTTGCATTCTTCGATGGAGAAAATGTGGTCCTCAAATTCATTTCTGTTCCCAGGTAAGATGCCACAGTGGTCAGCATGCTGATAGTCGACGATCGCAGCATGCTTCTCGAGCTAGATCTTGCGCCGTGTCTCTGCACAGATGTTGCTTTCTATCTAGACACATCTTGGCATGCCAGTCCTTCTCTTTCTGTGCTCTTACTTATCATCCACTGTACCCGGTTTGTGGTATGATGTGCATGCGTGGTGCTGTTCCAGAAAGGTTCAACTGATCTTCTTGCCCCCGGGAACATGTCCAACAGCATCCTACAAGTTCCAGCCATGGAATCAGATTTGCTGTGAACTGTGAAGACGTGTTGTGCAAGGTGTCACCTTTTTCATCACACTTGCTTCCATAATGGGGGAAACAGCACTTCCCTTTCATGACTCCACTAATCTTTTCGTTTTACCGAGTACTGTAACAAACTGTTTACATCAACAAAATGGTGCACATAAAGAGTGACCTCCAGCTGAAAGCATGTCGAAGTTCATGCTGACAGGATCTTGTGGGAACTCCCTCAAGAAAAAAAGGATCTGAAGAAATTGAAGCACAGAAACAGCTCTCCTGGTCATTCAGCCAGCGGCCAATTTGAAGTATGGCATGCAGCTGATACTGAACATTTTCGGCGATTACAACCTGTCAACAAAAAAAGAGAACACAGCATTAGCATATCATGTTCAGCTTTAGCAACCCACAGATACCAAAACAATGAGAAAAAGAGACTGACCAAGCATGTAAGAATTACAGCATTTGTAGGACAACAGTGGAGCAAAACCAATGTACAGGTCATTCCAGCCTTCAGTGGTTCTCAAACTGCACCTCAACGCTGAAATACTGCAATTCGATGTGGTATTAAACTCATTCCTAGACTAGGACAAAAAAAAAATACCTATGTCTAAAACTAAAGAGAAAACAAAGCTGCTTCTGAAACTAACCAGGAGCAAGTGTTAGATGCCCAGTGGTTGCAGTCCAGTGGAGAGCCAACCGGCCAGGATTTGAGCCCTGGTCTTGCACCCAAAAAAAGGCCCCTTGCTGTGACAGTGCAGGTTAAGAGCTGTACAGTGGGTAGAGGTTCCTTGTACAGGCCTCTTCTCGACCCTACTGTTGAGTTTCTCTCAATCTTAGGCTTAAACCCAGGGAGATTTTTCCCCAAGGGTCGAGTTTTTTTGTTAGACACTGCAAAAAAAAAATGTCAAAGCAAGCAGCGGAAACTAGCACATGAGGAAAGATTGAGACATGCACAAAAGCAGCTCAATTAGCCCAGGTGCAGTTAGGGCCTGCATGGATGCTGAATCCTAACCCAGTCCACATGGATCCCAGGAATTTAGTTCAAATTCCCTACCCATACATGTAGATTAGACTGGGATTAGGCACATCCAAACAAGGCCTTAAGGACGGTTTTGTTTGCAGTTGCAAATGAAGAACAGTAATGGGGTACCCATGGCATGCAAAATCCCATTTTGTAAAGATAAAACATTGACAGTTGCTCAAACATGGCATTGTCCAAAAGTGAACTTTACACAACAACCCACGACACAGTGGCATGGAATAGTGAAATAAAAAAAAGCACAGGAGCAATATTTGGCAGTTACATAGTGCGAATCATATTGATATGCGACTAGAAAAGAGGTAAGTCAACATCCACATTCTAATAAAACAAAAGTAAAGCCTGTTGAGTCGGAGTATTGGACCAAGGAACCAAATATTATATTATCATTTAAAAGAACATTTGAAGTGAATAGAAACGGATGTACAGAGGGCACGGGAAACAAAATATGGTGCTATCAAGCAAAGACAACTATTCGGCCTAGCTGAAACCATGACAACAAGTACCACTACAAAACACCCTTATTTTGCGGGAAATACCTCACTGCTTTATGCATACACTATGCCATGAACAAGCAATAAAATGCATACCAGAGCGATTTTTTATCACAAATGGAAGGTTATGAAAAATTTACCAGAAGAAATAGGTATCAAGAATATTCCAGGACCTGAATAGGTTTAAATGATCAATATTCACTTCTCTGCACGATTTGGCTGCCTCCATGTTTCTAGCAATATTTTAAACTGACAGGATTCATCAGAAAGGAAGAAAACTGCAGCACACATCTCCATACCGACTACAATTGAGAATGTAAATTTACATATTTCAGAAATTGAAAATGCACTTGCTGATTATTGGCTCTCGATGGACCAATCAAGTAATTCTGGAACTGGTGATGGGGTTCAAGGGAGCACTGATCCAGTTATGTGGCGAGCTATGCTGCTAAAGGGAGAACCATAGACGAGAGTGAAGGCACGAGTCATGAGATACCAGTAAGCTAGACATAGTATGCATAGAGTAGAGATGTAGAAGAACCACTTTTATTTCATTAAAAAAAAACTCTTTTAGTCCTTTTAGAAGAGTAGACGTTTTTTGGAGGTATGCAAAGAACAGGATATGCAGAGGGAGCAGCACATGCCACAAATCAATTCAGATAAGAATTAAACTAGGATAAAAGTTGGATAAGGCAAGTGAGTTGTCAACAATGATTCAGTATGCCAGTATCATTAGGTAGTGATATAGACTAGCAATAATGTTTTGCAAAGTTGGCCGTTGGAGTTCAGGGCAAAGGTCGTACAAAGGATACTAATCCCTATGTGTGTTTAAATAGAACCTAATATCTGAACGTACATTTTCAAACAATGTTCTAAATATCAGTTAGCTAGTTGTCATTATATCTTGTGATCTTTGTGTGGTACGCGGCCTTTTAAGCGGTTTGATAACTACTTCTATGTGTAGAATAAAAAACAAACATTCAAGAAATGAGTTCATATATAGTTTAATTTGAGGTCACTGCACTACAGTCAAATGGCCAAAGATATGCGAACATCAGAGAAAAATATTTATCTTTTGATAGATGTATTTCAAGGTTCCCCCAAACCACTATATCAACCTATTTAACTGCTAAATGTAACATTGCATCAGCCCACTCAACTCTTAACGCATACCAAGGTTCCCCCAAACCACTATATCAACCTATTTAACTGCTAAATGTAACATTGCATCAGCCCACTCAACTCTAACGCATACAACAACCACAGCTGTTATTACCGCTTATTCCGCCATTTGTGGGGTCATAAAGGCCAATATTAATAGTCATAGCAGCACAAAAATTGAACTGCAACTAGCATGCAGGAAAATCACAATGGTGTGCAATCCTACAAGGAAAACTAAGACCACAGTTTCATATTAAGAAAACAATCTATCTGGAATAGTATTTACAAATCTTTCCACAAAAAGGCATCTGTTTCTACATTTTTTTGAGCATTAATCTCTCAAGATTAAGGGTTCACTATCACACTTATGGCCACTAGATCTGCTAATAGCCAAATCCTGCAGCCAGCTACAATTTAACTAGCAATTATTAGATTGCATGGTGCTACATACAAGTTGACAGGAAAATCATGTTGTTCCCTAATTCGAGGTTTTTTGGTCATCTAATATCATCACTCTCCATGAGGGGACTTTTAGATGCTGACCTCTTTAAGCTTTTACCAGAGGAATCTTTGGCCTTATCAAACTTCTTGATTGGCCTTTTTATTGACGTTGTACAGCTTCGCAGAAGTTGCTGCCCTCTAAAGTTCTTTGACGACCGTATTACCTCATCAAGAGTCTTGTGCAGTGCATCTTTAGCAATTGCATAGATTTCAGAGGATTTTGAACCTTCTTTTGCACATTTCACTGCATCACAGAAGAGATCATTGTACCTTACAGTTGAAGGATCCTCATGGTCTCCCCTCAGATCAATGTAATTTTCGGAGGTGATTATATTTTTTGCATGTTTTGTCCAACGTTTCAGGATATATGCTTTTGGAAGGGCACGTACTCCTTCGATAATGAAAATCCGGAGAGCATGCCTGCACAACATACCACAGCTCTCAAACAGGCAGCAGCTACAATTCACGGTACTTTGATCTGGATTGAAAGAGACAGTGTGTGTCTCCTCATCACCCTCATATCTTGTGACACGATACTTGTGTACTGTCTCATCCTCGAGTCTCTCTGCATTGTACCCAAAAGACTCAGCAAATTGCCCCTGAAATAAGCCAAATATTGTGCTAGTGAATATTGAACTCCCTTGTTTTTCTACTGGTGAGGCAGTTTTCAACGGTAGCATTTGGAACATTGTCAAATAATCTGCCTGAACTTCAGCATCAAATGAACTGGAAATAGCTTCTCCAAGTTGCCAAACTGCCACCCGCAATTCAGTCTTGGAAGAAAAGTACTTCTCAACAACCTTCTCTATATTTTCACAGGTTGTTGGCATCTGGTTTCCAGGATAAAATACCTTTTTTGTGTATGCAGGAGCCCATTGTTGGCGAATATCATAGAGAGATTGTAAAAGCTCATTATTGCTGAGTCCATGCTTTATGATGACTGAGTTCCAACCTGATTCAAACAATTCTTCTATTCTGGACCCATCAATGCACTTCCTCAGATCAGTTATGAAAGGCTCTAGATCTGGGAACATACCATGTAGCCCCTCCCTCACGGTGTCTAAGATATGCTTTTCACAGAAAATATGGTGGGTATCAGGTAATACCTTGGCAATAGCAGTTGCCATAACCCTGTTGAACTCTGTTACCAATGAAATAGGTGGCTCCATGTGCATTGCTTCAAGCCATTTTTCAAATAACCATGTAAATGATGCTTCAGACTCATCAATAAGTAGTGCACAGCCAAAAACAACAGGCTGCACATGATGATTTACACCTAAGAATATGACGATAGGGATAGTCTCCTTGTTTTTCCGGTATGCTGTCTCAAACCTAACAGCATCACCGAAATGGTAGTAAGCCATCCTAGCTTTAGCATCAGCCCAGAAGATATTTGCTGACTGCCCATTCTTTCCGTGCTGCATGGCATAGAAAAATGAAGGGTCCTCATCTTGTCTCTTCTTAAGATATTCAAATAGGCTTTGAGCATCCTCTGGCCCTAAATCATTATACCGCATCTCTCTAGGACGCTGAGAATCTTGGCCATTCAGAAGGAGATTGCGTGTGTCGGCAAAATTATTTGCAATGACAAGTACCTCACCTTGAGAGCGAACACAGTGAACTCTGCTTGCTGGAGCTGGGTTCAGCTCATGAGTATGTTCTAGGATGAGTTTGGAGACCATCCATACATCTTTGCCCTTCCGAATTATCTCAAACAATGCATCACAGCCATCCCTAGAGGGGTCCAATGCACGCACTCTCTTGGTATCCTCTCCATTGTTCTCCCGGCCTGAATGGTATCGATGCCTCGAGCACACGAGCTTCAGCATCTTGAGTGACTCATCTTGCGACTTGCGGGACTGACGCACACGAGCTTCAAACCCGGCACGGCTGGCATATGAGTAGTAGAATGTCTTGGCAGCCTCAAGGGACTCGAACTCCATACCAAGGTAAGGGTCAACCACAGCATCACCCTCGATGGCAATATAATGCACTCTGCTGGGTAGCCCAACCTCATGATTGTGCTCCTTGACAAGCTTGGTAACAACCCACTTGCTATCGCCTCTGCGGAGCACCTCGAGCATGGCATTGCAGCCCTCCCTAATGGAGGCGGCCCGCTTCCTCGTCTTCTTCCCAGCTGCCACGGAGCGTTTCTCCTTACTGAACCCTTCCCTCGAGCACACAAACCGTAACATGATAATGGACTCACTGCACTTGGACTTGCGCGACCGGGCAATGCGGATGGAGAACCCAACACGGCCCGCGTAAGCAATGTAGAAGGTTTTGGCAGCCTCCCCGGACTCAAACTCCATCCCCAACCGAGGTTCCAGGCAGGCGTCGGACTCGACTGGGAAGAGGTCCCTGCAGACGGACTGCAGCTGTGCCGCTGCCGCAGCCGGCGGTGGCTGAGCCTGGTGGTCGACGATGTGGACGTTGTGCAGCGGCATCTGGTCGACATGGGGGCTGACGCCGAGGGAGGCCCAGAAGTTGATGCTGTCATCCTCGAGGTCCACCACCTGGGGCTCCATCATCCCGCGCGCCCGCCGCCAGCCCCCAATCTCCTCCCCCGTGTTATATCCACCCCAGCAGCAAACCAAGAACCATGGAAACTACCAGCTGCCGCCCTCCGGCACTCGGACCCTGCCAAATTGCTGCGGGGAAGCAAGAAATCTGAATCTTTGACAACTCCACGACTGCAGAAAGAGGAATCGAAAGCAGGTGGCTCCAATTGCGGAAATGGGGAGCAAGAACCCTAGAGAATTAAATTGGTGAGACCTGGGATTCGACGGAAATGAAAGAAAAGGGGAGCGATTTGGGGGGAGGGGCAAGCAAAGGCAGTACCTTCGGGCTCCGCGGCTTGGTTGGCTGGTCGGCGCTGCCTGCGGCGGCTGCTGCTGCTGCTGCTACGGTCAGAACACTGCTGCCGGAAAGAAACAAGGGATGGGCTACAGAAACATGCAAGTGAGCATATGTTTGTTCTCGCGCAGAGAGAATGGAGATTAGGCCCAAGTCAATCAGGCCTCAGGCCCATCATGGGTATGGGTCGTGTCAGTTCGGCCTTCACGATCTGACTCAAGCCACCATCATCATGAATGGATCTTAATCAAATCACTGAAAAATTCGATTTGCTTAATATCCTTTCAACATTTTATTTAAAAATCCCTTAAAAATCTCAAGAGTTAACCCACTCCATCGAAATTTGGAGTACAGAGCTTGAGGAATAGCACAAGCAAGCGACCGACCTAAAGGATCGGAAGCTATGGGAGGTTTGTCGGTTTCGGCCTTTCAGGTGTGTTGTCAGAATTCAGAGATTAGAGAAACTGAAAATGGGCACAGCAGTGGAGCTTCAATGATTCATGTATTGCTATCAGATCTCAGTACTGTTTGTAATTCCTGTAGAGTAGACATGGTTCACCAGCACCAATCTACTGCGGAACCCACATTTGCACAATCTCATAGATGAAGACTAGAACTGCAAACATTCTAGATTCTACCGCTAGAAATCTGGGAAACCAGAACTGCTCAGACAGTCTGATGAACTGCTCAAGTTTCGGAAACCGAAAGACCAAACCAAAACTGCTTCTCCCTGACACTAGAAAACTAGGAGTGAAGTTTAGTTCTCTGAACCTATCTGAACAAAACGAAAACGAATCATCCTATCCTCATGCCATCAAATCTGGGAAGAATTGTGATGCTTTTGAAAGTGACGAGTCCGCGAGGAGGTCATAAGCATACACCTTCCTTTACTGGCCCTTCCGTCTCCGTATCCACATCTGGGAATATCAACTGATCAGCCGCTGCAAGAACAGCCAAACAAGGTTGCAGTTAGACATGGAAGAATTAACATGCTCATGAACATAGAAACTGCTGAAACAGAAGTTCTGCAAGTAAAACTGCTACGAAGATGCTGCGTCTCTCACTGAAGTAGGACAAAAGTAACCATTCCCACAACAAACTGAATTCAGCTCCCACCAAAATACGCAAACACTAGCGGTTTGAACTAGTTTCAGGCCACACCTACGGATGTGAACTTGTAAGTGAGCCACAACATTCTTCAGATACAAAAACTGCTTTCCAATAACACGCACAAACAGCACATTTTACAGCAAATTAAAAAAAGAAAGAAAAGAGATGTCAAATGAAACTATACACTAATTGCCACCAATTTACTCTGTTTTATGCAATTCATCCCATTCAGAAGTACAGAAATTCAGAAAAGACCAGCAAGAAGTTTGCAGGAAAAAGAAAAATAAGAGCAAGTTCAGAACTACCGATTAACTCTGCATGAACACCATCAGGAACCTCTGTGGTTCAGAACTAGAGACTCAGAATAAGCCGACAAGAAGTTCAATTAACCAGCACTGACCTATGGCGTCGGCCCTGATGACCACAATGTCGAGGCGCTCCCTGCTGCGCGGCAGGTCCGTGACGAGAGGGGTCAGCTGCCCGTGGCGGCCGGCGCGGATGAACAGCGTGAGGCGGCAGAACTGCAGCGTGAGGTGCGCCAGCTTGCTTCGCAGCAGGATCGCGGACCTCCCGGAGTACTGGGAGGAGGCCCAGTCCTCCTCCCTGAAGTTGCCGACGCCGTCCGCCAGCACCCACTGGATCTCCCGCTGCTGGGAAGCTGCCCACACCCACCGGCGAAGGCGAGCCAGCGGCGGGCACGCTCCGTCGAAGAACTTGACCCACTCCGACTGCACAAGATCATCAGATTATTCCGGCGGCAAATAAGTGAAAATTTGGAGTTCTTGAAAGAATGGCAGAATCTTTGACGCGAACAATTCAAGAACTCAAGAACTCGACCACACAACGAAGTTGGGAGGTACAGGAAGGGAGGAGGCTAGGAGGGGACGAGGAGCTCACGTCGCGGGCGAGCGGTAACTCAGGCTGACCGTGCTTCGGGGGGATGACCTCGACCGCCCACTTCGTCGTCGGGCCGAGGCAACTGTCGTCGCCGACGGCGACACCGGAGCGGCAGGGGAGGCGCCTCCAGTTGGCGCGGAGGAAGCGCCCGTGGGCGTCGTGCAGCAGGACGACGCCGGCGCCGGAGCCCGTTGCGACGGCACGCCACATGATGGCCTTGACCTCCCGCTCGTCCCGGTCGCGCTGCGTGGCCGCGCGGCGGCGGCAGGGGTGGAGCGGCCCGCTAGGGTCGGGGGCGCCGAGGTACCGGCCGTAGACGCCGCGGAGGAGGACGTGGCTCGTGCCGCGGCTGCTGCTGCCGCTGCCGCTACCGCCTCCTCTGCCTCCGCCGCCTCCTTGCTTCCTCTGCACGGCCCACGCCGCGTGGTGCGACGCGCCGAGCGCGTCCAGGTGGACGCTTCGGCCGTCCTCGGCGGCGTGGAGGTACGTGCCGTGCTCCAGGCTCCGCAGCCGCACGAAATCCACGCCTTCGAACACCTCCATTGCTGCCGACGACTTCAGAGAGGGAGACGCCGACGCGGATGGCTTCTTGGTTTCTTGGCGTCGCGTCGCGAGGAAGAAGAGAGCAGAGAGTTTGTTACGACGGTTGCGTTGGGGCGCGGTGGTGAAGCATTTGAAGGCGTCGTCAGCATAAGTCAAGTCACTGACGTGTGGGCCCACGAACTGGGCCAGGTCTGACGAGGCCAACCACAGTGTCTGACGGGTGGGGCCAAGGATTGTCAAAGTGTGAGTCAACGACGCCAGTGCCGTCGTCCAGAGGCTCGCCGGCGACGAGAAAAAATATGCGACAAATTTGAATGAGGCATTTGAATCAAGATCAAACGATAGAGTTCTGATTGCTGAAAGCGATGCTATCCAGTTTGTGAAAATAAGTGAATTTACAAAGTTAGAAGATGGATTCCATGGCCATGGATGGATGCTAAGTCAATTTACAGTGTGTGCCTGAGCCGTGCTTCTACGTGTCGAGCTCGAGAGGGTCGGGCGCCGGCGAGCCGGCCTTCTTGTTGGGCTTCCTCTGGAACGGCCGGCATGCCTTGACGCTAAGGTCGACGGCCGCGGCGAGCGCGACGAACATGGCGGCGTCCTCCATGCAAGTGACGTGCCGCATGGCGAGCTGCACGAACGGCCTGCTGCTCCTCGCCTCCCCCTCGACCCTGCAGCTCATCACGAACCCGCCGCCGGCGCAAGCGGCACCCAGGCTCGCCGCGCAGTGGTCCGCCGCCGTGGCGGCCGGCACCTGCCGGTCCATGTCGATGGAGAACTCCCCGCCCTTGTCGCTGCTCAGAGGCGCCTCCGACACGAGCACGCAGTCGTCCTGCCCGTCCGGGAGCAGGTGCAGCCGCAGCCGCACCGTATCCCTGCTGCTCGCCACCGCCGCCGGCGCCGACGACTCCCGCCACGCCTCCAGCCGGCCCCACGGCTGCCAGCTCTCCGACGACCCCGTGGTGTCGGCGCGCACGATGAGCCACGCGCCCGGGTTGGACCGCGCCACCGTGTCGCCGCCCGGCGCCGGCACGAACGGCGTGGCCATGAACGCCGCCGCGACGGCCGAGCCGGACAGGTCGTGGATCACCACCTTCCAGCCCTTCCTCTCCCTCCTCACCATCTCCATGTCCTTCTCCTCGCTGCCGGAGCTCGACCAGTACTGCCCGCCCAACGGGTCACTCTGAGACGGCCTGCAAGCACACAACAACCGCCATTAACCTTCTCCTAATTCAACACGATCACAAATTTCACAATGCGTGCAAGGAATTGATCGATCGAGAAGCTCACCGCCGGTCGCGGATGAACTTGCAGCTGAAGATGGGCTGACGGATGCTGCCATGGAGCTGGACAACCTGCGGGTTGAGCGCGATCTCATCGTCGAACTGGAAGATGTACCGGGGGTCCGCCTCCATCTTGACCCTGAGGTGGAGCTCCGGCCTGGCCTCGCCCTTGCCGATGCCGGCCCACCCATGGTGCAGCAGCACGGGCTTCCCCTCCCGCCACTCCGACGACGACGCGAGCTCCACCCTGAACACGCCCACCAGCCGCTTCCTCCAGGCGACGCCGCAGCGCGCGCCGAAGCGGGCCAGGTACACGGCGACCTCGAGGTACGACCGCGGGGCACGGAAGCACCCCGGCGCCGCCAGCGCCTTGAGGTCGGACTCGTCGAGGGAGAAGACCGCCGCGTTGGTGAAGGGGTCGAGGTTGAACTCCGGCGAATGGATCAGCGGAACCTGAGCCGTCTGCACCGGGAAGCCGCCGAGCCGGATCTCGCAGTCGCAGAGCCGGGACGCCGCCTTGCTAGCATTTCCACCGGCGGGGAGCTTGAGACCGAGCTGGCCGACAGAGAGTCGCACGAACGGCTGGGGATCCATGGTGCCGCGTCACTAGAAACCAGCTCCCGACATTGCTGTTGCTGCTGATGATGAAAGTTTGGAATATCCATGGTGTCAGATCCTATATCATTGTATGATTTTAGGAAAAGATAGCTGCAAACAATAGGTTAAATCAGATCTTTAAACATTGCTTAGGTGATGAATGATGACAGTGTCTGAGACAGTGTGCTGCACTGCCTATTCGCAGCTCTGCAAAGATGTGTACTCCTAAACTTTCGTTTTTGCTAAGGTAAAAACACTTTTCCTACACTTGGGCAAAGTATCGACCCGCAGGTCTCCTGAGGGTTCTCGAAACCATAATCAAAGTATTTAGGTTCATAACTTCATATTCGTTGGGGCAAAGCTAAGTATATTATCCATTTGACTATCCTAATGTAGCTCTAGGCTCTAGCCTAGCAAATGTTTATTAGTATCAGAGCAAACCAACACATACATGTATCTACTACTAACTAGATGCTTAGGTTCTCCATTTTGCTTTAGTATAACTTTTAGAACCTTCAAAAAAATATTCTACAAGAAAGGTAAATATTGATCTAGAATATTCCCACTTGTTAATGTAAGACCAACCATGGACAGAGTATCCATCATCCATCTGAGTCCTACTCCAGCTCCATCCTAGATGGTTGTATAGGAAATCTGAATGTTGATCCTCTACTACGCACATAGCTACCGATATTTTTCAGTAGAAAAAAAACGTGGTCAGAAATTATTGTATAAGAAATTAAAGATGAATGTTGATCCAGCAGATGCCCTTTTGAAAACCACTATTTTGCAAGCACTGCTAAAAGGCACACAGCACCACCAAGTTTAAACAAACAGAGCAACAGAAAAGCAAAAGGCATCCGGTGCTTTTGCAAGGATGGCAGTGGACATGCCGATTTCATTAGCACCCCAGCTCGATCAGTGCAATGCAAAGCTGCATTTGCAGAAAGCTTAGCCTGCCAAAGCATCCATGAGTGACTGAGCAGCATCAATGGCTCGATTACTAAAATTAAACTAGTGATTGCCCCGGGAGGGAAGGGCCGCCATGGCAGTGGCTCCGAGCGAGGTAGCCCGAGCGCGGCGTGCTCCCTTGCCTCCATTTCTTTAACCCGACGCCCAAAGCTTCCTCCGATCGGGAGGATGCTTTCTGCGTCGTAGAAACGAGCGTGCGAGGTGGAGATACCAAACCTTTGCCGGCCACAGCGCGAACGAACTCCCCCCGCGCCGGGCAACGGCCACGTCGCCGCCGCTCTCCCCGCGCACATAATAAGGCGGCCGCCACCGCACGGCACGGCACGCCGTCGCTGAGCTGAATCCCCCCGGCCCCGCGCTCGATCGCCTCTCCCCGCGCCTGATGCTGGCATGCTGCTGCCGCTGCCGCTTGCCGTTGTAGCTCGCCGCCGCTGCCGCCATGTCGACCGGCCGGGATCGCCTCTCTGACGAGCACCGGCCACATTCCGAGCAGTACCACCAACGAGACGGCGGCCGCGGCGTCTACGGCGACCGGCATCAGCAGCGCGACGGCTACGGCGACCGGCATCAACAGCTCGAGGGCTACGGCGACCAGCAGCAGCAGCAGCGCGACGGTTACGGCGGCAGCCACTGGCGGCAAGACGCCGGGCGGCGCCCGCACCGGCGGCAGCGGTACAACGACTTCCGGGGCCACCGGTCGGGCGTGCTGGAGTGGACGGCGGCGGTGGTGTTCACGGTGCTGGCCATCGTGGTGCTGCTGGCGGCGGTGACCGTGCTGGTGGTGGTGCTGCTGCTGCAGCCCCGGTCGCCGTACCTGGCCGTCCGGACGGCGAGCCTGAACTCCCTGATGTACGACCAGCAGGGCGCGCTGGATGACGTGCAGCTCTCGCTCCTCGTGGAGGCCCGCAACGCCAACGCGCGCTCCGCCGCGTCGTTCTCGCGCCTGGAGCTCCGGCTGGCGTTCGGCGGCGGGGTCCTCGCCAAGCTCCGCGCGGACCCGTTCGGGCTGCCGCCCAGGGGCACCCTGCCGCTGGCCTACGTGGCGCGCGCGCAGGGCGCGCCGCTCGACGCCACCCGCAGCGCCGCCATGGAAGCCGCGCTCCGGGACGGCGTGGTGCCGTTCGGGGTGGACGGGGAGGCCAGGACGGCGTGGAAGATCGCGGGGCTCGTCGGCGTCCACCACTGGACGCGGCTGGCCTGCGAGCTCCGGTTCTTCTGGCCCAACGGCACCGCGCTCCACTTCAGCTGCAACTCCAAGTCCAAGTTCTGGTTCTTCTGACCTGACGACCGCCATGCCCGCCGTGTCTAGCCAGTAGTTCTAGCCTTCTGAGCTCAAATCCATGAAGTGGGATGGATCAAGATTCAGGAACATCAGCTGGGTTCAGTTTCTTGGGTTCCTTCTGAGTTCTGATTGACTGAATTACCCTCATGTATAGGCTGGCAAGGATCGATCAATTCTTTACTACTAGCTCTTTCTACCCATTTGTAAATGAATTTCTAGATAGTAGGAATCAGCAGAGCCATAGCTGCAGAAAAATTGAGGTGATAGATACCGGTGGTGGGAACGATCAAAATTTGCAGTAATTCTTTCGGACAGCGGTAATAATTAAAAGTTGATTTGCAGAGGCTGTGTTCAATTTGCTGCAAGAATTGGTGCTCCTGCTTTCTTCCTTTCGTTTTCCTCCCAAGCTTTCCTTGATTGGGGAATTGAATGGCGGACCCTTTTGATCCCCAGAGGACAAGAGGCGGGGGGGATGGGGAGGGCCATGGAAAGGAGAACCAAAGCGTGTGGAAGGGGGGAGTCAGACTCGGACGGAGGAGAAGAAGAAATGCGTCGTGCTGGCACCTGGCAGCAACGCGGTCAGTGGCTGAGGCGGTGAACTGCATATGCATGTGCTCCCTTTCTTCTTCTTCCTTTCCTTGCTCCTTCCTCTTTCCATCTCCCTAATTGATTGATTGCGCTTTGACTAGAAGGAAATCAGGCGAGCCCGGCCGGATCCCAAGAATCTCCCAGCTCTCTCCTCCCAAGCTCAAATGGCCAAAAGTGTTTGTCGAGAAAAAAAAAAGAAAGAGATGCGACCTAAAGTGCTTTGGGGGTAAACAAAAGTTGAAACCGAAATCAAAAGTGTGCATAACACAACTCGTGATGCATGTAACACAAGGAACATGATCGGTGCTACTGGTAGGTTACTACTTGTATATATGTATGTATCGTGTATGTACGTTTCGAAGCCGGAGCAGAGGAACGAAAAAGTGACAAATTTGAATTTGATTTTACCTGTGTTTGGGGACCGCCTCCTTGGGCCCTCACGAAGGAGCCGCCGGGCTTCAGATGGGATGGACGCTGGCTTGCTGAGGTCCGAGCTGCGAGCTCGGTGGGCGCGCACCCGCTCGCTATAGCCGCTTGGTGGTGAGGCTGCAGCAGGCGACGAGGAGCAGGCACGACGACGGCCGCGGCAGAGCCCCGCCCGCGCGCAACCCGGCCACGGCAAGGCCCCCGGAGCAGGGATCCATGGCGGGCGGATGAGCAGGTGATGGTGGTGGGGGGCGGAGCGGGCAGCGGGTGGGTCGAGGCAGAGGCCGGCCGGGCAGAGTAAGCAGGACGGGTCGGTGGCTCGGTGCGGAGGAAGGAGGGCAGAGCTGGGGCGAGGAGGGCGCGAGGAAGGGAGGGCGGCGGCGGCCGCTACTTATACCAGCACCACCCGCGGGAAAGATTAGTCGCCGGGGCCGCGGCTAAACAAAAGATTAGGAGAGCGGTTAGGCGGGGAGCGCACGCAAGCGAAGCCAGCAGCTGGCGAGCTGAGGCGGGAGGGCGCGCAGCTCGAGGCGAGGCGAGCTGTTCTTGCGTGGTCGCGAGTAGCAGGGTGGTGATTAGGGATTAGTTGCTGGGCTGGGCAGACGACGGACGGTGTGATGATCGGATCTGATGGCTGCTGTACACTGCTACAGTAGCAGCAGCAGCAGCCTTGTATACTGACGGACAGCGAGCAGCTGATGGTGTGGAAGCGTGGAGTGTCGTGTCACGGGACGGGATGCGATGGCCGATAGGACGAGAGGGATGACGGCAGCAGTAGTAGGGGGGATGCGTGCCAGCTGGAGCGCACCGCGGGCCACTTGCGGCCTCGGCGCCTCGCTTTCCCGACAGCCTGGCGCCGACCGCGACCCGCCCCGGCTCCGGCGACTCCTGCTCAGCTCAGCTCAGCTCTGCCCTAACCCAGCCCACCTCTCGCTCGCTCGCTCGCTCGCTCGCACGGAGAGTCAACCCGTTCCCCGCGCGCGCGCGTCTGCGTACGGAGTACGCACAGAGAATGCGGTACGCGCGCCCACCTGTCCGCGTGCACGCCGGCCCTCGGACCCGCGCCGTTTCTGCCGGGGAAATCTATTCTAACGCGCGCGTTACTGCGCACGATGCCATCGCAGAAGAACCGGAGATCCTGTTCATCTTCTTCCCCAAGCTGAGGAGGGGGAGCGGTCGCGGGTGAGCTAAGAGAGGAGGTGGAGGGTCCGCCAACAAGAGATGCGAGATGGCGGAGCGGCCACCGGCGAGACCGCCGGCGGCTAGGATGGTGGTCAAGGCAGCGGAACTTTAGAGTTCGGGGCTCTAGAGCTCCAATAACCACCGACTCTAAAAAAGGTAGGCGGTGGCAGCGATCAACCAGCGGCGGAGGCAAGGCGGCACTCCCGCGCCGCCGATCAGGCGGTGGCCGGCGGCGGGGTGAGGAGAAGACGGCGGTGGTGGATAGGCGGCATGGCGTGAGAGTGGTTAGCAGTGGCGGTGGTGGAGAACGGCGGCGGAAGCGTCGAAGATGGCGCCGGAGCTGAGGGAAGGCGGGGGAACAGCACCCGCGGCCTTATGCGACCGGGGCGGTAAAAATCGCTGAATGGGATGAATAGACGCCCCTGTTTCTGCCGCGCCAAGAGAATCCCCACCCCTCACCACCACGTGGGCCCCGCGGACACAAAGTTTCCAAGGGGAAAAGGAAAAGGCCTCCGATTTGCTCTAGCAGCCAAGCGCACACCATCACCGCAAATCAGGGTGCCTGTCAGGCCTAACGCACACCGTCCCCGCATTCTTTTCGGCCTAACAAAGTACGCGCGGGTTCTGACCTTCGCAGGCACGTACCGTGGATCACGGTACAAACAAACCACACTGACTTCTTCAACAAACCCAGCAGGTGGAAATTCCGGCCGTCGGGCGGCCGACCGCACGTATGGAATCGCTGGATTCGGTCGGCGGCCACATGGTGCGAGCCTGCATGCCACGTACCGGTGGCGAGCGCACACGTGTGCCCATGCATGCTTCGACCGCACAGCAACTGCTGCGAGCTGTTTCTGTTCTCGGGGCGCTCGGCCGGCCGCCTCCCGGCTACTTTACTACACGATCTGATTTTGTTTGTCACCTATACATACAATTGCATAGTAGCTAAAGCTTTTAATTTAAGCTTAGACCTCCTTTAACAAGCACGATCTTCCTTTCTCTCTCTCTTATTTTAGTTACTGCATGCTCGGGAATGAAGAAAACTAAAAAAAAGCTATAAATACAAAACTGTACAGAACGCTGCCTACTCACGCCGCGTGAAAAAAGAGAAAACAAAATTTTACGCTCAACACTTAAACTTTGCTCACTAAACCTCTTGTGAAAATCCACGTGGAGTCGTGTCCTGGGCAAGTTGGGTGTAGTCTTGCTTGCTTGCTGCCGTGGCCCGTGTATGAGGTGTCACACAAAGCTAGCGGTGGCGAAAGAACTGACAACAGAGTCTAGTACTAGTGTATTAGGCCAACGTGCAATAGCCATTACCAGTGCATGGAAATTAGGCACGAGACCTCCGAGAAAACAGTTAACAGAAAATAATTCACTAAAGTTGGATTGAATTCATGCCTAGCTATGGTCAAGTAAAATTTCAGGTCAGAGTCAAATTGCGTTTCGGGTGGGCCGGGGTTCGATCTTGAAGCTAAAAACCTCAATAGCCACAGAATCTTCATTCGCCGTCATACGTCCCATGAACCACCAATTCTAACGTCGTCTTCGCTGAGCACAACCTCAATGATATATTCTTTTGTTTGAAAGGGATCAGCCTCAATGATATTAGCTATTCATGGATCTGAATTTGTCAGAGCAATCTAGAACTTACGAGCCTGTTTGGTATACTAATTTCTCTTGCAAGCCAAGATGTTGGTTTGCAAAAATTAAGGCATTCCAAAGTGTGAGAAAAAAATTAGTATTCATTTAGTTTAGTGCTAAAAGGTAGCAGCTAATACTTTTTCTCTTATAAGGTTTAAGGAATTTCTAGTATTTTGCAATGGTTTTGGCCACAGATATTAAAGTGCCAACTTTTAGATATGAACTGATGCTAGCCGAATTTTATTGGCATATCTTAGTTTTAACTGGATAAAAATTGGAAACCAACCAATCAGACATTTCAATTCACCGCAGTCTATTTCCATTTCAACCAGCAAAGACACAGATCCTGCAGACCATTTCCACCGATTTTTACCGGTGCTCCAACCACACGAGCCTTCTGAAACTGAAAGCGAAAGGCGCATGCGCCAGAGGCTGGAGGCGGAATTGGCATGAAGGGCAGGTGTAACCGAAGCATCTGCCGGCCCGCTGCTCCATGATTGGGAATCTTCCTTCAGTTCCGGGCCAACCAGGCTATAAAAATTACCTCCGGCTGAAAGCAACTTCACGACTGGATAGTTACAAAACCTACAAGCTTCACTGCTCACTTGCCCCTGCTAGTTTTGCAAGTTCTTTTTTTTTCATGGGCTTTAGTTTTCTCGGTTCAGGCACTGAAAGTGAGAGTTGGAGGAATACAAGCTGATGGCCGGGTGGATGTCTGAACACGCATGATTGATGTCTATTGTCTAGCTTCCCTACAAGTTGTAGTCCATCATGTAGCATATTGGGTACAGGAGAGTGCATGTCATCCGCATGTGCCATTTGAGCTGAGGATTAGAGGGAACTGAAGCCACATCCATCGGAGTAAAAAAGAAGCGGTGAGGGTTCAGTTTCCTCTAATATCTCACCTCGAATGCTCCGTTCTAGAAACCTTTTTACCAGTGGATACCTTCATGTGCCGTTTGAGTTGGCCTCGGCTTCAGTTTGTTAATTTTACTGTAATGCCTCGACTAAATTCGTCGGAGTTGCTTGCTACATGGACATCCACGGAAAAATGAACCTGGAACACTGCAAATTCATACATACACGGGTTGCTTCTTATAAAACCGTGCTTCAGATTGCTGACTCCATCATCTTGCTGGGAATTATCTTTACCCTTTTTAAGATGGTGGGAGCATTTGCATTTTTATTCAGGCGTTATGTGTTGACAAAGGGGAGTGGGCCTTACTTAACTGAAATGTAAGGGGAGAGGAAGAAAACAGACAGGCCCAAAGCCCAGCCAGCCGCCCATAAATAAAAAGAAGGCCCAACCAAACGTTCTGCCCTTCCTCTGTCCATCGTGCTCGCTTTCGCTGCCGGCCAGCGGCTTTCGAGTTCCGGCGACCGGTGGCGAGGAGCGTCAAGCCGTCTCCAATCTGCCATTCCCCACTCTCACCGCCGCCTCCTGCAGCGAGCCAGCCAGCGTGCGTGCTGGCGCTTCCGCGATGGTGTCGGGAGAGAAGGGAAAGCAGGCGGCGCTGGGCACGGTCGTTGGCGTATGGCCGCGGCCGCGGTTCAGCGTTGGAAAGGGGGTGGAGGGTCGGCTTGCCATCTTGATCGTAACACGCTCACACGTAAGTGGGTTCCCTTGTAGTTTATACAGGCCAGTGGATCACTCACTGCCTTTGTGCCTTTTTCCTTTTGTTTCGTTCTTATCGCTTGCTTGATTATTCTATGACGACCTTAAGGGCACCCGCAACGGGACCACGTCAGCTCTCTATAAGAGTTCCATGTCAGCATCTGAGGAGAGAGAGAAAGCTGTTGCTTAACGTAGCGAGAGCCGCTACACAGACTCCCACACGAGCGGGCCCCATCTTGTTCCACGCCCGCCCCTTTTCTCCTGCCGCTGCTATGGGATTAAAAGAATCAGAGAGGTGGGGTCCATTAAAACTTAAAAATAAATGTTACAGTAATCCTGTTGGGACACTAGTCTACGATGCTCTCTACAGATGACATGGACAATTGCGGGTGCCCTAATTATTTCACGTTTACTTGTTTTTGCTGGTAAGTGTGCCTTAAAATTTTCAAGGCTGTTAAACTTGCTTGCTGACCTATGCATATTATTATAGAATCGTAATATTAGCGTAACATAGGAAAAATCTACATGCATCAGGAAAATGCTGGACAACCTGAGTACAATTTAAGATCTAACTTAGGAACGCCACTGCACCTGCAATCTTATTAGGCTTTTTTTAATGCGTGCAATACAACCACTTGGTAGGTAGCATGTAGTATAGAAAAGATTCAATCGTTCATTAGAAGGGGTAAGATTATCATGAGTAACTTAAGGATAATTTTTATTTTTTTTTTTGCAATTTTATCTATTGCAACTAATATTGTAACACTTTTAGACCGTTGCATCAGGGGTGAAACCTTGCAGTGAAATAACTTTTCTATATTACCCTTATACTACTTATACCATCTAAATATATTACCTCATACTACTAATCAATATTTTATTGATATAGAAAAATCTCGACCGTCCGATGTTTATATACGAGTGCTTTTCAGACCATGGTCGTATTGTCCGTCATAAAAATTCTCTATTATTAAGCACAAATGCATGGAATTTTATTTTCATATTCGTTTGGTACAATATTCCTTTTTTGGCATATTTTATTCCAGTACCCTTGCTGGCAACACGTTCTTTCCTTGCCCTTTCCTCTTTCTCACTTGTAGTGCCGACCACCTTTATCTCTTTTCTCCACATTTTCCTGCTCCCACTTCTCCTTCCCTCAGTTCATCACTTCATAGTTCATCCACCTCTCCTTTGCCAAATTCCCTGAAACAGTGTGCTTTGCTCCGTACATTCTCAGAATTTTGAGTGCAACAATGGCTGAATTGGTAACCAGTATGCTCATCGGGCCGCTGGTCTCCATGGTGAAGGGCAAGGTGTCCAACTACCTTCTTGATGAGTACAAGGTGATAGAAGGTATGGAGGAGCAGCGCGAGATCTTGGAGCGCAAGCTACCGGTGATCAACGGTGGTCATCTGGATGAGATGAGTGATTGACAATGGTGTGTGGACTTATATATCTCTTGGCTCGTGATGTGCAAGCGGAGGATGCAACGTGGCGTTCGACGACATGTGGTGAAGGTCAAGCGAAACGTTCGTACCGATGGACTAGGACAGTGAAGGATGAACGTGAGTAGGTTTGGACTGAGGGACCCGAGGAGTCCGGGCGGAGTCATGGGCGGTTCATGTGGTACATGGAAGAGCAAGAGTATATGGATGTGATGAAGACGGCGTCGGCCGAGTCAGGGAGGAAGGCGATGGCAAGTTCGTGTAGGCTGCCCATGCCGCGGGAGCGAAAGATCTTGAAGGTATAGTGGCACTTGGCGGGAGGTCGGACACGCGTCGACATCAAGGGTTTAACCGGTTTGGCCTCAAAACCGGGGGTGAGTCACGTCTTGCAGGGCGTGCAAGAGCGTTTGACCGGTTTGGTCTCAAAACCGGGGGCGCGTCCAGTGCGCCCGGATGGCGGAGATGGAGGACACGTGGCATCTTCGCGAAGCGAAGTCGTGAAGGCGGCGTGTCTGTCTGAGACTTCTACAAAAAGATGGACTATTTTGCCCCTGCGTGGACATGTATCGTAGTTATTAGTGTAGAGGTATTTCTATCTTTTGCCATGGACTATATATATAGAAGGGCATGGCTGGTTTGAGGCAACTCTTAGAACCTTAATTTTATTTTCTCTTTGCTAGGAGAGGGCTCCATGAGAGGGGATGAGAGGGAGAGGGTGATTGCTCTTGATCTCAAGTTCCAGTCAAAAGAGGGAGGATAAGGGTAGATTTCTAGCTAGATTACTTGTTCAAGATGATTTTTTAATATCCAATTGCTCGGTTGATCGAAAATCCCGTGGCTCTTTTATCTCTCCCGATCTCTTTTCTTTTTCTCATTTTCGGATGATTTTCAGAGAATTTTTCATTTTTGATGGTTACTAGATCTTTTCGTAATTTTCTTATTACATCTGCTAGGTCTAGTCGCACGGATCTATGGCTGAAATCTTATTCGAAATTATTGCGTTTTCAGAGAGGAATTTGCGTTTGAAATCTCGATTTTTTTCATGCCTTCCTTTTCTTTCTTCTTCTGTTTGTGCGCAGCGGATTTCGGGGGAACGGCAGTGCGCGGGGCGTGCCGTGCTTGCGCACGCGACGCACAGGGGCGGGGCAGGCAGCCCCGGCCGCGCAGCGCGAGGCGGTGCCTGCGGCTGGAGCTCGCGCGGTCAGCAGCGCACGTGCAGCGCTCGAGCTGCCCGCAGGCCAGGCGGGCCGTCGTGCGCAGGCCAGCAGTCCAGCTCGGCCCAGGCGGGGTGAGTGGTGCAGGCCTGCAGCTGCCCAGGCGGCAGGCTCGGCTCCTGCTGGCACGGCCCACGAGCTGCAGCACGGGGAGCAGGCAGTCGGCCCAGCCAGCCAGGTGCGAAGCATGCCGGCATTTACGAGGGAAGGTGGCAGCCCAGCACAGTAACAGCAAGAAAGCACAATGAGCTCTGTTTTATTTTTGTTTGCTCTCACATTTATCTATTTACTGCTTTCTTGCTTAAGCTTGTTATTTAGCAATTTTTGTCAGTAACTCTTGTTAGCCTTTGCATGGTTAGTTAGTTTTTGTTGATTAGCTTTTGTTCATGGCAATCTTTATTAGTTCTTGCATGCTTAGTTAAGTTTTCTTTAGCATGTTTAGCTAGTGTTTTGAAGCTTGTTCTTGCTAGTCTCTGTTGGTTCTTCGAGTTCTTCATGTGCTTGGTTAATAGAAGCTTTGTTGGTTCTTCGAGTTCTTCGCGTGCTTGGTTAATAGAAGCTTTGGTGGTAGTTTTGTATCGATTGCTTTCAGCTGCTTCCGCTTCGTTTCAAGCTTTGCTTTTCAGTTGCTTCCACTTTGCGTCGAGCTCTTCTGAACCATTCCTATGGTGAGCTTATCACCAGTTAACTTGCTTCATCTTGGCGGTATGGTCTTGGAGTGAAAGTTAGGATATAGCCTTGTTCTCTCGTCAGTGAGAATTTTTAAAGACTCCCCTTCTGGTCGCCATTTCGGTCCTACACTAAACATCATCGATGACGCAAAGTAGAAGGGTGCGTACCAGCCAGGAGTGAGTGCCTGGTTCAGAAAACTCAAGAAGGTATCCTATGAAGCAAATGATATCTTCGATGAGCTCTCAAGTACGAGGCACTTCGGCGAGAAGCCACGAAGAGGGGGCACCACAATACGCTCAGCATGGATGTTGCAAGCCTCTTCCCTACTTATAACCCTATTGTGTTCCGTTCCGTCGCAGGATGGGCAAGAAACTCCAGAAAATCGTGCAAGACATTGAGATCCTGGTTGCAGGGATGAACGCTTATGGTTTCAGACACAGGTGGCAAGTACTATCATCAAAGCCATGGCGGCAGACAGATCCCATCCTGATTGAATCTGAGAAGGATATTGTTAGCAGATCTAGAAATGAAGAGAAGAAGATTGTGAAGATATTACTTGACCAAGGTAACAAAGTTGATCTCCTGGTTCTCACCTATTGTTGGAATGGGTGGGCTGGGCAAAACCACCTTTAATTTGTGCAGCTAGTTTACAGTGACCCCGAAATAAAGAAGCATTTTCAGTTCCAAAAGTGGTATTGTGTGTCAGAGCATTTTGATGTGGGTAATATTGCAAGAAGCATCTGCAATAGCACAGAGAAAGATAGTGAAATGGCATTGAAAGACCTTCAGAAAGAACTATGCGGAAAAATGTGCCTCCTCGTGTTGGATGATGTATGGAATCAGGATTTTAATAAGTGGGAAAAGCTGAAGACATGTCTTCAGCATGCTGGCACAGGTAGTGCGATACTCACCACAACTCGTGATGCAAAACTAGCTCGATTTATGGCTGGGGGTAAAGTTGAAGCCCATAATCTGGGAAATCTAGATGATGTATTTCTAAAAGAAATTCTTGAGAGCAAGCATTCATTTTGCAGAAGCCAGAAGTTTCTAAGCTGGAGGACATTGATGTTGTGGCTCTCCTTTAGCTGCCAAAGCCACAGGAGCAATGTTGAGTACCAAGAGTAGCAAGGACGAATGGATGGCTGTATTAAAGAAAAGTAACATATGCAATGAGGAGACTGGAATTTTACCAATACTCAGCTATTACATATGAAACAGTGCTTTGCATTTTGTGCCGTGTTTCCAAAAGATGAGAAGATTGATGTGGAAGATTTGATCCAACTGTGGATGGCAAACGACTATGTACCGCTTCAGAGAACGTGCCTCTTGAAACAACTGGAAGACGGACTTTCGATGAGCTAGCTTGGAGATCATTCTTTCAAGACGCAGAGCAAACCATGTTGGAGGATCAAAACTGGAGTCATTTCCGTAGTAGTAAGAAATGCAAGATACATGATCTCATGCATGACATTGCTTTGTCCGTTTTAGGAGAAGAGTGTGCAGCTATCACCGACAGGTATGATCAAAAGAAGTTGTTGTCGAAACACACTCAGCACATGCTCTTATCGTGTTATGATCAAAAGAAGTTGCATGGAATATTGGATTATATTGCATTGAGCCCCTTGGGCGGTATATATAGAGTACAAAGACTTGGAGGTAAGGCACCTCCCCGATACATATGGCAGTCTGGGATTACATATCCTAACCTACCAAATATACTCTAATACATCTGATTGATTTTCTGAAGGAACAAGCCCCAACTCTCCAAACGTTGTTGTGTTCACATGGGGGAGCAAAAATTTGGACACCGCGTCTGCTAAAGTATAATTCTCTGCGAGCACTAAGAGGCTGTTTGGTTGCCTGCCTCGGACGCCGCGCCACACCACACATCTCGCGCCGCAGGTGTGGCAGCCGAATCGGCTGCCGCACCTTAGGCGCGGTGTGGTGCCGTCGGCAGGCAACCAAATAGCCCCTAAGATTTCCTTTCTATATATGGAATTGAAAATCAGACCTGGACACTTAAAACACCTAAGGTATCTTGATCTCTCAGGCAACTGGTGGACCAAACAACTTCCTGAAGAAATAAGCATTCGGTATAATCTACAGACTCTGATTCTTTCAGGCTGTGCGAAACTTTGTCGGCTTCCAAGGGATATGAAATATATGGCAAGCCTGCGACACCTCTATACTGAGGGATGTCGTTCATTGAAGGGCATGCCTCCAGACCTTGGAAACTCAGTTATCTGCAGACTCTGCAGACTCTGAGGTATGTAGCAATCCATTTTAGTTCCATATGCAGTTGCAATCTCAAGTTTTTAATTTCCTGGGCTTGTAAGTTTGCTGGGTACATTTGATTGTTTAAAATTTAGTCGGTTGATTTCAAATTCTTGGCTGTTCTTATTTCCTTGCATGTGTTTTTTTTTCCTTTCTGCCTACGGAAACGGAAAGAGTGGGTGGTTAGGTGGTGCTATTGTAACATTTCTGATGAGACATGAGAGGAACACCACTTCAGAATAAGTTTTGCTGGTTGATGGCTAGGAGATTGTTCTAATTGTTTTCCCCAAGACAATTGGAAAGCAAATTTATCTCGTCCCCTCCCCTCCTGTATCTGGGAATAAGTTTTGCTGGTTGATGGCTAGGAGATTGTTCTAATTGTTTTCCCCAAGACAATTGGAAAGCAAATTTATCTCGTTCCCTCCCCTTCTGTATCTAGGACTTAGAGCCTGAAACGAACCGGATTCCCAAATCGAGAATCCGACTCCCTGTATCATTCTATCATTGTGATAGTTCCTGGATCAAGTGCTATCACGTACAGAACTCATTTCAATCATAATATCATAGTCATACTTCGCATAAGGTCAATTACGGGTTTAATTATTACATAAATCCATAGAATTTGTAGTACGGGATTCATTACAAACCTCTCGGCTAGAGCGAACAAACAGAAAACGGAAAGCGGTAGCATAGCACGGATTTCAATCGTACCAACCGTCATCGTTGGGGTCGAACTCCAGATCGGATCTTACATTGTACCAGGCTATCCCCAAGGTATGTGATAGCTTCATATCACCATCCGTATGCAAGCTTTAAAGTGGACTATACTAAGGGTATAATAAAAGTTCAAGAGATTAAATTGTGGTTCCTATGCATGCGCAACAACATATATATATGTATATATATACATACATCCATATATATATATATAACTTCTTCCAACTTCGAACTCGGGCCTTTCCGGCATTTCCGGACTCCAGTCCAACACACACCTTCCAAAACCACCAAGTCGATGCGAGAACTCCTTCTCTTCACATCTCAACTGCCCTAGGCAGGAAGTCATCTCTAGAGGAGGACCCACTCGAATTGAAGCCAGCCGGGGATCAGCCAACTGAGCAACGAGACACTGGTCTACTGAAACAGAACTAGGAGCCACGGTACCATCCAACTTTCCCGGGTCATGGGCGCATCCTCCCGCAAGAGGTCACCCCGGGACTGTGAAGCCTCCCTTGCGTTTCGAGGAACGTAAGGTTAGCATCTCCTTCCCCTGCACCGATACACGATCCTCCTACCAGCTTGGTACCGCACTTGTTAGCCCCAGACCGCGCCCACTCTCATAACGGGTAAGTGGTGTGCATGTTTAACATACTCCCACTAATCATAGTTACTCTCACTCGATCCTCAATTACCGAAGCGGGCATCTTTGTCATATGCGTCTCCACCGCAATGGTCCGCAACTGCACCCATTACGGGTGCCCCAACACCTCAGCCAAGTATCCAAAAGTTGTACCCGCCACAGGTACTTCTTAGAGTGTGCCAAGATATACACCCCAAGCCCTCGATCCATGATCGAGTTAAGTTCACCCGCTCCCGGCTAAAAGCCCTATTCACCAACTCCTGGAAAGTGTATCTCCACTCACGCCAAGACTATCCATCCATCCCCACACATACACATGCAAATAATAGTAAGGTGTTTCATATAATATTCAAGTGTGATAGGTTTGCAAGGAGTACCGGTAAATAAATAGGCTATGCAGGTTCATCTCATAGTAACACACCATGATGCGGTAGCACATCTAGCAATCAATGCCTAATAGGTAATCAGATCATAGATGGGCATGAACCTGGTGGTTCTTCGAAGTCCTCTTGGGCTTCCGGGTGGTCCTGGCCCTCGATCAGCTCCTTGTAGCTGGGTCCTATTCGTAAATACGAGTAGATGAGTCCTATTTGTAAATACGAGTAAGGGCAAGGATCAAAATGTAAAAATATACAAATGATGCCAAATAAGACCCAGATTACCACAAAACCTACTCTAATAGGTAGTTCATAATTTCAGAAGAATTATAGAACTGGTTTCATAATTTTCGGAGGTCCAGTTGATTTATTATGAATTTTCTAAGAAAAAACCTATTCCTAAAATTAATAAAAGAATTTTGAAAAAGAAAATCACTCAGCAGCGACACGTGGCAGCACCAAAGAGTGCCACGTGGCATGCGGACGTCAGCAGGGGTTCAGTACCAGCCGACGTCAGCAATGTGCCCTGCTGACGTCAGCGTTGACCGGTCAACGGTCAACGGGGTCAGCGGTTGGTGGGACCCACAGGTCAGTCTCACCTCGAGCTGACAGGCGGGGTCCACAGGCTAGGTTGGGAAAAGGAAAAAGGGAAACGGGGCTCGTCTCCGTTTTTGGGCTGAAAGTGATGGGCCGGCCCGATCTGGTCCATCCACTCAGCTCGGCTCGCAGGCCGGCTTGGTTACGACTAGGCGGGCCGGCTCGGGTTTAACAGGCTAGCTTGGGCTTCAGCTTCATCGTGGGCTGACTCGTCTTCGGGCCCGGTAGCACCGTGGGCCGTGTTGGGCTGGGGTGGCTTCCCCTCCTCCTTCTCCTCCTCTTGCTGATAGGGCGGCCCCACGCGTTGGCCTCGGTAGGATCTGGTATGGCAGATAGGTGTGCGTGTGTTCGTGTGTGTGTGTGCAGCGAGTGTGTGCGTGCAGACGCATGTGAGGCGCTCGGCGATATGCTGTAGAGGCGCCCACATGCGCCAGGCCGCGACATCGCGGGGGTGTGCGCGGTCATGCGTGGCCGCGGCGCGACAGCCCCGGCGGCGGCGGTGTGGCAGCAGGGAACGGCCGGTAGCAAGGCTCGGTATGGGTCGGTGTTGGATGTGCGCGTGTGTGTGCCCATGGTGTCCCGGTCCTTCAGGGTCGCGGCTCGGCGCCGGCGAGGCGGTCACGGCGGCGGTTTGAAGCCAAGGCTCGGGCCTGGTTGATGGCTCGAGTGTGCACGCGCGCGCGCGAGTCCTGGCATCCCGGGACCGCAGCGTGGCCGTGCCGCGCGCGGGGTACCGGTGTTCCGGGCCCGCGGCACAATGTGACGACAGGGAGGCGATGGTGGTTGCAGGGAGAACGGCGGCGCGATGGGCTCTTGCAGCAAAGGCGGCACGAAGGCCGGGATAGGGGTTGGGGGTCCTAGAGCTGAGCTAGGGAAGGCTCATCGGCAATGCCGGCAGCACAAGGGAGTTGGGGAGCAGTGGCGAAGCTCACCGGTTGAGGCTGGGGAAGTTGGTGCTCGGGGCGGCGGAGAGGCGAGGCCGTGGCGAGACGGAGCAATGCCGGGGAGAGCGGGGTCATCGACGTCGTCAATCGGGGCGCTGGCTCAGTGAAGACGCTCCTGCGATGGCGGCGTCGTCCTTTTCCCGTGCTCTCCTTCTCCTTCCTTCTCCCTCCTTCTCGGTTGCGGCGGCGGTGGAAGAGGGAAACACAGAGACGGCTAGGATTTTTGGCGGCAGTCTTGGGGGTTCTTAAGGAGGCTGTGCTAGGGTTCGCGGCGCGGGCCCGGACATCAAGGGCGGTGATGGGACGGCCGCGGCGTGGAGACGCGTGGTGCCAACGCACGGCGTGGCGCGGGCTAGGGTTTGCGGTGCGGGCTCGGTGGCCGACATGGGTGGCGCGACGGTTTCGCTTCCATGTCGCGGAGCGAGGACAGGCGAGGCGCGGGGGTGGAGTGATGTAGGCGAAGGGCGCGGCGGTAACGCAGGCGAAGGGCGTGGCGGCGCTGCCTTGTCGTGGGGCGGAAGCGGGAGCGTCGCAGGGGCGCGGCTGGAGGTGGAAGGGAAAGGTGACAAGCGGGCCCCACTTGGCAGCTGCCTGGGTGAGAGGTAAAGGGGTGCGGCTGGCGGGCTGGGCCGGAGTGGCCGTGTCGCGTGGGCGGTGCTTGTGGGGGAAGGGAGAAAGGGTGCTGGGCCGGGCTATGCTCGTGTGGGCCGGTTTCGGGCTATTGGCCCAAGTAGGCTTAGGGTAGTTAGTATTTGATTTTGAATTTGAATGATCCATTCAAATTCAAATTGCACTCAATTGAATCAAACAAATTGGATGCAATTCAAATAAGATCCAACAACAATTTCAAACAAGGTAGATTCCAAATAAATCCAAATGACTCCAAATTTACACACTAACAATATCGTCCTTAGTTTAATTTCGGTTAAATTTTCCAGGAATTTGGGGTAGGAGAGATTATCCTTGCGTTTGATCCTAACTAAGAGCACTTACGCGAAAAGTTTTTAAAATTCATGATTTTTGCAACATTAACATTCTAGGTAAAACCTGGGATGTTACAGAGCCAGAGCACCACCGTGCTTCTGTACTTGACTATGGAGGTTAGCCAATGCAATCAGGCGCCACAGGGGCCAACAAGTATAATTAGACTTGATCCCCACAGCTAGTTGCATCCAGTAACGTGCAACTTTATTTTCTGTTTGGATGCATTTCAGTATGATTGGGGTGAGTGAGCCTCGTTTTGTTTGATTAACATTCACTCTCCAATCCAACTCTTACGATGTTAAAAATCCCGGACGCAGCAACTAGTTTCACAGTGACATTCTGACATTATTTTTTTCCCCACTGTTAGGGCCTAAACTGAAGGACCCTAAATCCTGGAAGTATGCTATTCCTGGATGTCGGCCTAAACAGGTTTGTCACGTTAAACTATGCAGCTTGTACCCATTGTAAGTTGGTTCGGTTACTAAATTATCTATTTTCGGTTCCTTCCTGTGCCTGTAACTCATCGTATGTGGTTCCCTTTCAGGATTGGTTCAAGATGTCGATAGAAATAGTCTGACCAGCGTGACGTTACAGACCTTTTGGATTCCAAGATCTCAGTGGCCAATCCTAAAGCCAAGTGAAGAGAGGGCTCATCTCCTTTTCTTCTTCTTCCTCCCCTTCTTTTCTTCTTCCTCCCCTCTTGTTCATTCTTTGTTCCCAAAAATAAGGGAGAGATTAGGGGGTATTCATTAATTTTGAGGAGATAGGGGGGCTTGATCCCCTGCAAGATCTGACGAACTGAAGAAGCAGCTCGAAAACCATTATCTACCGAGAAGCATGTCCCAAGTTTCAGTGTTTCACAGCGGTGAAGGTCAATCTGAACACACGTATGTGTGCTACCCACTGTAAGATTTGCTTGAACAAGAACTCATGTAGGCACGTGCTGTTCTTTTGCTTTGGTCGTTCCTA
Source organism: Panicum hallii (assembly GCF_002211085.1). NCBI lineage: Eukaryota > Viridiplantae > Streptophyta > Magnoliopsida > Poales > Poaceae > Panicum > Panicum hallii. The sequence continues at coordinate 3,240,139 of NC_038047.1, read as the reverse complement.
TGTGGCTCTGGCACTGAACCTGCCACCGCATGCCTGTAGAGATGAAGCAGGAGCACTGCGGCATGCGCACGAGCATATACCAGGACGGCCAACAGCTTTCTAGCATGGAGACGACGACGGGCAGGCGCAGGGCAAAGGCAGGCAACATTGGCGGCCATCGCTGGTGAAGTGGTGAGGCAGAGGACTCTGTCGTGATCTCTGCGAACCGTGACGAACAAACTGCAAGAATTTTTCGTTTCAAATAAATAATTTGGCCAGTCCACCTGTCTGTTTGGAACGGAAAATTTTTTGCAAGAATTCTACGATCCTTACAAAAAAAACTGGCAAAGTTTCTTGCATTATAAGTGAAACTTTGCAGTTCTAGTTTCAGTTTTACCAGTTTTATATGTGAGTCCTAAAAAAACAGTTGTGCCCAGGAAAAAAGATGTAGGCCAGTCTACCAATTTTACCAGATCTCCTGAAATTGAAAGCAAAAGGTAGCAAGCATTCAGGACGCAAAGGCGCAACTGGCGTGAAGGGCAGGTAACAGTCTAGCAGACACGTACATATGCTGCTGTCTGCCGGCCTGCCGCTGCTCGATGATTGGTTATAAATTAGCTTAAGAGTGAAAGCAGCAACTTCACAACTGTACAGTTACTAGCTTCACTTACTCTGCTCATCATCTTTGCTAGCTAGGGTTCATGTGTGTTGGGGAAGTGACTCCACCAAGCAGCCGAGAGAGAGAGGAAGAGAGCTCCGAAGGTCCAAGTGAGTGAGGTGACGTCATAAAACATATGAGTCAAGTGTGGAGTGCTCAAATTGAGTCCTCTCCTAATAACATCTTGGGTTCTTTATATAGAAGAGGGTGGGTGCCAATTTGCCCTCAGGTCCCTGGCGGGTTCAATATTTACAAATAGGACCTCGAACCTTCACATGAGGTACATTTTACTTCATGGGCTGGGCCATTCCTCCAACAGTAGCCCCTCAGCTACTTCAGTTTGGCTGGTACAACAAATCACCGTAGCTGAATACATAGGAAGTGGCCCAAATCTATCTAGGACCTCGGCCGTAAGGAAATACCCTCATGACCAGCCGTTCATACGCCTCGCTAAAAACTCCATCCAAAAACCCAGTGGGACAAAACAGATGGAGAAAAGAGTACGCACGCCTAGCTGGTCCACACATACACGACGATGATAATCTAGTTAGTGATTGACTTCGGTCTTAATGATGATGTGGGTCTTCGGCGATGATGAAGGCAAAAGCTTCATCACTTGACTTCGTCGCGTAGGCTCCGGAGCCTTGGTTCCCGAGCACTCACACCCTCGGAGCCGGTTGAGCCTCGTCGTCTCCTCAGATCACTCTTCGTTGTAGCCGATGTAGTCCAAGTAGGGGATGTAGCGCCTTCGGGTCTTCGCTCACGAGCGCCGGACAAGACTTGATGCACCAAGTGATGTTAGTCCACCATGGCCCCACCATAGCCCCTCTTGGCTGGGGTTTGTAGCGGAGGCAGCAAAGATGCTTCGTGGGGCGTAGTCGAAGCAGCCGACGTCGTGGATAAAGTCGAAGTAGTCGTCGCCGAGCCCCTCGAGCCGAACACTGTCGTCGAGGACGAAGGCGAAGTAGTCATTGCTGAGCCCCTTGAGTCGAACACCGTTGACGAGGATGAGTGTGAAGTAGTCGTCGCCGAGCCCCTCGAGTCAAACACCGCCGATGAGGATGAGGGTGAAGTAGTCGTTGCCGAGGTGACGGCGTGCCCCTCGAGCTAAATAGTGTCGGCGAGGCCGAAGGCGATGTAGTCGTCACCGAAGGCGATGTAGTCATCGCCGAGGTAGACGTTGAGCCCCTCGAGCCAAACAGTGTCGACGAGGCCGAAGGCGAAGCAGTCGCCGCCGAGGTAGATGACGAGCCCCTCGAGCCGAACAGTGTCGATGAAGGCTCATCCCTGATGAAGGCCGATGACTGACGAAGTTCGTTTCTAACGAAGGTCAATCACCAACGAAGTCCATTTCTGATGAAGGCCATTCACCGATGAAGTCCATTTCTGACGAAGACTGATGCTGACAAAGCCCCTAGCTGGCGAAGGCCCCGGTTGATGAAGACCCCTGACCGACGGAGGCCTATCACTGATGAAGGCCCATCACTGATGAAGTCAATTTCTAGTGAAGGTCCATCATTGACAAAATCAATTTCTAATGAAGGTCCATCACCGACGAAGTCAATTTCTGATGAAGGCCCAACACTGACGAAAGCCATGACTGATGAAATCAATTTCTGACGAAGCCGATAACTAATGAAGTCAACTTTTGACGAAGTCAATTTCTAACAAAGCCCCGACGAAGGGGTTTCATTTTTGTTTCTGCGGATGCCTTCGGCTCTTGGCTCGAGAGGGCTCCGTCTTTGTTTCTGCGACAACCTTTGGCATTTCGCTCGAGAGGGTTTCGCCTTTTGTTTTGCAGATGCCTTCGGCTTTTAGCTAGAAAGGGCTCCATCTTCGGCGTGAGCACTCTTAGCTCCACGCTCTGGTGCAATGCAATGCATCGTGATGCAAATTGCATGTATGAGATGAATGAATGAATGGATGTATGCTTTTGCAATGAGAGTAAAAATGAAGGGTAAAGTGTAAGACATTAAGTAGGGCTATGGACATCATTGCCCTAAAAGTAAGGATGGACTGTGCCCGCTTATCATGGGCATTTCAGCCCTTCTGCCGATGAGAACACCCCTTTGAACCGAAGGGGTAGGTTGCTTCGGCGTCATGAATAAAGACTGGTTGAACCTCCAAGATATCGAGGTTGTGAGATCGTTATGGTGGCAATGCCAAAGCTCCATTATGAGTGATTGATAAAGACACTGATTGACGAAGGTCAATGACAGATGAAGGCCACTTACTGACGAAGTCAATTTCTAAGGAAGCCCCTGACTGGCGAAGGCCCTTGACCGACGAAGGCCGATGAATGATGAAGTCAATTTCTGACAAAGTTCCTAGCTAACAAAGCCCTGACTGATGAAGGCCCCTGACCGACGAAGGCCGATGAATGATGAAGTTAATTTCTGAAAAAGGCCCTGATGAAGCCTTGACCGATGATGGCCCCTGACCGACAAAGGTCTGAGTGGTGAAGGCCTAACTGACGAAGGCTTGACTGATGAAGACCTAACCGACGAAGGCCTGATTGACGAAGGCCTGACTGAAGAAAGCCTGATTGACGAAGGCCTGACTGATGAAGGCCTGAGTGACGAAGCCTGAGTGACGAAGGCCTGACTAATGAAGGCCTCTGTGATGAAGGCCTGACTGACGAAGTCCTGGCTGATGAAGGCCTGACTGACGAAGGCCAAAGGCTAATGAAGGCCTGAGTGACGAAGGCTTGACTGATGAAGGCCTAAGTGACGAAGGCCTGGCTGACGAAGGCCTGAGTGAAGAAAGCCTGACTGACAAAGGATGAAGGCTGACAAAGGCTTGACTGACAAAGGCCGATGAATGACGAAGTCAATTTCGGATGAAGCCCCTGACTGACGAAGGCCCCTGACCGATGAAAGCCCCTGACCGATGAAGGCTGATGAATGACGAAGTCAATTTCTGATGAAGGCTCTGACTGACGAAGGCCCCTAACCGATGAAGGCCCCTGGATGATGAAGGCCGATGAATGATGAAGTCAATTTCTGACGAAGGCCTTGACTGACGAAGGCCCCTGACTAACAAAGGCCGATGAATGATGAAGTCAATTTCTAACGAAGGCCCTGCCGGACGAAGGCTTCTGACCAACGAAGGCCTAAGTGATGAAGGCCTGACTGACGAAGTCCCATTACGAGAATACTCCGAAGGCCGATGACGAAGCCCACTTAGAAGAAGAGTGAAAAACCAATTCTGAAGGGTAAAAACCAACACCGAGTCACCAACGAAGGGTGAAAAACTAAGGATAAAAAATAACCCCGAGTCACCAACGAAGGGTGAAAAATTAATTCCGAAGGGAGTTACTGACCAGGGTGAAAAACTAATTCCGAAGGGTAAAAGACAACCCTTAGTCACTGGTGAAGGATGAAAAATTGATTTCGAAGGGAGTCACCGATGAAGGGTGAAAAATTAAGCATGAAAAACAACCTCGAGTCATCAACGAAGGGTGAAAAACTTATTCCGAAGGGATAAAAAATGAACTTCGTGTCACCGACGAAGGGTGAAAAAATTGAATCTGAAGGGGTCAAAACCAATTTCGGATCACCGACGAATGGTGAAAAATTGATTCCGAAGGGATCAAAACCAACTCCGGGTCATTGCGAAGGGTGAAAAATTGATTCGGAAGTGGTCAAAACCAACTTCGGGTCACCAATGAAGGGTAAAAAATTGATTCCGAAGAGGTCAAAACCAACTCTGGGTCACCGATGAAGGGTGAAAAATTGATTATGAAGTGGTCAAAACCAACTCCGGGTCACCGACGAAGGGTGAAAAATTGATTCCGAAGGGGTCAAAACCAACTCTGGATCACCAATGAAGGGTGAAAAACGAAGGGTAAAAATCAACTAAAGTCACGGACGAAGGGTGAAAATCAACTGAGTCACCGACGAAGGGTGAAAAATGAAGGTAAAAATCAACTAAAGTCACTGACGAAGGGTGAGAATCAACCAAGTCACCAACGAAGGATGAAAATCAACTGAGTCACCGACGAAGGGTGAAAATCAACTGCATCACCAACGAAGGGTAAAAAATGAAGGGTAAAAAACAATCGAAGTCACCGACAAAGGGTGAAAATCAAATACGTCACCGACGATGGGTGAAAATCAACTAAGTCACCGACGAAGGGTGAAAATCAACTGAGTATTCTCTTGACTGAAGGTGCTTCTCACCTCTCTTTTCTCTCTTCGGTTTTTCTTTTCGAGCCAAACATATGGTGGGCGCCAAGCTGTTGGGGAAGTGACTCCGCCAAGCAGCCGAGAGAGAGAGAGGAAGAGAGCTCCAAAGGTCCAAGTGTGGAGTGCTCAAATTGACTCCCCTCCTAATAACCCCTTGGATACTTTATATAGAAGAGGGTGGGTGCCAATTTGCCCTAGGTCCCTGGCGGGTTCGATATTTTCAAATAGGCCCTCGGGCCTTCACATGAGGCCCATTTTACTTCATGGGCCGGGCCATTCCCCCAACAATGTGCTTTTCAGTGACTTTTTTTAAAAAGGATTTTAAAAAAATAAAATTTGAAAAAGGGGTGCCGATAGGTAAAATTTTGGAAAATGGGTACCTCCCGCCCGTTCCAAAACTATTTCCAGGCCCCTCCCGAGGGCCTCTTCGCGAATAAGAAACTTTTCTTATTCGAGAAGAGGCCCCTAACGCGGCCGCGGGAGGTCCCACAGGCCCCCCCCCCCCCGCTATATAAGCCCCCCACCTGCCCCTAAATTTCCATTTTATTCAGCAAAAACCAGGAAAAAAGAAAGGGAGGAGAGGAAGAGAGAAGAGGAAGCAGTGAAGCCCTGTTCACACGTCGGTTTGGAGGTATATTCTCATTTTAGTCGTATAATTACTTGAAAATAACTATAATTTAGGAAATATTTCTTAGGGTAGTTATGTTTTGAATAGTTTTTAGTATTTTTAATTGTTTTTAGTATAATTTATATTCTGAATAGTTTAGAATCTGGAAAATATAATCTGGGAATCGCTGAAACTTAGGATCGTTGTGTATTAATATATAGTATAACTAGTTTATTAATGATTGACAGATATGTCTTCCGAGAAGGGTATTTTCAGTATATATTACGGAGAAGGAAATGTGATTTATGGGCTGAATGGGATAGATTTAAGTGAATTCAACTGTGCGGTAAGAGGAATTACCAGACCGCACGAGAGGACATTTGAATCCCTATGCAACTGGTTAATGAGCGGATTAAGGATTAATCAGGAGACACACACTGTGAGTGTTCAGTGCGTCATAAATTGTACCACTCACGCTTTGATCTGGGAGCTGATGCCACTTGCAAGCAACGAGAACTGATTAACTTATTTGCAAAATGCAAGTCATTGGCAATGGCCACTGGTACTTCTTGCCAGTGTGCACCAGAACCCTTTGATAAATATTGAAGCTGCTGCGAGGGATGAAAATATTGACGAAGAAGTTGAGGAGCCAAACATTGAGGCAGGTGGCACCGCAGCACCTCAATGCGTGGCTGATGAGGGGGAGAACATACTCTTTATTGTTGAACAGCTGCAAGACGAAGAACGTGAATTGGATGAAGCAATCAATGCCAATTCATCTGATGATGACGAGGATGTGACTGAAGAATGGGTAAGCAGCGACTTCAGTCATCTTGTCGTAGATGAGGGATCCAGCGTGCCTTGGGATTGCAGGGAGAATGAAGTTGTCCAGGGTGCGAGATACCACTCAATTGATGAGGTGAAGGAAGCTGTTAAGTGTTGGTCTCTCTCTCTTATGCGAGAGTTCAAAACAGTCGAGTGCAAGTCTCGTAAGTACGATGTGGTATGTGTGAAGGAGGGCTGTCCGTGGTGGGTGCATGCCTATAAGGGCAAATGGAAAGATTATTGGGAATGCTCAATTGTCACTCAGCACACTTGTCATTTGCCGGGCGTGCAGAAGTCCCATCGCAACCTTACATCGCAATACATTGCAAACGAGATGTACGGGATGATAGTAGACAACATGTCATTTGAACCAAAGTCTATTATCAGGCATATTCAGGAGAAGTACAAGTATACCATCTCATACAGCAAGGCATGGAGTGCAAAACAGAAGGTGTTGGAGATGAGGTTTGGGACGTTCGAGGCTGCATATGATAATATTTCTCGATTGCTGGCCGTCATTTGTCAGAGAAATCCTGGAAGCTATTATGACCTGAAAAGTCAAGACAGAGGAGAAGATCCGCCCTTCATATTGCAGCGGGCCTTTTTCAGCTTGGGTCCATGCATTAACGCATTCCAACACTGCCGGCCTATCCTGTGCATCGATGGAACCTTTCTCACAGGAAAGTATAGATTGCAAATGCTGACAGCTATTGGAGTGGATGGAAATAATCAATTGCTTCCTGTTGCTTTTGCTTTTATTGAGAGTGAGAACACAGACAGTTGGTACTGGTTCCTGAAACGGGTTAAGCTTGCAGTCGTTCGGGATAGGGAAGATGTCTGCCTGATTCATGATCGTCACGCCGGCATACCAAGGGTAATACTAGATTGGCAGGAGGGGTGTGTGGAGACCGGAGAGCCGCCCAAGTGGCATGATGTTCGCAGTAGGTGGTGCATGAGACACGTCAGTGCAAACTTTTTCAGGAAATTTAAGAACAAGCACCTTATGGATATGTTCAAGAGACTATGCAAGGAAACAAATCAACAAAAAATTAACAAGCAGTGGCAGAAACTTGATGAACTGACCGGGAAGAAAAGAAGCGAGGACGCAGCAAAAACCAGAACTGCACAGGACGAAGTAGAGGCCCTCTATCCTTTGCCAATAGATACTGCACGTACTCGCAGAAGGTCTGGGTCAGCGGTGAAAACCTTTTTTGAATGGATTGAGAATGAACTGAAGAAGAAGTGGGCGTTGCTTTACGATACCGATGGTGCAAGGTATGGCATAATGACGACCAACTTCGCCGAGGTTTACAATTAGGTGATGCGAGGTGTTCGTGGGCTTCCACTGCTTGCAATTGTGGAATTCATCATCCACGGGTGTACCGATTACTTTAAGGATCGGTTCACTAAAAATCAGGCATACGTGCAAGATTTTGACAGATATTTTGGGAGAATGATGATAGATTATATGACCAAGAAGGCAGCTAGCGTCCAACTACACCATGTACGGCAATGTGGTACACAGAAGCTCAAGTTTGAGGTAGCTCCCAAAGACAGAGCACGATGTGGCATGAGACGTCAAACTCCTGTAAAGGAATGCATCCTCAAGTTTGATGGAACTTGATGTTGCTCATGCATGAGGCCAAAGTTGCTGCACATACCTTGTTCTCATGTAATGCTGCTTGTGCGGATATTGGACATCCTGTCGATATATATGTTCTCATTACTTCAGAAAGGAGACAATTGACAGCACCTGGTAGTATGAGATCTATGGATTTCGTATGGTTGGATCGTTCACTGAGGCAGCGAATCCTATGATATATATTCCAGACCCGAGAACAGCTCGGGTTAAGAGAGGGCGCCGTCAGACACGACGTATTCGTAATGACATGGATGAGTCAGAGCTCCGTACGAGGATACAGCGCTGCAGTGCATGTAACCAGAGTGGACACACATGTAAACATTGTCCGAACAATGATGCTGGGCCTAGTTCTGCTGAAGCTGGTCCTACAGGTGATGCTACAGATGGAAGACCTCCAGTTGCATCAAGGAGTAGGAGACGTCGCCGATCGAGTGCTACTACGACATCAGGCATCGTTTAGTTGTAATTTTATTTGAACGTTATTTGCTCATGTGTAATATTTGCCACGTTGAGTTTGTATCAGACCTGGATGTGTATTTGTAATTTTAACAGACCATTATGTGTATTTGTAATATTTGCCGCATTGACTTTTAACAGATTATTATGTGTGTTTGTAATTGTAACTGTGATTTGGCATTTGTATATTTAAACTTGTTTGTTATCATACTATTTTATTTTTAATGGCTTGATGTATCGTACTATCGTAATATTTGGATTCTACGTTGCAAAACGTTATCGCTTAACCATCTTCATACGAGTTTTACACACCGTAATCTTCTTCGTAAAATTGAACTAAATTTTTTTATGTATACAAAAGAGTATGGCGAATAAATCTTATATTTGAAAAAAGTATGAATTTTAAATAGTTTGTAAAACATAAATTTCAACAAAAAATAAGCAGGTGGGCACCTCCCGCCCGTTGGGCAGGCGGGATGCCTCAGGAGCCTCTTCGCGAATAAGGAACTTCTCTTATTCGCGAAGAGGCCCTCGGGAGGGGTCTGGAAATAGTTTTGGAACCTCTCGCCCGCTGGATGGGCAGGAGGTCCTCGGCCCCACGCCTCCCGCCCGTTGATCGGGCGGGAGGTATCCATTTTCCGAAATTTTGCCAATCGGCACCCTTTTTCGAATTTAATTTGCTTTTTAACCTTTTTTCAAAAATAAATTCCTTTTCAGTTCAGGCACTGACAGTGAAAGTTGGAGGGAACCAAACTGATAGATTCAGGGTGTCCAAAAACATGGTCACTGAATCAGCTCGTTTTTCTCCAATATTTCACCTTCAGTTCACTTGTTGATGTCTAGGCACGCTACGAGTTTAGTTGAGCATATGAGCAGATTAGCTTAGGAGCATGTGTGCATACATGTGCCATTTGAGGTGAGTATTAGAGGGGACTGAGCTAGATTCATGGGAATGAAATAAGTGTTGAGGGTTCGGTTTCCTCTATTACCTCCCCTTGAACTGGTCCATTGATTTGGGAAACGTTTTAAGCACTGACACATAAACAATTACACATTAGTAGCCAGGCATATGGTTCAGTTTCAATTTGTTACTTTTTTCCTGCAATGTCTGAATGGAATTCATCGAGTTGCTTGATGTATGGAGACTAGCAGCGGCAAAAAAAGAGATGAACCTCAAATACTGCAGGTGCATACACACACGAATTGCTTCTTATACAATCTTGCTTCATGTTGCTGACCTCATCATCTTCTAAGCATTTGCTTTGATTCAACTAGAACAGAGAAAATATTCAGGCCTAAATGCTGTACCATACATACATTCTAGAAGAATTGCCTTGATGAGAACTCATGGTACACCTCAACCAAAGTTTTCCAAAATGTTCAGAAAATTCTCCTGAGCATGTCATTTTAAGTTTCTCAAAGCACTTGCAAATACTCCATGTAATATTGTTGTCGCATTCGAGACATGAAAGGCAGAACGCCTACTTTGATGCATAAAAAATAATATTAAGTATTAGGGGCTCTTGGGCATAGCTTCTTGTTGGAGTATATTGGAGTATAAGTGAATTGCTCTTCTTTTTCTATTAACTTGAGTTTTTGAGTTGAATTGGTTGGTGCATGCAACTCAATACTTCTGACATATGTATCGTAGCAACACTGCTAATATATATTTTAGCGCACAGAGCCTATAAAGCCATTTGCAGCAAAACAAACTAGACGAGAGTAGGAGCGGCGTCAGTTGGTTGGCTTCTAGGTGTGGGAGCCAACCCACACTTGTTTGAGCATGTGGTCGCGCACGAGTGCCTCACCTCCTCCTCTTAAAGAATGGGCCACTGCTCCCGGTAAATTTACATGTTTAGGTTGATCGTTGAAGGGTACTTCCTCCATCCTGTAACGTAAGGTATCCTAATAATTTTACGATAGGAGATGAGGAAATAACACATGTATCTCTATTTAATGTCTTATTTGATTGTCTCGTGGCTGGTTAGAAATAATTACTTTTCAAAATATCTTAGAATACTTATATCTTAGAATATTTTATATTTAAGTGCAAATTTTGAACCCTTTGACGTTTTATATTTGAGGAGGGAGGAAGTATGTTTGTTTTCTTTTCATCTTTTCTGGTCTTGAGCGTATGATTGGGCTCAGCCGCTCAGGCTGTTCCCACGTGCTGTCTGAACACCATCAAATCTCTTGTCTCTTGGCTGGCCCTGTTTGGTTGCATTGCATCGAGAGGGAGCGGGACCGACCGTAGTAATACAGGCCCGCCCTACCCGCCTCCGCTTAAACTCTCTCTCCACTCCCAGCTCACTAGCTCAGGATCCTCCCCTCAGATCCTGCTGAGATTCGCCGCCGGTGAAGGCTGATTCGAAGCTCAAGACTCAAGAGAGCTTCACGAGGTCTTCTCCGTAAGCCATATGTCGTCACCGGCTGGTTTCCCACTTTGTCATTCGTACTGCCCACCACCCTAATCATTTTTTAGCTCCACCACATATTCCTGCTCCCATTTCACCTTCCCGGCTTCCCCTCGTGTTCATCCAGATCTGCTTGCCCACTTCGCCTGAATCAGTGTGCTTAGTTCTGTGCGTTCCCGGAGTAGTGCGCGCAACAATGGCAGAAGTTTTAACCAGCATGCTCATTGCGCCGCTGGTGTCCATCGTGAAGAACAAGGTGTCCAGCTACCTTCTTGATGAGTACAAGGTGATGGAAGGCATGGAGGAGCAGCGCGAGGTCCTCGAGAGAAAGCTACCGGCCATCCTACACATCATCGATGACGCAGAGGAGAAGGGTGCACACGAAGAAAGAGTAGGTGCCTGGCTCAAAGCACTCAAGAAGGTGTCCTATGAAGCAAACGATGTCTTCGATGAGTTCAAGTACGAGGCACTCCGACGAGAAGCCAAGAAGAGGGGGCACCAGCCACACCATAATATGCTCGGCATGGATGTTGCAAGCCTTTTCCCTGCTTATAACCCCATTATGTTCCGCCGCAGGATGGGCAAGAAGCTGCGGAAGATTGTGCAAGACATTGAGGTCCTGGTCACAGAGATGAACTCCTTTGGTTTCAGAGACAGGCGACAAGCGCCACCATCAATGCCATTGCGGCAGACGGATCCAGTCATGATTGACTCCGAGAAGGATATTGTTAGTAGGTCCAGAAATGAAGAGAAGAAGAAGATTGTGAAGATATTACTTGATAATGCTAACAACGTTGACCTTCTCGTTCTCCCTATTGTTGGATTGGGTGGGCTGGGCAAGACAACCTTTATTCAGCTCGTTTACAGCGACCCTGAAATAAAGAAGCATTTTCAGTTCCGGAAGTGGTGTTGTGTGTCAGATGATTTTGATGTGTGTAATATTGCAAGAAGCATCTGCAATAGCTCAGAGAAAGATAGTGAAAAGGCATTGCAAGACCTTCAGAAAGAATTGAGCGGAAAGAGGTGCCTCCTTGTGTTGGATGATGTATGGAATCAGGATGTTAATAAATGGGAAAAGCTGAAAACATGTCTTCAGCATGCTGGCACAGGTAGTGCATTACTGACCACAACTCGAGATGCAAAAGTAGCTCAAATTATGTCTGGGGGTAAAGTTCAACCCCATAAGCTGGAAAATCTAGATGATGCGTTTCTAAAGGAAATACTCGAGAGAAGGGCATTCAATTTGCAGAAGCCAGAATTTACTAAGATGGAAGATATTGTTAATGAGATTGTGAAGAAATGCCATGGGGCTCCATTAGCTGCCAAAGCCACAGGATCTATGTTGAGTACCAAAACTAGCAAGGACGAATGGATGGTTGTATTAAAGAAAAGCAGCATTTGCAATGAGGAGACTGGAATTTTACCGATACTCAAGCTCAGTTATGACAACTTACCATTACACATGAAGCAGTGCTTTGCGTTTTGTGCTGTGTTTCCGAAAGATTATGAGATTGATGTGGAGAATTTAATCCAACTGTGGACGGCTAATGACTATGTACCGCGTGAAGAGGATGTCCCTCTTGAAACAACTGGAAGACGGACTTTCAATGAGCTAGCTTGGAGGTCATTCTTTCAGGATGCGAAACAAACACCATTAGAAGATCAAAACTGGAGTCATTTTCCTTGTATTAAGACATGCAAGATACATGATCTTATGCACGATATTGCTTTATCTGTTTTAGGAGAAGAATGTGCAACTATCAACAATTGGTCCGATCAAAAGAAGTTGTCAAAACATAGTCGGCACATGTTCTCGTCGTATACTGTGACTGGAAGTCATCTGATCGGTTCCCCGACTCTCCAGACATTGTTGTGTCCACGTCCTGATTTTGGTGAAACAAAGTGGACGCCACATATGCGAAAATGTAATTCTCTGCGAGCACTACAACTTCCTCGGTGTTCGAATTTCAAAATCAGACCAAGGCACTTACTGTTGGAAATAAATTCTGTTAAGATATTGTGATCTTCACTGTTAAGAAAACGTTTAAACCATCTAAACGTGATTAAGGAAACCTAATGATAAAACCTAATGGGCTGTGATCAGCAAGCCCATTAGGCTTGTTTCCAGAGGCTGGCCCCCAGCCCCACAGTGCCTATAAACATAAGGTCGTGGTTAGCACCTTAATGATCTAATTAATCTCAATCTAAAACCCTAGCCACCGCTAGTCTGATCGCTAAGGGCATTGGAGGGGTTTGGAAGGCCAAGCACTCCGGACGCTGATTCGCCGCTGCATCTCCTACACCGACAAGAACGCCTACTTCCTCTACGGATCAGGCGTAAATGGCTGCTGCTACTGCTAACGCTGGTATAATGATTACCGTTTATTCCGCATTAGATTGATTTGTCATGAACTAGGTTATGTTTAGATTCTGGATAATCTTGCCGTTAATTTAAGTTTTGGCAATCCTAACAATCAGTATCATGAACCATCTTAACCTAGTCATGCACGGTCATATTTTGAGCCATTTTATGCCTCTGTTTTCGTCGGTTTAAGATGCAAAGGTGCTGTGCAGATTAGATCCTATTGCACAGTTAAGATTGATTCATGTTTTAGACGCAATTAGTTCCTGCAGAAAGGTTTTTATGTGTTAATCATGCTTGATTAGATCTAAATCATGGTTAATTAGTTTTCTGATCACGAGATTAGATCTACAAAATCGATGATTAGCTATGCAATTAAGGTTAGGGCATGCTGCTAATTAATCTGTTCCCAAATTAGATCTCTGTTCATGTTTAATTACCGCAAAATTAGATCTAAAATCATGAACAAGATGCATAAGTAAGCATTGAGAGAAAGGGGAATACAAATCTTAGATCCTGTCATGAACCCTACCAAAAAAAAATCACCTGCGCGCGCCTGCTGCTGGGCCAGCGCGCCAGCGCCGCGCGCCGCTGCTGCACCCGCCCGAGCGGCAGCCACGCGGCCGCCCCGCGCGCGCCGCCCGCTCCCGCAGCGCGTGAGTCTGCGCGCCGCCTGTGCAGCGCCTCGCGGCCCCGCGCGCCAGCCGGTCGCCCGGCCCCGCAGCTCCCGCAGCGCCACAGCGCCACAGCTCGTGCAGTTCCTCGGGCGCGCCACGTGCGCGTCAGCCCGAGCGCCGCCTCGCGCGCTGCTGGGCCCGCCCGCTGCGTCGCCTCGCGCGCAGCCCCGCGCGCTGCTCCCCGCGCGCCAGCCCGAGCGTCGCTCCGCCAGCGCCGCCTCTCTGCTGAGCGGCGGCTGTGCCCAGGGGTGGGGAAAGGATGAAGTGGAGTGAGAATGTTAGGGTTTCGTTCCGACCGAGCTGTTTTATATGAGTTGCCGTGAGTTTCTAGCCGTCCGATCGGAATGGAGCGTCCAGATTCACCCGCATTAGGGTTTTCGCGGGATGGGCCAAATGGGCCAAATGTGCAGATTGGGCTGCGCGCATAGAGGGGATTTTTGGGCTGTTTACGAGTTTTAGCCCAATTAATGTTTAAAGTCTTTTATTTACTGTTTCTTATGTTTAAAGCTCAAATTAATTGCTGTTATGTTTAATTATTTCTGTTGCACTTATTATTACCAGCATTATGTTAATTAATTTCCATGAGTTATGTAAATTTTTTTTCCTGTTTTAGTTACCACCATAAGCAATTAAGATGCACTCTATTTAAATGGAACCATTGGGAAGTTTATTTAGAGCACTTATAATTAATTCTAACCATTGTTGATTTAATTATGAGTTTAATGATAAATTTCGTTTGTTTTCCCCATCGGTGATGCAAATTGAAATTTATGTATGATTTTAATCAGACCATCGTAGGGTTAATTTCATACTTCTTATGCGTATCTTAATTGTGAGTTTAATGAAATTATTGTTCTCATAATTTTTCAGTGAACACTGTGACGGGCTACCTGAAATCCATTGAGCCACTGAATGGCATCAACTATCCAAGCTGGTATAAAGATGTTAATGTTGCCATTGCTGTGTGCGAGTATGATCTCGCCTTACGTCAAGACAAGCCAGCAGAGCCCGCTGATCCCGATGGTGATCGTACTGCCATTGAGAAGTGGGAGAGATCAGACAGGATGGCCAACATGATCATTAAGAACACGATCACTCCGGCCCTCTGTGGTGCTATTCCTGATAAGGACCAGGATGGTAATGATCTGAGTGCTAGGGCATATCTTGCCAAGGTGGAGGAGAACTTTAAGAGTTCTTCCAAGACTTATGCTAGCACCCTGATCATGAAAATGCTGACTTCACAGTATGATGGGCAAAGTGGAATCAGGGAGCACATTATGAGCATGTGTGACATAGCAAATAAGCTGAAGACACTGGATATGGCTATCTCTGATGGTTTTCTGGTGCACTTCATCATGACTTCTCTGCCAGTACAGTACAGTCCCTTCAAAATAAGCTACAACACTCAGAAGGCGACTTGAAGCATGGCTGAGCTCATTAGTTACTGTGTTGAGGAAGAAGAAAGGCAGAAAGCTGAAAGGATGAAGGATGCTGTCAACATGGTCAGCGAGCGCTTTGGACGTGTTAGCATGAATAACACTTCTAAGCATCAGGCTGAGTCTGGCAGCAACAGGCAGCATAAGAAAAAGTTTAAGGGCCATAAGAGCAAGGCCGTGTCACATAAGAAGACCTCTAATGAGAGGCTGTGCAAGTTCTGCAAGTCACCTAAATATGAGCAGAAGGAATGTCATGGATTTAAGGAGTGGCTTAAGAACAAAGGTACAATTACTGATTATGTATCTTTTATTGATGAATCGTTCTTAGTGAATTTTTCTCCTAATACTTGGTGGATTGACTCAGGTGCCACTGTGCACATTTCCAATTCACTGCAGGTATTCAGTTCGATCCGAACTATAAGAGAGGGGGAGCGAAGCCTAAGAGTGGCTGATGGCAATGAAGTGAAGGTTGAAGTCATTGGAAGCTTCGATTTGGAGTTACCAGGCGGCTTCAACCTTAGTTTGCATAATGTTCTTTATGTTCCCAGTTTGAAGAGAAACCTTATTTCTGTTTCGCGTTTAGATAAGTCGGGACATATTTGTGAGTTTGGCAACTCTGTGTGCAACATTAAATTTCATAATTTAAGTGTGGGCCTTGGTAATGTTTATTCTGCAATGAATGTGGATGATGTATCGCATAAGCGTAAGCGTGATGATGAGACTTCGTCGAAATTGTGGCATTGTCGTTTGGGCCACATTTCGAGGGGGAGAATTGAGCGTCTCATAAGAGAAGAGATACTCCATTCATTAGATCTCTCAAACTTAGATCAACAATGCGTTGATTGTATTAAGGGGAAATTCGCTAAGACAATTAAGAAAGGAGCTACTCGGAGTTCGGGCCTATTAGAAATAATTCATACTGATATTTGTGGCCCGTTCCCAGTAAAGTCTGTTGATGGTTTTGACTCGTTCATTAAAGTTTGTTGATGGTTTTGACTCGTTCATTACTTTCACAGATGACTTCTCTCGTTACGGTTATATTTACCCCATCCGTGATCAATCCGAGTCATTAGATAAATTCAAAATATTCAAGGCTGAAGTGGAAAATCAGCATAATGTCACTATTAAATTAGTGAGATCAGATCGAGGTGGTGAATATTATGGGAGACATGCTCCATTCGGCCAAGTATCTGGACCATTCGCTAAGTATCTTGAAGAGAATGGTATAAAGGCCCAGTACAGTATGCCGGGCGAACCACAGCAAAATGGAGTTGCTGAGCGTCGTAATCGTACACTAATGGACATGGTACGTAGCATGCTTAGTTATTCTACTTTGTCTGTGGAGCTGTGGATGGAAGCATTAAAAACAGCTGCGCACATACTAAATCGTGTTCCTTCCAAATCTGTGCCAAAAACACCTTATGAGTTGTGGTTTGGGAAGAAACCATCGCTTAATTATTTACGTGTGTGGGGCTGTCCAGCCGAAGCTAAATTATTTAATCCACAGCAAAAGAAATTAGATAATAAGACGGTGAGCTGCTATTTTATCGGATACCCTGATAAGTTCAAGGGATACCGATTCTACTGTCCTGATCGCCTCACTAAGTTCGTTGAGACCAGGCAGGCTGTATTCCTAGAGGATGCAGGAATCAGTGGGAGTTTTCCGAGGAGGGAAATTAATCTTGAAGAAATACGGGTTGAGCTTCCCATCCCAGTAATTCAAGAAACAGTAACACCTCAATTAGTGCCGCTGTTTGTTCCTTCCGTTCAGAGTACACCATCTGATCAGATTACGCCTCCTATTCAGAGTACTAGTGCTACTCCGCCTGTTGAAGTAGCTCCTGAGTCTGCGAGCGAACAACAAGCTGAGCAAATGACGCCTAATGCTGAAGATGAGAACCCTGTCGAGGTGCCTCAGGCTGCACCTCAACCAGCACCTCAGCCTGTAGAACTATTAAGAAGATCACAGCGGGCTAGGAAAAAGACAGTTTTCCCTAATTATGAGACATACTTAAGTGAAGATATGTATGATATTGGGAAAGCTGATGATCCGAACACGTTTAGAGAGGCAGTATCATGTGAGAACTCTGCCAAATGGGTTGAGGCCATGGAAGAAGAGCTTAAGTCCATGAGTTCTAATGATGTTTGGGATCTGGTAGATATTCCTAATGGAGTCAAACCAGTAGGCTGTAAATGGGTCTACAAGACTAAACGTGATTCTAAAGGGAATGTCGAACGATTCAAAGCAAGGCTTGTAGCCAAAGGTTTTACACAAAAAGAAGGGGTCAATTATAATGAAACTTTCTCCCCTGTGTCTAAGAAAGATTCATTCAGAATCGTTATAGCGCTAGTAGCTCATTATGACTTAGAGCTACATCAGATGGATGTCAAAACTGCGTTCTTGAATGGTGACTTGGATGAGACCATCTTCATGGCACAATCGGAAGGTTTTGTTGTGAAGGGCAAGGAACATTTAGGATGCAGACTTAAGAAATCTATTTACGGGCTTAAGCAAGCGTCAAGACAGTGGAACCTTAAATTCGATCAAGTGATTAAGAAATTCGGATTTAAGGAGAATGATGTAGATAATTGTATCTACATTAAAATAAAGGGTGGTAAATTTATAATTCTAGTGCTTTATGTGGATGATATCCTATTAGCGAGCAGCGATAAGCGTATGCTGCATGAGACAAAGGGATTTCTTTCGTCCAATTTTGATATGAAAGATCTTGGTGAAGCCTCTTATGTTCTGGGCATTGAGATACACCGAGATAGGACCAAAGGAGCACTAGGATTGGCTCAAAAGGCATATATTGAGAAAATGCTTAAGAGATTTAATATGGATAAGAGTAAGGCCACACCTGTTCCATTAGCGAAGGGCGATAAGTCTAATGAAGCCCAATATCCCAAGAACCAATTGGAATCAGATGAGATGGGACATACCTTATGCTTCAGCTGTCGGAAGCCTGATGTATGCACAAGTCTGTACGCGTCCTGACTTGGCTTTTGCTACCGGAATGTTTGGAAGATATCAGAAAAATCTCGGGAAGGTCCACTGGGTTGGTGTCAAGAAGGCATTACGTTACTGCCAAGGCACTAAAGACTTCATGCTCACATACAGAAGATCAGATAACCTTGAAGTTGTGGGTTATACTGATGCTGACTTTGCTGGATGTGTGGATAGTAGGAAATCTACGTCAGGATATATTTACACGTTAGCCGGTGGAGCTATATCATGGAAAAGCTCTAAGCAAAGTTTAGTTGCAGCGTCGACGATGCAAGCTGAGTTTGTGGCATGCTATGAAGCAACTGGGCAGGCTGTTTGGCTTAAGAATTTTATTCCGGGCCTCAAGGTAATTGACAGCATTACGAAACCTATAACGTTATACTGCGATAATCATTCTGCAGTATTCTTTTCGAGTAACAACAAGTCAAGTGGTGCTTCCAAACACATTGACCTTAAGTATTATATTGTGAAAGAAAGATGCCAGGATCGAACCATTAAGATTGAGCACATAAGAACTAATTCTATGTTAGCGGATCCGCTCACTAAAGGCTTACCACCGAACGTGTTTAAGCAGCACATTACTAATATGGGTTTGGTGGATAGTCTTTAGGTCCTGGTTTAGGGCCATTATAACTCCCAACTAATGAATAAGCGTTCTACTGAGGTGTTTCAGTGAGACTGTGGGTAATGGGGTCCCAGTAGTGCATCAAGCTACTGACGACGCATTGGTCCAGTACTTTCTGTTACTACTAAGGGTGAACATTAGTATGATACGAACATTAGCCTTATCCGTTCGATCAAGTGGGAGAATGTTGGAAATAAATTCTGTTAAGATATTGTGATCTTCACTGTTAAGAAAACGTTTAAACCATCTAAACGTGATTAAGGAAACCTAATGATAAAACCCTAATGGGCTGTGATCAGCAGGCCCATTAGGCCTGTTTCCAGAGGCTGGCCCCCAGCCCCACAGTGTCTATAAACATAAGGTCGTGGTTAGCACCTTAATGACCTAATTAATCTCAATTTAAAACCCTAGCCACCGCTAGTCTGATCGCTAAGGGCATTGGAGGGGTTTGGAAGGCCAAGCACTCCCGTTGGCGTCCGGAGGACGCTGATTCGCCGCTGCATCTCCTACACCGACAAGAACGCCTACTTCCTCTACGGATCAGGCGTAAATGGCTGCTGCTACTGCTAACGCTGGTATAATGATTACCGTTTATTCCGCATTAGATTGATTTGTCATGAACTAGGTTATGTTTAGATTCTGGATAATCTTGCCGTTAATTTAAGTTTTGGCAATCCTAACACTTACAACACCTACGGTATCTTGATCTCTCATGTAACTGGTGGATCAAACAACTTCCTGAAGAAATAAGCATCCTATATAATTTACAGACCCTGAATCTTGCTTACTGTGTGCAACTTTGTCGACTTCCATGGGATATGAAATATATGAGAAGTCTTCGTCATCTCTATACTGAGGGATGCAAATTATTGTACATGCCTCCAGACCTCAGAGAACTCACTTCTCTGCAGATTCTGACATATTTCGTGGCTGGTGCTAGCTCTGGCTGCAGTACTATTGAAGAATTGCAGAACTTAGACCTTGGTGGCAAATTGAAGTTGAGTTGTCTGGAAAATGTGACAGAGGCACAAGCAAAAGCTGCTAATCTCGGAAATAAAGAGAAACTCAGGCATTTATCTCTTAAATGGACTCACGGGTTCCATAAGGAACCGGTACCAGACTGTCATAAGAAGGTATTAGATGCCCTTAAACCTCATGACTGTGGGCTGGAGATGCTAAGGATAGATGATTACAAAAGCACTTGTTTACCCACATGGATGAAAGATCTTAGTTCGCTGCAGAAGCACTTGACTGAGCTCCATCTAGTTCGCTTGGAAATGTGTGAGGAATTTCCTCAGTTTAACCATTTGGAGGCTCTTCAAATTCTTCAATTAGTAAAACTGGATAAACTGCAAAGCCTATGTAGCGATGAGGCATCCTTGACATTTCTGAAATTAAAAGAACTCAAGTTAAGTAATCTGAAGAACTTGGAAAGATGGGTTGCAACAGAAGGGAGAGGGGGAGGAGAAGTGACATTTCCTCAGCTTGAGAGTCTTGTTATTTGTTGCTGTCCAAAGCTTGTTACTCTACCTCAAACACCAAATCTCAAGTTTGTCGAGTTTACAGAACAAAAGGCACAGCTATCGTTACTAATACTTACATATAGATACAAGTATTTGCTGTCAAAGCTAAAACTGGAAGTCGGTGATGAAGAAGCAGCACTTGAGCTAGACGATGATGAGAACGTTGAGTCACCTCTATTACAACTGACATTATTTGGCTGCAAATTTTTCTTCCTCACGACTCCAACACAGTCAACAATCTGGAGATGGTTTGGGAAGCTTGTTTCTTTGGATATTTTAAGTTGCGATACGCTCATCTACTGGCCTGAGGATGTGTTCGGAAGCTTGGCATCCTTGAAGCATTTGTGCGTTCGTTGGTGTCACAATCTAGTGGGGCCCGCACTTGCAGATGGTGAACCAGCACCAACAAGGTCAAGGGGTCGGGTCCTGCCACGCCTAAACAGTTTAAACGTACTGAATTGTGACAGATTGGAAGTGCTCTTTGATCTTCCCCCATCTATCACTGAAATCCGTATTCGTCGCTGTGATAGTCTTAAGCTCACATGGGAGGAGGATGCAGAATCGAATAGTGTCCATGTGGAGCAGCTAGGCGCAAGTACATTGGAGTACCGTGCATCCACCAGTGTGCCAAAGCAATCTCCAGAACGAAAAAATCATCCTCTACCTTGCCTGGAACTTATAGAAATAAATGCCTGTCGTAGCTTGGTAGCACTCCCTAACCTACCACCTGCCCTCAAGTCGCTGAGGATCATGTGGTGTTCGGAGCTTTGTTCTGTGTCAGGGCAGCTGGATGCGCTTAAGTATTTGTACATTTCTGGCTGCGATAAGTTGCAATCGCTGGATTCCCTGGGACACCTGCCGTCATTAGAAAGACTAAGTCTTGAGTGGTGTAAACGTTTGACATCTGTACCGGGTGCTCTTGGGAGTTATTCAGCTCTGCAGAGGCTTACTGTCGAATATTGCCCAGCCATAGATATGAATCCTCTTTACAAACGGCACCAACAGCGCCTTGACAGCCTTGAAGAAAGAGACTTGTCACATGCTCATTCAAGAAATCTCCACGAAGGTACTTCCGATCCATTTTTCTTCTATATGCAGATTCAAGTTTTTTTGATTTCCTGGGCTTGTATGTTGTCTTGTGCAAGTTTTCTGGGTACATTTGAATGCTTAAAATTCAATCGGTCGATTTCATTTTCTTGGACGTTCTTATTTCCTCACATGTTTGTCGGGTTTCTTTTTTCCTGTGGAGATAGAAATAATGGGTGGTCAGACACCCACTTTAGAATAAGTTTTTTTTTCAAATTTTTGTCCTCTAATCCTCCTTTCAATATGCAATTCAGTTGCAAGTTTAAAGTTCGATATATTCGTCTTGAATGTAGCAACTAGTTCACAATGATAAATTCTGACTTCATTTTTCCATCTGTAGGCCCTAAACTGAAGGACCCAAAAACCTGGAAATATGCTATTCCTGGACATCGGCGTTACTGAAGTCCCAAACAGAGATGTGCATACTGCAAGAGGTTTGTCCTACTAAAGGACGCAACTGGTGCCCATTAAGTCGGTTTATAAAGCATCTATTTTGATTTGTGCTTGTGGCAATTGCTGATCGTGTGTGCCTACCTTTCAGAATGGATGCATTATGCTATCTAGCATGGAACAACGATGGGCAGGCGCAGAGCAGAGGGCAGGGCAGAGCAGGCAGCACATTGGTGGTGAGGCAGAGAGGACGTGTGTTGGTTGTGTGTGGGATGGTATGGCCTTTGCGAAGTGCTTCTGTTCCGTCGTGGACGGACTCTCTGAACTGCGATAAATTGCTTGATGAAATAGCAGCTACTCTGCTCTACACTTGATTTCCATTTTGGTGTGTTCTGGATACAAATTATGTAGTTGGTCAGTGTCACACGGCAGGTCTTTTTTCCTCTTTTGCCAGTCTTCTTAAGAGAACTGTTCTGGTCTTCTGAAACAGAAAGCAAAAGGTGCATGCGTTCAGAATGTGAAGGCACGGTAGGCAAGGAGCAATTGGCATGAAGAGCTGGTGTAACATAAACACATACATGCTGCCGCCTGCCAGCCTGCTGCTGCTCAATGCTTTGGAATAATCTTTATCTCAACACCAACATGGTTATAGATTTGCCTCCAGGTAAAGCAACAAATTCACAGCATAGATAGTTTCTCTGCTCTTCGTCTTGCTAGTTTTCATGTGCTTTTCAGTTCAGGCACTGAAAGTGAAAGCTGGACGAATACAAACCGATTCATTCAAGGCCAAAAACATGGTCACTGGATCAGCTTGTTTTTCTCCAATATCTCATCTTCAGTAGACTGCTTCATGTCTACGTACACTGCTGAGTTTAGTCTACAACATATGAGCAGATTAGCGGTAGGAGCACGTATGTATACTTGCCATTTGAGGTGAGGGTTAGAGGGAACTGAACCAGATTCATGGGGATAAAGGAAGTGATGCGGGTTCAGTTTCCTTTAATATCTCACCATGAATGGTCCATCTGGAAAACAATTTAACACTCACACGTACACAATTATACATTAAGTACAGTATCAGGCATCCAAGCAGGCATATAGTTCGGTTTCAGTTTGTTAATTTTCCTGTACCATCTTGAATTAGTCTGAATTGTGCGTGATCTATGAAGACTAATACTACCTCCGTTTTTATTTTCATGACGTTTCAGATAGCTACTTTAGTGTTAATTAGCCTAAGTTTCCATCCACTGGCGTCAAATAAACAAAAATGGAGGTAGTAATCAGTAGGGAAAAAAAGAAAAAAAAACTTCAATACTGCAGCTTCATGCATAAACGAGTTTCTTATACAACCATGCTTCAGGTTGCTGACCCCATCATCTTGGACGCATTTGGTTTGATGCAACTGGAACAGAAATAGAATGTTCAGGCCTAAAAGTTGCATCAAACATATATTCTTATAGAATTGCCTTAATCATAACTCATGCGACATGTCAACCAAAGTTCCCAGAATCTAGAAAAATTATGTCTGCAGTTTTATCATATCCAGTTTCTCATAACACTTGCATATACCCCATATTTGCTAAGCTTTAGCACATTTCTGGTTCAGACACATGAAAGGCAAAATTCTGGATATAATGCCTCATAATCGTGTAAGCATTTTCTTTTTATGTAACTGGAGAAGAATACAGATCCAGGACATAGATGTTGTTGCTCTACTGATTAAGGCGCTAAATGATACATTACATATGCATATATTACAGAAAATCCGTGAAGCTTCCAAGAAAAAAGCCGCCTCTCTTCTTGTTGGATCGCCTTGATGATTGTGCAGGCATAGATATCTTGATCATGGATGCCTATTAAGTGTCACAAATGTACATGTATAATTATCTGCAGAGTGAGTGGCATAAAGCCTTTCAAGGATGGTGTACCCTATGTTTCCGAGTATATACAACCACTGTGTGTGGGGAACCGACTCAAATGAAAACATCTCAACTCAATAATCCTCAAGCAATGCATTCAAATGTTTCCTCCTGGCAGCATGCTTCAGCTTCTCCATGGCGATGAGTCCTACTTGCCTCACACGCTCCCTCGACAACCCAAACCTGGATAATTTTTTTTTCATGCAAGAATTAGAACATCAAAATCCAAAGAATTCTCTGCAAATTCTCATGGTCACTTACTGTCTGCTAATGTCCTCCCATGTATGGCACTGTTTCCCTATGCCGTGGTATAACCGAATAATGTCCCTCTCTCGCTCGTTGAGAGTTGAATTTATAAGATTATTGACTTCCTCCTGGAATCAGCAGAATCTTATGTTAAAACAGATTTGGAAGTGTCTTAGAAGGATCATCATTAGTTTGCTAGGTACTTCAGAAAAATAATGACGTAGTCGGAAAAAAAAGAGGGGGAAAAACGAAACAAAGTATTTATGTGACATTAGTATGGTAGGGCCACTTATCGCAACCAAAAAATGAATTGGAAGTTGTAATAATTGTTTGACTCTGTTGTTGCCGAAAAGAGAGAGGAAATTTTGCTAGCCAGAGTTTCTTTAAAAAAGAAATGGGCAAGTCAGAGGCCTTCAGCAGAACATTAGTATGCATACCTTGAGACACCCCTGCTCAAACCCATGCCATGGATCATTTGCAACGTTTTCATCCTCTATATACTGAAAACGAGGAGAAAATGGGAGCAAATTTAGTTTCTGGCTTCTGTCAAGACAAAAAGATGGAACACGCGCTTCAGAAGTGGTCATAGAACAACTTACACTATGGAGTGTTTCGCCAGGTAAGCCGTTTAAGGACGGAAATGCCTGTTGATCCAGTGAAAGGACCTTGTTCACAGCCTGCATTTGCAACAGGAACAATGCTTTTTAAGAATGGCAGAAATGTCAAAGAGCATTGTCCAATGGAATTCCACCAGGTAATATAAAGAAGTGCTACCTCTGTAGCATTGTGTACTTTCTTTTCTGATATATTCAGTGACTCTGCGATGTTCTGAAACCACCAGAAATTGTTGCAGAAAACATCAGACAGTTGTGTTTTTTAAAGAAAATACAGACATGCAGCCAAATTACAAAAACGTGATAAATTTACAGAAGTTAGGTGGAAGAAACTAGCCAAGATTCCATCTATATAACCTCCTTACTTCAACTGTTGGAGCAATTCCTTGGTCTTCCAATGCATACTTTGCACTACGAATTGCAATAAGCCTCTCATGCAAATAAGTAGGAAGCCTGAATGTTTTTGAGTTATCAGCCAATGCTCTCGAAACACCCTGCCAACAAAATGAATGGAAACATCAATTGAGTCCTGATCAGGTCTCAATAGCATGAAGACATTAGTTGTTTCTAAACTATTTTCGTGACCACAAAAATAATAATAAACTTAGAGAGTTGTTCTCACCTGACGAATCCACCAGTATACGTAAGTGGAAATCCTAAATCCCCTTGATGCGTCAAACTTTTCGATCCCACGGAGTAGCCCAATCAGGCCACCCTGCAACATTCAATGGAGATACGAGATGCGTTATGTTTAAAGCTTTCAAGTAGAACAATTGCCCTAGTGGAACAAACAAGCATTAACATTGGAATAAGCAGATACATGTCAGCTGAACATCAACACAGCTTGTGCCATTACCTGAATAAGGTCTGCCAACTCGACACCGAGGTTATCATACTTCTGGGCAATGGATATCACCAAACGGATGTTGCTCATTGTCAACATCTCCCTTGCAAGAAACGACTCACGCATCCTTGCGCGCAGTTCAGGGGCTGATATCCGTAGTGATTGTGCCAGCTGCTTGTATGAAGGCTCATTCCCCAGTTTCTCCTTCAGCCTGAATCAAAAATTGGGGACAGAGGCGAATCAGAATAGGAATTCATCAGTAAACTACAGCATGGCTATTTGGCTTAGACAAAACCTGCTACCATACTCATTGACTACAATGCAGAATAGAGAGCCGTTTCAGTTGTCCATGATGTGAAGCATATGCACAGTTCAGGTGTTTTTTTTAGGCCATGCACAGTTCAGATTCAGACTCGTTGCATTGTAGTGTAACTAGGTTGATAATGCAAACAATCTAGTTTTCAGAGATATCGTATCAGTATCAATTTTCAAGTGATGATTGTGTCGTAATCGATGGGCGGCTTGAAGTTACTTTGATCTTTGGTGTTGGAGCCAAATGCCGTCCTTGATCTTCTTGGAGAGCTGGACGACCTGCTTGTGCGTGAGCAGCTCCTTGCTGACGGTGCCCCGGAGGTAGATGCGATTCCGGCTCTGCATCAGCTCCGGGCTGATGGTCACGCTCTTCCGCCCAGCGCCCCGGCGCCGGCCGCTCATCCGCCGCTGCCGCGCCGACACGCCGGACCGCGCAACCACCACCGTGGCCTTGCCAATGCTCTTGTCATGCTCATGCTGCTCCTCCTCGTCCTCGGTGGAGGAGACGTCGTCCTCGAAGGGCAGCTCCCACTGCTTCTCGAGCATGGAGCGCTGCAGCAGCACGATGGCCTCGAGCGAGGACTGGAACTCGAACTCGGCGTCCATGTCCAGCTCCGGGGTGGGCGCGGCCGGGTCCGCCGGTGGAGGCGGCGGCGGCGGGGCGAGCGCGGGCGCGGAGTGGTTCCTGAGCGCGCGGACGGCGTGCGCGCGCGCGTGGCCGGCGGGGGAGGAGGAAGCGGAGGAGGCCGAGGTGCGGTACTGCGCGACGACGGCGAGCTTGGGCGCGGCGGGTGCGAACTGCAGCGACGGGTGCGCATCCGGGGGCGCGAGGTCAGCGGTGCCGAAGGAGGCGGCCAGGAGGCGGTTGCCGGCGCTCAGCCCGATCACCGCCGGCGTCGCCGTCATGGTGCCGCCTTCACAAACGCGGCGGCCGTCGTGAGTTCGCTACACACGTAACGAAAGAGAGAGAAGCCGCAGGGAAGGGAGCAGACGCCAGCTAGCGATACCTGCGTGGCCGAGGGGCGGCGGAGGCAACGAGGCAGCGGCAGCTGCGAGAGCAGGAAGCCAACCGCACGTGCAACACCGAGAAGCAGCAGCAGCAGCAGCAGCAGGTTGCAGCGGCGGCGGCGGGGACAAGAGCCGAGGACTGAAGTACCGTACCGAGCCTCCTCGGCTGAGGAAACAAGAGGACAATTGGAACCAGCGAAGCTATGGGCTATGGACACCACACGCCGGGAGGGAGAGACTGACGAGGAGAGAGAGGTGCGAGCAGCTGGTCCGCTAGTGTTTTACTACCAGCAGTCGAGGGGACTGCCGGGAGGTGTTACCGCGGCATGGAGGAGGATCCGGGGAGGCGGTGGAGCCGGAGGGGGAGGAGAGGAGAGGATAGGGTGGGAGGAGGAGCGAGAGGGCGCGAGGCCATTGGTGGGCGGGAGATATTGTGGCTGCCCCTCGTCGCTTTCCCCGCGCTCGCCCCGGGCGTTGGCGCGTTGCTGCTGCGGCTGCGGTCGCGCCTCTGCCACGAGATCGCTCGCTCGCTCGCGCAGGGGCCCCACCCGGCGCGGTCACCGCCACGCACACGGCCAGGGCGGCATCAAGAAAGATCGCTGCCTCCACGCGGCACGCGGACCACACGCGAATTTTTTTAAAAAACGGTTTAAAAAAATTAAATTTGAAAAAGGTGCCGATTTGGAAATTTTCCAAAAAAGTACCTCCCGCCCGACCAACGGGCGGGAGGCGTGGGGCCGGAAACTTCCCGCCCATCCAACGGGCGGGAGGTGCCAAATCTTTTTCTATACCCCTCCCGAGAGCCTCTTCGTGAATAAAAAACTTTTCATATTCGCAAAGAGACCCCTGATGCGGCCACGGGGGCATCCCGCCCGTCCAAAGGGGGAGGTGCGGGGCTCCTACAGTGCGGAGGGGCATCCCGCCCGTTGGGTGGGCGGGAGGTTCCCCTCCCTCTATATAAGCCCCCACCTGCCCCCTAAATTCTTATTTTATTCATCAAAAATCAGAAGAAGAAAAAGAAAGGGAGGAGAGGAAGAGAGGAGAGGAAGCGGCGAAGCCCTACACACCGGTTTGGAGATATATTCTCGTTCTAGTCGTATAATTACTTGAAAATAACTATAATCTAGGAAATATTTCTTAGAGTAGTTATATTTTGACTAGTTTTTAGTATTTTTAATTGTGTTTAGTACAATTTATATTCTGAATAGTTTAGAATCTGAAAAATATAATCTTGTGTATTAATATGTACTCTAACTAGTTTATTAATAATTAATAATTGATAGATATATCTTCCGAGAAGGGTACTTTCAGTATATATTATGGAGAAGGAAATGTGATTTATGGGCTGAATTGGGTAGATTTAAGTGAATTCAATTGTGCGGTCAGAGAAATTACCAGACCACACGAGTGAACATTTGAATCCCTATACAACTGGTTACTGAGCGGATTAAGGATTAATCAGGAGACACACACTGTGAGTGTTCAGTGCGTCATAAATCGTACCACTCACGCTTTAATCTGGGAGCTGATGCCACTTGCAAGCAACGATGACTGGTTAAGTTATCTGTAAAATGCAAGTCATTGGCAATGGCCACTGGTACTCCTTGTCAGTGTGTACCAGAAGCCTTTGATAAACATCAAAGCTGCTGCGGGGATAAAGATGTTGAGGAGCCAAACACTGAGGCAGGTGGCACCGCAGCACCTCAATGCGTGGCTAATAAGGGGGAGAACATACCCCATATTGTTGAACAGCTGCGAGACGAAGATCGTGAGTTGGATGAAGCAATGAATACCGATTCGTCTGATGATGACGAGGATGTGCCTGAAGAATGGGTGAGCAACGACTTCAGTCATCTTGTCATAGATGAGGGACCCAGCGTGCCTTGGGATTGCAGGGAGAATGAAGTTGTTCAGGGTGCGAGGTACTAGTCAATTGATGAGGTGAAGGAAACTGTTAAGTGTTGGTCTCTCTCTTATGCGAGAGTTCAAAACAGTCGAGTGCAAGTCTCATAAGTACAGTGTGGTATGCGTGTGAAAGCATCTAGATCGCTAAATTGTGTTTTGGTAGTTAATGACAACTATAAGTGGACTAACTGTTTCATTGATTTTTGTGAGATTAGGATCGTCCACGAATAAATAGTTGAAAAGGAGCATATGTCGCAACAATCTAAGAAGAGACTCAAAATGGACCGCTCAAGTGTAGGATCAAGAACACCGACTAGAGGGGGGTGAATAGGCGGTTTAAAACTAAAACCAACAACACTAGAGAAATTTAATTAGTATCAAAAGAGAATCCTATGTCATGTTACTACTATCTCTAGAGAGGTTTGCAACCTAGGGTGACAAGATACAATTCAAGGTCTAGTAAAGTAAATTTCTCAAAATAAAAATAACGATTAAAGTGAGCAAGAGAGATAACCAAGCTTGACACACAAATTTATCCCGTGGTGTTGATGACTTGCCGGTCACCCCTAATCCACGTTGAGGTGGATTCCAAGAATCTACCGCTCCTCTTATCAAGAACTTCTGGAATGAAGTGAGTTAGAGTGGTGGACCGTCCGCACCCAAGGAGCGGACCGTCCGCCAGCCACAAGATATTTCCACTGAACCTTCTGTTACGGTAGCGGACCGTCCGCACCCAAGGTGCGGACCGTCCGCGCTTGAGCAGTTAGCTCTCAAACATGTTCTTTTACAAAACCCGACAAAGCGTAGTTAGCGCTCATGCATGCACTTAGACATTTTGAGCAAAATGGCACTAGAGACCCGTCAAGCCCGAGTACATGACCCCTCTTGATAGTACGGCTATCTATCCAACAAATCCGGTCTTCATCCACTAAACACCTTGTGACCGGTGAAATTCAAAAGACCGTATTTTATACCTTTGCCTTGAGCCCAAGCTTTTGCTCATCGTCTCCAAAACTCCACACATTCACAAATAACTCTTATTCATCCGTGGATCAACCTATACTCATTTTCTCAAAAGGAGTTGTTAATCCACAAACCTTTATCATTAATTACCAAAACTCGAATTAGGGGCCTAGATGCTTTCATCAAGGCAAAGGTATAATATAGGGATTTTATTTTTGCCGGTCCAAAGAAAAGTAGAGAAGAACTCGACCGGATTTTTAGGCTAGATAGCCGTACTATTAAGAGGGGCCGATGTTCGTTCGCTCGGAAATTTGTTAAGTGCCTTATGATCGAGTCTTTGCATTGCATACCTTGAGAAACATGGCACCTGAGAGAAAAGATGCACACATAACAAGGTTTCCTGCACTTCACGCCTGAACCGGACAGTCCGGTTAGTTTGACCGGACAGTCCGGCACCCCCGGACAGTCCGGTTCATTACATCGGACAGTCCGGTTTACCTCCAGCTTCTGAACAAAAAGTTTCGTCCAACCGGACTGTCCGGTCTTGTATGGCGGACTGTCCGGTTAGGCTGTAACGGCTAGTTCTGACCACGCCGTTTTTGCGACTGTTAACCATTGGGGGAGCAGGTGGACTGTCCACCAGTAGCTGGCAGACTGTCCGCCAATATCGCAGAAAGTTCACCAACTCCTCCAAACGGCTAGTTTGTGTTGGTAGGCTATATATATACTCACCCCTTGGCTGTATGAGAGTTCTCTTAGCACTTGAGAAAGACACTAGAACATTCTTGAGCTCTCATTCACTCATCTCTCACTCACCATTGCTTAGTGATTGCATTCTTGTGAGTTAGAGAGTGTTTAGTGCATTGCATCAAAGAGGTTGATCATTGAGGCACTAGTGGGATTCCAAGCAAGCGTCGTTGGCTTGTCACTCTTGGAGGTTGCCGCCTCCTAGACGGCTTGTAGATCGTGTGAGCCACCGTGCACTTAAAAGGAGATTGTGAAGGTGCCATGGCCAAATTTGTGAGAGGTTGAGCTCACCTCGCCGGAGCGGTGAAGAGTATCCTAGTGGAACCGAGGTTTGGAGAGGTTCTTTGATCGATTGGCTCAAGGACTAAGAGAAGACTTGGTAGAGGAGCAATCGAGTTCATTGAATCCACCTCAACGTGGATTAGGGGTGACCGGCAAGTCATCGACACCACGGGATAAATTCTTGTGTCTTGAAAATTAGTTCTTACCGTGCAATTCTTTATCGCATCTACTCTTGTGGAAATTTACATTCCTAGATTCTAGCTTTGCTTGATCACCCTAGGTTGCAAACCCAACTTAGCTCGACTTAGGCTAGAAATTTAAATCTCTCGTTGTACTAATTAAATTTCCCCTAAGTGCTTTGTTTTTGTTAAAACCGTCTATTCACCCTCCTCTAGCCGGTGTTTTTGATCCTACAGCGTGAAGGAGGGCTGTCCGTGGCGGGTGCATGCCTATAAGGGAAAATGGAAAGATTATTGGGAATGCTTAATTATCACTCAACATACTTGTCATTTGCCGGACGTGCAGAAGCTCCATCGCAATATATTGCACATGAGATGTACGGGATGATAGTAGTCAACATGTCATTTGAACCAAAATCTATTATCTTCATATTCAGGAGAAGTACAATTAAACCATCTCGTACGGGAAGGTGTGGAGTGCAAAACAGAAGGTGTTAGAGATGAGGTTTGGCACGTTCGAGGCTGCATATGATAATATTTCTCGATTGTTGGCCGTCATTTGTCAGAGAAATTCTGGAAGCTATTATGATCTGAAAAGCTATTATGGCCGCCAGTTTGAGCTGTAAGTCCTTTATAATTGCCATTTCGATCAACTTTGATTTACACGACTAATTTCTTTTATTTTTATAGTGATGCACTCGATGGCAATGGAGCCTCCTCCTGCAATAATGGAGCCTCAGACGTTTGGCGACTATGCTCCAGGAACGTCTCTCCCGTCGGGTTCGACGCCAGCTGCTCCGTATTCTCAGGGCTTTACTCAGCGTGCGTGGTTGATGGGAGCTCCTGCACATGGTGGTCTGTTCGGTGTGCCGGACTAGGACGGCGGTTGCGTCAGTTTATCGGAGTTGGAGGGCGGCGGCGCCGGGGCAGATATCATTGGCTCTTCCCAGACGTATGACGCTCCACTTCTACAGACCCAGGATAACCCGTTCACGCCGGCGCCTCCTCCACCTTATCCTCACCGTGCTCCAGATGCACTCACGTACTCGGAGGGGCACATACGCCGACGGCCTAGGACTGAGGGGGGAGGAACAAGAGAGCGCGAGGATCGGGACAGGCGGAGTAGATACTCCTGATTCGATGGACTCTGTATATTTAAACTATTTTTTTAATCATACTATTTTATTTTTAACGGCTTGATGTATCGTACTATCGAAATATTTGGATTCTACGTTGCAAAACGTTATCGCTTAACCATCTTCATACGAGTTTTAGATACTGTAATCTTCTTCGTAAAATTGAACTAAAATTTTATATGTATACAAAAGAGTATGGCGAATAAATCTTGTATTTGAAAAAAGTATGAATTTTAAATAGTTTGTAAAACATAAATTCGAACAAAAAATAAGAATTTGGATCGGTTAACCATCTTCATACGAGTTTTAGATACCGTAATCTACTTTGTAAAATTAAACTAAAATTAAAAATAAATTAATTAGTCTAATTATGATTAATTAGTATTTTAGACGGTCGGACCGCCAGCACCGAATTTTTACTCAGACGGGGGCGTCCCTGCACAGTGTGGGCGGTCTGACCGACGCGGCACCTCCCGCGCGTTCAATGGGCGGGATGCCGTCCGCACTGTAGGGGCCCCGCACCTCCCGCCTGTTGGGTGGGCGGGGGGTGTCCAGCCCGCGCGGGAGGTACCTATTTTTAAAAATTTTCCAAAGCGGCACCTTTTTCGAATTTAATTTTTTTAACCCTTTTTAAAAAAGGATCCATCACACGCACGAGGCTGAGGCTGCTCCTGGGCCGCTGTTTTTTCCTCTTCTTCTTCCGTTTTGCTCGTTCCGTGGGCTGTGCTGGGGGCGCGAACGGCCCACAAGAGAGGTGGGCTTCCCGGATTTCGAATTTTTTTCCCCTAACAAAACAGAAAACGGGATTTCTATCTGTCCCTCGAATAATATTCTGTGTTTATCTTTTACCGAAGTCAAACTCTTTGCCTATTTTTTATGTATATAAAGAGAAAAAAGTATATGGTTATTTTTGTAATTCATATAGACTACTCTACGGTTAACGTAACCACATCTTAAAACTACTCATCATATCCATTATCCACTTCATAGCGATCAATTTGCATAGGCTATCCCTACTAGCTCAGATGATACTTCATCTTTATCACCTGTGTCGAAAATAGCAGTAAGTTTTATATTTTTTTTATTATCTCTAATTCTCAGACATGTACCCCCAACCCTCTGAGGGAGGGGAAGGAGGGGATTACCATTTCATACAATTATCTTCTCACTTCTCACGTGTCGTCACTCTTCTCCTCCTCGGTCCTCATCATTGGGCTGTACCGCATCAGGCCAGCCGCGACGGACGGCCGGATGGGAGTGGATTCTCCGAGAAGGAACCCATCATCCATCGGTTCTCGTTCCGCCGCCACCACCCGCTCGATGCCAACTGGATCGTGCAGACTCCCATTTCAAAATTCAAAATTCCAATCGCCCCCGCAACGGCCGCGCCGCCGTCGCGAGAGGCCGCCATATAAACCTGCCCCCGGCACCACTCCGATCCGTCTCCCCCTCCGCCGCCGTCGCGTCCCGTCCCATCCCCTTCCTCCCGACGCGCCACCGTCTCCCGTTCGCCGGAGCCATGACGAGGGGCGGCGACATGAAGTCCTTCTTCCGGCAGCAGAAGGCGCACACCGCCGCCACCAAGCCCACCGGCGGCTTCTCCAAGAAGACGGCGGCGGCGCGCCACCACCAGAAGGCCGCGCCCGCGCTCCACGTCCAGCCGGCCTCAGGTAACAGTTTCTCGACCCCCCCCCCCCCACCAGATCGCTGGTCGCTTTTGGCGGCGGCGACACTGACAGATCCATTCGATTCGATTCGGTCTGATTCGTCTCCGGTCACCGCAGATCACGGCGCCGGCGCCGACGAGAGGAGGCGCCAGCAGGAGGCGGAGGAGCGGGAGCGGGCGGCCCGGGAGTTCGACATGGACATGCGCTACGGGCCCTGCCTCGGCCTTACCCGCGCCCAGCGCCTGCGCCGTGCCGCCGCGCTCGGGCTCGCCCCGCCGCCGGCGCTCCTCGCGCTCTGCGCCGACGACCAGCCCTGCCTCTGGGAGGGACGCGTCTAGACTCCATGTTCGACCCCAGCACCAGCTTGTGTTATTGTGTTAAGCAAGCAGCAACCGCGTTCCATCCGTTCTCTGCTTCCGTCTACCGCACCTCGTGGTAGCACTAGCAGTACCATCTGTAGTAGGGGCGATGTGTTATCTACTCAAGACTTCTGTGAACCTGTGGTGACATGCCATGGCAGGAGATGTGTTACGTCGCATATCTTCCTTGTCCTGTGTGTTAATGTGATCAGAACAGAAATGGCAATGTCTACCTCGTGTTCTTGTTGTAGCAATAGCAACACAGCATCTCTCTCGTTCTTGTGTTCTACTTGCAGTTGCTGCAGCCATGACATTTCCATTGGATCGAAATGGAATGAACTTTTCAGTCGTTGTGCTGTGAACAATCGCTATTCGCGTCCAGTTTTCAGACACACGCCTAATATCTCAGCCATCAGCATCCAGCAAAACAAACCTTTGGTCCCTGACACTACGATATGGGTAGAGACTGATGGTTGCAGAAGCAGCAAAACAAACACTGCATACATTCACTGATTGGACCAAACTGTTTTCTGTTTTTCTTTCTTAGCACATCGTGCAGCTGATACAATCTTACAGGCACACTTACATGGCCAATACAGAATCAGGGAGAAAACACGGGTACACACAAATATAGCATTAGCAATGTCAAGTCTCCTTTCTTTTATGTCTAATAACTGGAACAATAAGCTCTATGCCAGTGAAGTATTGTCACAAATAGACTAATATCTCAGCCATCAGCATCAAGAGCTCCAGATCCTTTTTAGTACACCCGAGTATTCCTCCCCTCAGTAAGGAACGATGATGGATTCGATGAGCTCCTGGAGTGGAGCCAACTCCTTTTTGTCAATCAGGCCAAACTCCTGCATCAGAAATGAAGGCATGTCAGTTTTGATGCAACTTTCCTCTCTACTCAGTCAAGAAAGTAAGCATGCAACCAGAAGCCAACAGCAAAACTACGAGTAATGAAGAGACCTACATTTGTGAACAGAATGAAGTGCTTGAAGCAGGTGTTAAGATGAGCCTCCTCCTTTAGACTGACAATCTTCTGAAAGTGAGAGTGATATATGTGGGCATAAACACGAAACAGGCGCTTGAATATTGTCTTGACTACTTCCTTGAAGTTTGGCGGGAACGGTGTGCCTTGACAAAGGGGAAACGAACTCCACATCAGATACCATTCTTGATTGCTCCAGCATCATGTGTTCATAAGAAACTGAGAGTGCGCCACAAATCTACAAGAGAAGGATCATACCAAGTTTTTGAGGAAATATTGATTCATCATCAAGTTGACCTTCGATCCAATCCATTAGATACTCCACATATTTTGGTGCTGATACCTCTATGGGTTTCTTTATCTGTACACCATCAGCCCATCTGTACTCATACCTGCATAAAACTCATGTTCATTCAGTCATAATATAACCTAAACACTCAACTAATTCTGGAGAAAATGCATCAAGTGATTATGGGCACCAATTTATAATTGGTATGGTTACATAACAAAATACTTTACATGCCAAATGCTTAGCACTAAAAAAGTCAGGGTCACAAATAAAGTCTTTTTTGCAAATTTTTATTCTCTTAAAAAGAGGCATACCACTCACTATCCATTATTAAGTTTCAAAATAATTATAGCATGCATGTGAAATGGGCATTGCATTTCAGGGAAATGAGGCGCAAAACCAAATAAAAAACTATGAGACATACATTTATTCAGTACATTAACCTTTTTGAAGTTTTGAGCTAGTAAATCATATTCCTAAGCTAAAAAAATCTTGAGAACTAATAGTTATGTAAGTGCTAAACCGAAGTTCAACAACAGAAGAGTTTTTCCACATTTCAAATATCGTAGTTCTAACTTGCATAGCCTCTATACAGAAAGGGATTAATCAGTTTTAGAAGACTGCTGATATTGTTTCACTGTAAAGCCAGGGCTAAAAAAGGGGTTGCTACTTAGATAGTAGCAAATAGCAACTTAGCATGGACAGTCAAATTAAAACAGGCCAATGATGGGACTAGATCATCTAACACTTAGCCTCTAAAAGTCAACATCAAATAACAGCCTCATGAAACAGTTCCTCATAGGTAAAGCTGCAATTGGGCGAACAATCTAGTCACCGACAAACTTCTTCGACAATTGTTTCACCTTCTCTTGTTTTGACAATTTGAAAGAAAAAGATTTACAAAAAGGCTTACTTTGGGCCTGCAGTCATTGTTGGGCAGCTCTCGGGTGTGCAGAATTCCGTGAGGGTACCATACAGCAGATTAACCTGGTTAAAGAAATCCACAGCTGCAATAAAATAAACTAGTTAGCTTCAATGAAACAATTGAGTTTCAGAAACATTGGAGATTGCTACATGATCCAAAACTAAGCCCTAGGTCACTGCTACATTCCACAATTCCCAAAGGAAAAAAAATGAAACATGGCAAGTGCAAGTAAAGGTGAAAAAGAAGGGAAGGGCATTACTATTCACAGCGAGCCATTCATTAATGTCCTCTCCAGGAGGCAACCTCACAGCTTCCCTAAGGTTCCCACTGCCAAGAGTGGCATCTATGTGCTTTCGGAGCTGTGCTCCCTGCAGACAGAAAGGAAATGTCAAGGTGTAATTATGGCTTAGCATTTGTGCATTGTTTTCAAGTGGCATGTATAACATGCAAGCTCTGCAGAAAGAGTGGAGGAAGGCCTAGAAGTTTTCGCATCACAGATGATTTAAGGGCCAGTGGCATGTACTGAACATTGAATGTGCTAGAAATAACTACTCAATGTCTTCAATTAACAATGTTCACAGTTCCATAACCAATCTTGCATGGGTTAGCACGAGCATACATTTGCCATAAAAAAAACAACCATATATGTGGGAGAACATCATTATGAGAGCGTTCAATGAAAATATGATGTAATGGATTTAATTGGCATATGGTATGGTAAAAAAAGGGGATTATTGGTAGAAGTGTGTCAAAATGTTCAGTACAGAGTATTTTGGTATAGATGAATGCACTAAAATACTTTTCACTCATCTGAAAAAAAGTTCAGCAATAGATAACTCTCTGCTAAAGACAACAAGGATGTCAATCAAGCAAGATGTCCTTTTGTTATGGACATGACTGGAAACAGAAGAACTGAAGTAGAAACAGATTACTTAAAGATTGTCTACTTCCAGCTGATTCTGATTAGGTCCAGCAGCAATTCATGTTTCTGAAGTTAGCCCCAAATCCTAAACAACCTAATTGTGTTAGCTCTATTGCATACTTTTTGAATGACAAGCAGATCCCGCATGACCCCTAAATAATTCGTGACAACTGGTCAAAAGCCTGGATGTAATTAGCATTACTATGGGAAACAACCCAGAAATGAAACAGAGAGACAGGCACCTACACACATTGCTCGCATATTCAGTCATGCTGCTACCAATTGCAACAGCAGTGCCCATCCAAGCTACCATGCATGATCAATTGATCATCCAGTGACATCGAATTCTGATCGACGACCCAGAGCAGTGAGGGTAACGCCCACCATCCACGAAACACACCTTGCATGCTATGTGGCTCGCCGAACAATGGCACAGGTACAAGTAGTTGTTGCTGGTACCTGACTACCTAATGTAGGAACTGGAAGGCCGAAATTCTTACCTTGCTGCCTGACGGAGCGCTCTTCTTGGGACGGAATGTCTTCTGGTTCCTGCCAGAAACAACGAAACCACTCAGGGCGATCGCATCGGAACTCAGAAGGTAAAAATCAAGCAGAATCTCCGAGCAGCGCATGGATGAAGCAGATGACAGAGTCCAGTGGACTCAGCACGATCTGAAGCTCGAGAGCATTTTTTGTCGGTAAAAAATAGAAATCAAGCCCGCGAAAACGGAATCGAGGACAGCAGGAGCTCCGATACTGATTAGGGCCATCAGAAGGAAGCAGCACCCAGCTGAGCAACGGATCAAGCAGGGGGGTCCCCGCCCCCACAAACCCCCGCGCCGGATCTCACCCTGCCGAGCTCATCGGCAGCGAACCCCCTAGTTCCCCAGCCCGCAACAAAGCAAAGCGAAGAAGCAGGAGGACTGGAGGAGGAGAGGGGGAATTCGGTCGGGATCGCGCGCGCTCACCGTCCGAGCCCGAAGAGACTCATCGCGCCTCCCGCTCCGCTGCGCCTCCCCTCCCTCGATCCGGCGCGGGGCCGAGCAGCGGAGACGGCGACGGCTGCTGCTGCTGCTGCTGCTGCGACTGGGGGAGGACGAAGAGACCGAGGCGGACTGCGACCTGCGGGGGCGGCGAGCGAGCCAGCCAGCCAGGTGAAATGATTTGGCTCAGCTCGGGGCTCGCCCGCCCGTCAGAGGCCGCGTTGGCCGGCGCGGTGCGCGGCGGCAGGAGGGCCGTCGGATTGGGCGAGCGGACGGCGGGGCGGCGGGCGGAGGCGGCCGGCCTGGCTGGCACCCATGATCGGCGGCCCCACCGGCCCACGCCCACCCCCGAGAGAGAGATTCCCAGGTCAGATCAAGATCTATCTAGGTTTGCGTAGCGTTGCGTCGCAAACCGCGGCCGCGGCCACTGCGATCCACTGTAGCGCAGTCGTGCACGGGCGCACCAGTGCACCACATGGATGGACAACTTTTTCCCCTCCTTCGAATTTTGCTCTGTCGAATGTACTCGCTGCGTAAAAAAAAATACAGCTCTCACCTCCCGAGAAGTCAAATAATTTCAAATTTGATCAACTTTATACAAAATAGTATTAATATTTATATTATAAAATAAGTATTATTAAATTAAATACGTAATATATTTATATACTAAATCTATTTAGAGATATAGATATTAATAATATTTTATATAAATTTAGTCAAACTTAACATTATTTGACTCCTCGAAAAGTAAGAGTTGCATTCTTTTATAAACGGAAGGAGTAATTATTTAAGGATCTTTATTTTTTGCGGATAATTGTTTAAGGAACTTATCTGCACATATATTAGTACTTTAAATCTTGCTTATACCAATATCATCTTTAGAGAAGATCATGTATACAATCTTTAGACGATTTAACAAAATAAAGACTATCAACGGAACAACGTTGACTCGTAGAAATTTATATATTTAAATTTATTCATTGAATAAATGAATGCTACGAGCTGCTAACTTATACATATATAACATAATGTAATATAGTACAACAGTGCATAAGTAGTCCCCTACTTCTAAACTTTAGCTTATAAAAAGCGGTTGTTCGTGAAACAATAACTTTTTCTTCCACATCTGTTTTTCTCCACCATGCCATCAAAAGACCTGTAGCATTGTCAGAGATGGGCTGTAGGGGCGGTTGATATGTGCAACATACTTACTCTTTGTAGCTGGTGCATGTTCGGTGATGTAGATTTGGGTTTGAACGCCAGGCTTCACTATATATGTTGGGTTTAGAGGTAGTTTTTTGGGTGGAAGGCTTCATTATTGGCCACAGTGTGTGATGAGCACCAGCAGATGGCGATGGTGGAAGATCACCAATGAGAAAAAAAAAAAGAAGCGATTGGTGTGATGGAAGCACCGGAGCGTGGGTGGTGCCCTCTCCACCGGAGATGAGTGGAGGTGACTCGCTTTGCTTTGATCAGAGGAAGAGACTCAAGTGTGACCTAACAAATTTAAGAAATTGCCGGCTCAGTTTTCGAAGATGTTCATATGGGTAGGAATCTCATTGTACATATTTCTTTTTTTTATGAAGTACGTCAATTATCTTTGTCTGAGATGCGGGCTATACCCAAATGCAGTCATGGGAAAGGTTGGTGTGTGGAATAATCTTAGTGTATAGCAAGTCTTTTGCTTCGGAAGCATCGTTTGATGATTAGAACATGGAACGCTCTCAGCATTGCATAAACTTTTTTAGGCCAAATTTTGTCCAAACTTGCCACATCAAAATTTTAGCGACTTTCTTATTTGGGCTTCATGTTCAATTCAGCCACCTTATTTGGCACCAGATTTTGACATGACATGGCAAAATTTGGCTTGGCCGAAGCAGAAAAAGAAAAGGCTTCACTTGCATGGGCTAGTAATTCAAAAACAGAATAAATTGCATTCGCTTGAAAATGATCCCGCAAAGCCCAAAATGCCAAGCCCACAGTTACTCTCCATGCCCCCCGCAGAACCATTACTCACAAATGGGCCTGAACAGCCCATCTACTCCTCTCCACGCATCCACCATCCATCCCTCTCCCAAACGCAACCAAACCCTACCCCGGCGCCGCACCTATAAGAGCCCTCTCCACCTTCCCCGCCTCCTCTCGCGCCGCCACTCCCCTCCCGTTCCACTCGCCCAAAACCCTAGCGCTCTCGCCCGCTCGCCGCAGCCGCAGCGAGCGCCTCCTCTTCCTCCGTCAACCATGGCGACCCAGATCAGCAAGAAGAAGAAGGTACACCAGCTCCTCCTAACCCTGTCACCACCCCCCGTCCCCCTCTGCTTCGATGGATCTGACAGGTGTGATTGTGTACGCAGTTCGTCAGCGATGGTGTGTTCTACGCGGAGCTGAACGAGATGCTGACGCGGGAGCTCGCGGAGGACGGCTACTCCGGCGTGGAGGTGCGCGTCACCCCGATGCGCACGGAGATCATCATCCGCGCCACGCGCACCCAGAACGTGCTCGGCGAGAAGGGCCGCAGGATCAGGGAGCTCACCTCCGTCGTCCAGAAGCGGTTCAACTTCCCCGAGAACGGCGTCGAGCTCTACGCGGAGAAGGTCGTCAACCGCGGCCTCTGCGCCATCGCCCAGGCCGAGTCCCTCCGCTACAAGCTCCTTGGAGGCCTCGCCGTCCGCAGGTATAGCATGATGAAATCCTTCCTCTTGGTACCTGCTGGCTGTGTTATTTACTGATTGGCATGCTGTTGGTAGATATGTAATTTGCGTAAGATACTGCTCCGAATAGTATATGGATGATGCGCAAATTTTGTGCTTCTGCTAGCGAGATTTTAGCCGCAGATGCTTAATTTTGGAAATTGAAGTTGGTGACCTGTTAATTGGTTTGTATTCTTGTTAAGTGGATTGCTAGTTGTGAAAAATGTGATGATTAGAATTATTGCACCATCGATTTATGTTCTGCCTTCAGTTCTTGTTGGTGGGATATTGTACTGGTGCAGAAAGGAAATGCTGCTCTTTGAAGTGGCGGCGGCCAGACAACCGTTGAGACAGATCCACAGATAAACGACTAATCTCCTGTTGTTTGTCTACTAAATCTGTCTCACATTTCTTCAGTTCCCTTGAGCTAATAGTTTAGAATTTGAGGCTATAACTTGTTTGACTTAAATAGTCTTAAGTGTGCTGTAATTAAGTTCATGGTTCATAGTTTGTACTGACCTTGTTACAAAATCAGTTGCATCATTTATCATGTTCTGGTAGTAGTGTGTATGGTGCATATATATATATATTTTAAGATTCTTCATGTTTGCACCTGTATTAGTTGTGTCCCGCCTTCTTTTATGATAGTGGGAAGTTATGCTGGTGCACAGAGGAAATGCTGCTCTTGTAGTAGCGGCGGCCAGACAACTGTTGAGAGATAGATCCACAGATGAACATTCTTTCTGCTGTTTGTCTACTAATTCTATCTCACATTCTTTGTGACATGAATGTTAATCATAGGTTTCTCTACTGTTTGAATTGAACTATACAATTTACTAGTTAGTTTGAGTAGCTAGTTCTAAACTTGTTGTGGATTTATGAAATGATGCTATAATTCTTTTTAATATGTCATTCTTCATCCATGTGTGAAATGTCCCAAGGTTTCTCCTTGGTTTATATTGTGCTTATGCTTTTTGTGTACTAACAAGATTGTTTACTTGGCAGGGCTTGCTATGGTGTTCTTCGCTTTGTTATGGAGAGTGGGGCTAAGGGTTGTGAGGTGACTTGTTCTTTTGTACTTATGTGTAAATATGTTCATGTTTCTGATATTTGGTGAATGTATCTCAAAAGTTGTATGCATTCTGGTGTAGGTCATTGTGAGTGGAAAGCTCAGGGCCCAAAGAGCCAAGTCCATGAAGTTCAAGGATGGCTACATGATCTCTTCTGGTCAGCCAGTGAACGAGTACATTGACTCTGCTGTCAGACACGTCCTTCTCAGACAGGTTTGTGTGCTGTACCACCTTTGTGCTCTCTATTCAGTTTCTGGTCAGGCAGTACCATTTAGCGTGCTGGAGTTCTGGTCAGATAAAACTGATTAAATGTTCTGTTTCTCAAATTGTGTCGTCGATGTGTGTTGTGCAGGGTGTTCTTGGCATCAAGGTTAAGATCATGCTCGACTGGGACCCTAAGGGCAAGTTTGGCCCAATCACCCCGCTGCCGGACCTGGTGACCATCCATGCCCCCAAGGAGGAGGATGAGCTGCGCCCTCCTGTCCTGGTCCCAGAGCTGTAAGCTCCCAACATAGTCCGTGAAATGGCAGTTTGAGCAGTCCTAGCTAGGTTTCTATCTTATGATAAGGGCAGTGCAAAGAAACTTGGTTACCTTAAGCTTTGTGGACAGAGGCTATGTATTGGTTCCGTGTTACTTTTGTTTAAGCTAAGTTTTGCCGAGACAAGCTACCTTGATATGTACTGGATGCGAAATTATGGTTCCTTATTCTCAGTGCTCCGGCGTGTTTATTCCTTCGTCAATCTTACTCAGCCCTTTACACCTCTTTTTTCTAAGGTAATTTGGGGTAATATGGATCAGATGCGAGAATGTTGAGCACGTCCTCGGCTAGGTGCTTATCATAATTCTGGTTTTAGTTTACCGTTCGTTGTCGAACATTGCTTGTAAACAGTACTTGCGCCTTCGGCAGCATCTTGTGCGTTTGGTAGCAAACATTGGCTGATGGATCGACATTGCTTTTTTCCCCCGGTGGAGCAGCTGGTCTGTAAAATTTTAGGCCTTGCTCATTTTCTGATCTGTAAAAAGGCTCAGAGCTCTCACTGTACGAAGCTATCATAACCTCATACGCAATACAGAAACTTTGTATACTGTAGTACAAAAATGTGCTCCTTAAAGAACCAGATTTGTACCGGCCCTGGGCGGGGAGGCTTCTGCACTCGATTAACGTTCTCCATGACCGAGGCGAGGCCCGTGACACGGCGGAGAAGAAGCCGCACCATGTTCTTCAGCAGCTGGAGCAGCATCACCCGGAGCATCCACCCTGAGCTTGAACTCGATGTCAAACAGGTGCGGTGGCAGCAGGTACATCCCCAGCAGCGAATGCGGATGGCATCGGATGATGCCACCTTGTTCGGCACCTGGAGCCACCTTGGGTTGAGGACTTGAGGGGTGGCGCCGAGAGCCTGATGGTCCGTCTCCTCAAGCCCGAGGACGAGAAGCCAAGGAACGCCCATGCTGGGATGGATGAGGAATCCCTCATCATCCTAAGCTACGGAGAGGGCCAACAGCCGAGTGGAGATGGTTCCTGCCACGTCCATGGGAAGCAAGCCTTGCCGAGAGCCCGAGACTAGCGTGAGATGCTATCTCGAAGTTCCGTTTAAGGAGCCGTCCGGTTCTCCAGGAATGACTCCATGGAAGGATTCCAGGCCGGAACTGTTAGCTAATTTATACAAGCTCAACTCCCTGGAAGGATTCCTGGTCTCGTTCTGATCTAACCGAACAGCCCTAAGTTTGTTTGTTCCCAAACAAAAACGTGCCACGGATGAAAACAGACAGAAATGCAGCATGCTCTAAGCGTTTCCGACCTGGAGGATGGAACAATACAACCAGGAATCGAGTATGTCAAGGATGACAATTAGCAACCTAACTGCAGTTTCAAGAGTGTCATGTATTCGGTTCTGAAAGGGTTCGCGATGTTCTACTCTCATTCTCACAAGATCCAGATCCTCACGTCTATTTTCCCCCTTTTTTAAAAAAAATAAAAATAAAATCCTCATGTCTATCAACTGTGTAGCGAAAGTGCGGGAATAAACGGCAGTCGACAGCTGACGACACATCCAAATCGAGGAGCTCCGTTTACCAACACTGGCTTTACATTTTCAGTTAATGCCAACATGTTATTCGATAGCAGCATGATGACAACGGAAGGCAGCATTAGACATGAGATTGGCTTCGGAACTCATCAGGAGATACAACTCGTGAAACCCAGTACATACCATCCTACAACTACACCTCCAGAGCACCACACAAGCGAATCAGAACACAAGCGGGACGGTGTCATCTTCAGCAGCTTCCTGTGAATCAGGCAGGTCAGGCAGGTCCGCGCTGATGGAGAATCGTAGCCACCGCTTCTTCTCCACGTACACCAGGCACGGCTGCAGCACGAACCCGACGATCATCGCCATGATGCTTACTGCCATCACCTTGAAGGACGCGAGGGCCATCACCACCACGATCAGGAGAGCAGGAGGGATGATCATCAGGACAGCACCAATGGTGCCCAGAGGGATCTTGTAGGGCCGTGAGGCATTCGGATGGGTCATCCTCAGCTTGATGAAGGCGATGAACTCCAGGATCATGCCGAAACAGTAGAGGTAGTTTTCGGCAGCGATGATCTCCTGGAAGCTCATCCAGGACAGCAAGATCACGCCAAAGGCGGAGAACAGGATGCCGATCAGCGGGGTCCCGTAGCGTGATCTCCTGGCGAAGAACTCAGGGAGCATGCCGCGCTCGGCCATCCCAAGGAGCTGGTAAGAATCGCTGCTCATTTCAGTGAGAAAGTTGCCCATGTTTGACAATGCAGCAGCTCCTTGAATCCATGAGTGCAACCAGATGCCACCAAGAATTCTTGCAATGTCTGAAAAGTACCCATCTGACCACTGCTCCCGAACAACTGGAATTGCTGCTGTGCA
Organism: Panicum hallii; assembly: GCF_002211085.1. NCBI lineage: Eukaryota > Viridiplantae > Streptophyta > Magnoliopsida > Poales > Poaceae > Panicum > Panicum hallii. Next base: position 3,195,301 of record NC_038047.1, on the reverse strand, counting down.
AGTGATCAAAGGGTAGAGGTATCCCCCCACCACTAGAACTAGAGCATAAGAAAGAGCTCTTGGGAGGGTTCTCTTTGGATTCTCGACTTCTCCAGCCAACGTACTGATCGAATCCCAGTAGTTGAGGTTCCAAAACAGTGTGTTCAGATACAATCCCCAATTCACACTCCCCAAGTCCATTTCAAGCCACCTTGAAGGTTCAATCCGGGGAATAGCTATCACTCCCATCACAAAGAATGGAAGGAGAGAGAACACCCCAAGAAAGACTGCCACCCAGCCAACTATGGTCAGACCTCTGTAGTTCATGTATGTAAGTGCAACTGTGAGGATAAGCACCGCCAAGGTCCTTGGGAGCCCACCTCCAAGAGCTGGAACACTGGACTTGACATAGTCAAGAAAGAGGACTGGATATAGAGCATTGTCTATGACACCACTGAGCCACTTCGCCCAGCCTTGCTGAAAACCCCAGAAGGGGCCAAGAGCAGAAGAGACCCAGACAACATAACCACCATTCTCTGGGAACATGGTGCCCATCTCTGCAGTGATTAGAGCTTCTGGAATGCTCCATATAAGCGCAAACACAAGAAAGCCCACAATTGCTAGCAGTGGTCCAGCAGCCTTGACACTATCCTCAATCCCAAAGGGCCCCCCAGAAACCTCATAGAATATGAGGAAGATGAGGGGAACCATGGAAACCTTGGGAATGCCATGGCCTCCCTTGCGCTCGTCGCCCTCATTGACACTGTTGTACTTGAAATCAAGACGATCCCCCATTGGAAGACAGGCTGAATTTGAACGTGTTATTGCTGTGTTCCTCAATTTCTGCAATCGGAAAGCCAGGCAATCAGTAATATGCAAGGCATAAGGTTGTTGCTTGTTCCAACATGCAAGATGGACATTTCACATAAGTAATGATATGTGGAAAAATTGATGCATTTCATTTCTGTATTCCGCATGCGAGTACTTTCTTATTTATACATTATACAATACTCAGAAATATCATGCTTTTATGGTATGTTCACTGGGAACAATGGGGCACTAGTAATAGTCAGAGTGTAAGCCTTAAGAAAAATCAAATTACTATTTTGGACACTGCAGAAAAATATGCTCACTCAGTAGAACCAATAGCGACACAACATTCCATCAAAGATAAACAATGATAATAAATATCTAAATGAAATAATGATCACAAGAAACTAATATTAGTTTCGAATTTCTACAAAGTAAAGAGGTTGATTTGGCCTAGTATTAACAGGCTTGGTCGAGATATTATTAGATTGTATCAATCATATTTAGACTCACTGTTGCATAGTTCAGGTGAAGGATCCTAGCAAATTTGATATGTCCTGAAGACTGAAGGTCAGTTGAAACAATGTGCATGTGCTCAAGAAATTAGGCTGTGATTCTATTATGGGTTCCACAGCCGGAAATAAAAGGTGGTTGATGTGTAAAATTTCTGGGATAGAGCAGAATGACAAAGGGCAGTGTCAAAAGGGAAGTTGATATGCAAATTATATTGAGTGTGACGAATGAGACTCTACAGCATGGTAAACAGAATGTCCCAGCCAAAGAAATTAAGGCTACCTCGAACGGGAGTTTCATTCGCATTAATTTATAGTGCCATGTTAGCATTTGTGATGATGTGACAAAGAAATAATGCAGAGAGAGGGAGAAGAGAGGGGTTTCATCTAGATGAAGCCACATGGGCATTATGCAACAACATTTACAGTCTTCCATGTGTTATCCATGAAACAAAAAAAAAATGAAACAATGCATTCTAGTCAACAATTTCAACAATCAACCAAATGCGTGTATGCTTGTGTGGCACTCTTGGAAACACAAATACGAAACCTCCCAATAGGACTGGCCTAGAAAGTAGAAACTAAAAGTGAGAGAAACCAAGAATCTCTACTACATTAATAAGTACAGTAATGAATGCCAAGCTTCGCTGGCGCAGAGAATTAATTGTGTCCACAACTCACTACGGCGTCCCGCACGACTTGGCAAACTGGGAGGATGTGAAGAAACACAGTTTACTATACTTGGCGCAGAAGGTTTAATTTAGCTGGGATGAAGACTGTTGACTTTGCGGGAATCATGGGGGTTAGAAGCGTGGAACTGCAACCGCTTTCTCCCCAACGCAAAGCCGGAATCCAGAAGGCGCTCGCTTCTGTTCACAAAAGTGACGCATTGAAGCAAGAAGAAGCAGCGCTGCATCTTCCGACCAGACTTTGCGCGGAGGCAATGAAGCAGCTGCGAGGAAACGGAAGCCAAAACGGCACCGGATCAGGGGTCGGCGCTGGGCCCGATGCGGCCGGTCGCGCTGGGATCGACCGGGGAGGCGCTGTGCATCGCACGAGGCAGCTCGATCGGGATCGGGGAGTACTGTACTGGAGGAGGAGGAGGCACGATCTGGGGCGGGAGCCTGGAACCACTACGAATTGCGGCTGGGATTTTGTTCCAGCGGGTAACAACCACGCAGGAGAAGGTAGCAGCGGCAGCGGAATCGGACAGAGAGAGGGGTCGATCATGAGTTCGGACATGCTCACCATCTAGCGCCGGGCGGCGGCCCGCATCGGATCTCCGCCCGCCCCGCCCCTCCCCTCCGACGGCCCGCGAAGGCGCCTCCCCCTCTCCTCCTCCTCTTGGTCCCGGGACGGACGCCGAGCAGGGGGGGGTCTGGGGGGAGAGAGAGGGCGGCGAGGCGGAGGCGGGGGCAGGGAGAAGTAGGCAGCAGTAGTAGCCTGGGCCCACGAGTCAGACGGGGACGTGAGGGGAGACGGCTTTTATTTCAGTATTTCATTATTGTTTTATCGCGAAATGTTCGGGCATGCGCACGGCGGCCGGCTGATGGCTCGCCGCGCCGTCGGGGCTTCAAGCCAACTAGCCAAGCACAGCTGCGCGTCATGCACGCGCGCGCGCACACGTGGTTCCGTGCGCCTCCGGCTGGTGACCTGGCGAGCCGTGTGGGTGCCAACGTGTCATCCCATGCCACAGCCGTATGGGTAGGAGTAGGGCAGAGCCCAGCAGAGCGGAAATGGGCACACCGCCCGGAGTAGAGAATCTGTCGCACGCGGGCCGCGTGGGGGCGTGCATGGTCTGCGCTAGCCACGGCCCAAGTCCACGTCGCTCTCCTAATCTTTTCTCTTTTTCCCCTTTTCTTTAGCAAATTCACTTTTTCCTTTTTTATTGAGAAAGTCTCTCTCTCGCTCTCTTCATTTTTTTCGCAAGACTCTCTCATTTTTTTCTGAGAGAGGACTCTCTCCTTTTTCTTGACTGTGTGTGAGGGAGTCCGAGACAATGATGAGTTAGCGAATGAGGAGGCCCATCTCGTTATCATCGAAGGAGCCCAGCCCAGGGTCGATCAAAGGTGCTACTTGGGCCGTCTCGCTCACTCCACCACGCGCACAGTGCACCAGAATCATGCATGCGCCCGTGCCCACTTCTTCTGGCCTCATGCTCGACGTTTGCTTTTGCATGTCTGCCCGTCTTACAAAACATGCGCAGCCAAAAGTTGACATAAACTCCTTCGGAAAAAATGACATAAACGTGAAAATGCCAAGAATCTGACGGATTATTACTTCTGTGTCAAATTGCACTGAAATGGGCGACCAAGATTATAAAGGAAACCCACGACAACCATCACTGGGCCCAAGTTCATTTGAAACCACTAGAAAACTGAATTCAAATCCCCTTTCGAAAATATCTTTCTGTTACCTAGATAATTGTCTAAGGGCCAGTACATTGCTACATATTGTCTCGTATAGTTTCATGTAGAATTTATAGTAATATGGAGGAGAGAAGGGGAGAAGAGAGAAACTGCCACATGAGCTTAAGGACTATAACATCGTTTTCTATTGTACGAGTTTTTATTATTGTCGGTACATACAAATAGGGGTACCTCCTCCTAATGTATCCAGCCCGAGGGGTGCGAGGTTATCCGTAACTTCGCACTAAGCTTCTGGGCGACAGGGCGTAATGCCCGGGCCTGACAACTGGGGGCACTGTCTCCGGACCCCCCCTCCCCCCGTTCTAGCAGGTCCGGTACCTCCGCGTGCTCGCAAGGACGAAGGGCTCAGGAACGGCTACCACAAGCTCGGACAACCGCGGGATGGTCTTGGGCCCCCACGTGTTGAAGCCGGACCCCCAGGGGGCCTGAGCGCCTGGGCCAGCCAGGCGGGACCGGACCTCCCATCCCACTGGGGAGGAGGTCCGGTGCCGCCACGTGCGTCTAAGGAAGCGGCCGCTAAACCAGGCCAGCACCACCACGTGTCCGGTGGATTCCAGCCTTCTGTGAGAAGCCAGCCCAACTACCACATTAAATGCGGGTGGTTGGGGTGCGTGTACCCAGGAAAGGGCATGGGCTGCCCTCTAACACGTTGGGCAGGTATGAGTGACATCACAGTAAGCCCGCTAGTTACCGAGGCGGCGTGTCACATCACAGCGCTGCGTGCATGGGCGAGGGACGTATGGTCACATCACAACGCCGCGCGCGTGGGCGAAGAGTTATTATGATCTGCTGCAGGAAGGCCACAACGTGCGCTGCTACAGTGCGCAAAGGCTACATCACGGCAGGTGAGTATAGCCCCTTCGCCTATCAATGGAAGCTGACTCTACGTCGACAGAATGACTCCCTCTACGCATGTCAGCAGCAGCAGACCCTATGCTAGCAAGACGGCACAAAATCATATACAGACGGAGGATACGCATGGAGGCTGATAAGCAAGATCTTCGTATCTGAGGCATTTAAGGCTCCAATGTGTACGTTATTTAATATATCGCCGGGTCCACCTGTCGGGGCCCCGCTTAGGGTACGCGCTCCCCTTGAGCCTATAAAAGGGAGAGCGCGCACGTTAGAACACAGGTCTTACACGGACACAAAAACACACACACAAAGGTTCACACTCACTTAGGGTGAGCAGTTCCTCCTCCAAACTTACAAGCAATACATCTCACAGTGGACGTAGGGTATTACGATCCGGCGGCCTGAACCACTCTAAACCCATGTGTGCTACTCGTGTTCATACGCCTCTAGATCGAGCATTCCTAGACTACCCCCAAACTCATCCTAAGTTAGGATTAGGCTGGTGCATTCCGCCCCCTGGCTGGAGAAATCCTCCGACCGTTATCATGATATTTATAATATTCTTTTTTTATTACACAAATTGAGGGATATGGTATTGTCAGTGCCACGGGAACACGAGTCCCGCAGCCCTAGACAAATTAAGAATAAGTGGGCTAAAAGTCTCTCTTGGCCCATTAACATTAACGGGCCAAAATGAGGCGCCTTCTAGAGGACCTAAAACCGTGGAAGGCCAGACACCTCCCTGGAAGGGGGCGGTTCCTTCACGGTGAAGGAATCGCCTGACGGCGTATTCAATATACCCGCCCTACTGCAACCGGGCGAGCTCCGTGGGCGGCGCGCCTTCCCTGTAAAACCGCATGATTACGGGGGAGGCGTACTCTCAGAAGGCACGGTGACCGGGACATAGGGAGCCTCCCGTCCGGATCACGTCGCGTCGTCTGGCGATAGACGGTGGGGTGGCCCCCACCACTCACACCTCACATCGTGGCGGATAGACATAGGAAAGGATGCCTGCGGTCCTGGGCAACACACAGAGAACCCAGGCGATGCACAAAGCCTGGGAGAGATCCTGAGGCATCCCGTGGTTCCTTGAGGAGGATCCTGGGTGACGACAGTTCTAGTCCACGGCGCAGGACCCTGCCCGGCGGGCGGGCGCCACTTGCAGGCCGATGCCCTTCATCATGCACCGCATTCACACTTAAAGCGATAAGTCTCTTCCTAGAGCCCACAGGGGAGGCTATAAAATACGATAGACGGGCAATGTGTAAGGGGGTGGATAAAAAAACTCCAAATTCATATTCAACTGAATACCAGCACCAGCTCCACACAGGACGGACGTAGAGTGTTATGTTCACAGCAGTCTGAACCTGTCTAAACCCCCTATGTTTTCTGATCGTCACGCGATCGAAATCCTACCGCGTGTTATGTACCTGGCCGAATCTCTAATGGGTTCCCATAAATTTTTATTGTGCTACTCACCCACCTACAGGTATTATTATAAAATCATAAAAATAACGTATCATATGTATGAGAATGTTTATTACATGACTCCAATGTACTCGCCCTAATCAAATAATCTGTTTCTTACAAATGAATATACTGTTAGTGTCCAGTAATTAATACACTGCTCAAATAAACTGCTATCTATCTGTTGGGTAAAAATGAAAAGATTGGCTCTCTTCTGTTACTTGATTTGGGAAGAAGCGGATTTCTCAGGGGGCGTTGTTGTGAAAACTTCAATCCTGTACCTTGAACCGTGATCCGACGGCTCTCCCGCCCATCCTTATCGTTTCTCCCTCATCCCCTCCGCTGCTGGCCCAGCGCCGCCGACGCGCGCCTCACCCCAAGCTCTCCGGGACCGGGAGCAATGCGAGGCTCCCGCCCGGGCGGGGCCGCTCCGGCGTGCTTGGCCCGGAGCTCCAGCTCCGGCTTCCACGCCATGATCTGGTATGACCTGCTCAAATTTTGCCCCTTTTTTTTTCCTGCTCCCTACGGTTTCCCTCGTTCAAAGCAAGAGATCTCGCAGGCCGGCGACAGCGATCAATCCGAGTCGGATCGGCCTCCCCTCCGTCCGAGCAGCCCGGCGGCGGCCGTTCCGCTCCGGCGACAGGGCCACGCGAGGTGATTGATTGATTGATTGAATTGCCCGCGCAATCGAGAGGATCCGTCAGCCACGCGGCCATTTCCCTTTGACAAGTTCCTTCGTTTCCGCTTCCCAGGGATTTGCTACGCGAGCCAGGCGGTCGAGCTGCTGCCGGCCCTGTGCCCCGAGATCGTCGTCCGGGACGCGCGGCTCGAGGACTGCTGGGAAGTGGCGGACACCCACTGCGGCTCGTTCTTTCCTGGGTACAAGTTCCCGCTGGACCTCGTCCTGCGGATCGACCGCTACATTGCCCTGCTGTCTGGATTCACAGTCCCGCCCGGGTGCATGAGGACGTGCCTTGTCGCGGTCAATTCTAATTCTGTAAATAATACCTTCGATGTTGAGTGTGGAGATGCTGGGGATGCCCATTTTCAGAAGTACGCTCTGAGTAGAGGCTCCATAGCTGGCATCCTTACGGTTGACACCGTGGCGGACTATCTTCCGAGGAGGGGACACCTGAAGCAGAGAAGGTATGTATTTAGTTACTGAATATATATAAATCGAATTTCCTCTGATCTATTTCTTCAGACTGTCAAGATAGAAGGATGCAAAAGCTATAAATTTTGCGGTAGGGCTTGCCTCCTCAATATCGTTACTTACTTTTCTGAAGCTTGCCTATTTATCATTGCTGGTTATACACATCTGCCTTGTCCAACTTGCTCAAAGAAAATCAATCACTCCACCATTTAAGGTTTCCTAATGTATACTTAGTATAATTGGCAAGCAATGAAGTGTCGACACGACATATGATGATTGAATGTCAGAAAGCGGTCATAATACTGAAATGTGCCCTTCCTGATCCCGGGGGGGGGGGGGGGTATAGAATAGTAGAATCTAGAGAAGGAAACATGTATAACTCGATCTGTTCGTGGAAGAGAAGAGACCAACAATATGTGTCACAAACTTAATTTCATAGGCAATTGGGCAGTAACTTAGATTGCATTCTGCTCTCGATCTTCATTGAAGGCCAGAAAACAAAATTAGTTATGATCAAATATTGCAAAATATGGGAATGCTTAAATGCATCATTGGATTTTCAGAAGTTGAAAATACATCACAAACCAAAGATACGATAGTACTGTACTATAGCCTTTGTACTTGCATGCATCAGAGACAAAATGTGCTCTGCCAAACTAGTTTTACATTAAACTTGCCAAACTAGTTTAAGACAATATAGATGGGTTTTGCAAATTTTGCTCTAACTAGAAAAAGGCTAACTGTCTATTCTGTTTTACAAAACAAACACAATGTGCTTCTTTGCGTGACATAATGAATGATGGTTGAAGGCGTTTTCTTGACCCATCATAGGCAAGGACACTCCCATAAAGCTTGTAAGAAGCTTTATTCTGTAAAAGGGTGGGATGCAGGCCCTTAATTCTGTAACATTCTGGGGTTCTTTTCCCCTTTTTCTTCTTAATATATTGATGCGCAGCTCTCCTGCGCGTTCGAGGAAAAAAATGGTATAAGGGCGGATCAAAAGCCGCAGACCATCATACTCAAGTATACCCCAAAAAATCAAACACGCAAAACAGCGTGGGCACCACAGAGTAGATGGCAAACTTCAATTGTGATCTTGATTTTTGATTTGATTAGGTTTAGAGGCGAAACATCATGCGCAGCACTCCCATAGTATTCTATTAAGACTCTCTTGCAATTTCATCTACAAAGCAAGCTCTACAAATGGTACAGCTGTTTTTGAAAAATTGAACTACATAAATCAAGATATAAATTGTTCTTGATCCTACTCTGACTGCTGCTTATCTCAAGAAAGTCTTCTGATTTTTCCCCTCTCGAACATTAAGAACTCCATATCAGGAGTACCTAGGTACAAGGGCGGATCAAAAGCCGCAGACCATCACACTCAAGTATACCCAAAAAAAAATCAAACACGCAAAACAGCGTGGGCACCACAGAGTAGGTGGCAAACTTCAATTGTGATCTTGATTTTTGATTTGATTAGGCTTAGAGGCGAAACCATGTGTTTTTTCACCTTCAATTTTCTTTGGTGAATTAAGGGTAACGGTATTAAATTTGATAAGTTATGTGGAAACAAAAAGGAAGATCTGATTTGGTTACTGAAACTAACATAGTTTAAACAAACACTTCCCAACTGAGGCAAGAACAGAAAACTCGAGCGTAAAGTGCCTGTACTGAAAGTCTTTCAACACAACATAAGTTTTATTTAATTTCGACAAATTATTGTTTCTGTTCAATATTACCCTAATTAAATCGTAGGGCGTATATAGAGTGCTGAAAGCTCTGATAAAAGGTGGAAACTGAGGAAGGGAATTTCTAGCAGCCTTGCCTTGCTTATTTTACAAGGAGGCTGATTTGAACCTAGGACCTCCCACATTTAGTTTGTAGCTACAGGAGGAAGTATAACCTAGTTTACATAAACTTGAGTGCATGAAATTCTTGGCTCGGCATATGTGTTGTTCGTATCTTCTAGGAAGTTTGAGGGCATGAAACAACCACAATTACTCAAGTCACTTCACATTCTGAAACAACCTTTGTCTACTTTTGGCTATAGTATGCAGTGAACAAGTTATATTTACTTGGTTACAAGTCAACTCATACTGTTGGTTGAGCTATGCTTCAGTCTGTATGGGATTTCAAAAGATGTTCCATTTTCCCTTTCAATGATATTGTTTTAAACATGCAGGCACAAGTATTCTCCCCTTAAAAGCTTCTCAATGTCAATTCCAACTTTTGCAGAACAGGTATTGCGTATATAGCAAACGTCGCGGTGCGAAAGGAGGAACGGCGGAAAGGAATCGCTAAAATGTTGGTCCAAGAAGCAGAGGCACGGGCAAGGAGTTGGGGATGCCGGTCCATGGCATTGCACTGTGATGTAAACAACATAGCTGCCCTGCGCCTGTACAAAAACCAAGGCTTCAAATGCATCCGTGTACCGGAAGGGGCTAGATGGCCCGAGCCCAAGATAGTTGAAGGAGTGCGATACAGCTTCATGATGAAGCTAGTGCCCAAGACTTGAGCCGTGTAAGTTATGATCATCAGGAATAGAAAAGGTTTTAAGTTTGTAGATTCTGCACAGATGACAGATGCACCATTCACATGTACAGCAGTTGGTATACAGTCGTGGCTACTTTGTAAATGGTATATATCAGCTACGTGATGCACCATTCACATGTAAAGAGGGATTGGATTGCCATATTAATTTGGGTATCCTGTCTCCAACGGGAGACTCTAAACCGTTCTCTACCCTGTATATAGAGAAGATTCCGTTCTCTAAATGATTCTCTAAAATAGAGAACGCTACAGGTTTCCTCTATATATAGAGATTCTCTCTCCTCTTCTTTATTTTTTTTTTACGTTTTAAACACTCGATTAAAAATAAAATATGTCCATAGCATTTGAGGTATGATAAATACGTACGTATAAAAATTTGAAATAAAATACGTTTCTAATATAGGGTTTAATGTACAGAGAACGAGATTTAGAGAACGTTGTTGGAGAGAAATGAGATATAGAGGAGAGAATCTTGTAGAGAAGTCTGTAAATGACGGATATAGAGAAGGATACAGAGAACGACGGTTGGAGATAGCCTAAAAGTCCTCTTTTTTAACCTTTGCCAGTGTTGTTTCATGGTTGATCTTATTTTCCCTGCCTGTTCAACAAAAAAATTATTTCCCAGCCTATTTTTTATGCACACACTATATATATATTTATATATAGGACGAGTTTTATCTACACTCGATTGTAGCTACTCTCACTATCAGTATACCACCATGTGTATGTCCATATACTCATTTATCAATATACTAATTCTAAGATACTTCAAAGGGATCTCACTATCAGTATACCACCATGCGTATGTCCATATACTCATTTATCAATATACTAATTCTAAGATAGTTCAAAGGGACATGTACGAAAATTTCAAAGTATCCTTATTTTTAAAATATTATAATTATACATTAGTACCCGTATAGAAAAATAAGTATGTTCATATATTTCATGTATGGTCACGTAAATCACATATGGTCTAGTATAATCACATACACCTTGTACGTACCTTTTGTTGGCTCAGATACGTCCTGCATCATGAGATACACATAAAGGAGTAGCTACAAGCGCGTGTAGAATGGATTTTTCATATATATATATATATATATATATATATATATATATGAGGCTAAAATGCGACAAGCTGCATTCTTTGTACAAAATGCACGCACCCTGCAGTTGCAACCGAGAGACTACATCGATTGCAACTAGGAGATTAGACCAATTGCAACTGGATAGAACTGATGGGCACGAACCAATTGCAACTGGGCACGAACCGGTTGCAACTCAGATAGACCCAGTTGCAACTGGACGTGAACCAGTTGCAATTCAGACAAACCCGATTCCATCTAGATGCGAACTGGTTGCAACTGGATTGTATAAAAAAATCCAATTACAACTGAGAGGGCGGGTGCATCCTCTGTACAAAATGCACCCAGGTGCATTATAAAAAACCAATATATATATATGTGGAAAATTTATTCTACATGCACTTGTAGTTACTTCCACATATGTATCTCATGACTAGGACGTATCAAATCCAACAAAGAGCATGTACGTGAAGTATGTGATCATACTACAACATCTATGGTGGTATATACGTTGGGTATGTGACCATACAATATGTGGACATAGTAATTTTTATATACTACTACTAAGATATAATTATAATATATTTAAAAAATAGGAATACTTTTGAAATTTTTGTATATACTCTTTTGAAGTATCTTAAAATTAGTATATAAACGTACTCAAAGTGATAAATAAGTATGCGGACATACGCACAGTGATATACTGATAAATTGAGAGTAGCTTCGACTTTTTCCCCACCTGTTTCTAACCTGCTGGATTTTCCCCACCTAGCCGGAAGAAGGGACATGATCACATTCCCATGCAAGGGTAATGAGCACCCTGCCGACCTCGCCGTCTTTGTCATCGATGAGAAGCCCCAGGACGTGTACAAGAGAGAAGGCAACCTTAGATGATTCCACTCGATCCATGCATGCTTTGTAGGATGGGGACGCCGGCATCTGATGTGGTCATCACAAAGAGAAGTGATCGATGATATTGAATCTATGCCCACTGTCACGGCACCACTAGCTCGCATCGCAGCAGCAGATTTTTGCGGCAGCCACTTTCAAAAGGTGAGGGAGGGGGTGGATGCATTTGGTGCCGTTCTTTTCGTCCTCTGACCGGCCGGTGCCATTTGGGTGTAGTATGCCAAAGTCTTTCACATCACTACGGCTACGCTTTCGGTCAAGAGAGTATATTATGCATTTACGCATCTGCAAATATGTGGTTAGTTTGAGATTGATTGCAGTAATATGATAACCTTCTTAAAGGCTTCTTGCCTCCAAGCCATCTACTCATATTACACTCCACGAGGTCACCCCCCAGTGTAGTTGAGGAAGATGGTTAAATTGAGGCCAAAAGAAAGGAAAAAACTCTCCAAAGGCTAAACCCAAATTCATAACTACGACCTCAACAGACCGTTGGACCTCAAAATAACTGGCCTAGGTTTGGGATATGAAAAAAATACTCAATAGTTTGTGTATTATGGAGCCCTAAAACGTACGTCTTTATTAACTTTTCCATTCAAATATAAAAGAGGCTTACACTATACTATATTTGTTGTGAGCCGATGCCTATGGAGTATGGTCAATTGGAATCTACTGCGGGTGCAGCTGCTTGATGATTGAACTCCATGCATGCATGGTTTGATCAATCGATTGTTGGATGGGGACGCACGCCAGCAGCGGTCAGATTCTATGCCCACTGTCACAGCTCCAGTAGCTAGCAGCAGCATATTTTCCACACACTTGGCTGGTGCCATTTGAGCATATGCTAGTGTCGGTGTTTAACCGGCTGCCCACCGAGGGCTATGCTCAAAATGGTAAGTTTTAGGTGAGGAGATGCCGAGATCAAGAACTCGAAAGTGTAAGAAACACAAGACTTAGACAGGTTCGGGCCGCACGGAGCGTAACACCCTACGTCCTGTATGGTTTGTATTGCCTTTGATGTAGAATGACCTAATGATCTTCTGTTTTTTGAGAGGGGTCCCTGACCTCCCTTATATATCCGAGAGGCCAGGGTTACAAAGATACTAACCAATATCAGCTGAGGAATCGTAGCAGAACATATCTCGAGTAGATTCCCCCTGTATCGGTTAGCCTTATCTCTTATTTAAACGGAATAAATAAGAGATAAATAAGATGAATAAGAGATAAGACGGACTTAATCTCTTAGACTTCTTTAAACTACGTTATGTGCCCAGCCCGGTGGCCCCGGGTCTGACAAGCCCCCGAGCTCTTCGTAGCTGAGTACTGCAGGCTTATCGAGTACTTTCGAAACAGTCTTCGACTTCTTCTGAAGCTTCGTCTTGAAGTCCTTCTTCGAGTAATTGCTTGGCTGCATTGAAGCTATGAGGTGCTTATGCCCCGAATTTTATTTTTGATATGGTGTGCGATTTGAAAAATCGCACTCCATATGGAGTAGCCACCGAGTCTTAGGTTGAATCGGAGAATCAGGCTGAGGGTCCCATTAGTCTGTAATCCTTCTTATTCTTCAAAGAAATTTGAAAAATAAGTAGTCGATGCCACGTACCCCGCAGCCCCCGAGCCTTAAATCCAAATACCACAAATATGGAGATAAGGATCTAAAAACCGTGGCATTGGTGTTACTCTGGAATTCTGAGAAAAACTCTTCGCCTCTGCATAGTGAAATTAAGCCTCCCGCTGGTTTATTTAACCGTGCGGTGGCTTAGAGTTTCTTCTGCACTCTCAGTCTTCATATGAGTCGTCTTCGAGTAGTTTTACGGCGTCCAGCCCCCGAGCTTACAAGCCAGGAGAGCCGAATGAGTCATGTCGAGTAGTGCGCATCGCCCGGCCCCCGAGCCTGGGAACTAGCGAAACTGCGATGGCACGCCGCGCTGCCTGGAGGGTTGTTGCTAAATCTTGACCTGAAAAAAATGCACATATTATGTAGCATAATGCGAAGATACCGAGTAGTACTCAATAATAATATAAATACATCAAAATTTATTCGGTGTAAAAATTTCGCGTCTTGCTCTTGCTAGGCCATGTAATTTCCCCGGTCAGTTAGCCTGTTACGTTTAAGCACCTGATCCCTGATGGCCGTAGACCATAGCGTAGGGAGCTTAGCCGCATGCACGCGTAGGAGCATAGGCTTACAGAAGAGTCGAGGTTTCACGGATTAAGACGTGTGCTACCCGAGTACTTTAGCAACCGTTAAGAGAAGACAAAGAAGTCGTCATGCGACAAAGAGGATGCGCAGTGCTCAAAGATAGTCGGCGAAGTGTAGCTCTGGAGGGTTTCATGCCCATCGAGAGTCGTACACGGACAAGTAATCGATCATGGTGTAGCCCCCGAGGGTTTCATGCCCGTCGAGAGGCGTACCAAAAAAGGTAGCCGATCTTGTGAAGAACAAGTCGGAAAAAGGTATAAATCACTTAGCTTGATTTGTGGACGAATGTCGACGAAGCCGTGGAGCTCGTTGATGAAGCTGCGATGATTTGTTGATGAAGCTCGACTAGTTGGAACCGATTCCGACTAGTTTTCAAGTCGAGATGAGTAGTTGATGTAGTCGTCGGCGAGCTGCCGATCGTCCTCGCGAAGTCGAAGTAGTCGAACACGTTGCTGCCGCGCGCGGACATTGCGGCACAAGCCGAAGTTGAGCCGGGTCGTCGAGGTCGACGGCCACGGTGCATCGACGCTGCAGCGCAAGGTGAAGTCGAGCTGAGTAGTCGAGATCGATGTAGCCGTTCGCTGAAGAATCCGATCTTGAACTCGATGAATCGATTCGTCGATGCACATGCGTGAAGGTAGCAATCCACCACCTGGTGAACTAGAAAGATGCCATCGAGTTCGCCGGCGGATCTTCGACGCACTCCCCTACCTGTCGGTGTTTAATCGGCTGCCCACCGAGGGATATACCCAATGTGGTAAGTTTTGGGTGAGGAGACGCCGAGATCAAGAACTCGAAGGTGCAAGGAACACAAGACTTAGACAGGTTCGGGCCGCACGGAGCGTAACACCCTACGTCCTGTATGATTTGTATTGCCTTTGATGTAGAATGACCTAATGATCTTCTGTTTTTTGAGAGGGGTCCCTGACCTCCCTTATATATCCGAAAGGCCAGGGTTACAAAGATACTAACCAATACCAGCTGAGGAATCGTACCAGAACATATCTCGAGTAGATTCCCCCTGTATCGGTTAGCCTTATATCTTATTTAAACGAAATAAATAAGAGATAAATAAGATAAATAAGAGATAAGACGGACTTAATCTCTTAGACCTCTTTAAACTACGTTATGTGCCCAGCCCGGTGGCCCCGGGTCTGACACTAGTTCTGTTCCATCTGCTTCTGCTGGCACGCATCCTGATCATTGCTGCGAGATGCTCGTCATCTGATCTTTTTGGGCAACGTACTCAACCATGATAATAACAGAAGCAGCTCAATGTGTGTGGTAGTTTTGTAACAGTTACATGTTTTGAGTTCAAACACTCAACATGCAAATATGCTTGAACAGGGCAGTAATTCATGCACAAATCCATGTTGCATTTGAGAAAAGTGTTTTGAGTAGAAGCTGTACTGTACTGTTGTGTCTTCTGCTGTAGCCTGTAGGCTCAGTGTATGTGGCTGGGAAAACAGTTGCATGTTTGCAAGCTACTGCTCGTGATGAATGCCGCATTGCCTGTGCTGCATGACCTACCATGTGCAATGTCTTGATTGCTACCCTTTCAGTTAATAGTGTCAGTTGGGGGTTAGTTGATGCCTTCAACGCCTTCCATGGCCAAGCAGTTAGCTGCTAACAGATTCACACTGAGTTACCAATGCTTCCTCCTGTTTTTATCACTTCCTTCTGAGAACTTCTAATTCAATAAACTCCAGTACCGCATTAATGAAAAAAATGAGAACTTTTCTGAATAACAAAAAGTAAGAACTATTCTCTTTGTTAATAAATGGCTCATCCATGATGAGCAAATATTCGTTAACAATTTTCGTTCTTTTCCCTGACCTTATTTGTTTGTTAAAAATATGAAAATTCTTATGAGGGCCTCTCTGCAAAACTTTGCCCAATTCCAGGGGCTTCTTCATAATTAAAATTGGAAACAGGGGGTCTGTCACTACGTACTAATTCTAGCGTTGCGCTATATAAAGCAGATCCGATCTGGTCGCCAATCATCGTTACAACCGAGAAGAGACCAGGCCAAAGGAAAACAAATCTTATCTTAAAACTTCGAAGCCATGGGTCTGCAGGTACACGGCTCACTCCATTATCTGTTACGGTCTTGTTATCCATCTAATCATCTTCATGATGTGTTCTTCTTATGATTTGGTTCTGAATTCCCAGTTCCGTTTATATTCTTGCACTGTAACTGACTGTGTCGGTAGGAGCTCCGTTAGATTATCCAGTGAACCGATCTAGACTTGGGAATCCGATACTGCATAGTCTAAATTTCAGTCCAGATTTGTATGCGTAGCCAAGATCTGGTGGATTCAGACAGTGGATTCTGCAGCACTTGGGATTGTAGATGCTTTGCCCTTTGATGAGCTAAGAGTCCAACGGATTTAGGCTGTCCTGGCTCCTGACTCCTGAGCAGCAGCTATTGTTGAGTTTTCGTGATGCCTTTGGATGTAAGATGGGAAATTCCCAGTTAGTTTACATATAGTGGGATCTCTGCATTTTCTATAATTCTGTCGGAAAATAGTGAGGAAGCACGTGGTTCAAAGATTCACATGAAAGATTAACTTGTCAAATAATTTAGCGTAATATTTAATGGTAGCGTTGTCCCGCATAAACATGACCAGTGAGCTGTATCTCTGTTGCAGGAGGAATTTGAGGAGTATGCTGAGAAGGCGAAAACCTTGCCCGACAGCACGAGCAATGAGAACAAGCTGATCCTTTATGGACTCTACAAGCAGGCCACTGTTGGAGATGTGAATACCTGTAAGTACATAATCAGACAGCTATTTTTGTTTTTCCAGTTTCTCTTTGTAAGTTTGTAGTGGATGAAATTCTTAGTTTGCACAAACCCAATTTATTGTAGTGCCATGGTTCAATACTATTCCTAGCATGGATAGTGTGTAACTTTGTGTCATCATAATTCCGCAGAAGTTTGACAATTTAAAGATCCAAATATTGGTGATAATGCAATTTTGAGACTGAACATAAAAGTATAAAAATAAGGGAAAACTCCTATAGCAACCAAACAGAACAATAAACAATAAATTGAATCTATTTGATATAATCTCCTTTTATTTCTTCCTAGGTTTAGAATTTAAATTTCAACAACAGTTTTGGGATGCGTTACGTAGGACATAGAAACAAAAAGTTATGCAAGCTAGTGGATCACCCAACTGCAGTTCCTTATTAGTTATCGGTATCTTGAATCCAATAGTGTTGGATGGGAGAACCAAATGGTGGGGATGTAATAGATGCTAACGCAATCAACTAATATTGAAGCACAGTTTTCTAAGCCCTATTCTGCACCGGCAAGAATAGATGTGCCCTATTCTGCACATCTATTCAGTGAAGAAATTTTGCTGCACTGAGCTGCTGATGAATGATAAACTCATGTTCATAGTGCACATCTATTCAATGCTTCAATTCATTTACATGCATATTTTTTTGGCTTTCTATGCAAAATAGGTGACGCAATGATAGTCTAGATCTTATTTATACAGATTCATGGCCATGTTTCACTTGTAACTAAGTCACAATTATGCTCCACCTGTGTTGTAATAAATGAAGTTCTAGTCAGTTCTACATCTGAATTTAATCTGCTGCTATTAACACCTCACAGGATGGTGACACTGTCTCGCAGCACTTAGTCTCTTATTGTCATTGTGTTCTTTGTATATCTTTTGTGTTTACGGCAATACTTCTTCAGTTCTTCATCACAACTGTGCTTACATGTTTGTTTATTAATCAATTTCTGAAGCTCGTCCTGGCATATTCAACCAGAGGGAAAGGGCCAAGTGGGATGCATGGAAGGCTGTTGAAGGTTCATATACTTATCTGAGCCTTGTATTTTGGGCAACTTAAATTTTGTTGTCTACCACAATACTAGTGTTTTACAAGAGCACATATATTTAGTAGTAGCATAAGATCGAATGTAGTAATTGCTAAAACTTTGCGATGTTTGCAGGAAAATCCAAGGAAGAGGCAATGAGTGACTACATCACCAAGGTGAAGCAGCTCCAGGAGGAGGCTGCTAGCTCTTAAGTCTCTTAATTGTGACTACATCACCAATGAGTGACCACATCACCAAACAGCTCAGATGAACTCCTATGCCATCTGACGATGAAAACTAGGTCATTTGATCCACTGGGGATGTGAAACATGTACCTGTTTATGTATTGTTTGCCTAAGTTTTCCATCCATCCATCTATCCGTGAAGACTTTTAATCTTCTGTTTTTATGATATCTGCCTGTGTGATACTGAGTTGCATAGTTTACTGGTTTGCAAACAAGTTTGTTTCTGATACAAATCTAAGCAGACAAAATAACAGTAGGGAAGTCTGCCGAAGTTAAAATCATAAGAGCAAAACTACTGATTAGAAGCAAAACAATGAGCTTAATCTAACTATATATTAGGTTCGTAGCACTGTAATGATCATATACTCCTGTGGGTATGTTCTTCTATACATGCTTTTTTTTTTCTCATCTGGCATACTGAATGCCAAGAAACAAGACACTGCCCTGTAAAGCATGACATGTTCAGAAGTATTCATATCCCCAAGCTTTCCCGCCGGAGAAGAGGTTGAGGCAGAGCACGCACGCGACCAGCAGCACAGCTGGGATCCACCAGCTGCCGCCGCCGTCGGAGAACATGGCGCACAGCACCAGGCACAGCAGCAGCAGCATGTAGAAACCCAGCCCGGTGCCGCCGCCGCCGCCACCGCCCCACTCACCACCGAAGCCGCCGCCGCCGTACCCTCTGTCCGGCCGGTAGTAGTATATGCCGGTGAAGTAGGCCGCCACCAGCAGGAGGAGCGCGGTGAGCATGATGTTCTGGATCAGGAACATGACCACCACCAGCGCCACGGGCACCAGCACCACCTCGCTCCGGCTGCCGGCGACGCCCAGGGCGAGCAGCAGCAGCCCGGCGCCGAGGACCAGGAGCACGGCGTTGTCCGTCACCGTCTCCTGCACCTCGGCCACCTGCTCGTACCACCCCATCAGGGTCTCCTGGCAGATGACCCACCCCAGGGCCACCACGATGAGGAGCGGCACCACCGGCGACGGCCCCCGGCTCGCCGCCCACGCCGGCGACCCGCCCGGGCTTCCCCAGTAGCTCATGATCACTACCTCTACTGTTCTACTGATGTATCTGAAGATGATTTTTTTTTTTTGCTGACCTATGCAACAGCAGATTTACTTGTTGCCAATGGCAATGCAAGCCTGATCAGTCCTGGTATATATGGATGCATGCTCATCCTGTTCCAACTAATTTTAACCACCTGCTTTTTGTATATGTAAAGCTGATGTGTATCTGTCTGGATTGTAGTTAGGGCAGGAGCCAACTTTGATCTGGTAGATGAGCTGATCTCAGAGAAAGATGACACAGAAGACAAGGACTTGCAGGTCAGGTCATTCTCATGCTTAAGTCACAATCCCAAAATAAACTAGGGCTTAATGAGGAAAATGTTCTTTTTATCAACTCCATTAAGACATAAAAGCCGATTGAGTAACTGAAAACGATGGCTGATATCATAAGCCGGACCATGGATCACTTCAACCACAAAAACTGTCAAACCATAGTGGGAGTAGTTATGAGCCTCAGTACAATCACCTTTATTGTAATGTAAGGTAGTGATGAAGCTGACATTGTCGATCACGAGGGAAAATTACGGCTTGTTCAGATTGTCCGCAAAGTTCAGTGAATTATAGCACATCATTTTCTACAGGTCATAAAAAAAGATGATTCTGCTGTAGGTTCTAGAATCTGTGCATGACGATGTATAGATCTTTGAAGTTTGGATTGGACCTTGAGTAGCAGAAACCTTTTGCAAAAATTCTCTATGCTGAGGAGAGCAGCATGACAATGGAAGCATTTCTGCAAAGTGGGCTGTCTTTTGGTAATTAAATTGATTAACTGTCTAAAGAACAGTGAGTGAAGATTAGACTAGCCAATAACCCCATTCATAGTATATTTCCTTTCCCTTTGATATATGGTTTCACTCGGTGTTTCGTGAGATGGAGTACAGCAGCAGTCAGCTGAGCTTCATGTGCACAGCAAAAATTTTGGTTCTGAAGAATGAACAGCCTATTGCAGGCCATACACAAGAAGAGCCCCTACTCCAGCGATGCCGATTACCAAACTTATGATCACTGCAATAGGCGGCAGGGCACCACCGATGGCCTTCCCCGTGGCCGCATCGTACCTGGCAAATCGCTTCTTTGGCGCATTGCATTGTGGGCAACCGTAGTCATCAGGCTGCAAACATACAGAACATGGTTAAAATTCATCAGAAGAAAACTAAAATACAGTTAATTAGACAAAGTGAAAGAAAAGTAAACACTAATTATGTTATTGATTTAGGGAGAGCTATGCATTTGTTACCTGTTCTTCAAAAGGCTTGGGTAGGAAGTATATGTATCCACAATCAAGGCAGATGTGAGTTGCTCTCTCCTGGAAGAAAAAAGGGGTATTTGCAGTTTATAACATACATGCTGAGGCTTCAAGCTGAAGGAGGAAAACAAAGTAGCTAAGGCTATCTTGATCTTGCCTTTTGTGATTCAGTCAACTTCCGTCCAAACCGGGGCGGTGCCGGCCTCTTCGGTAGACGCTTCACATCAACATCGGCGCCTCCCCTGAGATCACTCAAAATGAGACTTTGGGTAACATATACATACAAGAAGAGTCCAAAGTAAACTCCAGGACAATCATGTCACTCAAATTTAGTAATATCAGAAGTCGCATCGCAGCCATACGGTCATATGCCTACCTGCTCACTACAAAGTAGACAGAGTCTGGCTTTGCTTGGATGGCTGTCTTGGTGAACCCCAGCTTGTCTGCAGGCCACAGCTCATCTCCGAAGAAGCTGCTTGTGTACAGCACCTGGTCACCGACTTTCAGACCGGCTCTTGCTGCATTTCCTCCAGACTCCACAGACTAACCCAAGACCAAAACCAATAGTCACTAGTCAGTAGCTGCAACACCAATCTGAATTTGCAATTTCAGTCAATCATACTGAACATGTTGTTTACACTAGATCTTTAGCTTAAAATCATTTCCAAACATTTTGATCACATAGTTTCTCTCTGAAATTTCCATATTCTTGGAAACATCAATTCAGTGCCGAAACTGAAATTTCCAATGGAGGATCATGCCCGGGAGACAAGAACATGAGCTATTCGTGTAATGGAATCAAGGAAAACGCGAGAGAAGAGAGGACTGACAGTGATGACGACGCCACCGCCGGGCTTCTGGCCCAGGGCCAGTCCGAGCGGCTTGTCGACCTCCACCTCGATGTTCTTGGCGGCGGTCGACCGCGCGTTCACCCGCAGCAGCCGCCTCCGCCCGCCGCCTTTCCGGTGGCCGGCCGCCCACCTCGTGTCCACCAGCGACACCCCATGGAAGCCACCGGTCTTCTGCACCATAAGGACATCAGCAATGGCTGCGATCACAGGAAACAAACCAAACGGCAAGAACTGATGCATTCCTACTCACAGTTGATGCCGAGATGACGGAAGGAGGTGCCTGCCGCTGAGCTCTGACAATGGAGCTGCGGTTGGGGAGGGAAGGGGCAGCCACGGAGGAGAGCGTGGCAGCCATGGTGTGGGGCTGCGAGGATGGCGGCAGGGGATGGCTGCCATTAGGTTGGAGGTCAGGACATGCTATCTGTGGCTAAGGCAAGAGTGGTGCTCGTGGCATCTGGCCGTGTGGAAACAGTGAGACTGACACTGACATGTGGGGACCCGATGCCTCCACCTCTTTTCTTTTTCCTTTTTTTTTGGCACGAGATGGCATTACAAGTAGGCTACCAAAGAGCACAAGTCACATGGTGGATCAATAACTCTGAATGCTGATTGCAGGAACTGAAGCTACGCATGATGTAAAAGAAATAACTGCAGGATCTAAGGTTCATATCCAAAACACAACTGCGTTTGTTATACGGTACATAAAATTAGATTCATAAATCATCTGATAGCATCCTGGCTAATTCCTGAAACATGTGTCATCCCATCTACGTAACATCTACCACACCCCTATACAGAAGATGCTCATTGAGAGTAATCATCAGACAGGCTCAACCATCATTGTTCACGCTCCCAATGCAGAATTTAGTTGAGTCAGCTGTCAAAAAAAGGTGTAAGAAATCGAACCAAAAGTGAGAACCATATAATAGAACGAAACAGATGATACAACTGAGATGAGAAAAAAAGGGAGAACAAACCTTATTGAAGGCATCTCTTGATGCAGTTGAATCCTCTCCTTTCTTCAGAAGTTCAATTTGAGCTCTCATGGCATTGTTACTTTCTTCAACCTATGTTGTTAACAGGAAACAACTCACTCAATCTATTCAACATTTTTACCTAAAATCGGAATGCTAGCACAACGATACTAAATCTGACTGCATCTTGTAACATATTTTAGCAACAGAAATTAACATCTGGGGGTAACTTCCGTATACAATACTATAGTCTGACAGTAGCCATCTTGCCACTTGAATTGTGGTGAAACGAACCAAAAATGTTCTTAGTTTCTTTTTCAAGAAAACAATACTGGAACCTTGCTTTGATAATAAACTAAGTTTATCGTAGACATAGTCTGTAAAACCAACACTACCTTTTTCAGTAAACCTGTCAAATGTTCAATTTCATCTTTCTTTGCCCTTGATACCTTTTCTTCGATTTCTTCAATGCTGTTCCTGCAATTGAATGAATTATCATCTGAATAAACTATATTGGGTAACTTTGAACAGAAAGCAAATCAAGAAATGATACATTAAGTTTGCCAAAGGAATATCTTTGTGTCCTTATTAACTAGCTCACAAGCATAAAAGAGAGAGCACTGGATGTGTCATAACCCAGAAATCCCCCCCCCCCCACCCACCCAAAAAAAAAAGGACTCCAAGGTAAAGGATACGTTGCTTACTTCTCTGAAGCTAATACATCCAGATTTTGCTCTTCATCAAAGTCATCTATCTTGTCAAGGGCAGCAGCAACCTAAAAGAATAAGAGTGATGATGTCGCACATCAGAAAATAGAGTACCCCCTACCGTGCACACTCCAAGGTGCTAAGGAGTATTACTTAAAACTGACCTCTTAATTTACCAGGGTTATGACTGTTAGAATTTAAATACCTATTTTCTAGAAACAATACATGGATTTTGTTCTAATCCCAGGTGTCCCTAACGGCCTAGCTTTCCTGAAAGCATATCATTGTGAATCAATGGCCATTAACTAGCAGCACATGGTCATAGCCACCTTAAAATTGTCTGCCTCATTTTCTCTATTGCTGTCCCAGAGACTAAAATGCTAAAACCCATTCACTCTCATGTCCAATTTGTGAGAAGATACCAAGTGCACAGCCTTTGCACTTCACCTTGCTGAGGAATCAATCTACTGCATTTGCTTCTCTGTTAAATTGGAAATGGGCCAATGGGGTTATGTGCTAGCCTAATATGCCATTAAGAGCAAGAATAATGCCTTCTTAAAAGAAACGGAGCAAGAATATGTCAAAGAAATGAAGTGGAAGAAACAAAAATGCACAAGAATGCAGGGGCACCGGCTAACCTAATACATGATGTGGGACCATTAGTTTATGACTGCTGGATCGACAAAATCAGTTGCTGAGGCTGAACATCTGAATGGTAATCTTTGTCATTCTACCACTGAAGGCAGATGATAAGATGCATTTGAATTAAGGATCTAACAACAGATAGTACAGTTTTACCCCTTTGTGAATGATACAACCATATACTTTGTGGTGCAAAACCAAATCCTAACCAGCCCACCCCACTGAATTTAAAAGAATCCCCACAGTAAATGGTAGGTAAGAGCTCCTTTTACATTTGTAGTGCTGTTGTAAGCATAAACGCAGAAATGGTACATGTCCCACAAAACTCTTAATAAACTAGAAAAAAAACTCTGTTGAAAATCCACAAACTGTGCTAAATATGCTGTTAAGATGGTTGGGAACACAGAGATTTCAAAATTACCCGTCTTTCTTGGCAGACTTCGTCAAACTCCTCCTGCAGTATGAAGAAACAAAATATGATAGACATTGGATTCACTACAGTGCGCGCACATGCAAGAAAGGAAGACAAATATATACTAACAGCAACAGGCTTGGCAAACATAACAGAAGCAATATCTGTATTGTAATTCAATAATGCATGAGTATATACAAGATACAAATTGTTAGCTGTGCAAGTCGGGCAGCAGAAAACATTGTGACTGACAGCAAGTCAGCAACAGAGAGACAAAAAGGTTATAGAATAAGGCAGACATTAGCAAGTCAGCTCGAAACATTGAGGCACTGTATAATAAACAGTTAACATAACATAATTACATAATCATTATCTCAGATTATGTTTTTATCACTGGAGTGTCCTTGTTAGTTGTTAGTTGCTAATTGCACTATGAACTATGAAAGGGAGGTGCACATAAGAAAACTAATGCAGCAAAGTTGTGTGAAAAATCTAAATTGTAGAATTACATGTATTTGAAACACTGTTAATCTGATATTATTCAGGAAGGGGACCCTTCAGGAATTGTGGGAGTGATGAAAATGGGGGCTGATACGAGTTGAAAGAAACATTTATTGTTCAAGGTAAAGCTAGATCCTCCCAGATTGCCACCGTATGCAATTGCAGATATCCAAATTTCCTTAGAAAGTTAGTGTGCAATTCAGTCTTTAACTCATATTTTTCAAAAGAGCATTCAATTCCTCCTTTATAACAGGGTAACAGAAAACAGCCCAGAACAAAAAAGGGTACCTCTATGTTGGCATGCATAGCCTTCATCACCTGAAAAAAACACACAAAAAAAATGAATAACTCTACAGGAAACACACTAGCCGGATACGAAAACTGAACTTTGCACGCGATTGAAATTAGCAGGCATTACCAGGATCAACTAATTCGCAAGCTATTTGTAAACCCTAACTAGTGGATAGGGAATACTATTCTGGAGTAGATGAGGAGACTCACGCGGGTGAGCATTCGGTACAGACGCTCCCTCTCGGCATCCGTGAACGACGGGAAAGCCCTGTTGACAACCTGAAACGCCGCAGTAGCACGATTCCGTCAACTAATGCACCACGGGAGACTGAAAAAAATTGAATCCCCATCCAGGATCCGAGCTCTTGGAACCGAGGAAAGGGACGGGGGAGCGCGCGAACGAAACCGTTAATTTACCTCGCGGGAGCATGCAGTGAGGAGGCACTTGGAAGCGCTCTTGAACGACTTTTGGAGGATGTCGAACCTCCCCGGCGCCGCGGGGTCCATCGTTGGCGGACTCCGGCGAGGAAGAAACGGTGGGAGGAAGCTGCTGCTGTGGGGGGGGCGCCGACAGGGGGGATGACGCGGCGGAGGAGCGCGGCAACAATGGCGGCTTGGCTCGCCGCGGAGGGAGGATGAAGAGAGTCGGCGACGGGCGACGGCGAGACTTTTTCGAATTCGGAGAGCGGCGAAATGGTTGCTTGCTTTGGAATCGGACGTGGGGAAGGGGCGAATGGGCTAGTAGTTGGGCTGTATCGAGATGGACCCAAGTAGCATTGGGCCCAAATGAACACATTCGGCACGAAAAGGCTTTTGAACGGCCCGTTTGGTGTCAGGGCGGAGAGATGGACCGGGCCCTCTGCACCCCCTCCCAAAAAAATGAGACTCAGAGACGCACCTGGCAGGGCAGGTAGAGGTATACATCTGTCACAGTAGAGATACACATGTCATTATCATAAATCAGAAGAAAGGATGTTAAGAACAGACGCGTCAGACACAAGGCACGTGCATATTTGTCTGTACGATTCAGCGTACATGCTGTCACTCATAGCCGATCAGTCAGTTCAAGCTCTCGCAGTCTCGCTTTAGGTTCAGGACCCAAACAACAAATACAGTCACAATGTTACAAGTCTTCCGCAAGCCACATTTGAGCTAGAACCAAACGTTTCTGGCTTTCTGCAGCAAACAAAAACCAGGCAGCTATATGGAAAAACATTGACATGTCCTGCCATTCTGGATTAACTGATTAAGTCATTTAGGCAAGAAACAATCTACCAAGATGTACAAAGTCTTTTGCTCAGGCCAGTCAAAAAGTATTCGTCGCAAAATGTTGCACCATCAAAAGTTCAAAGTAAATGGCCCAAGGTGATGGCATCATATGTGCAGGTCAACATCATCTATATATGCTACAACACCTTTGGGGTGTACACTCCATATACAGATCATTCAGTACAAAAGCAAAGGCATCCATTCAACCCTTTTTTGTCTCTGCTACCTCCGAGCCGACCAGGCAAACATGTCTCTATTCCTGAGCATCTGAAAGTTGATGTATGATAGCCTGCAAGCAATGCATTGAAAGTTTGCTTCAGGAACTGGATACTATCGACAGCAATTGTGCCAAAGCTTAAAAGATTTATTTACCTCAAAAAGTTACATATCCTATTTTAAATGTATTTCATCCCAGCAATTCTTATCCGCCTTGATATCAGGTACTGGGCAAGAGAGTACATAGCTCCTAGCAATCCTAACACCCGAATAGTAAGTATGTCTGTCATTATAATCGAGGGCAAGTTGAGAGGTAGAGTCAACAGTAGCTTTGCATCTGTCTGTCTGACATAATCCCACATGAAGCGGTTGAAGAGAATGTGATTGGGTAATGTCAGAACAAGAAGAGCGACATTTTTCACAGCGAATAGCCAGCCTGGGCCCCCAATATCAAGAGCCCATCCTCCATTGCCAGGCCAAGTCTCCTCCCATATCCTATACAATGCTGTCAATAGCAAATACCCAGAAATAGAAATTGTTACAGGGAAATAGCGCTGCCTGTCACCAAATCCTGCAAAGATATCTGAATCCTGGTTCAAAAGCAGAAGGATGGGTGCTAGGAAGAAGATAGCACGGTTCGAGCCACCAGTCAGGGTTATATTGAGAACAAGGCAGATGATGAAGCACAGCACAGTAGAAACATTGCCAATCGCAGGCATCCAAGCTGCCTCAGCTGCCAATCTCTTGATGGTGAATGTTGGTGCAGCATGAGCTCTACGTTGCTGGAGCAGCCTTGCTTTGGGTGGGAAGGCAGAGCTCCGACTAGATGGGCCATGTGTTACGCCTCTGTCTGCAGCCTTGTCACGCAGTAGCAAAGCCAGTTCAAACTTAATCTCCAATGCAATGATCATGAAAATAGCAGCATAGAGACCCAAAAGTGACATTCTTGCCCCTTCTACAGCCAACATGTTGGTGAACTTCTCTGCTTCATCCTCATCTGCAAAATTTTTGGCTCTTAATTGTCCTTCAAGCAGATAGGTGACTGGGAACAAAGCTACCAAGAAAGAGAACACCCATGGCAAAACCCTTGTGCTGGATTCAGAAGGGAGATGGGTGAATACAACGAAGACTGCCGCAGAGACAATTGTTGCAACAAGAAGAGGATACAGAACAACTGCCTGGAAGAAGTACTGAACACATATATAGATGCCTAGTGTGACCCCAACCGCCACTCCATACAAAGCCCTCAACTCAACAACATACTTCACTGGGATGATGGATGTAACTGCCGCTAATGTAAGTACCACAGTTGTGATGAGCAGCCATGATGGCCACGTGGGCTTTGATGCTACAAACCCATATATTGAAGTGTCATCATCAGTTAAATGTGCTGCTGAGATTAATTGTGAATGGTATACCCATGATAGCTTAATAGGAGGCTGCATAATAACAAAGAGAAGGCCTGTAGCCACAACAAGGACCAGGAATCTCTTTGCTGACTGCAAGGAAATATTGAAATATGATCAATTGGTGCAGCACCAAAAGAATTTGTAAGATGAAGACTGGTACAGAGCCAACAGTAACATAAGAAAGGGAAAACACAATGTATTAAACAACGAGATGTATGGTTCAATCATTAACTTGAAGATGCTTTGTGTAAGGAGGAATTACATTCAGTTACAAAAACAAAAGGCAAAAATATTGCTTTTCACAGATTGGTCAGAAAAATACATGGGAAATAACTTGATAACACCACCTCTTGATAAAATCAGAAGTTATGAGGACCGTTTCTAATGTTTGGTTAAGGAAGCAGAACCACAGGTGAGAACGCATAATTAAAATTCCATAGATAACCCTAGAAGTTCAAATTTGAAATTATGGTGCCAAATCCATAATTATTTGTTTGTGCAAGCATTACAGCCATTTCAGGTGACGGATATTTTTTAGCATCATGAAAGTCACATGCTGATCACTGGAATTGAACTGTTCAGTAAAAGATAGTCTAACCTAGAATCCATCGCATGAAGGGATTTAGATGTTCATTCTCTTTTAAGGAAACAAAATAATGTCAGCTATTCAGATTATACGTACCTAATCTTTAAAACCATTAGGTGTTTCAGTTCAAAGTTCAGAATGCGCATCCCATAAATGAACTAATTTTTTTTCTATAACTTTGCTATGTTCATAAAATTGCCAGGAAAGCAAGATAAATTTGAACTTCCAGATTGCAAGTGAGACTTTGATACATTTTTTTCTGACCTTGCATCTAGGAATTTAGCCATGTGGGCCTAAACAAGTGCACATTCTGACAGTCTGACACTAAATATGGCCGCAAGTATGATATCATGTCTTTAAACACATTTATAACTTCTTCTTTTTGAATAGCTTCTATTTCTAGCATTAAGAATGAGTGAATTATCCATAGCGCGAACTCCTAACATCATGCTATAGCTCTGAAAATGAACAGACCTTCACGAGATATTTGTTAAGAATACAAACAATAACAGCAGAGCACAGAAATATCACAAGGTGGTCTAAGAAGATGGTCGGTCTTTTTAACTAGAACAAAGAGGTATCAACCAACTACCTGAACATGAGGGAAGTGGAGAATGACTATCGGGATGCAAGCAACTCCTGTCAACAGAATATACGAACCCAGTAACAGACCATCCGGAGGAGGTCTTCCATTCCACCACTGTAAAGCTTCAAAAATTGTTTCCCGACAGAGCCAGGCAGAAAATGCTATGACAGATGCATGGAAATAAGCTTGCCAGACCTTCATCCTAGCAGTCCCTTTGGAGTTGTCTCTGAAAGAGACAAGCAAGAAGATCTTATCAACTTATAAAATTGGCAGCAGTTTAATCGATACAGCATATGGATGATCCAATAAGAACACTAGAGTTGCAGTGAATACCTGTAAAGAAGTAAAGGGGGAGTAACAGCAAGTAGCAAAACAGCTGAAACCCATATAACTGATCTTGATGTCATAAACAACATTGATAGTTTTGATGAATATAGACAAATCAAGATCCAAGCTGCTTTGGGCCCAATCCTCTGATCAACATATAATCTCCTCACAAGAGCCAAGCCCAAAAAGGTTGTAATCAAAACCATATAACTAGGATAGATGATATCCTCTTCAAATCCAAAGTAATACATGGAGGTATAGTTGAACAATCGGTTCTCGATGTAGCATAGCAACAATGTATGACCAATAAGACCAAGTTCCAGAAGAAAGCGAAGTTTTGTTGGGAGAAGTGCCAAACCAGGAACAGCCATTGCCATGATAACAGCTGCAACAACATACTTAGTGAAGGACTTCAATGGCATGCCAGCAATCCAAATATTCAGATCCCAATAATTATGCACCACGAACCAAAGGACCATCAGGCTTGCAATTGCCACAAAGGTGAAGTATGATGACAAGCTTTTCTTAGTAAAGAACCTTGCAACATAATAGCCAGAAATCATTGGCAGTGGAAGGAACTGCAAAAGAATTAACCAAAAAAGTTAAAACACGGCATGGTCAAAAAAATCAATGACATCGAGCAATTTTTTTTTAAGTCTATACTAGAAAACTCATTTAGGCACTGGTAATGTTGGTGAAATTTTTCACAATTGCAGATACCAGTTGCTATAGAGGAGGCTGCAACATACCATCACAGGGAATCCAATGACTACAGCTCCTGCTCCACTGACTAGCACTGCCAACACTGTAAAAGCCGCTGAGCTAGCCGCATCCCCAACCTTGCCAGCAGCATGTGCTGCGAGGCCCAAAGCGCCACCAAGCATTGTGACCGTGACAAGCAGGTAATTCAGTGGTGGTGGAGCATGAATGTACCTTCCAAACGAGTAGAACACAACTCGCACCTCAAGGCACAGCACCACCACGACCAGTGCAACCAACCCATTCGCGATCCTTATCTGATCCATTGTGCGGGCATCCCTTGTGATCCACCACAGTGCACCCCGAGTGGACGCATAGAGCTGGAACAAGAATGGTATGAAGAACAGCAGCAGCAGTTCACACACACTGCCCCACGAGGTGAAGAGCGTGGCATGATGGGATGCAGCGTGGAACAACACTGGCACGAACAGCAGATACAACGAATGCACACAGCTTTCCAAGGGGCCCAGAATGCCATCACTGTCCTGCACCGAGGCGTCCAGCTTACGGTTATTGAAGCTGGACGGCCGAGGTATGGAGAAGAGCCAGTAGAACACCATGCAGAACGCGGCGAAGTAGTAGGACGCATTGGCCATCCCGACCGCGGACACGAGAGCCCAGGTGAAGAGGGCAGGCGCGGCAATGGGCACGCACGCGAAGAGCAGGCGCTCGAGCGCGGCCACGATGGTGGGGTTCTCGAGCTGGATCCATCGGAACTGCAGCGACGCCCAGACCCCGATGAGGAAGGAGGTCTCGGCGCAGAGGAGCAGCGCGAGGACGGTCAAAGGCAGCGATGCGGCAGCTGCGGAGGAGAGGGAGGCGGAGAAGAAGAAGGCGACGTCGGCCGCGAGCAGCGCCGCCCAAACGGTGAAGAAGGCGCCCTGCCGCAGCTGGAGCGCGTCGAGGAGGTAGGCGGCCGCGAGGCCGATGGCGAGGACGGCGAAGACCGGGAGCCCGCCGAGGTCGAGGAGGAAGGCCGCGGCGGGCACCAGCGCCGCCGCGAGGCGCGCGTTGTGGGCGAACGCCGCGCCCGAGGCGGACGAGGCCGACGCCGCGGCGCCGCCGATGGAGGAGCGGGGCCTGGAGGAGGAGGAGGGGAATGGGACGAGGGGCTTCGGGGAGGAAGTGGAGTTGCGGCGCTCGTGGTGGTGGTGCGGCGCGGGGGACGGCGATGGGGAGCGGGTGGAGAAGGTCGGGGTGGAGAGCGACGGCGAGATGAGGAGGCGCCCGTGGCGGGACGCGGATCCGGAGGACATGCCGGCCGGCGGCAGCGAGATCTAGGTTTTGCGGCGGGCTGACCTGGTGTTGATCCGGTAGTCGGCGACGGCGAGGGGTGCCGGGGAGGGAGGCAGAGACACAGAGAGTGTCTGACCGGTGGCCCCGGATCGGGCTGCATTTTAATGGGCCGGGCTGGGTTTGGACGTGGTGCACGAGGCTTGGCGACGTGAGCTGTGGCTACCGGCGTGTTTGGTTCCACGCCACATCACGCCACGCCTTGGACGCGGGGCCGCCGCAAATGTTAGGGCAGTGCTTGGTTCATTAATAGAATACGGTACGCCATAGTTTTTTAGCTTCCTGCTAGTTATTTTTTCTGCCATAAATATGGCTCTGGATTTTAGCGCCGCATCTTAAGCACCGCTACAGTTGCGGTGTGGCGATCCACGGCTGGGAACCAAGCAGGCCCTATACATGCCTCGATGAGCCTGCACGATAAAGCGAGTTTGCATAGAATACGCGCCTCCGAGTCTAACATATGTACATAGTACATTTGATTTTGGTTGCTTGAGCCACAGCTCAGCTGGGTAAGGTTAACAGCAATGCTAGGATTGTTTTGACTAACAATTTAATATTTGTTAAAAAAATAAAATTAGCTTTTGGTAGTAAGTTTTTCAGCTAACTATTTGACATCGTAAGATTATATGATGGAGAAGAATATAGTGGTTAGTTGCACGTAAGCAAGTTAGCGGAAGTTTTTACGATATCTTTCTATATCCATGTGATTTTACGGATGAAGAAGAGTGGAATAGACTCGCACTTCAAAAATAGGATTCTCCTTGCTCGGAGCAAATTAGCCATAAAAAAATTTATATTATTGGTTCCAAATAAATAAATTTTGCTCGGCTAGAATAATTTTTTTTACAACCTATATTTTTTGGGATTAATTGGATGAATACCATTGTAAATATCTGAGTTTGTAGATATATCATTACAATTCACCTATCTAGATTCATGCTATTACAATTAGTTGTCTACATCTTTAATGCTATTAAGCTCGTGTGCATACTTTGGTATTTCCGTATAGATAAAAATACACTGTGTCTCTTTTATATATCTTAAGTTATGGGTTCTACTTCATTCTCTTTTGTATTCCTTTATTCCCCAATCTAGCACTGCTCCCACCCTCACACGACATGCCACCACCCACGCTAGGAGCTGTGACCGCAGCGGTGAATATCGGCACGGATGTATATCCGGTTGTTGGCCCCTCATCTAGCGCAATCATTGGAAGTGGCGTTCTTTTTTGAGGTGAGGGGTTGCTCTCTGTATAGATAGTTTCTAGTGATGCGGTCTCGGGTTCCACGTCTCACCATGCTCTTAATTCGATCAAAGCATGTGCACATGCTATGGATCATTGTTCTCCCAACATGTCCCAAACATAAAATACCGCCAACGGTCCCAAGATGGGCAAGCAGCATGAGTTGATGCCCAACGACGTGGAGCGCCTTATGCGTCTCGCGTTCAATTGTGGAGCCCTAGAGGGGTGGCAGACCAGGCGCAAGTATGTTCGCTCGTGTAAGTTTATGATGCTTAACTAGGTGCGACGTGGCTCTATGCAACAGTCGCAGAGAACAAGCTGGTCTCCAAACTACTTCATATGCAGGCAACGAACAATGCTTGTTGGTGTCATTTTCAGCCACATCCTATAACTACAACTTCAACGAGAAGTTTCACGCGACAACAGCGTCCCTGACCTTCATGCTCGACTCATTGAGTGACCGGCGAGATGAGTCTAGAAAAGATGGAAGAAGATGACATGTGGAGCCCGCGCATAAGAAAGAGAGCTATGTTGTGGAGGTATTTGTCCATACGAAATAAATTTATTTATGCGCTGATTTGTGTTGGATCAAATAGCATCAAAAACGTAGAAAATAGCATAGTTCATTAAAGTGCCACTAAAATTTCAACAAGTCATTTTGCTAAATATTTTACGAGGCTTACGATCTCCACCAAAACGCCACTTTATCATTGAAGCTAAAAAGCAATGTTTCCATTTTAGAAGGAGATGTAGATATGTAGTCATACCAAAATGACGTTGATAGATGATAAAATCATCTTGGACACGACTTGGCTATGCAGGTGGGCACAACGTGTTGGCTATCACATTTTTATACTTTCCAATTTAACACCTGCCAAAATCATTTCTTTATAAATGCACCAGATCATTTCAGGTCGAAAATAAATGATTTATATGCTTATATAATCAGCCTCCAGCCAGGTCTTTCTGAGACAACAAAAACGATGGAGAAATAAAACCCAGCGCCAGCGGTTTTCCCCTGTTCCTCTCTTCCTCGTCTCCTCTGCCCGCGCCCTCGCTATCCAATCCATTCCGGCCGCTTCGAATTCTCCCAGAAATCCCCAAACATAAATCGCCTCCCTTTCCGATTCCTCCTTCCATATGACTAAATCCCGGATTCAGTTTGGCATGCTCCTCCAGCGATTTCCCACCGCTATCACCGCCCCTCATGGTGCCTGAGAAAAAACCCCGTCCTCCTCGAAGATCCTAGCGGATCGCGTCCGGCGCCGTGAAATCCCGTGAAGTCTCTATAGGTTCGTGCCAAAGATTCGATTTTGTTCGGGCCCTTTTGATCCTACACAGATCCGTACGGTGTTCCGGCTGATTCCGCTGTTCCCGGGGGTCGAAGACTTGTTCTTGCTGTTCTTAGATTGGTGTCTCGTTCCATGGGGAGTTCTGCAGGTGTAAGAGTGTGTATGCTGTTTGATTAATCGGCGGAAGCAAGCGGCTTCTGCGTTTGCGCAGGCATGGCGGGCGAGGAGGCTGCGGAGGGCAGCCGGAGCAGGAGGCGCATGGATCTAAACCTGTACCTCGGCCTCCCTCCATTGCCGCGGCCTCCGGGCCGGCTCGACGCCGCGCTCGATTGCCCGTTGTTGATGCCCAACTCGACAGGTCCTGCGCCGGATGCCCCAAGAGCGGGCGAGCCTGAAGAATCGCTCGCCCCGGCGGCGGCCTACTCCCCGTCGAATGCGCTCTCTACCCCGGAGGAGCAGCCGATGCTTGATCCCATAGTTTATGCCTGGCTCGACGGCCACAGCACCGATGGTGAAGAGGACGCTGATGCTCCTGAGCTGGCACCAGTGGAAGGTGCCAATGTCACACGGCCGCTGGTTGCTGCCTCTGGGTTGGAAGGGGATGATCTTACACCTTGGGTGGAAAGGTTTGTGCGCCCTGGTCGGGTGGCTGGTGCTGGTGGTGGAATGGAGATGGTTAGCACAAGCATACTGCGTCGGTCCGTTCGAGGGGCTGCTGCGATTGAAGCAGGGACTCCTGAGCTCCGCTTTCAGAGGGTGATCCAGATTAGCCAGCAGCACAGCATTGTGAGGCCAGGATCAGCTAACCGCAGCCAACGGGCAGCTAGTCCAGAAGCGGATAGGCTGGTCTGGGCAATCCAACGCACCCATAACTCTTTAGAAGCAGCAAGGCGGCAAAAGCTGGATGGCGACAATAAGGTGGGTGGAAAGGGTGCTGCTAAGAAGGATGGGTGCTGCGAATGCAGCTCCAGCTTTGAGTGCAATATCTGTCTTGACCCGGCTAAAGAGCCCGTGGTTACACCTTGCGGTCATCTCTTCTGCTGGCCATGCTTGTACCAGTGGCTTCATTCTCATTCAGCACACTCTGAGTGCCCTGTCTGCAAGGGCGAGGTGCTTGAAGTGAATGTCACTCCGATTTATGGAAGAGGCGGTGAAGAAGGAGATTCCGCTACCCTTGACATGCCACCCAGGCCGCGAGCAAACAGAAGGGAGAGCCTGAGACAGCAGCTGCAAATGACAGACACAAGAGGAATAGCAACAGTAGTGAGGCAGTTGATAGAAAACCAGGGCATAGTGAGAGGCCTCCCGAGCCCAACAGGGATTGAGATGACCGTGGTTCCTGGAGGCCGGCAAAGGGCTAGGGCTCGGAGACAGCAAAGGCAAGATAACAATGCATCGTCTGTCGTACCTGCAACTGCAATAATGCTGAATATGGGCAATGCTGCCTCTGAGAGCAGCAATCAAATACCATTGCCACCTTCTAATTCTGACAATATTGCACCGGCGGCTCCTGCAGCTCCTCAGCAGTCATCATCTGTGGAGCAAATGTCGAATTCTAGCACCACAGCTGTTATCATGGGAGGGCCTGGGTCAAGTAGGCGGTCAAGACCTTCAGAGTCCACAATCACAAGAAGAACAAGGAGGCGGCAACAGTAGGTACCAGAGTGCTGTCACTCTCTTCAATAAAACCTACAGACCATGCCCCATTGGTGGTTGTTACCATGATTTGCTTCAATAACATCTCAAGGTTAATAACATTAGGAATGTATAGCCATCGCTTGTTCCTGCCTTTCTTTTACATACCATGTATGTAGCTTCATCATGGAAAAGGAGTTGAAATGTCAGTTCCAACATCACCGATTAATCTTGTTCTTTTGTATGATTGGAATATATATTCTGATTTCGGCTCTGTTTTTGGTATATCGTTATAACTTCCCTTGCACATATCTGTAGCCTTGTGGGCATTCCTGATTTGAACTACAGTTTTTGTTTACTACAAGCATCAAATTGAGTCTATTAAGAAGTTATTCTAGCGTAAGAAACATCATTGAGTCTGCTTGGGTCTCTCTGTTTCTGCTCCAAATTGCCAGTGTCGCTGTGACCAGGGCAGCAAAAAATAGCATTGTGACCCAAATCAGAGTGCAGCACAAACAGATTTGTTGGGACGTTCAAGTCTACAATCTCTTCTATAGCAAGCCATATTGAGAGTTAAAATGTCTCTTATGCCACTGGGAATTAGCGTATAAATTTATACAGATATGATGTGCAAAACGAGTGCTCCTTTTTATAAGATATTTCCGTGTTGACATCTTAACTGCATAGAACACGGCTAGGTTGTCACATATAATAAAGACAACTGGTAACATCCTCAAACAGAGATAGGATTTTCTTAGTTCTAGCATAACTCATCTTTTATTTGACATTGACCTATAATCAGCAACTGCACATCACAGAACAGCTCTATATATGGAAAATGGAGACGATAAAATCAGTGCACATTTTCATGTGTCGGCCATTACATTTCAGCATTGTCATTTGACTACCTGAACATTTGTAAAGGTTAGAACACCCATTCTATTGACAAAATTGATGACATTTTCCGAGACCTCCAAACCGTCCACCTTCGACCTTTGTTGATGGAGAAGCAGCTCATTTCTGGAGATCAAGAAAGCCCAATGTAGAATTGTCGGGCTCCTTTTCTTTTCCCTTTTCTGGAGGCAACAGTAGGGGACTTTCCTATACATACTTATGAAATAATCAAATGTACGAAATCCACAAGACCCAGAACTGTAAGTTCTAAAAGAGTTGCAAAAACCACAGAGTTCCTCAGGCCTACAGGACCACTTTGACCAATATGTAGATTTCTAACCTGAAAACCTATATAATTAATTCGGAATCCAAATTAACAGATTATATGGATTCCACTTTCCATAACAATCATTGATTCTTCTTGTAGTCATCTCCAAGGACATTGTCAGGCTCCTTAACACAGAAGTGGACTGTATCTGAACCGACGAGATCAAGAGCAAACCATTCGGAAATGGGTGCTAAGTTCACATACTTGGTGAAACTGCTTTTTGTGCATCCATCAGTACCCTGCCATATGGAGTCCATGACTGCAAGAGCACGGTCGACTTGTATATGAGAAAAAAAATGCTAGACTGGAGTTGGATGTGCTCAGGTCTATGGGAAAACAGCACTTGTTTCTTCAGCTTGGGAAGAGCTTCTACTGTTTTCTCATCTGTGCAGATATAACTCCTATACAGCAGAATGTGAGGGTCTGCAAAGACTGTTACAATAGTACAATAAATCAATGATGCCCATAGTATGTGTAACACGTCGTGCGTCATGATAAAGACATAATCCATCCTTTCTTGCTGGAGAGCATATGTGTTCCATCTAATGCAATTTTGCCCTTGCTCTTCTTTTCTACTTGAAATGAAATGCAGCTCTCCTATAATGTTCGCCGGGGGAAAACATTGGATCACGATTATGATTCCAACATTCAATTGAACCAGTTGATCATTTTGTATAGCTTGTTCATGGAGGTGAAAGGAAATTTCCAGAGCTTGGAACGCACAGGTTTCTAGCAAAACTGGTTAGGATACAAAAGACAGCTGTACCTCTCCAAAGGGATTGTGCAGATGTTGGGATCAATGTGCAATAAATCGATCACCAAAAAGGCAATTTGGTCATCATGTTCTCCAAATAATTTCTACGAGTTCATTACTGATTTTTGTATGACTATATTCACCACCTGTTTTCGTGCTAATCCTTGATCTCCTTGAAAGCAACAGCAAACAGATGCCTTCATATCTTGAACTGTTCGATCAGTCTGAGAAGGCTATATGTCTCAGCATCAGGCATTGCCCCTCTCAGAATCATTGTCCTCAACAAATCTGGCTCATAAACTTTTGCCTTCACATAGGCTTTAAGGAGGGTGTTGTACACAAAGGAATTCCTACAATATTTTGATTCACTCAGTTCTCCATATAC
This sequence comes from Panicum hallii, assembly GCF_002211085.1. Classification (NCBI taxonomy): domain Eukaryota; kingdom Viridiplantae; phylum Streptophyta; class Magnoliopsida; order Poales; family Poaceae; genus Panicum; species Panicum hallii. Next base: position 3,157,592 of record NC_038047.1, on the reverse strand, counting down.
TCTCTTTGCATTTTCCAAGTCACCAATTTCTGCAAAGTTCTCAAGCAACATATGGGTAGTCTCCAACCACGGTGTTGAACTTCTCACCTTCTTAGTGACAACTTCTTTCTTCCCCATATCCATTGTGTTCAAAGCTTCTTTAACAAGACCCGATTTCAAGCAACCTAAAGCTAAGTGGCGATAAGTAATAGCATTCGGCTGGCATCCACTTGCTCTCATTTGTTTGAACACAGCTGATGCTTTATCCACAATACCATGCCTGCAGTAAACTGATAAAATGGAATTGAACTGTTCTGTAAGGCTTAACTTCTTCGTTGAATTTATATTGACCCATATCTTCTCTGCCTGTTCAATGGACCCAACCTTTCCAAATGCTTCAATTGCTAGTATGAAGCTTTTTGATCGAATATGAGGGAGACCTTGCATGATCTCCCATGTTCTCTTTAGCTCCTTTTCCTTCCCAAGGTATCCATATAAGATTAAAAGAATTTCCAGTGTAGACCAATTAGTACCTGTCATGGAATTCTCAATGGCTTCTACATATGTCTGGCAAACAGTATAGAGTCTTGCTACAGCATGTGCAATAGCTAGAATGCCATAAGTGATCTCATTGGGTTCAATCTTTGCTCTCTTCATATCATTGAACACCCTCGCTACCCCATCAATGTTGTGCTCATTGGTCTGTATCTTCAACAAGATGTTGTAGGTTGACGTGTGAGGGGTTACACGATCAGCTTTCATCTGAGAAAGGATCTTGGATATAGTTTTCCTGCGCCCAGGTGAAGAATGGAGGATGATCAGGCGGTTGTAAACATATGGCGAAATTGGCAGGGACAATTCCCTCATTTTCCTCATGTACGCGTAGGAATGCTTGATCAGACCCAGATCCAAAGCAGCGATGACAAGGTTGTTATAGAGCAGCTCTTTCTGGTATTCCTGAGGCACCCGAAGGAAAAGACTTTCCGCTTCAGAAATGCCATGGACTTTAGCCGTGAACTCTAGGAGATATGAGTAATCAAGCTCACTCAGCTTGTAGGGCCTCTCTCTCATGATCCATTCCATGACCTGCAGCAAGAGAACAATTGCAGAAATGAAGTGTCAGTTCTTGAATAAATAAAAGGTAAGGAAAATCTTGCCAAGATCGACCACTATCCGTACATTGTTAAGCAAACAGAAGCTGATTACACGGTAATTGGCCGAGTGGTTATATCAGAAGTAAAATTTTGGTATAACTGAATTACTATCCAAACACAAGTAAAATTTTAGTCCTCACTGCAGGTGAGCACGTAGAGGAATCATTATGAGTATAAGAACAGGCATTTCCTGACAGCAGCTAAACTGCATGGATCACAAGGAAGATCTTGTTGAAGACGATGGAATCCAAGCCAGGAAGGCCGGGAATGCGAGAAAGAGAGAGAAGAAATCGGTGGCAGGACAAGAGTACCTGGAGGGCGGTGCGGTGCCGGCGGTGGCGTCGGAGGCGGTTGACGGCGTGGAAGACGTGTCCGCGGTGCACGGCGCGGCCGTCTGCCATCCACCCCCGCATGGCCGCGCACACCGACGCCGCCCGCTCCACCCGCCGCGCCAGCGAGCCCTCCTGCCCCGGCTCATCGCGGGGCCCCTCCGCCGCAGGAGGAGGCCCCGGCAGCGGAGGCGGAGGAGGGGCGAGGGCGTCGCACCCGGAGCTGGTGAAGAATCCTGCGGCGGGGACGTGGGCGGGGAGCGGCGGCCGCCGGCGCCGGAGCAGCGCCCGTAGCAGCAGCATCGCGGCGGAGCTGAGCCGGTGAGCAGGAGCACTGGACACTTCCCGCGCCCGGAGCCGTCGGATCGGAAATCAACGCTCCGGAAGGCACCCAAGAAGTTTTATCATGGACGATGGCCATCACTACCTCTGCGAATGTATATGGTGAATCAGGGCCAAACCTGACGAATCGATCCTCTCAAAAGATGAAAAGGCTGACAAATCGATGGAAACATTTGAACTCGCATCACTTATAACGTGTCGAATCTTGAATGAACATGACAAAAGAAATACCATATCAGATCAGAAACATTTGAATCCCTTAGTAACGCATTATCCATCATTCAAATGTAACAATATTCATGTGAAGCATTCAGTCACCATATCATTCAACATGGCAAACGTCACCGTAACAAAAACAAAACGTCCAGTCAGGCATAATGATTTGCCGAATGTTTGAATTGATTATATCATCATTCATAGGTTATAAGCAAAGTGTCACCGCTTCGTATGATACAAACAGCTGCCCCAAAGGACAGAATGAAATACATCTAGCAAGGTCAAAAGATTTGCAGAAACGATACAGCAGCTTCGCTGCGGAGTCCAGCATAGATCAAGAGGCGAATGAGGAGCTAGAAGCCGTGTCTTCTGAGTTCTGCGGGTACTGCAACATTAAGGATCAAACGGAGAAAAAAAGAATCAAACGGGATGATCACAACAGTCAACAGCCAGTGTAACAGCACAAAGGAGAACCATAAGTAATCATCGCAGGTTTTGAAAGTGAGAGGCGCGAGGCACAATGCAAATATGGTAAGTAACACACCTGATGATACAAGCATATTCACTAGTTGAGCACATTTTTCTCCAGTGAATATGCTTGTCCCCCAGAAGAAAGATAAATAAATATGGTCAGAAGAAAGAGCAACAATTTACCAGTCAAGTATTATTGCTGATAGTGGTAGGCCCACCTTTCAGTACAGATGAATGGAAGACGCAAATATCATAGCTAAAAGCTTTGCAGCAAATACCTTCTTCAATTGTGATTCCTGAATACGTAACAAGACACTATAAGCAAACCTCAAAGGACTTTATATTTCATCACTTTATCTAAGTTGTTCAGACGGCTTGCAAATAGAGAACAAACAGTTCACTGCCACATTTATGCAGTACTATGGAATACTGTTTGTTTGATGACAGTAAAAGCTCTTCCAGAAATTAAAAAAACAATGCCATTAGAAAGCAGTTGACCTTGACCATATCCATCATGAATTTAAAATGGAAGGATAACCTCCATGCTATTTACACACTGGCTACACACTGAGTGTGAATTTGGAAAATAGTTCATTATTTCACTATTTGGAAAGGTGATGGACCTAATACTTGACGATAGCTGCCTTTCTGCATGTCAATAAGCAAACTCCTCACAATATCCACCATTTTCTCATGGGCAGCCCTATGGACAGCAATTAACACAATTATGGCAGGCATAAGACATCACTCTGCTAATGCCCAAAGGCATAGCAAATTGTAATCGATACAGATAACTCTATGGGCAGAGCAATTAACATTAATTACAGAAGGCACAAAACATTACATAACTAATGCACAATTGCAAAGTGAATGTACTAATGTACACATATACTTGAGTAAAAGTTGATGGCAACAGACCCATTATGAATTTTCTGAGGAATGCTTCAATGTTCCAAGGTGGCCAGGTAACACACAAGGGCATCTCCAATGGAGCATCCACATCATCTAGAGACAAAATAAGAGGCAGTCATAGTTTCTCAACTTAGATTCTTCAGCACTCCTCTCATCAAAACATGTGCTAGACAATCTCATACACTTTTCCTATATTATTGAACCCAACCCTCCATTCTCTTCCTCTCTTCTCCACATGATGAAATCCATAGGCAGAAAAAAGGATTAAAGATAGTTGGTGCATGCCATCACACATGCTCTAAAGCTCTTAGCGTAATAGCAAAAAGAACAACTGGATCCAATCTTCTCTGAACCCACGTAGGGAAGTCATGAAGCATGAAGAATGGAATTCTGTGGAGATGAGAAACTAAATAACTGGTGCCATTGCCTCATCTTCTCAAATTCTAGTTGGCCAAAAAATCTGAGTTGTATGTTGATTTGTCAGCAAATTTACTGACCCAATTGATTGAAAGTGAAATGAGTGAGAACTATACAATGGATTTATGCAACCTGCACCCAGCTACTCCCAGGAACCTTACTCAAACCTCTTTCCACCATCAAGTTCCTTAACCTCTTAACCTTTTCCCACTTTTTTGCTTGTGCATAAATGTTACCTAAGAGAATGTAATATCCAGTCTCTTCAGGCTCCAGTTCAAAGCATTTTGAAGCAACAATCTCCCCAAGCTCAACATTGTTGTGCAACCTGCAAGCAAGAAGCAAGGCACCCCAAACACTAGCATGTGGCCGCATTGGCATCTGCATGATCAGCTGGAACGCTTCGTCCAACTTTCCGTTACGCCCAAGAAGATCTACCATAATGGTGTAGTGCTCCACTGTGGGATTAATCCTATATTTGCTTGACATAGAAGCGAAGCAAGCGCGGGCTTCTTCCACCAGTCCCGCATGACTGTATGCAGACAACAACCCCACAAAGGTCACCGCGTTAGGATCAATCTTCGCATCAGACATTTCCTTGAACAAGCCAACAGCTTCACTTAACTTTCCATGCATCCCATAGCCCACTATCATTGCGCTGTAAGACACCAGGTCTCTCATTCGCAATCCTCTGAACAAGTCGAAAGCTCTATCCATCCGCCCGCTCTTGGTGTACAAATCAACCAGAGCGGTGCGCAGGTGATCATCCAGCTCAACCCCCACAGAGCCCATGAAACTCTCGACCCAGAGGCCGAACGTCAAGTCCCCCAGCTGCGAGCAAGCAGAGATGACAGATGAGAAAGTCTTCTCATTGGGTAGCACCCAAACATGTGGCTTCATCATCCGGTTAAAAATACCAAGCGCCTCCTGGGCGCAGCCATTCTGCGCATAGCACGCAATCATCGCGTTCCAGGCATAAAGGTCCTTACTCTCCATCCTCTCGAACAGGTCAGCAGCAGCTTGGACGTCCCCGGCCTTGGAGTACCCTGAGATCATCGTGATCCAGGAGACATTGTTCCTGACGGGCATCCGCTCAAACAGCTCTCTCGCTCGGGCTAGCTGGCCCTGCGCGATGAACCCGCACAGTAGAGCGTTCCAGGACGCGGCGTTCCTCTCGGGCATTTGGCCGAACAGCTCGATGGCCTCGTCGAGGTGGCCGGCCTTGGCGAGGCCGGCCACCATGGAGTTCCACGACACGACGTCCCGCGCGGGCATCGTATCGAACAGGGCGCGCGCGGCGGGGATGTCCCCCGCGCGGAGGCGGGAGGCGAGGAGCGAGTTGGACGCGACGAGGAGGGAGTGGCGGCGCAGCGCGGGCGCGCCATCGAGCAGGTCCGGTGCGTGCGCGGGAAGGAGGCGGGAGTAGAGGTGGGCGAGCGCGGCGTGCGGGTATGGGTGGGAGAGGAGGCCGAGGCGGAGGAGGTGCGCGTGGAGGGAGGCCGCCGCGGGGCGCGCGTCGTGGGCCGGGAGGCGGGGCACGGACTTGAGGACGGCGGCGAGGGCGAAGGGGCAGGGGCGGTGCGAGGCGCGGAGTGACGAGAGGTAGAGCGCGACGGCGCGGCGGGGCCGGCCCTGGTCCGCCGCGGCGCGGATGGCGAGCGTCCACGGCGAGTTGAAGCCGGCTGCGGCGGCGGCGGCGGGAGGGGCGCGCATGGATGGCTAGCTAGACAGGTGTCAACTGGCAACGAGTCCATTTCCAGAAGCAGACGGCTTCACCTGTTTCAACTGCACTTTTACTTCAACGAACTTGCAAATTATCTATATCACACAAGAAAGAAGTGAAACATGATCATCTCATGAACCCAATACGAAGAATCTATCATCGCAGACTGCGCAAATATCAGCATCCATCATGCAACTACAGTTTTACTGTGCAAATTCCTGCCAACCAAACAGGACAGAAATAAGGGGGAAAAAGATCTAAGGTATCACTATCTCAAGAGCACGAAAAGATTTACAGAAATGAAGAACAACCTAAGCTACCTTCTCAACTTTTGACTGTTTCTTCTTTCTTCCTACTGATTCTATAGGCTAACAAATCTCAGTGCTACTGCCGGACACTGCTGATGTTGCTGGATCTGCTCCATTATCATGAGTAGATGGCTCCCACACATGAACTGCCCCGTCCGTTGGTTCTTGATTCCTGAAAGAACCGACGAATTCAGGACAATCAAGAATCAAAAACCAACCGAGAACCAAGAATCCGGTGTTAAAGCTAATCTTGGTTCATGTATCTGCATGTTTATTTCCTTGTTCTGCATGTAAGTAGAGTTGTGTAGAATATATGCTAGCAGGAGATGTGTAGGTGAGATACGTGCACAGTTAGCTCATGGGCAAGGTGCCAGCGTGTCGTGCGACAGCGATGTGCATAGACAACTGATGGCCATGTTCAACTGCATGTGGTTGCTGCATGAAGCGGCCAGATTGCAGGGAGGGAGAGGTCCATGTTGTTGCATGCAGCCACGAAGTGAGTTTGTGGGCTAGACAATCGGTCCTGCCTTGCATGATGTTTTCACAATTCAGTTTAGTTAGGAGCATGGCGTGAGTTACGGTCCAGTGGTGGTTGTAGCCGTTGTTATCCCTTTGCATGTACTTAGTCTACATATGAATGAGAAAGCGATGAAGCCTGTGAGTGGCTGCGTCACAAAACAACTTGTGTTGTGCTCATGCGTGTGACCACCAGAGAAGTACGGTAGATAGAGAGGGAGTGATTCCCTACCAGAGAGAAGATCAAGTGTTTGTGATAAACACTTGCACCTGTGAGAGATCCTAACATCCGGCACAACACAGTCAAGAATCAAAATCCAGCCAAGAACCGAGAATTTCGCACAGTCGAGAACCCCGAACCAAGAACTCAGCACAATCACGAATCAAGAACCCAGAATCGTGACAAAGAACACTCAGACACCGCCAAGAGATTCAGACATTCAGTTACCTGCCGAGAGCCTCGAGGTACTTCTGCTTGCGGATGGCGACGAAGATCTTGGCGGAGCCGGGGTCCTCGCACCCCTCGGTGAAGCCGCCGAGGTAGCGCTCGGCGTCGTCCCACGCGCCGCATTGCACGAGGTCCTCGAGGTGCTTGGTGTCCAAGTAGAGCCCGGACTCCTGCTCCAATCTGCGCCAAGAAACGGAGAGGAAGAGGAGAAAGCATCAGAACCCCGAATCACCAGCCCCAAAGCCCCCTGCCACTTCGATCGTCTCACCGGTGAGCCACCTCCTTGTAGCCTTGCTCGTGCAGGTGCTGAAGGACGAGGAGCTGCAGTTCCTTGCAGAGCCTTTGCGCCTCTGCCGGGTCCGGGTCCGCCATGGTCACTCTTTTTTCGCTGCCTTTTTCCCTTTCTTTGTAAATATTTTCTCGAACAATAGTGGAAAACGAAGTTATGTGTAAATGTGACGGTTGCATGCGTGCTGCCAGTCCTCATGCCTGCATACCGATATTTTCTCAAAATAAATAAAAATCAGTTTTCCAACAATTTCATATTTTTACCATCAATATTTTTTTTTGAAACAGTTAGCCTCTACATACAGTTGAAATACTACTGTACATGCCCAAATAATGTAGACGATTTAGCCTCATCTAATTTCTTTTGGAAACAGTTAGCCTCTACATACAGTGAAACAGTTACTCTCTACATTTGGCCTCAAGATCAATGTAATCTGGTTCTCCCTCCATCCCACCTAGCGTGGCCCTTCAAAACTAGAATTTGATGCTTTAACTCCCCGTATAGCATAGCATAATATCAATCTTTTTGAAAAATAAAATTTGCATAACATGCAGCCTGTATTTTGAAATGGAGAGACTATCATGTAGACGATTTCACAGTCACAAGAAATACTACTGTACATGCCCAAAAATCCAGGCAAATACAATTTATAATTTGCTAGGCAGTATCAGTGACACCCGCCTGCAATTGAAGGAAGCATATTTTCAAAGTCCAGTATAGGAGAACATACAGGTCAGTGCGCGCGATTTCAGCTACCAGGTGAAGATGTAGACAAGGGTTGTGACCAGCCCTCATGGCAAAGACATTGTGACCGTAGAATTTACCAGTTGCATCGCATCATGTACAACAACGCACCGGACGCCGACCGTTTCTCAAACGCAGCAGATCCTGAAACTGGTGTGTGGGTCGACGAAACACCAGCTAAGGTCAAGATGATCACGTCATAGACACAAGAAAAATCAAACAATCTAGAGCCATGATCAACAAACACCCACCAAATAAACCCTCAACTTGCTGGAATCCATCATCACAGGACACGCAAAATATCACCATCCAACATACCACCATATTTGTACACTACAAATAGCTGCCGCAACAACAGGGCAGAAAATCAACAATCTAAGGTACCACTAAGCTCAGAGCAGGAAAAGCTTTACAAAAGAGGAAGAGGATGCCGGCAGACCATCTCCACGGATGCACGGCAGCGCCAGGTGCAGTCAGGATTTTCAGGGGTGGAAAAGAACCAAAAAGACCTAACTTAGCAATGTCATCATCAATCACTACCTGCGCTGCAGCCACGAGCGAGGAGATGCTGTGGACTTGATGAATATGACCTCCTCTCATAATCTAACTGTTTGTCTTTTCTCCCTATCTCCTACAGGTCCTACCATTCTTTGCGCTATCGAATCTCAGTGCTGCGGGCGAGTCACCTTGTCGGCTGATCAGATGCCTGGTTGCTAGCAGCTGACGGCGCGGCTGATATCGCTGGGTGCGCTCCGTTGTCCTGAGGCGGTGCTGTCCCCCACTTTGGGTCCGCGTCTAATGGCTCAACCACATGGACTTTACCATCGCTCATACCGAGTGCAATCTGGTTAGGCTCCACGGGATGAGCAGCAACCACCAAGGGGTAAACGCGTCCAGGACTGTTGGATAAGGTGGATCGTGTGAGAAACAGCAAGCAGAATATTGGTCACTTGCAAAACTCTGGTAGACTACACAGACTGGATAAAGTAGTGCGAGTGATATACGTACCCAGGTAGTATTGAAGGCGGAATGTATGCAGAAGGTGCAATCCTGCAACGCAATCGAAGAGATTCCGCTTCAAAGACTCCAATAGCACCATCGCAGAATGCAGCATAGACTAAGAGACCATCGCACGAGTATATTGCACTCGAGATTGGAGCTGGGAGTGCATCTCTTGGGGACCACTGCATATATTCAAATATCAATAGAAATTCAATGGCAGTATGACAAGACCCAATGTTCCAATTCATGTAACAATAAAAATAATTAACCATCTTTTGACAAAAATTAGAGTTAAGACGAGTAGTAGCATAGCATTACCAAGGCACAAACAGTGCGGCCTACAATGTATTACTTTAATGTATGATTATGGAACACATGCACCGGGATCATGCTTTAGGTGATAAAGCTCAGTTTTGAAATCATTCTTAAGGAGTTAATGTCAGTAAAGATTCATGGAAAATGTGAATATCCACAGTACAAAAAATGAAATGGCTGGATTGGAAATGAGGAAAATCAATGAATATGTCATTCACCCTAGGAAGAACAGAAAAGTCAGAACACTACTAGATTAACAGAAGTTGAAAGAAACTAACCGAGCGCAAACATTCAAGATTTCCATCATAGATCGCCAATTGGCTCTCATGAACTACCAAAAGATGTGTCTGGTCATTGTGGAACTGCACCCTTGTATCGCCAACCAAAGTGCCAGACCGGTTCGCTGGGGGTTGGATGTATCTTGATTTTTTTTTCTCCCAACCATCAATGCTCCATACACATAACTGCAAAATTTTAAATCAACTACTAATCAGAAACAGATAAGTGATTTGTTCTTGTCGGAATGACTGCAAACAAGATATTTTGCAAAGTATATGAGAGGAACAAATAAGCAGGCAGCTTCTAGCATTTAATATATATTTGTTAGAAATTGATAGAGCAAAATCCATATTATCATACCTGAGCATCAGCGCCCGACGATACTAGCACATTCATAGATTGAGAAAAGGCAAGTCCAGTAATCTTTTTCTGATGGCCCTTGAGCTTACTTTTGACCTGATGTGATTTGATTAAGACACATTAATACTAAGACTAACAATAAACATGCACTAGAGGATAATGAATACATTAAAAAGTGTAAGATTCAACGTAACAGGAATCAGCAGTTAATGAGCACAAATTTCCAAACCTATAATCAACAGTTAATGAGAACAATTTCCCAAACCTATTAACTCTTGAAGGTTTTAGCTAGATGAATACCGCTGGCAGCACATATTTGATTGAAATATAAGTATGAAAAATAGCATTTACAAGGTCTAGCAAGCTCCATTAAGGAACAATTCTTATTACTCCTTTTTAGTTGACTCACTAAACAGTCTCCGATAAATAGGTCTGACTAGAAATCTCCACGGTAATATGTTAGCAACAAAATGTAAAGGCACATAATTCATAGCAAATTTTATAGTGCCATTTTCACAAATCCAATTATCAAGCAAGCTTTCCAAGTCTTAGCAGTCAAATATGTCCTGTCGCTGAACTAAAATCCTATAAATTTCCAAATGGAGTAACAATGAGCAAAAGGAGAAAATAGCATACATCATCAATGCGGACATTGTAGATTTGAATGGTGGAGTCCTCCATTCCAATAGCGATGATATTATTGTCTTGTGGGTGGAATGCAAGGAAAGTTGCAGCAGGTGGAGGCGCCATGAAAGTAGTCATGACCTGTGAGAGATCCCAGATTCAAGCCGAAGAGTCAGAAATCAGTAATGGCGTGATCAAGGCAGAAATCAGTAATGGCGCGATCAAGGAATTACACTTTTCACCTTAAGTTATCAGCAAAAATATGACGTGTTATAACTCATACTCATGGACATTTATAGAACTAACAAAATTAGTAATGAACGATCAAGGAAAAACATTTTTTTCTGAAGTTATCGGCAAAAAAATGACACATTATAACTCATGGACATCTATGGAACTAACATAATTTTTGTGAAAGGCACTGAAAAGGACATCTACCTTGAATGTCATCATATTGAACAAGGACACTTTGCCACCAGAAGCAGACATAACATAGGAGTCATTTTTGGACAATGCAATGCAAGCAGTTGCTTCTTCCGGGTTGCCATCATTAGTGTCATTTGTCATCAGAATCCCATTTGCTGGTTGCCACATTTGAGGTGCAACAGATGCAGTAGACTAAAAGGACATAAAACAACAAATTCAGAAAGCAAACAAACAAGATTTCAGTTAAAATTGAAGTGAAGTTCTCCAATCAAACCTTGCCATTAGGATTTCTGTCACTCCTTTGCCATTTCCACAACTTATGAACAGCATTGGAGCCAAGAGCCAACAGTGCAATCCCATTATTTGTATATAACAAACGTACGACCTGAAATAAGCACATCCATTATCAGAAATTTCCATAACTCAAAACATCAACATACTTGATTACACTACATATCATAACGCATAACATCAAAGCACACCGAAAACAACTTTATGCAACAGTACTTATTACTATTTTTAATAGTAGAACATCTGATGTGTCAGATTGATTATGTCTGATCAAACTATATAAACCAATCACAATACAATGATACAAGAAGACAGATTAACATACCTTGCTTGGGTTCGTGTCTGTATCTGACAAATGCAGGGCTCGAAGATGTCCATTATCCACAATGTCAGCCAACTTCCAGGTTTTGACCTTTTCAGATTCATCTGTTATTCTCGGTTTAACATCTGGAGTTCTGCTTGCGTCCATAGGTGCCTGTGGTTTCTTTAAATTTAGCAAACCTACATAATGAACAGCAAGAGAGAACAGCAAGGTAGAATGAACTTACCAAGCCACTCGTTGACACTGCAGGCAATATCCTATCAGGCCGCTCGGCATTCACTGCTATAGGACTGGAGACATTTGAAACAGGACCGAGGGCAACAATTGGAGGCTGCATTAAAACCAAACAAGAATAAGATAATAACAAACCTTCTCAACATTCACTAAAATCCCAGCAAAAGTTAAAAGAAAAGGAAGACAGCTAAGTGGTGAAGCTTCTAGGCAAACGAATCAGTTGACTGCTTCACTCAAAACCCCTTCTAGTGTATCTCCTCAATGAACCAGAAGTAAGAAAGAAATAATTAGCTTTTGTCTGCCACAAATGTGGCAACAATTGCTAAGTTACTATGCGCGACGGTAGCTCACAACTCTAGAAACAGAAAGCAAGATACTAGCATCCGACAGGCGCATGTTGGCAAATGCAGCACTGAAGCAAGTAGGTCTCATAGGGTCTAACAAAATATTTTCAGCATGACATAGAAGAACAAAAATAAATATAACCAAATTATGTAATATTCAATGGGAGGTTAAAGTATCACTACCTTGGTATTTATTTGTTGAGGAGGTCCTCTAGAGCCCTCAAATGCTCTGCTCTCGAGCATCCTAAGCAAGCGCTGCCCATCAGTGTTGGCAAGTATTTTTATTCCATTATCACTTGTTGTAACAGCGAGTAATGAGCCTTCTCTATTGAATCTCAAACGAGGGCTTGCCTGAAAATTATCAGTAAAAGATTGTTAAGCAGATCTTCAGTATGGGCAAGTCAGATAATAGAGTGGGGAAATGATACTAACAGGAAGTCCGCCATCACAATCTGTTGTTGTTAATATGTTGGTGTTATCCATATCCCAGAATTTAACAAGAAATTCATCTCCAGCAGCCAAGAAGCGGTTTCTGGTTGTGTCGAACTGAACAACACCGAGCGAACGTTTCCTGAAGCCATTGTATGTCTTCTTAATAGCCCCTTCAGTTTCATTCCACTCAACCAAGTGAGAATCACCTTCTTTACTAGTACCACAAGAGAAAAGCCTGCGAGAAAAATTCATAAGTGAACAGCTGAAATGTGTGAAAACTGAAGATGAATCAAGATGCTCAGATATTTTGTTACTCTTCAACAGCTATTAAACTCTATATAGCAATTGCTATGTCTCACCTTGTCCCATCAGCACTGTAAGCCATAGTAGTACACCAATGTCCAGGAGCATCATAGTCAACTCTTGAGCCCAAGCAATCATATAACCATGCCTTGATTTTTCCATCGATGGCGGTAGAGAAGATAAACTACAGAGCAAGTCAGAAAGCAAAATGAGAAATCCATTCAACAGATTGCAACTAGTAATGGTATAGCAGAACCTTTGCGCATCAAACATTATAGCTAATGGAAATGAAGTAGTTGGTGCTAAACAGAAATGCAAGTGTCTATTATAAAAAAAAAATGGAAGAGTTAGCACAATGGCCAGAATATTAATAAATACAATCTGCAACGGCGGTGTAATATTAAAATATCAGCATTGAAGTCATTCCAAAGGTACCTGAATGGACTCCTTGTAGTGCGGGCATACAGAATAAACTGGAGCTTCATGGCCTTCAAACGTGTATTGCTTTTGTCCTGTTTGAGCATCCCACACCTGCCAAATCCAATGTGCTACTTAAGATCTAGTTTGTTTTGAGAAAAAGAATAGATCATACAATATGATCACCTTAATGAGTTTGTCATCCCCACACGTAATGATAGATAGAGTCTTGTTGGGGTGGGAGAAGGCTATGTCATTAACCCCACCAATGTGTGCATCAATCTGTTACATTTGCAAAAGAGTTAAGAGACCTTAAAGGCGGTTATTATTTATTCCCCAATCAGTATTAGAATATGCACACACCTCTGCTTGCTGCCGTAAATCCCCATTAGGTACGAATGTGTATGTCTGAACAATATGCTTCGAGAAAGCAACACCTGGAAATCAAATCACACTTATATGAGATGGGAGAAACTCAATATATCCATTAGTAGGATCCAAGCAAAAATAGAACACGCCTAAGTATGCCATAATGACATGTGTCTTATTAAAACAAATGCATGCCCAAATGTGTTTAGTAGCACTGAAATTAACCACTCCATACCTAGAATAGTTCCATCAGGGCTCCACAGACATCTATTGACAGATATTGCAGCATCTTTCATCAGTGCAGCCTGCACACAGAACACAAATTGTGCATGAGAACCACCACTTGAAGACACCAAGCTGCTACTTCCAGCAGCATAAAACATGGTAATAACAGTAACTTAAGTAGTCACCTGCAAAGGCAATGTGCAGGAACCAATATCCCAAACTTTGAAAGTCTTGTGAGCTATCCTTTCGCGTGAACCAACTTCCCATACCGCAATGTCGCCCACATTTGTTCCAACTGCATAGATCAGGAAGCTAAATATAACGGACAGTTACAAAAGTAACAATTCAACGGTCAAGGAGCATGTTTCCAGCAAATACCTAAAAGGATGGTTTGTTGAACAGGATGGAAATCCAGGCTCATAACGTTAGAACCCTGATTAAGGGTACGAACCACTTGTTTGGGAAGGTCTTCTTGAGTGTACATATTGGCAGGATGGCTTGCACCAGAGAAAGATACCTATCGTAGTTTTCAGGAATCATAACTTATCCGTTTATGAAAAATGCAGAGTGACGCTAAACACAAATGTCTTTTGAGTTCATCCAGTACCTCATCTGGTTGCCCTACACGCATCCTTTTCATGAGATGTTCTGAATCTGCAGACTGGTAATCAATGCCGGGTGCACTTGTAGGGGTTCTTGGATGCTTTAGAAATGCCGCTGCAAACAAACAGATAGAAAGTTCAGAAAGGGTCAAACACTGCCACTGGTGACAACCTATCATTTAGCTCAATCACTTTCAACTTACCTGTGTTTGGAGCCTGAACAAGGCCAGGTGGTCCTTGTGCAACAGCAGCATGAGGCAAAGAGGGATTGGCATTCGTCATCCAACCTGCAATAGCGTTCGGAGATGGCGACACCACAGGTTGAAATGGCTGCAAGATTGAAGCATCATAAGTAAATGATGGTTAGGATAAATAAAATGGCCTACTTGTGACAATACTTACAGCATGAGCACCCATTGGTGGAAATCCAGCTGACTTAGGGATGGATCCAACAAGGGGCCCATTGGCAGGCGGAGGAGCTCTTGCTCCGTTGGTAGGAGCAGCACAAGAGTGATCAGTAAAAAGTGTCTTGATGTCTGGGTTTGGTCTGGGATTCTTGCAGAGCTGATGTTGCCAGTTCAGACTGAAATTTTTTTTAAAAAAACCCGGTTAGCATCGCCTTTTAGAAGCATGAAATGTGTTTCTGGAAGCACTTTTGGACTTGTACGTCATAACAGACAGATATATTCCAATTATGGCATATATGAAGACAACATTAGGATAAGAAAAGGATGGTGTCTGCTATATGCATCTAAAGCTAGAACCCCTATAAAAAGACAAAAAAAATGTGTTTCAATATTGGCATATTTGATAGAAGTTATTGGGATAAACAGGTGGAGATGTCCAAACCACACGAAACAATCTCAAAAGAAAGAACTGTATATCAAAAGGATTCTGTAGTCTGGAACAACCAGAAGTAAAATTACAACAAATCAATGAGCCAAGGAAGCATTGATTACATTTAACCACTCCCTCCATTAGTAAAACTCAATTTCAAAGTGCCAGGCAGTGCTTATTTATTATGTAGCCTGTAAGACGACCATAACTATTTATTCCCATGTGTTGGCCGGGGCATGCGCAATGAAAATCAACCAGTCTGCTCCGTCAAAAATCCTATAATGGTTCAGTTCTAGGACTTAACATTCTGATCCCTAATATCCTATTCAGCCATGATAACTAAGAGAAGTCACATAAACACATTATTTAGCATCAGAATAACCAGAAAGAAGATAAAGAACAAAAATAGTAAACTCCCACATGTAGCAGTTACGTGACAGAGCTGTTTGATTTACCTTTTTGCACACGTGAAAATTAAATGCTACCATACAATCTACTTAAATTGATACCAAAGACTACAATGAAACTTTTATTCACAAATTGCATCCTGGTATATTAAAGAAGTGCAATACGTGTGACTAAGCACAACAAAATTTAATCAACCAAGCACCTTTGATTGATCAACGTGCGAAGTCTCGAAGCTTTGAATGGTGGGAAATTCAGCTTGTCCCGGAACAGTGGGTTCGCCTCAATGAGCTTCTTGAGCTCCAAGAGCATGATATTCCGAGCTGACTTTGTGTCCCCATACTTGGATAGCTGCTCATTTTGCCTGTTTTCATCATCAATAAACAATCACATCCACATCGACCAAATGCACTAGACATTTGCTTCCAAAAGGAATATTGCCATACCTAAAATTCTCCAACGTCAGCAGCTGTGTTATCTCCTTGAACAGCTCCTCATTGAAGGAGGCGAATACCTTGAGATCCTTCACGAGAATCTCCACAGCCTTGGCCCTATCATGCCTGTGAAACCGACAGCAAATTCAGCTCAGCACGGATCAACCTTGACAATGACCAAGTACCTAGAGTAGCTTAATGATGAGTCAGTCACCTATCAAGGGCCTCAAGGTACTTCTGCTTGCGGATCTCAAAGAAGATCTTCATGGAGTAGCGGTTGTCCTCCACCTTGGTGAAGCCGCTGAGGTACTTCTCCACCTCGTCCCACTCGCCGCCCTGCACAAGGTCCTCGAAGTGCTTCATGTTGAAGTAGAAGCCAGACTCCTGCTCCAACCTGCACGAGGAACCCAAAAGGCGTCAGGAATCTCAGCCCACACAACACGCCAAGGCTCCAAAAGCCCCATTCACGATCATGGCGGATACTCACTTGTGCACCGTCTCCTTGAACTTCTCCTCATCGAGGAACTGCAGGATGAGGAACACCAGCTCCCTGCTCAGAGACGACATGGCTCCCCCGATCCCACCCGGAGCCTCCAGCTCTCAAAAACCCGCCTAAACCTCCGGCCTTCCCGGCAGATCCCCTCCCAAATCCCCCCACAAAACCCGCTCCAAACCACCGCCAAAAACCACAGCAAACACACACCGCGAGCTCAGAACCTAGCTTGCGAGCCCAGAGCCAGAACCCGCGGGGAAAGCAAGCTCACAACCAAAGCACGGGCCTCGCCGCGCCCATGCCGCCGGGATCCCCGGCCGATTCCGTCGGCGCGACCGCCGATCTGCAGCTGCCGACGCCGGCGGCTCGAATCCGGCCGCCAGGCGGCGCCTCCAGGAGCTCCCTGCTCAACAGCACAGCCACCGCCTAGGGTTTGGCCGCGCCGCCGCCGCCGCCTCCGTCTCCGCCCCTCAGCTCCAGCCGCCGCGTTTCCCTTCTTATCTCTCTCTCTCTCTCTTGCTTTCTCTCTCCGAAAACTTCTCTCACTCTATTTTTTCCTGTCTCCTTTTGGTTTTTTTGGACCGCGTTTTATAACCACTTCGACCAGTCTCCTCATTTATAGCAACCCAGACAATCCGAGAAATGACGGTAACACCCAAACGTGAGCCACTGTATTCACGCAACTGCCACAGTGGAGGCAGGGGTACCGGGGGTAGTCTCGTAAATTTCTTGGTGAGGGCAGAAGCGGAAGTGGGGCGGTCGCGCGGTCGCTTGCAGGCCATGGAGGGGCGTTTAGGTCATTCTGCGCGGGGGCTTATGGGAGCATCTGGGGGTGGTTGCGGGGCCCACAAAGGATCATGGGGTCGAAGAGGGGTGGGATGGTCATTTGGGAGCCAGCTACTGTAAGTTTTCCCTGCTGCCACGTCATCCTTCCTCGTACCATTAACTCCTTTTTCTTCCAGTTTTTTCTCTCTCTATCTATCGCTTTCCGGCGCATCGCCGGTTTCGAATTTTGAACGGTACACGTTCGTGGTAGGCGCACCCAGTACACCAACCCAACTTTTCAGGCGTGTACTCAGTTTGATAATGACAGGAGATAGAATAGAACTATAGAGGAGTGTGCTTTTGTGGATATACATAGTTTATTGAAATTATAAAATTTTAATGATATGAATTCATATCTTGTGTATCAACCCACTATATGTATTTTGGGTTAAGAGTCTCTGGTTTTGACTCAAGTCCTCTTTCTGGAAATATCCGTTTTTGCTGAACAAAAATTCTCTATGCTTTGTATATGTGTACACAACATACGTGTGTTCTTTTATCACTAATAGATATTTTCAATAAGAATAAAGTGATGTCTTGATCTTTAAATCAACATTTCCCGATCTCAATTGATTTCTCACAAAAGCATGGCAAAAAGAAGGGAAAGACAATTTGTGCCATTGCCACAAATGCTTGCATGCATATATGGAATGAGCTAAAACGGCTATAATTGTGAGACCAAAGTCATGTAAGATGCATACAATAAGAACACGTTTATGATATTTCTTATACTTAGCATGCATGTATAACAAGAGCACATCTTTGTTACTTCTTTAACAAGAACACATCTTTGTTACTTCTTTAATATGATGCATTGCCAAAAATATTTATGTATCATCTGGATTGACACCCACAACAAACCTTGCAAAATATCAATCGCTGACCATGCATAGGGAAAGTGCTTTGATGCAATCTGATTGTTGGCTTTCTTGCACACCTATACCTCGCACCTAGTTTATTTATGTGCCACCATGTGTGCAAAACTACACCACGTGCGAAAAAAACATGACAACCAGCGGTATGCGCTGACGAGTAGACGAAATTGTAGCGACCAGGCTAACTAGTCTACACCAACAATAAAACTGCGGCGGCCAGCCACCTGGTCTGCACTGACATGCGAACAAAACTGCGGTGGCTAGCCGATATGCGTCAACGTGCGGACAAAACGACAACGAACAACCAACTCACCTGTACTAACGTGCAAACAAAACCACAGTGGACAACTAGCTTGTCTGCGTCGACTTGCGGACAAAACTAATTGGTTTGCTCCAGCATGTAGACAAAACAGCAGCGGCTAGCTTATCTGCCTTGACGTGGGGACAAGACCGCGGTGGTAGTTTGTCTGCGCCAACGTAGGGACAAAACCGCGATGACTAGCATGTTAGCCCAAACATGGTGATGAGACTGCACCGGCTAGCTTGTCTATGAAAACGTAGGGATGGGATCGCGATAGCTAGCGTGCTCGCGCTGATCCTGGGACAAGATTAGGGCATCCAGTTGGTAGTTGGTCTACGTTGACTTATAGACAACCCGTGGCTGCCAACCTGTCCGGATCGGCGTGTGGACAACACCGTGGCAGGCAGCTTGTCGGCACCAACGTGTGAACAAAACCACGACAAGTTGTTGTTCAGTGCCCACGTACGGATAGAGCATTTCAGTGCATGCCAAATGTTGGATTGTCGATATGCTTTTACCCCTCGCATCAAGTTGGTTTTATGCATGTGTGCTCCTACGTGCAGAATGGTTACCCAGTTGGTCTATCAATTTTCTATTATGCTAATAGTTTGGTGGGCTAATACTGGGTGAATCCAACCATACCATTAGATTTTGGTTCTACCACCTTAACACAATTTAGATACACAAACTTTTATTTGCACATAAGCATAAGTATTCAAAATGGTATATAAAATTGTGCAAAGTATAATTGTGCCTTTTTATGTTATGCAACGGTCAAGCTTCATCACAAGCTTATCACATATTGCAACAAAAATGTGTCATTTTAAAGGTGTCCTTTCACACTTGGAAATTAAATAGCAGAACACATACATTTTAAACATGTAAACACACACACATATACTACTGCTCCCTCCATAATCGCCAAGAAAAAAAAGGAAAAATAGAAAACTAAAATGGAAAGTCGCTTAAGCCTGCGGAGGCCCATTTTACCTCGAGTTGGATGAGCTGGCTTCTTCGGTTTTGGAGGTGGAGCAAATGATTGACACGAGGTTGCCGGAATAAAAATACAGATTCACCCCACCATTTGATTTGCATGCTAATCTATTTGCATGATGGTGTAGGGAACCACACGAGGATCAGTATGAGCTGTAAATGGAATATGGGAGTTAAGCTCTCTATGATCAGAGGGGTTAAAATAGAATAACATAGATCAAAATTGAACTGATAGAGTACTTAGATAGTGAAGTAATAATTTGACAAGTCATAAAACAAAACTAAAGGTGGCGACAAAAGAAAAGGAAGGATATGTGCGGTTCTCAAAAAGCTGAAAGGGAGCGCGAAAAAGACATGCGGATGTCCCGGGTACGCGTAGCGTTGTGAGATTCGGTCCCAATAATTCTCGATTTCCAGACCTGTCACTTTCCCGCTGCGCCTAGTGCGCGAGTAGCTGTCGAGCCATTAATATGATAAGTACTTTTGCTTATCAGACCACCTATATAAGCTGATGCCCCTATCGGCCAACTGGCTACGCAACTGGGTCCGGATTCATTTCACGCTCTTTTCGGGCTGCAAAAAAAAACCCCGGAAAAACGCCGAGATCCTCCCTCCACGTCGCACGTGCCACTCGCTGTCCGACACGTGGCGGGTCTGTTGACCGTCCCTGGTGGCCAGGTCTCGTGCCGCCCGTGCTTCGACGCGACTGCGCGGCGGACGGGGGATGGGGGCAGGCCGCAGCTCGGAGTCGCGTCCCGTGGTTAGCGGATAATTACGGCGCCTGCCACCGGCGCGCGTGTGCGGGACCGAGAGGGTGGAGGGGCAGCGTTGGGAGCCGCGACCCACGTCCGGCCTCTCTTGGGTTCCGCGCGATCGCGGCCGTCCGAATCGCGGCGGCAGTGGCGATCACATGCGGCGGGGCCGCTGGGATCTTCTGCGGCCTGCGGGTGCACCGCGGGAAGAGGCTGGACGCGTGCGCGACTCGTTGCTTTGGTCTGTGTCGCTCCGTACAGCAGCGTGGGATGGGAGGCGTGTTCGGTTGCAAGCACTAATCTATAGTCTGGGTCCTATCTGTTTGATATTAAATAGAGATGGATTAAATATAAATTAATTATAAAACTAATTATATATGCCGGTGCTAATTCATGAGACGGATCTATTAAACCTAATTAATTCATCGTTAGCACATGTTTACTGTAGCACAGCATGATCAAATTATGGACTAATTAGGCTTGATGGATTCGTCTCGTGAATTAGCATCCATTTATACTATTGATTTTGTAATTAGACTATATTTAGTACTTATAATTGGTGTCAAACATTCGATGTGACATGACTAAGTTAAGAAGTGAAGTTGTTGTATGGATGGATGGTTATTTCACATTTGCTTTTATTTGGAACCAGCATGCGTGATTTGATCGCTGCACGCGATGTGCCATGTATTGATACACATTGCAGGACAAAGGGAGTGTATCTGTTTAGTTACGTTACAGGACCGCATCGTACAGCATTGAATTATAGAAGTCAATCGGCTAAACAGAATCGTAACATAAAAAGTAACCTAACGACGCCATCGGTTTGCATGCCTCAACGAACGCCATCGAATAGATGTTCATTGATATTTCGACATGACGAGCAGTTCATTTTGGAAAGCAAACGGTGCAGAACCATCCTTAATGTTGCACGAGCATTTTGAGATAAAGGCCGGAAAAGATAAAGAAACACCTTTTTTTGTAGAAAAATGAGTCCAGCTTGCTTCTTGTAGCTAGTGTTATGCATGGGACACACTCACCGTGCTACGCAAAAGGAGCAAAACTGAAAGATGACACCGAGAAAATTGGGGATGAGGTAGGGAGAGCGGAGAGGAGAGAGGAGAGAGAGCATGAGTGGTCACACTCACACCGGAGGAGTCGGAGAAAGTGCACGTAGAGAGAGAGAGAGAGAGAGAGAGAGAGAGGAGGACATGAGCTAGTCTAGGGAAGGAGTAGTAGGGAGGTGGTGGTGAATGTGATGGGTGGTAACTGTTGGGTACAACATAATTGGTGGTACGTCTGGATAGGCACAGCTGGTGGGGGCACTGCCATCATGTGCGTGCTAGTACTCGTTTGTGTGCGCCGCGCAAGGGGCCACCGGAGGACAGCAATTGCTACGCCCACACGAAAATGGAGACATCCCCACCTTCATGTAGTGTACTACATAGCAGCATTTAATTTTTGTATTTCGTGCATGCAAACCTAACTTCCTCTCACGAACCCGTGGCGTGGTGACCTTTGGACGCCATCCAAACACGCTCTTTGCTTTGGTGGTATTGGAAGGATTCTAATTCATCATTTAGTGCAACAGAGGAAAAGGGTAAGGTAACCCGTTGGATAAGCTATATAGATATTTTAAATTAAAATTTTGGCTTAACTACATACACTACAAGAAAATAGCTTAATTTCATCGGCCAGAAACCGTCGAGAATAGCTAGAAAACCGTCAAAAATATATATATTTGTCGGTCGGCCGACAAAAATAGACCAAAGAAATAAAATCGACGAAAATGAACGCATTTTCATCGGCAACCGACGAAAATACATTTCTTTTCGTCGGCCAAGACAGCCGACGAAAATATACACTATATTTTCGTCGGCCAGCACAGCTAATGAAAAAGATATAATTTGTTTCGTCGGCTTTCCTAACTGACGAAAATACTGTATACGCTTCAGTTTTTTTGTCGGCCCCCTAGCCGACAAAAATACTGAGCGCCTGCTAAAAAAACAGCTGCTGCATACTGAGCGCCTGCTAAAAAAACAGCCGACGAAAATATACACTATATTTTCGTCGGCCAGCACAGCTCATGAAAAAGATATAGTTTGTTTCGTCGGCTTTCCTAACTGACGAAAATACTGTATACGCTTCAGTTTTTTTGTCGGCCCCCTAGCCGATAAAAATACTGAGCGCCTGCTAAAAAAACAGCTGCTGCATACTAGTTTTCCAGAATTATAAATAGCAGTTAATTAACATAAAAATATTCATCCATAAGCACAGCATACCACAACATTCGTACATCATCACGCAATCATGAAATACATCCCATAAGTACAATCATGAAATCCATAGTGTAAATGATATATATATGTCAACCAAACCCAAAAGCACAAATCAATGAGGGGTAATATTATGTCCGCTGTCACCGTCACCTCCAGAAATGTTATGCGCTGTCGATGGTGGCGTGGACGGCCTGTCATAAACTCCTCGAGGATAACTACTCGTCGAACCCTAATTATAGACAAAGTTAAATACATATAGTAAATTTGAACATTGCTAGTTATATGAAAGAATTACCACTTGTGGAGATGGTAGATGCATGTATGGTACAAAAGTCGGCAGTGGTGGAGGAGGCAAAGGAAGAGGTGGCAAATTAAATTGTGATCCAAGGGTAGTCGCTAACATTTCCTAAAAAACTGATAATAGATCAAGTATCTTATAGCAGTAAAAAGTGTACAACGATTTAAAAAATATCAAACTTGCATAGTACCTGAAGCTGTTGTTGCTGAGCGAAAAAACATTGCATGTACTCGTGTTGTTGCCTTGCCCACTCCTCTTGCCTCTGCATCGCCTTTCGATGCTGCCTTATCTCCTCCTGCAGTCGACTTTTCCTTTCGTAGCCCCGAGAACTCCGAGAGGACTAAGAAGACCTTGCCTCACCCAAAACACCACTTGTATCAATAACGCCATTCAACATGCTGAACCTGCCATACTTCTTCCCTCCCCCGCTTGAGTATAAGGCACCGACATCCACATCACTCCTCCTCCAATCGTACTCCTCCCCATGACGTGCCACCATTTCATCACCATATCTCATCTACCATTCAAGCAAGCAATATTAAGATAATATTCAAATCATCGCTTAATTGAAATCAAATTATTTTACTAACCAGAGTCTGTGTGGCATTCTCACTACAAAGCAACTCTGTCTGTGTAGGATCTGCGCCGTGGTGGTCTCGAATGTACGTCTCAATATAGCTTGGGGCCACCCCACTTTGTGCCTCCTGACAAAGAAGAAATTGTGATATTGCAAGCAAGTACATAATAATCAAATTGAAATAATAAACACCTACCATTCGACGAGCCAAACGAAGGTGTTATCTGCACACTTCCATCTTTGTTCACCACCTTATTGTATCTGCATTTCTTACGAAATGAACCGTAGTTGAGATTTTCATTTTTCTTCCAAAATAACGTGCAATTGTTCTCACACACATGGATTTTCTGATACGGTATTTCTAAACCAGCCAACAACTTCTTTGAGTAGTAAAAGTCTTTTGGGAATTTGTGAGATTTCAGAAGCATGTCCAATATTAAGTCAACAAGATCATTGTAACAACTTACTGAAAAGTTGTACTTCGACTTAATAGCCATTAACCGTGTCACAGTAGCAAGCTGTGATAAAATAGTGGCCCCATGTAATGGTTCTTTTGATGACGCAAGCAGACCAAAATATTTCGGGACCTCAGCAGCATTCTCAACATGTTCGACAAAATCATCCATCATTGCATCCATCCTATCTTCATTTTTCTCGAAGCTATCAACTAGGTTATATGGCTCCTGCTCCTGTAACTCCCCATGCTCGTACCACCTCTCATAATTCGGCATGAAACGAGACTTGCAGAGGTGACGCTCCATATCAATCTTGACTTAACGAGAACAATTCTGACACTTGTTACATGGACACTTTGCCAAACCACCGCCAGGAGACAAGAAAAATACATGATCAACAAAACCTTGTGTGTTGACCATCCACTCTCGCGTAGGCATTTCGTTACTTCTCCAACCATCATACATCCAACTTCGATCATCTCCCATTTTCTCAAACTAGCTACTTTGTTAATGAAAGTGAGAAATGTTACTTCATTAAGGATAGTAAGCAAACAAAAATTATCAAGCATACGTAACACAAATCTTTTTAGATATCATTAATAGTATATTTTTTCTAAGAAATGAATCAGAAATCTTATAAAAATCAGAACTTTTCTACGAACAGAATCACAAATATATGTACAATAAGACCAACCACATTTCTAATAGGATTAACCAAAAGAAAACTACAATCAATAGGTTAATACCTGAGCTTGAGTAGGGGAGGGCCGAGAGGAGCGCGTCGGCGGTGGCTCGGGCGTGTGGGTGGTGGCGCTGGAGGCTGCACGCGGGGTAGGCGGCACGTACAAAGAAAACGGCGGTCGGAATAGGTGCGGGGCGACAGCGGCGG
This sequence comes from Panicum hallii, assembly GCF_002211085.1. Taxonomy (NCBI): domain Eukaryota; kingdom Viridiplantae; phylum Streptophyta; class Magnoliopsida; order Poales; family Poaceae; genus Panicum; species Panicum hallii. The sequence continues at coordinate 3,132,789 of NC_038047.1, read as the reverse complement.
CGCACGGAGGCGGCGCGCTGCGGCGGCGGGGGCGTACAAAGAAAACGTGCGTGGAGCCAATTCGCTACTTAGGGCAACTGTATTTTCGTCGGCTCAAATAAGGCCGACAAAATTACGCTTATTTTCGTCGGTCTAGATTAAGCCGACGAAAATATTATCTTTGTTTCGTCGGCTGTGATCAGGCCGACGAAAATAAGTTTAGTTTTGTCGGCTTGGGTAGGCCGATGAACTTATTTAGTGGTTTTCATCGGTTTGCTGTAGGCCGATGAAAATAATTGTGGCCGACCAAATTGAGCTGTTTTGGTGTAGTGATATCGACAGCTCTAGCTAATAATACAACAACGAACTGCACACAGAAGCATATGATGGCATGAAACCCTGTAACTATAGCCATATACTCCTACTGCACGTAGGATGGAGCCGCAGAGAAGGCCCTACCTTCCCATAATGCACACCGTACACGAGCTAGTGGAGTACCAGTGCATAGAAATAGCCAAGGCCCTAAAGACCTTTCTCTCCCCGTCCCGGCGTCTCCATCTCTTTATTTCTCTGCTTCGGATAGCTAAGCATGCATAAAATAGCGGACACGTTACCCCTTCACAGGAAAAGCACACAGCAACCGAACAAGGAAACCATAAAGAATGGTCGAGCTCGAAGCAATTTCTCACCTGTTTCAAAGGGCCCGCAGGCGTCCACGTGTCCACCACCACACTTGGTTGCTCCCAGCAGGGACGGGCACGGTCAGGTTGGAGCAGATAGCGACACCCCAGCAAGCCTCCATGGAATTGGAAAGGGATAGCTGATGTTAACTCCTGCAAAAATTAGTGGCGCAGGTTAGCTAATTTTTTTATATTAAATATATTTTCGTTGCTTGCTTTCAACAATAGCGACACCATTTGGTGTCTTCTTTCTGTCGTAACACGTGAAAAATATTGAATTCTTGGCGTGTTATTGCGAGGTGAAAAGGCTAATTTTGCTGTTCAAATGAACTACACTATTTTTCACTTTGTGAGACGTGCTTTTTCTTTTTCCTGCGTGGAGACATGCCTATTTGTTTAGCATCTCTTTGGAGGTGTATCTTGCTTGGGGTGAGCAAGGAGCCAATTAGCGAAGCTTTTTGGGAAAAAAAAATATTACTAATCAAAGAGCTAATCACTTGCTTAACGAAAAGGTATTTAGTGAGCTAAACAATAGATCCAACACCAGATAGTTCTCAGGCTATTCCACTACTAATCATTTAGTAGCTGAATAAGCCCATCAATTGTTCACCAATTATCGGAAGTGATAGAGTGGCGAAATGGATGTCTCTCAATTATTGACAAGACAGGGCCCATCATGCCATGCGCAAAATAAATCCCACGTTTTCTCCTAAAAAACAACCTTGCAATATCTAAAATATTTTTTACCCGCAAAAAAGAATCTAAAATATTTTTATTCTCATGCACAAAAATCGCGGAATAAGAATTACTTTGTCTTGTTGCGTGGGATTAGTTTTTATTCTAAAATATTTATTAGTTTTTTATTCTCATCTATGTAATTAGTTTTTTAATTAAACTATATTTTATTCCAAACATCTGACTGTGACCGGAGCAAAAGTTTTACCTTTCACCCTTAGATTCGAAAAGCACCTTATGCCCTCGCTCAAACAAGCCCAAAGCACATCACATGGCCGCCAGGTCCGTCGGTGTGACGCCTACCTGTACTCGTCGTCTGTGGTCTACTACCCGGCCGGTCTTTCCTCTCTCCTCCGTTTTGCTGTTCCCAAGAAGAGCACCGGCCGGACAGCGAGAGGATGGAGGTGACACGAGTGGCGTCGACGCATGTGGATGGCCCCTTGCTTCTTTTGTCTGGCTCCAGTTTTTTTTTTCTTTTTTACTGTGCCGTCTGCCGTGGTGGTTGCTTCCTTCCGGCGTTTTTTTCTTAAAATTTTACTGCCATTGATCGAGAGAGAGGAAAGAGGGTCGGTGTCAGAGAAAGCGACGTGGCTTCTTGTTGGAGGAACTATGATGGCAGGTTCCTCACCTAACCGTATTTATATGCAAATGGGAAGCGCACACCGGACCTGCACCATCAAATGAGATCCCTTCTATTTCGAGCTATTGTTGTCTTTTTATAGAAGTATAGGTGGGCTGCTCGTTTTGCGCAGGCCACATTGGAAAGGGTCTTGGATACATTGCAAAGGGTCTTGGACATTTAATTTCTATACCGGAATTAGAAACTACAGAAAGAAACGGTAGCCATAATAGTGATACATAAATATAAATATATAGTAGTGATACATAAATATAAATCTGGGCTCAGCGGCGTTTGTCCAAAATGGGTACAATAGGCGTGACCAGAATCACTGGAAAGAACAATGTCACTTGGAAATACAAGTCAATTAGATCGAGGCACTAGTCACATATCATCCAATTAAAAATTATACCGTATTTGAGAATGATGTGTGCATGTGTATGTTTGATACCAGCGACAAAGCCGCTAACCTTTCGTTTCGTCTGTGCACGTTATTATTACTCCTCGAATAAAATTTCTCTTTTAATTTTAAAAAATGGGGCATGCGTTTTGTTGACACGGTACAAGTCTTGTTCCGTAAGTAATTAGACGCTCTCCTTTATACATTTGCATACCTCTAGTATAGTCCTTTTCTCACAGTAACTTTTGAATGGAGTATCTAGCCTAGCTAGGGTGAAAGAAATCGGCACAGCAGATCCGATCTGCGATTCAATTTCCGCGCGGCTTTCGGGTTGCCATACGGGTGTACGAGACGGCACCGCCACGCGGGTACCCCTAGCTGGACACCGCCTCGCGGACGTACGGCGCGCGCGGGGCCCGCTGCATGAGCAGTGAATCGAATCGCTTGTGACACAGCACATCCCCTACCTCTCTCCCTCTCCTCCTTTCCCTTTCTCTCTCCACCGGTCGCTTTCGCCTCTCTTTCTCTCTCCTCGCGCGGCTGGGGAGGGGGAGGCCGGCCCGGGCGGTACCGGCGCGGGTGGGGGAATGACGGTTCTGCCCCCGGGGGCGATAAAATAGCCCCCGCGCGGGGGCAGAATCGTCCGTCACGTGGGCCGACGTCCTTTGCGTGGGGGGACCAACCTCCCCGGACCGGACCTTCTCGCTCCTCCCCGCCGCCGGTATCTCGCGAGATGTCCCGGCCGGTGCTGCGGCTCGCGCGGTTTCTCCCGAGACGAGACGGGACGAGAGGGAGGAGGGCAGCGAGCGCGTACGTGGGCCGTGGTGAAAGGGGGAGTCTTTTTAAAGGCTGGGGTTGTACGCATCTTTCATGTCTGCGGAGAAAGAGGTAAGGGAGAGAAACCAACCAACCAGCCGGGGAGAGAGAGAGAGTGCCAGCCAACGGGTCAAAAATTTCTGGCTCCGCGTTCGCATCATCTGGACGCTTCCTTTTTGTAGCCGTTGCGGGTGCCTCGCCTGGCCGTGGCCGGAGGCCCGGAGGGAGGAGGCGCCGGATCGTGGACACTGGACACGCTTCTTCCTTCCAGCCCCTGGTATACCAGGGAAATGTCACCTCAAGTTTTGGATACCGGTTTTGTCGTAGGCTTTTTCAAGGCAAGCAGCTTGCAAAACTGGGCACCAACGTTGCACCATGCTCCGTACAGGGAAAAAAGATCGGAGGAGCTCGCAGCATTATTGGCTTTTTGGTGTTCATTGTTTATTTTCCTATGACGAATGTACCTTTCGACTATGATAAATCGTCGTGCAATAATTGACACTTGGGCTGGAAGATCTAATGTTTATAAATACGGCCAAAGACACCTCGTTCTAGCTTTAGCAATTTATCATGGATGGTATGTATGCTTCTTGTAGGTTCGTGCCTAGCTTTAAGATGAGAGAAACTTACAAATCCTACGAGGTGAATATGTAAAGGTATGTTTTACTCTACTACAAAATCTAGTTACTCAAGGATATTATTGGCTTTATGTGGCATGTTGTTATCTACAAGTATCAAAAAGATATCTTCCTTAAAAAAAGGCTCTATCACCGCCACTGTCCGTTGGAGTTTCTTATGGACAAAAAACCTTACAAATCATTTATAGAAGATAAATAGCAAAATACAAGCACCACAGACACACATTAGGTGAGGCACTATATTAGGTCAACAAGAGTTGCTACTTAATCCAATTAATTAATACTCAAAGATCGGGGGTCAAACCGGTGCAACCGCTCCTCATGCACGACACATGGATGGCCAAACGTTTGGTCTGCATCCCCCGCACGCTCGACACTCAGCTCTAGGTGTCGGTCCACGAATGCTTGTGCCTTGGTTCCTAGATAGAAGAACAAGCATCGTCTTCGCCTATCTCATCTGCTGCTATGTCCCTACCGACCGCGAAGGCCAAATAGATGGCATTAGCTTCGACTGTGATAGTATTGACGGCAATTGCTGTGGGCGAGTATGGACTTGAGGACTCAAGGCCGGCGATGTGCCAGACCTTGTACACGCACGACTTGCCCCATATACCGAGTAGAGGATGTTGTCGTACATAACTAAGTATCAGGCCTTGCTCGAGGGGAGGGGGGGGGGCGAGAGGGCGGCCGCCCCGGGCCCCTGAAGCCATGGGCCCCTCAAATATGTCTGTAGTAGCAGTACACAGCAGTATACACGACGCTGCACATACTCCGTGAACGAAAAGAAAACACCGCTGCATGCTGGCACAACGCATCAGTGCCTGCGAGGATGAGACCCTCCGCCGGTCCATTTGGTGTTTCAGTCTCCCCGTCGCCAATTCAAGTAGAGAACAGGCCGGTACCATCCAGGGCAGTAGGCAAGCATGCAGCTAGCGAAGCAAGCCAACAATCAAGGCAGCAACCGCATAAGAGAAGGTAGTAATTTTCAATTTTGCCCTAAGCCCCTGACCCTCACCCGATCTAGACAGTTAGATGAATTGATATTTCATCTTTGATTAATGAATGACAAACAGATGGATATCACGTGTTCATTCGAATAGATAGATTATAATCGATTGATTGGACATTAGTAATGGATAGATGATATTTGGTTTTGGAGAGTCCTTCCTAGTAATATATAATATTTCTGTAAATTGACAACATATTTATAGCTCCTGGCTAGCTAGCTTTAAATTACTGACTATTTTATTAAACTTTCAGCATAGTCATGATCATCAACGACTACGCATCTAGAAATGATAAAATAAACTTTAAAGAAAATGCAAAAATAATTTAATATGAATGTATTTATTATTTTATATGCACATAGAATATTTATTGATATTATTACTACTATTTTTTCAAGCAAATATATTATTAGTACTATTAAAGGGGCCCAATGTTTTACTTTCATCCCGGGCCCCTAAATCCATGGGACCGGGCTTTGCTAAGTATGAGAAGTTGCCAGCATGCTCATTCTAGATGTGCAAAGGTGGTTGCATCGTGTTTTGGACATAGCTCCCCTGATGGAAGATCCATCCCAAAATAGTCATCAAAGCAATCAGCAAGAAAGACCCCGCCTCAGCATGTCAGATGGTGGTTTTGCCACCTGTGTCATACCGCGTAGTGATGCCGGCGTCCAATAAAAGAAGCGATGGCAACACTCTCTCCTTCCTATCTGGGAGCTAGGCAATCACGAGCCGAGCCACAGGTGGGTATGAATATCCAGCCCAGAGCCGAAGAGGGTTAGACCAACCGGAGGTTAGATTCTCTAGCTGTCCACGTGTGGTGCATCGAGAGCTCGGCTGCACCAAATTCCTTTCCGGTTGGATCCACCATCTTTGAGTTCTAATTGGGATGGGGTCAAACACACCTGCATGGCTTCTGTCGCTTGATAGCAGCCCAAACCTACCGTCGCCAACCCTAGATCCTTTCCGGTCAAGCGACGCCGGCCACAGGGCGTGCACACCGACGGGTGGACGCATAGGATTCTCGCAAGAGGACAATCCCGTCCGTACTCCGCCCCAGGCCCCACACAGATAACGAGGGAGAGGCTGTGACGGGAGCTTAGAAAAATAATAAAATATAAATAATGCGGACCGGTCCTGATGACAACCGCTTTCATTTTCTCTACCCAGAGCTTTCGCTTTCCTCCCGACGACACGAGCGGCGAGATATCCCGCGCAGGAGAAATCGCGAGATCGCGGGAGGCGGCTTGGCCGATATTGCCTCGTGCTTGCTTGTCTCTCGGAAACCGACGCCGATGCATTAATTGTTCCCAGGTCACCAGCCTGGCAGGAGGTGTCAGGGCTAACGTGAGCTCCAGGACTCCCATCCCACTTCCCACCTTCCCCCCCACACACGCACACATCTTTTTTTATTTTTTATACTATAATTTCCCCCCTTTTTTCTTGTTCTCCTGATTCAGGGGAGATTTGGGTGGACCGTGTTCATGATACGCATGTGAAATCGGGTTGGCATAAATATAAGATAGTCAAAATTGCTCAAGATAAATATAAGAAGCTTTTATGCTTGTTCTAATAATAAGCTAAGCCCTTCTTAACTCTGACCATAACTTGCTAAAAAATTGAAAAGTTTTGTAACGGAATCTTGATGTTGGTAAATAATCATGAATATATTTTTTTTCTATTTGAAATAATATATTTTTATAGAAAAGATAGTCAAAGTAGCATCTTGTATAGACCGTGTCAATGTTCTAGACTCCTCATACTGAAGGGAGCATACTAACACCGGCTATGCTTAGCTTTATTGTGTTAGAGCGAGCTGGATAGCTCTAACGCTAACACATGACTCTTTGGTGCTTTACATCAAGAGAATCTCAAATGCTTTGCCTTTCCTTCAAAAGATGGGCAAAAAAAAAAAAAAACGCACGGCAGCATTATTGCTCTTTCGATTAGATATGTGCTGGGGCCCAACATTTCGCTTACCATCATGATCAAGCAAGTAGAGAGCGCCTTAGTGCTTCTGATTGGAGAGGTGTCGCCGTCGAAGAACGGAGCTAGCCGACACACTGCATGCATGGCGCTCTCATCAGGACCATCAGAAAAAAAAACGAAAACGAATTGCAGCAAAACATTTTCTGTCGCATGAATTGAGTTTGAACTAGACCCTGCTATATGTTCGGAGACATAACCTTAAAACTCTGATAATCCAGTACGGTACAGTACGGCATAAAGTTGGTAATTGGTATGTAGACCCTATGAGACAGCTGGTCACAATATTTGAGCATTTGGTAGTAATGGGAGTGCCAATAAATGAAATAAGATAAATTGTGTGGGTGGGAAAAAAAATTGGTGAGAAGCTAGCAGTTGGATTTTTTCCCATGTCTTTAAATTCTTGACATTTATGAATAATATATTTTCTAATAAAGTGATAGCGATGACCTGCATCAAGAATATACCTTTTTTTTTGACTTGACAATGGCTCCATTATTCATAGCTTGCTAGCTATTGTCAGAAGGACATATCTGTAAATCTGTGTCTTGGTTAGGTTTAGCAAGGCCTGGCCTCTCCAATAATTTGTGGACGAGAACAAATGAAAGGAGACTATCATGATACAATCACATATAGTCTGTTGCTTCCACGACAGCGCAACCTCCTAAACCATCTTAGCTTCTTTGAAATTTCTTTGCCGGAGAGTGCTGCTCCTTTAAGTGCGATCCGTCTTTTCTTAACCTGTGGATCAGACTTTAAAGTCGAGAAAAAAGATAATCAGAATTAATTAACGTTAATGCAAGAAATCATTAGCATCGCTGTCAGAGTAACATCCACTTCTATGCATGGTTCATGCACCGTACCGGGACGTCCTTTTCCAGATAGTCTGCTGAAAATATAGCTGAAAGGTACTTCTTTTACTTTTTTTTTTAAGAAGAATCATTTTGAGAATCCAACCCAATTCAAGAACGGGCAGTGCAAGTTCCTCCCTCTGGTACGTCATCCGATGTTGCAGTTTTGTTTTGAAACAAATAGCCATGCCTGACTATTAGTTTGTTTTGGCTGATACCGGCACGTATGGTCCAATCCGTAATTTGTCTCTTATGAGCTTATCATTACTGGTCTAATGCAGGCTTCAGTTTTCAAGCCCTACGTAACGTACATACGTAAGCAGGCAAGAGGACTACGGATTGTGCATGATCTCTTTGATTCTGTACCAGTCCGTTGCTTGTGGTATCAGTATATATAATGATGGGCTTAGTTCTTAGAGCTGATTGGTCTGATTCCAAAATTTGCCTTGTCAAAATTAGGGCAGGGCAAAATATTCGCAATAATTTTTTGTCAAAATCTTAGCAAGTATTTTGTGAGGTGGGCTATTTTTTTTAGATTCCAACCAAATGAGTGCTAAAATTTTTGGTTTTCAAAACTTTGGCAAGGTAAATTTTGGAACCAGACCAATCAGGCTCTTACTACTATCTTAGGTATAAGAAAGTGCTAGAATAGTTATCTTTATGCATTGTAAGTAGTGTGTAATTCCTCCTATTACATTATATGAGTCTATCTTACGGAGTCAAACTTTTCTTAACTTTTACTAGCACTACCTATGAAATTATTATCTTAAATGAAAAAGTTATGATAAAAGTAAACTAGAAGCCGAGCGAAACCAATTTTTTCTTCACTAGTTTTGACTTCACTGGTGACGCTATTTTGGGATAAACCTTTCCAAATGGCCTCTTATATTTGTGGTTAGTGGAGTTATCTTTTTTTTTTTTTGAAGATGTTGCATCGTCACTTTGGAGTGAGTCAAACGTTTTAATTAACCTCACCTACTGATGTAAGAAAAATTCCAAGCATGTCAGTCTCACTACATACATACATACATACAAACATGTGTTGACGCGGCAATGCAGCGTAGTACCAATACGTTGATCAAGCTAGCTGCGTCACTAAAAGTTACATCTCGCAGGCCATGCCGATGCCGACACGCACCTAGAAAGTAGCTTAGGGGTTTTTCTGTAGGAATTCTTGGTGCCGGATGGCTACCTTGACGTGGACCAGATCGACGTTGCCTTCGGAGCACAGGGCGCGCCCCTTTTGGCATCACATGCGAGCCGCTGGTCGCTGTCAGGAAAGGACGGCAGCGATTGGGGGAGGGATCCGTGACAGGTCCCGATCGACCCAGGGCCATTTCGGGGTTAATCCCCCGGCCGGCCCGGTGTGTGTGACCGCGACGGCAGACCACACGTCGCTTCGCGAAAAGCAGCCGGCGAAAGGGAAAGCCAGCGGCTCCGGCTTGACGTGCAACGTTGAGCCAATCCACTTGTTCCGGCAGTTTGTTTGCTTGCTCTTCCCCTCTCATAAGCATGTCAGCGTCAGTGAATGCCTTTTAAAAAATCATCAGTACGTGCGTGTCATTCAAGTAGCTGCATAACAGCTTAAACTTTTTGACAAAAAAATTAGTGCACCGAGCAGCTCCCGTGTATGCGTGGTATCGTCTGCCTTTGCTTCCAATCTTAGTGCTAGGATATTTTTATCTCAAATGTGTAAACGTCCAAAAGGCTTGCCACAATCTTTGCATCAAGATTCTTCTAACAGTGAAGCTCACCGATCCATACTACTTCTGCAATTGCATACAAACATGCCCTTTACCTAGCCACCTATCAGCCTCCGGATCACACAGTGCATGTCTGCCTGCGAAATAATTGAGGGAGGGAAAGCTCTGGACGGAGCTGTTCAACGCCGCCCTGCTTTAGGCAAAGGTCGCCATCTGGGCATGAAAGGGCCGGGGGTTGGTTGCCGGTGTGCGCTAACATCCCACCAGACTAAGCTCGGACAGGGACCTGGCCGTGCACCCCGTAAATGCCAAACGGGGCAAACGATTGCTGCATACATGCCCTGTTGGTAGACCTCACCTACACATAATTCTGGGGCATAGATGGAGCTAGTAGCCACACTACACGCACCTAGCACTGATGAATGGTGGTGGTTGCTGGCAAGTATACGGCGATTTGGGCAGTGCTGTTTCTTTGGTCTGTATGCATGACAATGTGCATTTTTTTTTCCTTTTGCGGGGATCATATGTCCATTTTGCACGCACTTGCCCATTTTCGGAACCGATTACCAATTTTCGATTTTTGTTGTACTAGCTTCGTTAGGTGGGCCAAGGTATCTTCTCTAAGACCCCAGTCGACATGTTTTCGACATGGGTTTTATGGTTCGCAGCGATGATTCCTTCCTTCCTTCCGCAATAATAAGTTGCACGAGAACACGACAAAAATATTCATCATTTTTTTTGAATTAAAATAAAAAGATATTCATTATTATCTATTTGTCTCCCCTGCCCATGTCAACCGCGATTTTTTGAAAAGTAACATACATCCTGATTGATTAAAATCTAATCTCGGCAAAAAAAAATAACTGATTAAAATCTTTGTCGCATTTCATTGAGGACAAACGTGGGAGTAGGATTGAACAGTCCCGGGCCAGTGACTTCACGTTCTGGAGATCAAAGACAACACAAGCTGTTCACGGCGGAACCCTATCTCCACGGTAACAGTGGCGTGGTTGAAACTGGGTGCGCATGTCCCTGTGGTAGGAGTGCGACACCTCCTTTACTTTTTACTTTGCCGGTACGGCAGCTTTCCTCTTTCCTTCCTCCGCACTCTCTGCAGGTTTGGCTGAGAGGCTACAGTGGATTGCAGCAGGTTTGGCTGGTACGCACCGTGCACATGCGCCTGCCTGGCCCTGCACCGCATCATGCAAGAACTGAAACTACCTTGGCCTCGGGTACCCTGCCTGCCCCGAGATGTGCTTGCGTGTTTCTTTATTGCTTTTAGGAGATGTTCTCCGGGCCTTTTCTGCAATAGATACGTTTGTTTCCCTGCTTTCTTTGTAGGCATGGCTACCTAGTATTTTTTTTCCCTTTCTAAGTTTAGCTGTTGTGCTGTTGCTAGAAGTTGCAGGGGCGGCATGGGAACGGAAGTATCTGATACTCTCTTCTCTACTTTTAGAAGAAGAGTATGTTTTGGCCTTGCTATAAAGTGTACAAATGAGAAGCCTATTGTACCATGTAATAAAGGCATATTTTCTTGCGCTTTAAAGGGATGTTAGTCCATGGAGGCCACCCTCATCGCGATTCATTAGCTGATATAGTGGTCTTGGCAAACATCCAAGTATCCAGCCATTTTTAGACAACCAATCGAACAATGCGAGCTACCAAAATCCAAAATTGGACTCAAGCCTTCTCTCGTACCATTTTCAGTTGTCCTAGAGATATTCAATACTCTTCTTAAAAATTGAACAGCAGGTTTTGGCTCTTTGCTCCGAAAGAAATAGAAGAAAGCTCCACCCTTTTACTTCTAGTTACTAGTGACAAGATATTCTGTTACCCTTTAAAAGGATGTTAATGCGTGGATGCCACCTTCATCACAAGCGGATGTATTAGTCATGAAAGTTTCTACTTTTCTGGTATCACTATATATGCATTTTTGGCGTTTGCATCATGTTGCATGGGGCCTAACCATTTTAGACAACCAATCCAATTTACTTAAAAAAAAAAACCAATCCAACCATGCTACCACAAAAAGCAAGAACAAATTCCACATACATTTCATTCTCATTCTCTTTTCCTCTGGGACAGCAGGCCAGTGACCTTATCTTTTCCTTTCACACTGGCCTCTGCCAGACGATAGAGTGGGTCACTGAAACAGTAGTTGCATTGTTCTTGCATGTTATTTCCCTCTCCTTTTGTTTGATTTGACTAGACCCGTCTGGCCGGTACACTGCCTGCCTTTGCCCACCTTTGTTCATGTACATCTGTTGTCCATCTGCCATTGGACCAAATTATACTGCTGGCCTCTGCTTTATGTTGTGTCCACCCTCACACGCCCCATGGTCATGCAGGAACTGTGTAAACCTGCACGTTCATGTTAATTTGGTCCATCGATTATTTTTTCACGATTATGAACCCCTTAAGAACAATTCTTAGAAGGATATAGTTCTCCCGAAAGTCAAAACTTGTGCTACTAGGTAACTGCTTAGAAATAACCACCAAACCTATACAGTGGTTAAGAGTCAAATCATGGAGCTAGTCTTTACAGACTTTTTTTTTATTGACGACAACCTGGTTCATGTTTCTCCAAATGTGCAAGTAATGTACACATAATTTAGAGGGTCATCAATTGAAAATCAATTGGATAAAACACTGATGGTTTACAAGTATGCATAGCTCATTGACCACATGCTACTTTGCTACTCCCTCCGTTGTACTTTATTTGTCCATGACCTTTGGGAAAATATTTCACAATATTTGTTTAGTGATAATATCAAGAATGCCCTTATTGCAATATTTCCACCTACATCACCCTTAATTAAATTCTCTGAAAGAAAAGAAGTGGTTGTATCATATTATTTAACAATGCTATGGATAGCCACTCCATATTGACTTAGTGTGGTTGGTCTCCTATGGACAAATTGGTAGCTAATTAAATATCTACTCTATTCTTCGAACTCGTGGCTCGTGTCCTTGATCAAACACATTAAGTAATCTTACACTTCCTCCATTCTCTTTTGATAGTTCTATTTCACCTTGACACAATGACCAACGAAGACAACTTTACTTATCATATAATAAATGCAACATAGACTTTTTAGTTGGTCCTCCAATATTTTAACCAGTGCTATTTATTGCCATAGCCTATACCAATAGCGAATAGGACTATCAATTGCGAATATTTGAGTTTTTGAAATAAGACTATCAAAAGAGAATGGAGGGAGTACCTAAATCATCTTGCAAGTAGAACCATACGACGGATGAGTTCATTTGCACATGATGCCAACCTTTCATCTTGCAAGGCCAATCCTGAGGGTACCCATAGCATAACAGAGCATGGTCCCCAATCCTACACACATGCACCACTCTCCCAATAGCAATGTAGTAGCAAGCACATAGCAGGGTCCCTTTCACTGTGTTTCTCCCGAGAGATAGAGAGAGAGAGAGAGAGAGAGAGAGAGAGAGAGAGAGAGAGAGAGAGAGAGAGAGGTGGTGTGGTGTGTAGCGACGGGTGGTGGGAGGAGAGGACGTCAACATCGGACAACGCCCTCCTCACTTGCCTAGACTAGACTATAGAATCTCTCTCTGTCCAAATGACACCATCTCTGAGAGAACAAGGCCATGGATTAGTGGAGTAATCACATCGCAATCAATCCATAAAGAAATGAGGCGATGGATCCCTCTCCCATCTCATGGCGCTGTGACGCTCCCTCCCTTTCTCTCGCATGAGATCTCGCGGGTGTTGCTGGAGATCCCGTGGTAAACCTCCGGGATCTCGCGATTGGTCGCCGAGAGCACGGGGGCAGCGAGACCACACGAGACGAGACGAGAGAGATGGAGAGCCACCGCTATCTTGAATTTTCCTTCTCCGGCTCTTGCACGGACAAGGGGCGAGTAAACCTTACTGCTTGGAATTTGTTGTTTGGTGACAAGGACGGGTTGGGGTTGGGTTGGGTGGACCGCATCTCCTCTTGCTCTCTGGACCTCTTCTCCATCACTCCTCCTGCCTCCCCACCATAACGTGGTTTCTTGTTTAGTGCTTGTTTTTCCCTTTGGAATATTTAACACTGACAGCTGAAAGGTTGCGGAATTGACTTTCGGTGACGAAAGGTAACAACCCACCACTGCAAGCTTTTGATGCAGGTAGAGTTATCGGATGGGAGTGCAACAAGTAGCCATTGGTTTTCTTCCGTCCGAAAATTAGGCGGCTCGGGTATTTTGTCCACTTTGCTGTGTCTCCGTTTTGATGGTAAAAGAACAGAAAGATCTAGGCGTATCTATCCATCTATAATGGAGGAAGAGGAGAAAGGGAACAAGGAACCCGGAACCGGATAGCAATGCAAGCATGGAGTACAATGGTACATCATGCCTTGGAACTTGCAGACAGGAGACTGGCAAGATGCATGACGCAATGCAACGTGTTGAGGCTTTGAGCCAGGGGGGATCCATGGTCGATGGCGACCCCTCCTTCCATGTCTAAAGATCAATCCAAACAGAACTGAGTGATCTAATCTTTGAGAAAAGGAGTGATGAACGATGACGTGACAGTAGTACCCATACTGCTTGAGCTGGCGAGCTCTGCTCTTACATGCGAAAATGGCATGCGAAAAACGATTAAAACAGCCGCATATTTTTTTCCTTCCCTTCCCTTTAAGCTCAAGAATCTCCCCGGTGCAGACCTTTTTTCTTTATTCAAATTCAGCCAGAGATACCTGATCTCGCCATCTCATCACACTGCAGAAAGGTTTGTTCGGCCTTGTTGCTAGGAGGCCCTTTTGGGCCCATTTCACTACCCCAAGGCCCATGTAATGTGAGGCTGTGAGCCCATGAGCTCATCAACCTTATGCATGTGAGCACGTCCACCTAAACAAAAGAAATTGTGCATACACTTGCAGCCAAACTGCTCGTGTGCAAGCATACCGAACTTGTCCGCCCCACCTGAAATTGTATTCTAGTCAGCAAAACACAGGATTCAGCAAAAAAAAAAAGAAAAAGAAAAAAAAAAGAATCTAGGGTAGCACTGACAAGTTACTAAGTCTACATATAGACGGCAAGGACCCGGTTTAGGCACGGCCCGACGAGGCCCACTAAACTAACTGTGCCATGGTTGCTAGTTATTACATGTTGTCAACATGGACAGCCAACAGTGATGCTCGCGACCTCCTCCTATAAAACCCCCATCAGGCCATCACGCGCTGCCATCCTCCCTCCCTCCACTCAAGCAACTAGCTCATCACAGCAGCTAGCCAAGCCAAGAGCTAGCAGCGAAACACAAGCCAGAACCAAGAAGGCCATGGTGCTCCTCCTGCTGGCGGAGCTGGCGCCCAGGGAGGAGGCGCTCAGGCAGATCTGCTCCGTCGCGCTCCTCTCCAACAGGAGCAGCAGCTAGCAGCTGATGGCTGATCCGCTGCTCCAATCGTCGTTCATTAATTAACTTGGCTAGTGAGCCTACGTGTAATGACACGTATGTCGTCTCTGTGATTTTGGTAGCATAGCATTAGCACTAGTGTGCTCCACTTGTTAATCTGTACGAAATGTTCCTATATATGTTGAGGATTAAATTCAGTTCAGAGAATAACATGTTGAGCATATATATATGTGTAATGACACGAATTCTTCTTTGAACTTGAAGTTGTTACTCTGTGTATGTAAGATCATCTAAAGCAGTAGCTTTCAGACTGGACGAGGAATCCCCAAAAGGCAAAAGAAACAAAGCAAGCAGGCTACCTAACAGTGCGCACAGTTCTACTCCTGGGAAGAGATGCCACCCATGGTCATTAAGCAGGCAAGGCGCATCAGATTAAAGATCAACAGACAGGTCCAGCCCCACACACGCGCGCGCGCTTCTCTTCAGCTGCTTTACAAAACCAAAGGTTCCTTGCACTATCGCTGATGAATCCAGTCGTTTTTCAAAGGCAACCCACCAGAGAAATCCACAGCACATTACCCTGTGATGGCAATTGGCTGCACTCGGATCACCACAGGTCGGCACCAGTTACTGTGCTGGTGCCAACTTCGGCAGAGCACTGATAATATAAGTCAAAGGAGGTTCAGCACAAACGACAGAAAAGACTAGTGTGCCAAACGACCTTAACATTGACTGATAACAATAAAACTCCACCGAATAGGAAACAAGGAAAGAAGCATAAATATCATTACTCACAGTTTGCACATCCAAACAGCAATCTCAGGCAAACTCAAAGTTCCGCTTCCACCCAATGCTCCACACAACCCGAGTGCATCATCACAAACTAAATAGGATCTTACATGGTACAGGTTCTCTCTTAAACACTCGCAGTTTCATAACACAGTTACGGAACAGCATGGAATGGAGCTCAGGACTGAATTGGTTTGATCTTGAAGTGGAGGTTGATGAGCGAAAACACAAAACACTTCAGATCCTGCAGCCAAAAACATTGGGAGGGAACAAGTTAGGAATACATCTCATTTACAGAGCCATGTCCTGTGCACAACAAAATAACAAGGCACTTTTTTCCTGAAGATCCGGAACTTATAATGTAGTCAAACATGAAAATGATTCATTAAGCTACCCCAACAAAAGTTTAAGGATAATCATATCTACGCCATAGGAGAGTAGTGAAATTAAAAATGCACATAACAGTGAGCAACATACCATGACCAACATAGACATAAAAAATATTCATCTTTGTACCCATCTCAAAGTTCGAAGTCCGTTACATATCTTACCGGCTTACCACCAATTTCAGATACAACAAACCAAGTAACTGTCTGTTTATCCAACCTAATTACTCCACAAACAAGTATTGAAATGCAAATAATGCTTCAGCTATTATGAGTTCAAACAGGTCTGCAGTGTAAAAATAGTAGCATCTGACTGAATTTCAACAAAACAGCATATACATCAGCTCTACAATGATATGATTTGATGACTATGATCCAGAAATTATCGTGCAGTCAACCATGAAATTGCTCACTAAAAAAATCACAAAAAGTTTAAGGTTGTACTCACATAATCACAGTTGCAATAGAGGGGCATCAGGTCATTTCTTAAGGAGGCGTTAAATTGAAAAAAAAAACACATGCGCACGACCGGTGAAGAACATAGCACAACCATCAACAGAGACAAAATTATTTTTAAAAAATTTCGCTACCTAACTCACAGGCAAAATTCAGATAAAGCAAACAAACCCAGTTGCTGTATACCCAACCTAAAACTATTTCCTGAAGATAGTACTGAAATGCAAACAATGCTCGACTGTAATAGCTCAACAAGTCTATAGTATCAAAATCAGAGTATCTCGAGTAAACTTTAAAGAACAAGCAATCATGTATCTACTCTACTGACACACAATAATCTTGCTCAGACATCTAAGTGGATTGTTAGGCCAGGAATGGTGAAGTGGTTAAGTTTCTGAAGGGCAATAGGTACTAGAAAATTCATAAAACCAGTGTCTTATCCCCTGCATCAAACTTATACGATCCAACATAGTGAAACTGGGGGGATATTATCCAGCTCATTTTTAATAAAGAGCGGATAGATAGCTTCTCAATAATGACAGTTGTCTCAATGCTACTAAAGAATCAAAGTACCAATCATAGAGCATGGGCAAGACATGCCCCCCCCCCCACCCCCCACCCAGCCCAGAAAAAATAAATGTTGACAAAACAACCAAAACAGTGACACTAGAGGTACAAAGCATTTGAAACATTGTAGGTCATCCAGCAAACTCACAGTTTCCTGAAACCAACATATTCTGAATTCAGCAAATGTCGTCGCGCTTTTCTATGGAAAGGTTCAGACTCAGTTTCAGGAGGGCATTGCTTGTTGGCTTGGCCAAAAGTTTGCAGGCCGGCTGATCTGGGTGGCCTCGGGCTACCCGACCTCACCTTGCAAGGATATCCGCTAAGAATGCGCTGGCTCTGGCTGAAGCGCACTGACCCGAGCAGACCTTGGTCGTGTTTGCCTGTGAATTCAGAAAGTCCGGTCGACACCCTTTTTGCTGCTTCTGTAACCGTGGAGATTGGAAACGGCTGGCGATCATTCTTTCGGACAGACAAATGGATTGATGGTCGCTCAATTGCTGATTTGGCCCCAGCCCTCCTGAATGCAGTGCGGCCACACGCCTGTAAGACAAGAACCGTGGCACAAGGACTAGAGAATAATGGATGGGCACGGGATATAACTGGTGCTCTCACAGTCCAGGTGATCATTGACTAACTGCTAATCTGGGATATCATCCGAGAACGCAACTTTGCCCAAGTCTTGAACGCAGGTACAGAAGACAGGTTCAGGTGGAAATGGACAGCAGATGGGCAATTCTCAACTGCCTCGGCTTATAGAGCTTTCTTCATTGGACAACATGCGGTGCCGGGGGCAAAAGTGCTAACTAAAGCAAGAGCGCCAGGTCGTTGTAAATTCTTCATTTGGCTCGCTTTGCACGATCGCTGCTGGACTGGAGCTAGACGGAAGAGGCACAACCTCCAGGACAAAGACAACGGCACCTTCTGTGATCAACACTCGGAGACAATCTCTCATCTCCTATCTACCTGCGTGCTGGCCAAAGAAGTCTGGTTTACAGTACTAAGGCGATGCAGCTTACAAAGACTCACTCCTACTGGCACACTTCAAGATTTCTTTGACTGGTGGCTCTCATCACGAAAACAAATTAGAAAGGAGGGGAGGAAAGCTTTTGACTCGTTGGTAATACTAGTAGAACCAGCGCGTCTTCCAAAAGGTGAAGCTGACACCTACCGAACTGGCGGATCTAATTTTGGACGAGGGAAAGTTGTGGTACTACGCCGGTTTGAAACACCTTCTTCAGCTGTTTCCTTGGTTGGCGCTTAATGCCACTGGTACAGGAGGGGTACCTACGCTAGGTCGCGAATTGGTTCCTGTGTAATAAGTTTCTGTATCTTTTTGCTTCGCTGTGATCTCTATCGAGATCACGTGGCATTGTAATGCTACTGTTTCTCCTCTCCTCTTAATGAAAAACACGCACAGGCACAGTCGCTAAAAAAAACATATTCTGAAAGATAAAAAGGGCATATTTGCTCCTAAAACTCCAAAAAGAAACATGAGAGTAAAAAGGAAAACTAAGGCTCCTCGCATAGTAGATATGTTTTCTCAGGCAGTGAGCACAGCTTGCTGAGCTGTATAGCCATGGAGTACTCTGTTCTTGTTCAAAATTTACATTCTACAGATTTCATCATTAGTATAAGACTCTATTATATCAGGACTTTAAGGTACATTTTCCTCCAAAGAAATAATAGTATTGGACTCATTGCTTATTTAAAATTATTGAAACTTGATTTAAGCGCTATTTTTGTGCTCACAAGTCACCAATTATTAAAACAAAATGTGAACTTACCCTGATACCAATAGTATGCAATTAACCTTAGCTGGTCAGAAACTAATCAGTTCAATTAAGGAATACCACTATGCCAATGCCCATAACAAGGTTCCCAAGTCTGTACTGTACCAAATATGAACACTAATGCTGGGCTAAGCTACAATGCCACAAAGGTCCTAATTCTGCAAGTTATCAATAGCTGAAGGTACACAAGAATTTATCTCAAAGCAAACAAGTAATTTGCGTGAGTATTGCCAGTTAGTGATCAAAACTGTGGAGGGGCCGCACCAAACAAAAAATGTAGGCAGCTGTGGGAGGAATGTGGGGGCTGAGGGCAAACCTGGACGAGGTAGTAGAAGATCTGGAGGCCCTCCGGGTCCTTGCTGGACTGGACATCGACGAGGGAGCCGATCTTGGAGGTGGTGAAGGAGATATGTTGCCCATGACGATCTCGAGCTCCTGCTGGCCGATGCGGTCGGGCTCCGGCCAGTTGCTGTTGTCCTCCATAATCTGCGGAAGCAATCAAGTCAAATCTGCAAACCCTTGCTAGGTTTTCCTCTACAGATTCCGAACAAGATGGTGAATCAGACCCAAGGATAGGATAACAAGAGGGGTGAGGGCTCACATCGGACTCCTGGATGATCCTCCTAGCCTCGCGGAGGATGGAGGGGGAGACGAAGACCTCCTTGCGGATCATGGTGTCGTTCTTGTAGTTAGAGTTGTTGGCGTAGTGGAGCTTGCCGTCGGGGCGGAACTCATGCCCGAACTTGCCCTTGTGCCCCACGTAGTACCGAAGGTAGAACTCTCCATCACCCACAGCGCCGCCGTTCTCGCCGCCGCCCATCGCCATCGATTTCTTTTTTTTCTCTCCTCTTCCCCCTTATCCGTGAGAGTGGATTGGGGTTTTGGAGTGGGTGGCCGCCGCAAACGAGATGTGCTCGCCTCGCCTCCCCTCGTTCAGGTCGGCCACCAACTCAAAGGACTATTCTGTAAATATCCATCGGCTGCCCCTCGATCCCGACCGTACGTCTTGATCTAACGGGTGGAATGATTTGCAAATATGCCCCAGTCTGCCAAAATTTTGCGAATTGCTCTTTTTTTTTGAGAAAAAAGAATCGCCCCTATTTTTTTTTGAACGTGGTGGTAGGAGCTCTGCCTTTCAATTAAGAGTGAAAAGAAAAGAGTTTAGAGTACAAAGAGCGGCACCCCCGGCCGCAACCACAAAGAGGTCTGCCTTTCAATTAAGAATCACCCCTATTTTGGATCCAGGCAATCTATGCAACGTGTTCCAGGTCAAACTCGACTACTCGATTCTTCTTCTTTTTGCTGGTGCCATCATTGGCGTTCACATTTTTTAAAGCAAGTTGTTCCACAAATTTACGAGACACGAAGTAGAATAATTATTATGCAAAAGTAAATAACAGAGTAAACTTACTCTGCAGATTTCATGACAGCGTTTCCTGCAGGTGTGCAAGTTGAATCATCTGCTTCTGACAAACAAATAACAGATTAACAGATCATCAAACAACTCCTGCCAATTTCCTGCTCATCATATTTCTTAATCTATATTCTGTGATGTCGAGTCAGAGAATATAATAATGATTCTATCACGTTTTAAAAAACATATAATTTACATAAGGACTGAAATATATGCTAAAAGTTTATCTGGTGTTTCAGAGAAGATTTCCATCTTGGATATCTTATTATCAGATATATGAAAACTGAGCTAGAAGATTTGAGAACAAAGCTGAAAGATTCTGAAGAATACTGTCAGGCTCACTTTGCAAATAACTCAGTTCGTTATGCTGAAATGGAAGCATTGAGGGAGAAGATAAAAGCATTAGAGATCTCAGAATGCTCACTGAAGGATGCAATTTCCTGTCATGTTTCTGAAAGGCTGTTCTTGCATCAGACTAGAACTAGAGATCCTTGGTAAAATTATATCTGAGGTTTCAGAGGAGAATTACATCTTGGATATCTCACTATCTGATACGAAAACTGAGCTAGAAGAATTGAGAGCAAAGCTGAAACATTCTGAAGAATCCTGCCAGGCTCACCCAACAGATAATTCAGCTCTTTCTGCTCAAAAGATCAATAAGTTTTTATTGTGTAATAATTTTGATAAACTGTTCTCGTCTAATGTCCTTTCTGTACTTAAATTCTTGTTATCACCTAATGTACTGTGTAAATTCTTTCTTACAGCTGGAGAGCATTACAGTGGCTATGAATGCCCTTGAAGGTAAGCATACCAATCTGGAAGACAAGCCCTCCTTTGTATCAAGAGAAAGATTTTGCATATGCTCAAGTAAGGGAACTGCAGGATCAGGTGAGAACAAGTAAATAGCTATGAGGATTTCTTCTCTACAAGAGAAAAACCATTATAAGCAGGAGATGCTTCAACAGGAGAGCAGAAAAACACCAGTGCTTCTATTAGTATAGTTATCTTGGAACAACAGTTTCGCGGGTGAGCAAAGGCAAGAAGGTCTATTTCTTGTGGTGTGCAAGCTGCCTGCTGTAACTAGAAAGGACGGTACATTCTTAACATACTGGAATGAAAAACTGAGGATCATCCACATATAAGGTCTCAAATCTCGACCGAAGCAAAACTAAGATCTTTATGCAAATGTGGGAAGAAGCTGGGTTGCCAAACGTATGAACTCTGCACGTACCTTCACAGTCAATTTGTTAGCCTGAAGGTCATGGTCGTCGGCACGGCCGCGGTGCAGCAAAGTCCCTCCTGCGGTGGCTAAGGCAGCTAACGCGGTTACCAAAACAAAACCTTTTAAGAAATGTGGGAAGAAGCTGGGTTACCAAACGCATGAACTCTGCACGTACCTTCAGTCCTTAACAGACAGTTGGTTAACCTGAAGATCATGGCCGTCGGCACGGCCGTGGTGCCGTGCAGCAAGGTCCCTTCTGTGAAGGCGATGGCGGCCAACGCGGCCGCGGCAGGATACTGATTACTGGCGACGACGGTTGGCCGGCGTGATTGCCGGGCGAGGCCTTGCACCCAATATCGATGGAATCTCAGGAGAGGGTCAGGCGCTGTGGCTGCCTGGCGGGGGTGCCGGTTGACCATCGCGACTGGCGGCCGGCTCGGTGGAGGATCGTGGCGATCGCCGCGGATTGAGGCAAGTGGCGGCGCGGTGGAGAAGAGCAGAGAGAGATGGGGGGATTAGAAAAAGAAAGAGGTGGCCTTGCTATCAGGGCCTTTTCAGGCCCATTTCGCTTTTCCCATTGCCACCACAGCCCCGTGTAACGTGAGCCTATTACACCTTTCATTTTTATTTACGTATCATATTAAATTTATACTAAATTAAATTTAACTAACTTTAATCAAATTTATAAAAAAGTATAGCAACAACTATACTGCTAAACATCAACATATATTTCATGGTGGATTCAACGAAATAAATTTAGTATTATAAATGCTATTAATTTTTTCATATATTTGATCAAATTTGATTTAGAACAAATCAAATCATACGATATGTAAATAAAAACAGAGGAGTAGTTCAATCTTGGTCAGTCCTTCAAAAAAACGAGACTCTCCACGTCTTTGCATCCAAACCCTTCCTGTGCAAAATTCTAGCTACCATAGTGCAGTATTCTAGCGAGCAGCACAGGATTCAGGAAGAACATCACAGGGTAACACTTGGCTACATAGAATAAGAGTAGATAGATAATACAGACATGTCAATATAACATCAGCTATCATGCCTACCTACACTACATCCTCCTTCCAGGGAGCTGCAAGATAGAAAGGTCAACAGGAAAAACTGTGTGCCAGAGGTTCATATTGGGACTCGGGGCAGAAAATTCAGGCAAAATCCATCCGGTGACGGTTTCTCCACTTGGATCAGAAGCAGCCCCAGCAACAGCTATGGTCGGTGCCAGCAAATCTAGGTTTACTCGCACTTGATGGAGCGGTAGATGTGCCGCACAAAGAAGAGTGATGCGCGGAAACCGACGGTGCCTAGCATGAGGAAGAAGCCGTAGCAGACGCAGGTCATGTAGCCAAAGAAGAACGATGTCTGCATGAAGCCTGACATGTCGGACCGGGCATGGTAGTAGTAGATGCAGTAGAAAAAGATAAATATGCCGGTGGAGCCTCCACACAGGACAGACCTGCAGACAGAACTTTTGTTACACAGGGAAGACCAAAGTGCAAGAGGGAGTATGGAAACATAAATCCAAGAAATAATAGAGCAGACACATATTAACATCTGTTCTTTTTACTACAAGCAACAGTTCCAAGATATCTTTTCATAATGTTCATTATATGCCCACTTCTTAATTGTCCTATATTCATTAGATTTTTAGCGCCAATATATTCATTAGATTTTTAGCGCCAATTGTCCAGACTTCAGTTGATATGAAACAACAGACAGATAATTTTGGAGTGATTGCTGAAAGGATTTCATAAACGTGTAGTGCTTTAGAAGTTTGTTCATCTTAATTCCTCAGCGGACACTAAGTGTTTTATTAAGTTCCAGTGCAATAGCATAAACGCATTTTCTATAGACATCTCATGCAAACTATGATCTAGCGATCCATCTGCTAAAATAACTGTTGATAGTTGGCTGGTGCAAACACAATTGAATAGTAACCACAGAAAAGAAAAAAAAGGGGGGCGGGGGTGGGATAAAAGCAATAAGATAAATTGATATTCCAAACACTGACCTCCACCACCACTCGTGATCCTCAACAGCAAGCTGGAAATATGTGAGTGCCACTGTGACAAAGGCTGTGACGATGATGAGGATAATGAACACAATGAAAAGGATGCTATAGATGGTGTAGATCTTATGCCCCCATATGCTAGCAAATATGTAGTACAGCTCAATGTAAATAGCACTGAAAGGGAGGAACCCTGCCATTGCCATCTGAGGAATGGTGCTTCGGTACCATGGAAGTTGGGGGACTTCCCTTGGGTATTTGGTTGTGCGGCAGGGAGCTTGAAATTCTGTGTTACTATTTTTCCCAGCAATACCACCCAACACAAGGAGTGGAGATGTCACAAGTGCCCAGATCAGAATAATGACAATGATTGTGCCAAAAGGCAAAGCTGCTGTAGCACTGTACGCTATCGCAACAGTGTTTAGGAAGCAGAATGTCAAGAAGAGAGGCCCACAGAACAAGCAGCCAGTGAATATCAGATTCCTCACCTGAAATGTGTAAACCGGATATTTAAACACAGAGCACAAAATGGTTGAAGAAAGATGCACACTAAAGCATGACTTACCCAGTTTGTTCCCTCCAGTTGCAGATAGAAGGAAGTGGCTGTGTATCCAGCAATACCGGATGTAAGGGCATATATGACAACAAGGGCAGTGAAAAGAGCTCCCCTGTTGTATGGGTAGAAGACACCAACAAGTGCGAGGAGGAAGATGAAAAACGCACTGTGAAACAAGAATCGTTTATTAGTGCTCAGAATCATTTCAAAGCTTGACTCATAACATAATCTAAACTGACAAGGTCCTTACAGGGCAAGAAGCTGAGTTCCAGATCCAATAATTGCTGCAAAAAGGGACTTTTGCTTCGGGAAACGGAAGACATCGCCATGTATATACTTCCATCCAGTCTCTTCTTGGTCTTCAAGGGACTCATCTTCATGAGAATACCTTCAATGGAAATCACAAAATTAAAAACGCATCCAGTAACCGCAACCTGGCTGACTAGAATGGAATGCAATAACGATTAACGAAGGTCTTACTTGATGAAATCATTCTTGAGCACACGCATCAAGATTGTAGCCAGGAAACCAGTAAGGAGGAGTACCGTGACGCATGAGTTAATTATGGAAAACCAATGGATCTCAAGATGTTGTGGCATAGAGGAAGACTTGGAGTACTTTTCCATTCTTTTCTCAAAAGGAATATCTGTCTTTTTCCATGTCACTGAATAAGAGAACTCTATTGGCACTTCCTTATCCTCTGTGATATCAACAGCTACATTAGGATCAGTTTGGACGTTGATTTCTATGACACGGTTATCATTGTACATGATGTCAAAGTGGATGTGCTTAAACAGTAGGTATTTAGCATCTCCTTGCTCTCTATCCTTGTCCATTTTACCAAGGAATCCCCATAAAGGCAAATCATCATAGTACATCTGGAAGTAGTAATCCTTGGCAACTGCATCCCGGAGCTTCGCAACTTGCTCCTTTGTCAATGTTTTCTTGCAGAGAATTTTGGAGTTCTTGTCTTCCTTGAAGTTCAACTCATATGGTGCATCAACCAACCGATCACCATTCAGAACCTCTCCAAGAGCTTCCTTTTTGTCCTTCGGATGTTCTATTACAAGTCAGCAGTTAACAAGAAAGAAACAACACATGGTCAGAATCAATCCAAGGGATTGCTGAAGCAAGCAAATAGCACAGAACATTGGCAACTGCATACCTGGTGCACAAAAGGGCAGATCATAGTACCGATATGTCTCACTGCAATAAATATCATGCAACTCGATCATTGTCATGATCAAACAGGGAGAAAAGCAATTTGAACAAGCAGCTAACATAGAAACATCGTGCGGTTACCCTAGTAGATTCCATTGTTGTGGTAATACTAAAAGTGTGAAATTGCAAAGCTCGTGTGGCATTATCGACATTGTAGGGCACATTTCCTTTGGTTCAAATATCCATACTGCTTATTTCTAGATTGTGCATAGTCACAAAGACATTGTGAACCTAGACCTCTCCTATAATTGCAGAACATTGCATTAGCTAATCTTAGCTACTGACATATGACAAATGAGACACTTACCACTAAAGCTTCTAAGTACAGCTTAGCAGAAAACCTGATCTGAGTAACCGTAACAGCTGACAGAAACAACAAACTTAGTCTAAACATTCATCCCTGCACATTGTACCAAAAACTGGAAAACATAGCACAACAGAGAGCTGACCCCATACCTAATTTGGTTCACAGTCCACGGAAAAATAGAGTTTGCACATTACTACATAACCAATACCTTGGATTGTGAAAAGGACCGACTTTGTTCGCGTAGAGCGGGACATGATCCCCGTCCTTGTACTTGTGATCAGAGCCATCAGCTCTGGCTCCCAGCGCACAAGCCAAAACCACCAAGGCAAGAACACCACCCACCCCCGCCCTCGTCATCTCCGTGGGCACACCTGCTCAAGAGCACCGACAAAACAAAATTCAGAGAGATCTCCACAGGGGTGGATCCAGTATAGCACATGGGTGTACATAATTTTTTGGCAATGAATCGAAGTTAATGGATATATCTAATACATGTATATACTAATAATTGGGATTTGGGTCAGATCCGAATAAAAGGAGCTTACACAAGGATTCGGGGAGCTCGATTTCGCCCAGCGGGAAGGGGATGGAATGGAATGGAAGGGCGTACCTTAACTGGTGGATACTCGTCGCCGGCACTGGCGCCGACGAAGATCGCTTAGGATGGCGCCGCTCGCCCAGTCGTCGCCGCGAAAGGCCCCGAGAGAGAGGAGAGGGGGGGGGGGGGGGGGGTTGAACCGGAGAGAGAGCCCACCGGATTCTGGGACTGGGAGGAAACGGCTGGGGATCTGCTGGGGAGGGGAGCTCGTGGAGATTTTGGGAAGAAGAGCCGAAGAGGGGAGATGGATTGAAAAATCAATCCTTTTTTGTCAGGTGAAGCAGCTTGGGAGTGGAGAAATCTCTTGGACCGACCTACTCTATGGAAGAAGAGAAAGAAGAGTGTAATAAGCCGGACGTGTTTGTCCTTTGACTTGTTTAAGGAGACTTAAGCAATTTCTAAATTCCGCGGCTTGGTTGGAAGGATAGAATGGAGTTTGCTTGAAGCATGGTTTGTTTGGTTAAAACAGACATTTTTTTACCAAATCTTGCTTGATTATAACAAAAGGGGTCGGGTTATCATTTAACAAATAGCCCGTAACTCTAAACCACAAAAAACTTTGTTTCTTTTATATTTTAAAGATATTTAATACATATAATGGGTAAAGCATGTCCCTTTATGTTACTTAAAAACATTATTATTTGTAAGGTCACCAATACTACTAAATTATGACTCGGTAATTTAAGTTGTTAATATATTACTCATCAGTTAGATATAAGATTCTAGCAAAAGATAGTCTAATAGTAAGTACATTACACTACTAGAGTGGTAGGATGCTGATATCCACGAACGTTGGCTATTGATGGCGAGCAGAGTCAAAAGAGTAGAACATCGTTTAATTGTGGACATAACTGACCTAAGAAGTGCGAAACTTTGATATGACACAAGAAAAGGGGACTTAGGTGTGTGTGGGAAGAGTGATAGAAAAAATACAATGTATAACCAAAGTTGAAAATAATTGACTTATTACAATAGCTAAGTGTTATTTATATGTTACTCCTGGTCCATCTAGTAATGTTATTTCTCTCTAAAGTTTAAGCGTGTACTATTTGGTTGGAGAGATGGAAGGGAACAAAGAGGGATATCCTACTTTTTCTGGTGGCGCTTGATTTGGAGTCAGCCCGGAAACGGAACATCCCGTGGTGAATATAATTTTCATTAGATCCGGGACAACCTAATCCTCCAAGTCAGCCGAACGAATCACTAGTAGGAGCGTGTCGCTCCTGTTTGTGTTTCCCTCAAAAAAGGAGCACAATTGCTAGGTAGGAGACTAGGAGGGGAAAAAACGAAAGATTATCTGAGGCGCCTGCAGATTGGCATCCAGGAAGCTACTACTAACTCACACTTGTCATCGAGCTATCCGAGCTGGTGTACTTGGGCATACTCACACTCGTGGCTGCTGAGCATTACCTTTCCATGAAAGGAAGGACTGATGCTTCTTTCCAATGACTCGGTGGGTCAGATAGGTGCTGGCTGGGATATGGATGGAGATCGAGGGCAGCATGGAGGGGGAGGCTGACAATGTCGGTGCGAGTTGCTCCAGAGCTGGAGAAAGATGTGTGTGTGTGTGTGTCTAGTAGAGTCAACGAAAGGAGTTGTAAAATTAATCCAATTTTAATTGATCGAGTGGAGGTTTTTTGTTTGGGAGGCTGATCTTGCTAATGTTTTCATGGTCTGATTGTACTACTATTTAATTTAATAGTTCAACTATCGTGATCACTTCTGTATAAACAGCGAGTTATGTTGTACTGTATTTTTATGCCATATGGCGTGATTCCGCCCCAATTGAATTTCTAGTAGATGCTAGTTCTTTTAAAACCCTATGAAATGCCACCCCCCTCATGCTGAAGCTGTATTTTGAAGCCACACATATTTTCTGTAAATTTCTACCGTTTTATAGTCACAGTCAACCTTTGCTGACAATAGAGAAAGAGCTCCAACACAAATAATTTCTTTGGAGCTTAATTTGAAAAGGTTTTGTTAATCATAATAAAACTACAGTTTATTCTACTATGCATGATATCGTTGCATTTCTTCTACTCCTAGGTATTTCAACTCTTGTGCGCTACTAACCACACGCCTTTTCAAATGTAGAAAATAAATATAAGAGTCATGGGAGGTTGAGTATGTATATACTAACTACCTAGTGTTCTTCACAAGAGAAGAACTAACAAGCAAGAAAAAAATATAGCTGAGGCTACATGGAGAAATAATTCTACAGAAGTCTACGATGACAACAACCTTGCAACGAAGATGGAGCATCAATCATCAGTACACAATAACGAGAAGGGAACAGAGGATCGCCCTCGTGATCCCAAATTCCCCAGTTTGTAAAAGAGACAAGAACCGATAGGTCCAGCATGTTTGTTTTCTCATCTTCTGTATGGGCGGCAACGTGCAGAGATCCTAATCGTGCCTGCCTCAACTAGGCTTTTGTTGCTCCTCCTTGCTACCGCCACCCTCCGTGCCTACCCATCAACCGTCATGGGCAATGTCAACTGTGTTCTGTCATCGCCAAAACATTTACATAACAAAGTGCATAGTGACAGTTTGAATTCTATTGTTCCTGAAATTCAAGCAGTTCAGGATCTACAACCAGATGAGAAAATGGGGATTGCATTTTATCTATGACCATGTTGCATGATACTTTGACAAACTTCAGAAAAAAAATACATATCGTTTGCTTGGACAATAATCAATTTTTTTAGGGAACAACAATAATCAATTTTTTTCATAGAAACCTCACTAAAGACCTTTGTATGTTTTGCCATATTAAGGAAACTTTTTATACTAGTAATAAATAAGAGTTTTAAATTACAACCATAAGAAAGTTCCTATCACATTAGGTATCTATTTGTAGCGAATCATTTCTCACCAAAGTCATTATAGAAAATAGCTTTGAACACGCTTCTCACACGCTCTATCATTCTACAACGGGGATGTCGTTGTCTGTGGAGAACAAAAGCATCCGGAAGTCCAGAACCACACAAAACAAACCACGGAGCCAGGTGGATCTCGTGGGCCCCACATGTCGGTCCCAGTGGGGACGCCCCGGGATACGTTCCCCGGTGGCGCGTAGCTATTTTTGTAAGCGGAAGCTGGATTTGGGCCAATAATAGCGCGTCTCCCCTGTTCCTTCTCCCTGTCGTCTACGTCCCTTCCGCCCGCTCCCTTCGCCTCCCAATATCTCCTCCCCCTGTCTCCTTCCCCCGGCCATCTACGGCACCGGATTTCGTTGCCGCCTTGCCTTGACCCCTTCCCGGAACATCCATTCCCCGCTTCTTTATTCCAAGCTGCTGCCTTCGTGGCTCCGAGCGCACCGTGGTCTGTTTCTTGGTTTGATTCCCCCGGATTGGAGCCGGAGCACGGCGAAAGGTGGCGTCTTGGTGAGACGCGGCCCCGCCGAGTTGGTTGCCGCTGGCGGTGGTCGTGGTGCGGCTGGGAGTGCGTGGCGAGGCGGCGGTGAAGTCTTCCTCTGACTGACCCTGCCGGGGGAGTGGTGGGAAAGCGGGGTCAAAGGAGGCAGCTTTATTCCCCTTGCTTGTCCCCAACTCGCATTTTGGCGCCTCGTTTGTGATCCCACGCGGTTCTCGGGGAATTTTGATTGGATTTCTGGTGGGATCGGCGCGGAGGCGGTGGCGGCGCTTGGCGTGGATCCAGGAAGGTTTTGACTGCGTTGGGAGGAGGTGGCGGTGCTGTTGCGGTTCTTCTTCTTGCTGTTGTTCTTGGCATGAGCGTGGGAGATGGGGACGGATTACTACAATGTGCTCAAGGTGAACCGGAACGCGACGGAGGAGGACCTCAAGAAATCGTACCGCCGGCTGGCCATGAAGTGGCACCCGGACAAGAACCCCGGCGACGCCAAGAAGGAGGCCGAGGCCAAATTTAAGAAGATCTCCGAGGCCTACGAGGTATGGAATTGCACACCGTCTTTTTTACTTTACATCTGGATGGAATTGCAATACACACGTAGCTTTCGATGCTATTGGGATGGAGTTTTTAGTAGATGACCTTTTGTTTTGTTTATCCTTGACCTTGTACTTACTACAAAGAAAGTGCATTCTAATGGGAGATTGGGGGATCATGATTTTGTTGTGCTAGGGAATTGGAAGTGTCGCCAGAGATTTGTGTCAGTTGTGTGCATCGTGCGTTGCATCTTGATTGTGCATCTCCGTGGAATGTTGGATAATGTCTGCGTTCATGTGTTTAGGACTTTTACGGCGCACAATACAACCATATACTACTGTCTAAAAAGAACTCGTACGTAAATATCGGACGGTCTGAAAAGGACTCGTATGTAGTATAGGTAGTATAAGGGTAATATGGAAAAAATCATTTCACTATAAGATTTCACCCCTGATGCAACGGTCTAAAAGTGTTGCAATATATCAAAAATGGTTGCAATAGATAAAATTCAAAAAATTATCCTTAATTTATATTAAATTATTAATGATTATCTTACCCCTTCTTATGGATGATTGGATCTTTTCTATACTACATACTACCAAGTGGTAGTATTGTGCGCCGTAAAAGAGGCCCCTATGTTGAGTGTACATTGTGGCTATCAGCATGCCTGGTCATTTCTTCTCCTTCAGGTGTGACAAAAAAAAAATCTGGCAAAAGGCGCTGGCAGATAAACCTGCGAAACGAAGCTCTCAGCTTAAGACAGATTTTGATGTGCAATGTTGACTGCTTTCAGGTTTTGAGTGATCCCCAGAAGAGAGCAATATATGACCAATATGGCGAGGAGGGTCTGAAGGCCTCTGC
Source organism: Panicum hallii (assembly GCF_002211085.1). Taxonomy (NCBI): domain Eukaryota; kingdom Viridiplantae; phylum Streptophyta; class Magnoliopsida; order Poales; family Poaceae; genus Panicum; species Panicum hallii. Next base: position 3,101,917 of record NC_038047.1, on the reverse strand, counting down.
AGAGGGTGGTGGTTCCTCATCCATGAATGGGTCTGCCAACCAACGTTTCAATCCTCGCAATGCTGAAGATGTCTTTGCTGAGTTCTTTGGCAGCAGCAAGCCTTTCGAGAATATGGGGCGCGCTAAGTCAATGAGGTTCCAGACAGAAGGCGCTGGCACTTTCGGTGGGTTTGGTGGAAACGAGAACAAGTTCAGATCATACAATGATTCAACCGGCACGAGTTCAAATCAGGCTCGGAAGCCACCGCCTGTGGAAACCAAACTGACATGCACACTTGAAGAGCTGTATGCAGGTTCAACGCGCAAGATGAAGATATCCAGGAATGTTGTGAAGCCGAATGGGTAAGCATATAACTAGGTGGATTCAGAATGTTTGCAAGCCTATGAAAGATTGAAAGCATGCTACTATAATCCTTTATTTTGGGCTACAATAATATGGTGATGGTGATTTTCAGTTAACCTCATCTCTATATGGATGCACAAGGAAATCATAAACAACTAAAAGATGGTGATTTTAAGAGATAATGCAGTCTGACTTCCTTGTCTCTTAACTTACTTTTTACTCTGACTGTCTGTTAAACAGGCAAATAGGGACTGAATCTGAAATTTTGACAATTGATATAAAGCCTGGTTGGAAGAAGGGAACCAAGATCACATTCCCAGACAAGGGAAATGAGAATCCAAACCAGCTCCCTGCCGATCTCGTCTTTGTCATCGATGAGAAGCCCCATGATCTGTACACAAGAGAAGGCAACGATCTCCTAGTCCACCGGAAGATCGCCTTGGTGGATGCATTGGCAGGAACCACAGTCAATCTGAAGACCCTCGACGGGCGTGACCTGGTGATTAAGCTCACAGATGTGGTGACACCAGGGTATGAGCTTGTGATTGCGAAGGAGGGGATGCCTATTGTCAAGGAAAACGGGAGAAGAGGCAACCTGCGGATCAAGTTCGATGTCGATTTCCCTAAGAGGTTATCGTCAGAGCAGCGGCACAACATTAGGAAGGTTCTTGGAGGTCAAGCTCAGCAGCAGTGAACACACGTCAAAACAAAACCGATCACCTGTCCCATAGTCCCGGCGGCGGGAGTGCAGACTAATTCAGATGTTCTTTTTCTTCAGCTGGCCTGTATGTTTAGTTCATTTTCCTTTGGGGTTATTTTCTGATCTTCTCCTTTATTGGGAAAATAGGATATTGAAGACCACATGTGTAATATAAAAGTCAAGTCTTTGTGCCTTCATTTACAGATTCCAGCGTTATGCTTGTCCAATCTCCTTTTCCTATGAATTCTATTGATTGAAGTAAACAACCTGATATCAGAATTGTGCAACGATGAAGGTTATAATCAGGGTATCGAGTTAAAAGAAAGAACTTTCTGATCTTATCACTTAATACTATGTAGCCTTAGCTGCATTACATCTCAAAAGTATCAAATGATTGGTTCTGTGCATGATTCTTTTTTCAAATGTGAGAAGCTACAAGATTATTGCATCCTCTTCTTCCTTTTGCGGGCAAACAATACATTCCAATTCAACAACACAAGTGCAACCAAGTCAGCATGGCCAGACGCTTAGCCCATCACGAGGCACTCCTGACAGGAAGGAGAAAAGGTTATGTTTTTTAGGCAAAATATTCGACAAAAATAGCCTATCAAATTTTTTTGAAATGTGAAGGATTTGCAGTAAATTTTGTTCATTCGCCTGTATTTTTTTCTGAAATCCGAAGAAAATCAGCAATTTTACTAATGAATAATGCCACCCAACATTCACATTTCTCAGCAGCATAAAGGACCTGCCCGTTCCGTAAATAGCAACGGCCTCGCTCGAATTGTGGGTCCCACAGTATTCCGCCATCTAAAAACCGTCACCTTTTCCATTCCACTGTTCCAGTCTGCCGGTCGTTATTTTCCCGCGTCCACCGAAACCGCCGCTGGCGTTTTCGTCGCCTGGAAGTCTCGGCACGGCACGGACCACGGCGGAGCGGACCGAACCGAAGCCGTTGGAGCAGGATCGGCCGGTGCCGATGAAGCCGGCGGAGGACGCGGCCGTCCCGGAGACGGCGACGGCGGCGCAGACGGAGTGGTACGACCCAATGTCGCCGCCGGCGCCGCAGCAGCAGCCGGCAGTGGAGGCTGCGCCGGAGACCTCGCCGTCGGTGAGCTCTGACGCGCGGCCTCTCAGGGTGTACGCCGACGGCATCTACGATCTCTTCCACTTCGGCCATGCGCGCGCGCTCGAACAGGCCAAGAAATCGTGAGATCCTCGTCACTTTCCTCTTGTAGATTCTGTGCCAACCCGATTACTTGGAGATTCTTTTACTTTTCGCTGACTGCATTTTTGAAGGCGAACATATTGCACGAAATGTTGCCTTCTGGTGCTATTGTGGCCTTTAGATTGGTCCTTTTTCTTAATTTTATATTTAGCCACTTTTTTTTTGAAAGATGTTATCTTAGTTTTACTCATTGCTTCTGAAAAAGATGGTTACAACTCATAATTCTAGTGCCCATTTTGTCTTGCATAGTTCTCTGAATTTCTTTCTGCAGATTTCCCAACACCTACTTGCTCGTCGGTTGCTGCAGCGACGAGATCACCCATCGGTACAAAGGGAAGACCGTCATGACCGAGGACGAGCGCTATGAGTCACTTCGGCATTGCAAGTACTCCTCCACCTCCCCACTTTTCAGGGTCTCAGACTCTCAGTGGTGCCACCGGCACTCATGAAAATGCTCTCTGACTATCTTTGTTTCCCGGGCTGAAACTGAAAGGTGGGTTGACGAGGTTATACCGGATGCGCCATGGGTGATCAACCAGGAGTTCATTGACAAGCACAACATTGACTATGTTGCCCACGACGCGCTTCCGTAAGTGTATGTTTCTGTAGTTTGGCCAGTTCATCTGAGGAAAGTAACCAACACAATGTGTTTGCTTCAGGTATGCTGACACGAGTGGAGCTGCCAATGACGTTTACGAATTTGTTAGGACTTCTGCATCTCCCCACTGTTTCGGTTGGGCATCTAGGGGTTCTGATGATCAGGTGAGGGAATGCCTGATTTCTGCGTTTGTGCAGGTGAAAGCAATCGGAAAGTTCAAGGAGACCAAGCGCACCGAGGGCATCTCGACGTCGGACATCATCATGAGGATCCTAAAGGACTACAACCAGTACATCATGCGGAACCTGACACGTGGATACAGCCGCAAAGACCTTGGCGTGAGCTATGTCAAGGTGACCTGTTCGTCCATGAAAAGCTGCTTCAGAAGACAAGAGAAAGAATGAAAACACTCAATTGTGCCATTCTATTTTAATGTGATCAGGAGAAGCAACTGAGAGTGAACATGGGGTTCAGCAAGCTAAGGGAGAAGGTGAAGGAGCATCAGGAGAAGGTGATCAAGTCGCTCTGCGATTCTTTTGAGACGGATCTTAACATTGTTTACAAAATCCTGACGCCAGATGTGTTACATACGCATGCAGTTTCACAGTGCGGCGAAGATAGCTGGAAGCAACCCCGTGGAGTGGATGGAGAATGCTGACCGCTGGATTGTTGGGTTCCTCGAGAAGTTTGAGGAAGGTTGCCACATGATGGTAAGCAAGTCCCAAGGAATGTACAAGTGATCTCTGCAATTTGTGATCAAGGACTGTATGTTACTTGGACAGGAAACTGCGATCAAAGATCGAATTCAGGAGGGGCTGAAGAGGCAAAGCAGGTCGGAGTCGAACCTTTCTGGTGGTTCCGGAGAGGACTCGGACTACTAATGTCCTGTAACATCCGGATCAAACTAGACAAAAGGACATATCCCTAAAGTTTGTGTTATAGTATGAGATCGATTAGCGTGTTATTGTAGGGCATCAGGAATCATGATTTAGTTGTACCAGGAGATTGTGTACTATTAAGAGCAAACATATTTCTGTATGTAATCAATTGTTGTTCCTTAGTTGAGCATCTGCATCTGGTAACCTGCTTGGTATTAGTACCATTTTCATAGAACTAAAGATCTGGAGAATATGATCCTTTTGTTCTGAATATGTTTGAGCCTGGCTATGTGCTACGCCGCCATAACAATATATTTATTGGTATTGCCTAATGTGGATATCATACTCCATTTTCGTGGTCATTAGGGACTAAAATTGGACCTAGCTCCTTTGTGTAGATAGGACACAGTAACGTTCATTCATCTGTTTACATGTTTAAGCACATCATTCCATGCATCAGACATAAGTCTGTATCAGTCGAGCAAGTTTTAGGTTAATGTCCGGAGGATGCATGCTGTGAGGGTTTGTTTGCACAGCATACTGAATTAATCAGTGAAAACTTAAATACAGAGAATTCAGAAGTATTAAGTGGAGCAACACATGCTACCTTGACCGTAGCTAACATCTGATCATAACATTTCCTCTGTACAACTCTGCAACTGGTACTTTTGAAGAGAGAAACTAATACAAGACAAATATAATGAGGTAGCCGTAAACTATATCAGTGTTATCATAAAATAACCTTATAGCAATAATAGACCTAGACACAGCAAGAACTAGGCAGCAGCAAATTCATTATTTTCCAATCTTTAACTTTCTGTTTTACACCCTGATATCGATTTCAGAGAAACTGCTTCTGTGGACAATTTTATCATATCTTCGCTGGTCTTCACCTGTGCCCTCTGAAGTACATGTACACTCTCTGCCGAAGAAAACGGAAGGATGTCAGGAAACCAGAACCACAAGTTTTTTTTTGGTAGTTCAATTGGTAATGACACAGCAAAAACTTATCGATGCAATAATCGAGTGAGGGATTTATAATTGAAAGAGCATCCAATAGAAGAAATTTGTTTGATCACTACTGGAATGAGGAATAACAGTTTATTTAAAGTTAAGGATGAAACTCATGCACATTTGTCAAATCAGGAGTTTATAAACAAGTTGGTAATGAGCAGAGAACAAAACAAGAAAGAGTTTGAAAGGAATGGAGGAAGAAATAGGCAGTAACCTCCAGCACCCAGATGCTTATAAGAGATTCCAAGGCAAAGAATACAAAGCCGATAAAATAAAGTACCTGCAATACTCCAAAAAGGACAGCTATTAGTGCTATTGGAAGGGTTTTCACTGGCTCAAAGGATCATGAACAATTTTCAGGAGGTAAAAATTATTTCAAAGAGTGAAATTAATTGAAGACAACTTACCCCGACGAACATATCTCCAGCCAAAACTTCGATTGCAACAAGAATGCCCCTGATTTAGGTAAAGAAACTGGAATGAGAATTATTGCAGAAAGCAAACTCAGGGCAGAAGAGAACTTTACTGATTACACTTACGTAAGAGTTTTCCCCCTAAATATTATCGGAGGAGCAATTGCAGCAATGACACAAAACCCAACATGAATCTGGCAGGTATCAAAGCCATTGTGATGCTCAGTATTTAGAATTCTATTATATAAGATCAGAAGATAAGGACTGAAAAAATATAGAATACGGATAGAAATTTTTGCTGTTCTACCGTTTGTCAAAGATTTTCAAGTTGAGATGCCTAACACATGAAACAGCATTACAAAGTAAAATTACCGAGTAGAAGACGAAAAACTGGCCAAAGGTTACCACGCTGTCAGTTCTAGACAACAAAAGGCAGAGAAATTACGTTCAAGAAATTGTCCATACATAGAGCCATGTTTTATAATTGCTGAAACTTGGAATTTTTTTAGTTTGAAGAGAAACCTCATGGCACGGTACAGAGGCCTGTACCAAAGTATGTATGAAAGTGGACACCCAGACATCGCATAGATTACAGCGAGGAGAAAACTTACAATATCTGCAAACCAGAAAACCCATAAGGAAAAAAAATGTGCATATAGACTGAAGATGATTGAGTGGATGACAATTGAGACATTTAGCACCTTCGCTGCGAATTGACTCAACTAAGACAGCTAAAAAGTTCCAAAGGAGACATGCAATCAGTCCTGAAATTTTGGTTATACATGATGAACCTTATGAAAATTTTGGTTATTCAAGGTGAAAAAATTATCAATTGTGATCTCAAGTAGTACCTAGCCAACTAGCAAATGCCGTGTACTGTAGCTTCTGAGCATGGATCGGTATCTCATTGGCTATATCATGATGTATGATGGGATAGAACTCTGGCCAATTTCTCACTTCCACGACGACACCGGCTGCATAGACAAATCCATCTTCAGTACTCTGACAAAATAGAGTATGGTGAAGCTTAAGGAAAATGGTCTAGTGGATCTACCTCTGTTCATTGCATCCTCCCTTCGTTTGATATCCTGCAGCGAATCTCACACTTTTGAGAACTTGCATTGGTCATTAGACTTAACATGGAGAAAGAACTTATGGCAACTGAAATGAACACTTGGGACTAAAAACTCCAGGTCACTATGGAAGGGATTTGACAAGGATCATTAGCCATTCTGACCTGTTCCCGCCGCTTCAAATCCTGCTCCCATGACAACAGCTCTCTCTCCTTCTTCTTTGGATCCTACATGCAACGACATGCCATAATTCAAGACGAAATCATCAGGTTATTCTTGAAATAACACCTGGATTATGGAGCGGCATCGACCGTCGGTGCAAGAACGGTGAACAATTCAACAATGTACCTCGAGGGGAATGTCGATCGTGGCACCATGCTTGCCACTCCCTCCAAAGCCTGCCGGGAGCCATGATTTCCTGGACGGCACAGAAGCTGACGTTGTTGCCAAAGCTGCATTCTGTAAGGCATTGCTGATAATCAGGCTGACAGTGCTATGATGCTGCATGAACACCCTGCCTAAACACGCCATGATTGTTGCATGCATGAGATAGAACCCAAGAGGAATACAAGATCTGGCATTAGACGCTTCCGGTAAATCTCAACGAATCTTGAAACCAGATCAAAATGCAAGAATTTTTACTAGAAATCGACATTCCCATCCAGGGCAGGAGCAGGGAAAATTTTGGCATTAAAATGGGAGGAATAAGAACAAAAAATCGAGCATGTAACTCAAGACAATGTTGGGACAAGACCATCAAACGCATGGCTTCTTGAACAAGACGTTAGGAGATGGATGTTTCCAGAGGAAATGTCTCAACGAAAACAACAAGAATTGGAGCCTAAAGAATATGAACAACAAGAAGGTTGGCTCCGGGAAATACCGCGGTAGGATTGATATTTTCATCATCGGATGGATTTGTGCTACGAGGCATATGGAGAAGAGATCACTTGGTCTGAATAAATCCTTGCCTCTCCTGGGACGACGACCCGGAATCTGAGTGGCAACTGGCAATTGGTTTTCGTGTGGCCAGTGGAAGGAAGTTATTTTCAGTTAATGGCTGATTTTGCACTTTGGTCCTTGCCAGAGTCCGGTTGTTCCCAATTCACCCCTCGACTGCCAGGCTTTGGCATTTCCCTCTTTCCAGTTTCCAGCGCTACTAAACAAGGGCAGCTTTGGGCACTATCGTCAAGTATAGCCAACAGCCGAGGGTCCAGAAAGAAAAAGGGCTTTGCAATGGAATAATTTTTTTTGTTGTAATCCACAATCAACAATACCTACCTGGCTGCATCACACGAAACTCCTCTTCTTTTGAATTTTTGAAGGCATTGCATATAGGATATCAGAAAAAACATGACGAACACGGAAGGAAGTAGAAGGCTGAAACATGACAACCAGTAGACTGCGTTATAGACCCCACATGTATTTGCGGTCATTTGTCATGCAATCGTTTCAGAAGATCACAGAGGAAGTATATGACTGATGCACGGAGAAACACTGAGATCAGCTAAGCTGGTTCAGCAAGAAAACTGTTTGTGTTTGGATCATGGATCTTCAGAAAAAGGACAAACAAATATTTGGATCTAAACTGCTCTCTGAATCAATTGCATGCTTTCCCGGTCCAAAAATGAGATTTAGATACAACTTTGCATGGATTAAAAAAATGGCACAGAAATCATCTGTAGAGAACCATTCCACAGTTAACATTGGATTATTATAAGTCATCCGGGAAAAGGACGACCATCAAAGGTAATATTTTGCCATCAAGCACAGTACAGAGTATACTAGCAGAACATTGCGAAACAAATGTGGATGCAGTAACTCCAAACTTCCGCATTGTAAAAGGGAGTATCTTCTCTACTTAGTGATGGTGAACTTGAACGTAACGAAGACCGCAGTACTTGCATACATTAGGTGCCTCCAGATCAAGGCAGATATACTCGATTGGGTGGCCAAGGCCAACACCTTCAGCAGCTGAAACAACACAGCAAGTGTAGGGGTACATCAGTTTTGCATAAAATGGATGATCATGTGAATGAGAATACTTAGGGATGAGTAGAGTTTGCATGGTTCAGCTTTGTTGCCTACCCCCTTCACAGACGGCAATGCGGCCATCAACCTTGATCGGAGGTACCTCGTTGATCAGTTCCATTGGTGACTTCTTGCTCGTGTCCTACAACAAATAAAATGAATGATGGAAAATAATTTGGAAGAAAAGTAGAAAACTGATTTGCAGGACAAGGGGAAAACAAATCAAAGTCTGCAACTACAGCATATATCATATGAATCAATGAGCTACGCTTTGTCATGATCTCATAATGACAAACTGAACGAGGACTCAAGTAGTCAGGTGGCAAGACTCTTCTCATGTGTGGATAGGGTCTAGGGTTCAAATCTTGGCTTTACTTTCCAATACAAACAATGACTTACTGATGCTACCCACCAGATATACATAGAGATCCTGGACGTAGCTCCAAATTTCAAGGACAATGGGAACTGTAGAATTAATAATTCATTTCTGATAGTCTTTTTTTCCTAATAACCAGGAACGTTGGTCTTTACTCCACTCAACAGGTTGTCCTTTTCTCCTTGAGAGTGTGAAAAGAATTTCAGAGAAAGCACACGTCATGAAGATATTTGTCGTTTCAGGTATATTCAGCACTTGCGATGGTGCTTGATGTGAAATCATTATAATATTAGATGTAAATAATAATAATCATAATATTAACTATGACCCATGTTGAGCATCTGCTTGCTCGGAAACAACCAGCTATTTTTCGAAGTGAAAAAAAAAATGTTTCATGAGAGCAGGAATGTAAACTCGTATCAACAAATGAGAATAGAATAACCTACAGGACATGTTAAACCTTTGGCACGAAATTTTGCAATTGAAAGATTCAATGTGAGCTGCCATTTATCAGCTGACGCAACTCCGCAGCATTTACAAAATCCAAATACACAGTGCATTAAGATGATAGTTTCCTTAGGAACCAAATAAGGAGAGCTGAACTCTAATCCAAGGATAACTGAAGTCTGCAAATCTATATGAAACAAACCTTTACTTCAGCAAACGATACTTATACAAAAAAAAAAAAGCAATGTGGAACTAGGCATGATAAACAAGATGTCATATAGAAGCTCTGCCTATCACATCTGCAAGCCAGTAACATAATCCTAGCACCCAACTCAAGGGCATCAAAGTACACTTGAATATTTCACCACTGAGCAAGAACATGAGACGATTAGCATCTCAGAAGGATTCACATATACTAGCAACACAATGACGCCTAGTGAATCTATAAACACAAGACCTGAAGATCTAGCAAGGAACAGACAGAAACATCGACATGAACCATACATTAGACAGCCTGTAACAACAAACTCGATCGTCAGGGGCTCACTCAAGCGCATCAAAATGTCTCCACAACGCCGAGGCCGACCTAAACTAAAAAAATGACAGATAAATTAACCAGCGCCAGCACACAGCCCAGCCGCGTGCGGAACCTTCAAGGCACTATCTTTCCCGCCGAATCAGGCAAGACCGCAAGACCCGCGCGGAAATGATCTGGACTCGCGAGGCCAAGGCGGATCGGAATCTAGAGACTGGGGGGCGCGGGGGATATATACCTGCATCCACTTGGCGGTGTGGCTGCCGACGACGGCGGCGGCGCCGACGGCCTTCTCGGTGGAAAGGCCCCGCGCGCCGGCGGGGGCTAGGGTCTTGAGGAGCGCCGGGAGCAGCCTCCGCGTCGCGGTCGCCATGGCTGGAGAAGGTTGCGAGACTGGGGAATTCGGGAAAGAACGAGGAGGAGGAAGGAAAGGGAAGGGAAGGGAAGGGAAAGGGGCTTTTTCTTCGGATTAAGCCCGGTCCGTTTTGGCCCAAACTATAGGCCCAGTTGATATGGGCCTCTCATGCTGGGCTGGTAATATGTTGGAGATGTGGTGGAATGTATAAGAAGGCCCAGTTGATCTATTGGATTCCAGACTGCAGTGTTCTCTCCAGACATTCATAGCGCTGCCTGAGTAGAAAATATGATCACATTACAGTTGGTTTTGTGTAGGTGGTCATTGTTCACTGTTGATTGTAGATGTTATTTTTGCATCGAAACTGTTTATAAGTTGGTCAAAATTTGGCCATAATTTGTAATTGGTGGTCAGAGTTTTGGTAACCCTGGTGGTGCGCTAGTGCGACTAGGGTCTATGGAGGAGCGAGCATACGTAGGTAGTCATAGGCCATATTAGCTGAACAACGCTAACAGAAATGCGAACTCATCAACAAACATCATGTTCACGATGACATGCATTTTCTTGTGTCTTTTTTTTTCGGGGGACTATGATGTTTATGTTCTTCTATGCTTCCACATTCATCAAGTTGAGGCAATGGATGGACGACGTGTCGTTTTATGATCACCCATGGTTTTCTAGCTAGCAGTTTACAGTCCTTTGTATGCTCATCTCCCATCGTGAACACTAGAGCAAGACAAGTTCAGTTTGACGATAACTCCAGAAGTGTGTTGTGGCATTGGTTCGTTCTTCCATGACAGTAGTAGTGATGTGCTTATTACTAGCTTGTCTCTAGCTAGATCTAGCGCAAGTAAGTTATTCTCCAGTGTTACCCTCCCTTGCATCGAGCGCAGAAAATGAACAATAATAATAATCCCAAAGTCAACTCTGCATTCAGCATGAACAGTGCTCCTTCCTTTGTTCTCTTAAAAAAACAGTGTTCCTTCCTCTAGTTATTCTTGGGCATGTCTCCTTCCTGATCTTTTCCGCCCAACAAAAAAATAATTGTACACCGTACGTGGTCTGTGCAGTCCATGGACAACATCTCATGGAGTACGTGTCCACCGAGATCTCTCTACCTTTTTTCTTTCTCCCTGAGCACTTAGAGAGATCTAAACGGTTACGCACATGCACACATATCAACGTGATGAACGGTGACGATCTCTGGCTGCAGATTTCTGCACGCAAGCCATTAGGATGGTCAAGCAGGAGATCGAAGAAGGCGTGCAGGGTATTGTTACTTTGTTAGCTTGGTGACAAGTTGATGAGGGACAAAGATCCAGAGGCCGGCCGTATTGAATAACGACATCACGTGAGCTCTGATCGATGCTCGTGGCATGGATCCATTATATAGCAGTCAAAGTAAGACCTAAACCCAGCCGGCCGATTCCTACGCACACAAAAAGGCATCCTTCCTTTCTTCTTCCTCTCCATCTTTTAATTTTTTTTAATCTGAATGAGTATCTTATCATATCTTGTCTTAGTTAACCTAGATAGATTCCTCATCGAGGTTGCCAAAGCGAAGCTCATCACACTGTCACACACACACACACACACACACACACACACACACACATGCGCAAGCGCACTAGTGAATGAAGTCTCCATTCTCTGCTGGCTGCAGTGGTCAGCGTGCAAGATGCAGCCCTACCAAACCTTCCTTGCTTCTAGGCTGAAATGTCTACATGCCTTTGTTATTTGTGTATTATATTTTTAGGGCAGGGAAGAGGACAGAAAGGGTGCTAGTTTTATTAGTGCTAATCAACTTGGACTATCTTAATCAGCATGATAGAGATGGTGGCAGCAAGTGTAGGCACACATGAAGAGAAGGGAAGATGGGACCTTTCTAGGAATTGGGGAGTTGACATTGGTCCATGCACCACGTAGGTACCACAGTGCGAACATTGGATGTGTGCGAGGCCGGGGCCTGTCATGCATGCTGCTGGCCCTCTCTAGCTAGTCTCTACACACACTACCACCACTACCACAACAGGACAAGAGAGTGTAAAAGTGTCACTCATGACCTGAAAAAAGGCTACAGTATCAAACAAGCAACTCCCCAAATCACTGAATCGAGTACTTTGTTCTGGTGTGTTTAATCAGCAGCACTTCTTTTCATTTCTCTAGACTGTACTGTTCTCCTACCAATCAAAGTTTACTTCGTTCTACTATATAGTGCTTAGCAGTAGTTGTTTTGATCTCTGATGCTGGGTAATATTTCCATGTACAGTTTCAAAAGAAAAAAGATGAGTGACAATGCATTTTTCTTCTTTTCTCTAGGCTGTTCTTCATCCTAGCAATCAAATATACTTCTACCAAATCAAATATACTTCTACCAAAGTACTATTTAGTTTTGATCTGATGGGTAATATGTCCAGCCAGGGTTAGTTTTCTTCAGAAAAAAATAATCGCCCATGCAGTGACAGTGAAAACGATCTCAGGCACATATTAATCAAGCTAGAGTGCCCTAGCTCCAAAAATATTCTAAAGATGTAGCCTTGGTAAGCGAGAAGTCAAAAGATGACAACTGCCAGAATATGCCTTGTTCTAGACCTGGCACCACACCACACGGGAGGGAGCCCAGTGGTACGTTGGAGCCAGTTATTAAGCATCGGCAAAACACGCTTGCAGCAAGCCCTAGTGCAAACGATCGTCATCGGCCATCTAGTATTACTAATATAATCTTGTAAGCATTTCGAATCATCTTCTGAACCCTGAGCCCTCACGTGCTCTCTCTCTCTCTCTCTCTCTCATGCCCTAGCTATGGCCTGCCGACGACCACTGTAATTTACTTGCCCGGGCGTGCACTGTCAGTGGATAGCTACAGCCTACAGCTAGGGTTTAATTTGGGGCCTGCTTAGTTTACGAGGAGCACTGACAAATCGACCCTGAAGTTGCGGTGTCAGCGAGGGGTTCAAGGAGGAGGAGATGGCGGAGGAGGAAGAAGAAGGTCAGCACCAGCTGCTGCTGCCGCAGACGCAGTAAGAAATTACCAGGTCGCCGCCCAGGCCATGAGGCCATGAGCAGGGAGAGGGCGGTCATGCCCTGCTGCGTGGACGGGCGCGCGCGCGGTTCCCGAGGCGGCCGGCCGGGCCGGGCTGCCATTAACTCCCTGGAAGACTTCGGGCTTTGCATGGGAGATCGAAGCGAGGAGAGGACAGAAGAGAGATGCCATGCCATTGCCGTGCCGTCCGTTGCTGCCGCGTTGTTCCATGCATACGATGCGATGGATGACTTGATTTTGTTGATTTCTTTTTCATTGCACTTGTCGATCAGTTTTCTAGGCCACAATGTTGTTTCAGTATCCATCCGTCAGTGAAGAATTGCACACAAGAAGTAGTGTGCTCGTGTGAAGAAAATACTCGTACTGATCTCTGTGTCTAGCTATTGTTTTCTGAAGACTGAAGACAGACAGCGCCGTGCGTGTTGCAGGGGCGCACGGAGGATGGGAGTACGTGCTTGTTTTCTTGTGTGTCATTGTAAACGGTGTAGGATAGCGGAAAGTTCCTTTGACCGTAGGGGTAGGGGTGGCATTTCAATTCCGCGGCGCCGAGGTGAGGTGACCTCGAGTGACCTCACACGGCAGCAGCAGGGTCAGGGCAGGCAGTCTCATCTAGCAGTAGCTGCTAGCCTGCTAGCCTCAACAACAGTGAAGGTGATGAGCTCTTGTTTTGTTGTAAAAAATCGCGGCCTGGGCGAGTGTTGCCAAGCGGCAATTCCAACGAACCCAACCAAAAAGTTTCCCATCGCATTCAAGGCTGTGGGTTTTCCTATCCACAGGCAACGCTCCATGCATCCAGCCACCATCTCCTACTCCTAGATCCTACTGTAGTAGCCACACTACACCTATAAACATACGGAGTACTGCCAGTATACGTACTGTTTCAGTGCCTCTCTCTCTCACTTCCCACAAGAGAGTCAGAGAGAGAGAGGGGGGGAGAGAGAGAATGCAGGAGGAAGAACCGGGTGGTGCCGGGCTGCCCCTGCTGCTTTGTCTGATGCCCGCCATGAATTTGGAGCAGCAGAGGAGAGTGGCGTAGGAGTGAGTATTCAAGTGTCATACATGTACAACATTCAATGTGCTGTAGGACTAGAGTATTGCTGACGGGCCGGCCGGTTGCACTTCTGAATACCATGCCATTCTATATAGTCCAGTCCAGCAACAAATTAACACAATGAACGCCTTAAAATCTGCTACTACCACGACCGGTAACATATATGATACTATTTATTAATCAACTCCATGTTTGACTAATTTTTGCAGTCTTTGAATAGTGGAAATATAATTGTGGACGAGCACTATGTGTGCATACCTTTGCATCCTTCCGCCGTTTTACCGTGGATAGTGGAGCGGAGAAGCTACATTTCAGCTTTTTTCTTCCCCACCCACGCATGGAGTTTCCACGCTGCCACTCCAATTTGAGAGATCAACGCCTGCATTTCCTATATTAGAATTTTTGTTACAGATTAAAGTTTTTTTCTCTCGAATGCGCAGGAGGATTGCGCATCATTACATTAAGAAACGAGAATCATAGAAAGTTTGCGCATCATTATAGATTAAAGTTCAAAATTAGGATTACCTTAATCCGATGTAACTAAAGAAAGACGCTCATCTATATCTATATCGACCCTGTTGTGGTGACGGTTGGAAAATCGTACGGCGAGGCACAAGGGTGGAGGAAGGGGGCCATTGCCCCCACCCCCTATTTTAGCACTTAGCGTTTTACACCTACCGAACACCCCAAAAAAATTGTTGTGAGTGTCCTGCAGACAATACCCCATCAAAATCTCAGAAATAGAAAAACATTCGTCATAAAGTTATGAAACTTTAGGTTTTGAAAACAACAGCAATGACTCTCAACTTTGTTATAAGTTGCTAACAAATGACGCTCAACTTTGCCAACGACGATGCAAAAGAGGGAGAGAAAACATGTACACAAAACCTGCAGCTACCTAGATGGAGTTCATCACACTGAAAAGCTGGACATTCGAGCTAGTGGCTGAAGCAAAGTCATGTTTTTGTTGTGCTCCACCCATATATGCATGGATACAAGGAGTTCAAAGGGAAAAGGTTTTCTTGTGACAGAAACCCCAACCAGCTTCATGGTTTGATGAAGCATATGGCAACTCTTGTCCTGATCATATTTAGCCCAAAGAAATCAGCATGAGTAGATAGATGAATGGGCCCTAGCAAGAAAAACATGTGCCAACAACCCAACAGACACACACAACATTTAGCTAGTACTAGCTCCATCAGCTCTCATGCAAAAGGCCTTTTGCTCATGCAAGCTGCCATGCAATGTAAAAGTGGGGGATTGGAATATCTCTTTACCCCCTTCCTTAAGCAAGCAAATCCAGCAATCTGCCTGCCCCTTCCATTCAAACTGTCATCTCCTTCCATCTCTGTCCTAGAGAGAGAAAGTAATGGGTGTGTGTGAGTGTGTCATCTTCTTCTCTCAAGAAATCCTGACCTGACCTCTGTGTCGCCATGCCCAACAGGGTGTTGCTGCTCAGGTCTACCCCTGCCTCCTATCATTAACTCATCATCCACCCCCCTTCTTAGTAAACTACACTTTGCCCATCACATTCACATATCTCTCTCTCGCCCCCCGCCCCCCCCCCCCACCCTCTCTCTCTCTCCAGTCTGCAGTCTGCTTTTACATTTTTACCCTTTGTCTTTCTCTCTCCCCCACTCACTAGAAAAGGAGAGTATCCCGGCCATCCCTCTAGCTCAAGCCTCCACAAGTTGCACAAACAAAGAAACGAGAGGGAAAGGAGAAAGACAGCGCTCTTTATCACTCTGCAGCAACGAGTGTAGGAGGACAGGCCGAGACGACCCAGCACCCCAAGCTCCACGAGTGAGATCGATGGAGCTCTTCCCTTCCCAGCCGGATCTCTCCCTCCAGATCGGCCTCCCCACCAGCCCCACGCCCCACGACCACCACCACCACGCCGCCGCCCTCAGCGCCAGGTTCTTCGCCGCGGCAGGCGGTGGCGGTGGCAACGGGGTTGGCAACCCGGCGGCCATGCCGCCGTCGCTGCAGCTGCCCGTGCCGCTGCCGCTGCCGCTGCCGGTGCAGCTGCCCATGCCCCCCAGCGCCGCCGCCGCTGCCGGCGCGGCAGGCCTGTACTACCACCCCGACGCCGCCGTGCTGCGGCCCATCCGCGGCGTGCCGCTGTACCAGCACCCGCACACGCACGCGGTGCCGCCGACGTTCCCGCCGCACTCGGCGGCCCCGGGGCCGTGCTTCTGCGAGCCGTGCCACGTCGCCGCGGGCGCCTGGCGCCGCGCCGGGTGCGGCGCCGGGGCGCGCGTCGCCGGCTTCCCACCGGCCAAGCGCGCCGCGAGGGCGCCGCGCATGCGCTGGACGTCCACGCTCCACGCGCGCTTCGTCCACGCCGTCGAGCTCCTCGGCGGCCACGACAGTACGTTCTCTCCCTTCCCTCCCCCCGTCCATGACTCCATGCACTTAAACCTGTTCCTACTACCTCTCATTTTGACCTTGTCTCTAGCTTTCTTGTGCTCCTCCGATCCATAGCTTCTCCTATTTGCCAGTTCTTCTTGATCTCCTTTCCTTTTTCCATGACACCCTGCTTGTATGTTTGTGATGATAAACTACCAGGGGCAACGCCAAAGTCAGTTCTTGAGCTCATGGACGTGAAGGATCTCACCCTGGCTCATGTCAAGTCTCACTTGCAGGTAAATCCTCCTGCCGCTCCCTGCAGTCTACACCTCCTTTTTGTTCGATCATGCCGTGGCAATCTTGAACGCTTGATAGGATTAACCGTGTGGGTGTGAAAGAATGGAAGGGGTAGAAACAAGTTACACAAACACACATGTGCACATATGGGGATCTGTTCTCGCCTTCCTGGGTCTTGGAGTTTTGCTGCCACAGCAGCGCTAGACTGCCTGTTGCTCAGCTCTACTACTAGTCTACTGCACAGTGCACACTGCTCGATGCTGGAGTGTGTGTGTGTGTGTGTGTGTGTGTGTGTGTGTGTGTGTGTGTGTGTGTGTGTGTGTGCATGCAACAGGTGATGCATCAAAGGGGAAGAAAGACACACAGCAAAGGGAGAGGGAGGGATGGCCAGATGGGGCTAAAGTCTGAAACACTACACGATACAACTCCCTGTAGTGTCTTTCTTCGTTCCTCCATGTATACTGCTGCATCATGCATGGTATTACTTGTAAAACCATGGAAACCTGTGCTCATTAGCTAGGTCAAGTCTTTCAGCTCCCATACATGTAAAAGAGGGCTAGTGCAGGTTTCACATCTAGGCCACCAAGCTATGACACTCTTTCCATACCTAGCGTTATACCACTGGCAAGCACAAACATGAATCACACATGTATGATAGTAACTTTAACACTGTCTCTCTGTCTGCCAATGTGAATGGCGTTTCTAGCTGCTTTTTTTCCTTGTTGCTGATTTCTGCCTCAGCCTGTCAAATCAAATCTTGCAGCCCATGCAAGGTGTTCCTGAAAACGCAAATCTTATGATCTGCCAAAGATTCCGGTTTTGCAGCACAAGTTGCTTAGCTAGATAGGTATAGACAGATGTGCTTTGCCTGGCTCTAAACTGATCCTTTGCCATGTTGCTCCCTTGCCGCTGCAGATGTACAGGACCGTGAAGAACACCGAAAGGCCGGCAGCTTCGTCAGGTGAATAGTACAAGATTTATGCTTTTATTTTGCTTGTGTGCTTTAGAATCGATGCTAGCATGACATGAGTGATGAGCCTGATGCCGCTCTAGCTAGCCTTCCGTTTTATTCCATCTTCTGATCAATTATCGTTCGGCTACTGATCTTCACCGTCACTTGTGTTCCATTCCGTATGGCATATGCCAAGTAGGAGGACCTATGCTAATCTTGTGCTTGTCGCCTAATAATTGTCTCCTGTATTTTGCATGGGTCCTGCAGATCAAGCTGATGGGTTTGAGAACGGGTCGGCCGGCGAGATCTGCGACGACAACTCGCTCGACCTACACGGCTACGGCGGCGGCAAGCCGGAGTCGGCGGCCGCGGCACGGCATGGAAGGTTAGCTGCCTGTAACGATCATGGGAGCAGCACCGGTGCTCATTGTGCCCTCTGGAATAGCTCCTCAAGGTGCATATACGGTCACTAGTAGCTATAGTTTGTGTATACTTTTGTGCTTAATCCTATGATAAGTAGTAGTACTACGTAGCACTTGTGTGCATCAGAGGAGTAAAAGTAGGATTAAACATTGGATCAAGAACTTTTGCCTGATGTTACCATGTATACACTGTCAATCATCTCTTGAGCTTGGATTGGGTGCTTTAGTAGCTTTATTAGGTCATGAAAAGGGGGAGGTCTCTTTTACCCACATGCACTACATCTCCCCTCCCTTGCTGCTCTCTCCTAAGAATCAGTTCCCAATAAATATGATGAGCTCAGAAAAGTGCCCTACTTCATGGAGACCAGCAAGCCTTTTGACATGGATCACCCTTGTAGGCATCTGTATGCCTGCCTGCCTCAATTATGGCCTCATTATGTATACCTGTGGCCTTTTTGTCAGTATAGTGTAGTATGCATGCAGTTCATCATAAAGATAAGTGGAAGTACCAGCATTATACTATTTACTAGTATATAGTATATATGCAAGTATTTAGTATATATAATATTCCATCCAATTGTTTTGGTTTGAAGGTACAAGCAGTATCGAAAATAAAATATATTGCTAATTTTCATTTGGCTATATATCTCATTCCTGTTACTGAGATGGTATAACTGGTGCCCTAGATTATCTACAACTATTTTGTACGCTATGGTTACAGTTTTACAGTTTAGTTGCAGTGTTACAGTTTTTATAGGCTCTTTTATACACTACTAGTTACTGTGTTAGAGTTACTTTGACGCATCTGTACTAACCGAGCTCTGTGTCTGTTGGTGACTTTGTACTGTCTACAGGGAGGACTGGACCGGCTTCCCAAGCGAGTCCAACACTGGGAGCATGCATTCTCTCAAGGTAGATGCACACACAAGAACACTGAACTCATTTACACCTAAGATAGCAAAAAAGCTTGTTTAATCGAGCATCTCTGAACTTATATATTGCATTGTCGATCTGTACAGGAGCAGATGCAGTCCAAGAGCCTGGAGATCCTCTCGGACATGAACTCCTGCGTGTCGGAGACGACGTCCAGCACCAGCGAGCTCAACCTCGAGTTCACCCTGGGGCGGCCGCAGAACCGGCCAAACTGAGATCAGACCACGCCGCATCAAGCTCTAACTAACCGGAGGTCATCACCGTCGCTGCCGACAAGGATTAGCTAGCTAGGGGCACGCTTTGCTTGCTCATGGATCATGTTAAGATGGATGGATGGTCCCAAAGAGGGGGCATCATCTTTCACTGTTAAAAGGAGGCCATGGACAGGGAGCAGCAAAAGGAGGAGGGAACTAAAGGTAGCAGGAGGAGCAGCAGCAGCTAGGGTGGTAGAGATTGATCGCGATCGAAAGCAGCTAGCTCTCTGCAGCGTGTAATGGAGTTGTTAGCGTTTAGGAGGATCTAATCTGTTAAAGAGGTAGCTTTTTTGGAGCAGCAATTCGTGCATGAGCTCTCGCTAGGGGCCTGGAGCCCAAAGGAGAAAAGAGGGCGGCCTGTGCTGTTGCTTTCTCCTGCTTCATCTGTCACATGCCAATGTATGATCGAGCTCGATTTGCTCTATATCTGTGACGAGCTTAGCTTTAGTTTTGATGAGACAAGATGATCACCAATAATCGTTGCAACGTTTGCATACTGCTCCTGAAATTGTCAGAAAAGGCAGGTTCATAGATTCGCTTAAGCTACGTGCATGCGTTGACCCCCCCCCCCCCCCCAAAAAAAAAAAAGTTCAGAGGCAGACTTGCTAATACTTTTCCCTTTCAACAAACGTATATACCTGTTACCACTAGAACCGATTGGAAGTGCTGGTATGTTTGAGTTACAGTTCATTCCCTCTTGTCAGCAAGATCCTCAAGGGAGCAAAGTGACTAGTCTCTTCGGACGTCTATCTCATCGCTGCTGAGAAAAACGAGCTAGGAGCGTGCATGCTTCATTCAATTTCGCTCCCTCTTCATTCAATTCTCGTCTCCGTAAACGAAGCGACCGGCCGGTCTGGTTTCGGGAACAGCGAAGGAGTTGATCGAGCTGCATGCATTAACACAGCATGATCCTGCTGCTCCGGCATGTCGCATGTGTCACGTGGTTATCCAATCCAGTATTGCGTAGGAGTAGTTCTGGATCACTCCTCATTAGTTTATGTCATTTATATACTTTTTAAGTTTTGAAATTTAGACTACTTTATTTGAAAGTTTTAGGTTGGTCAATTAACATAGAAAAATCAAATAAATTACATCCACGCTGCAACAACTTGTATCGTTCATTTTAATCTAACAAATTGAAAAAAATGTGCCAACAGATGCATCAGTTGTAAAATATGTGCATCTACAGTAACAGTTACATCAAAGAACGTATTTTAGCATGGTAACCGAATGAAGCAATGTTTCATCTGGTACTTATTGCTCACGTGATGATAGGATGAAGGAGATGGACACTACTAGGAAAAGAGTTTTTAGGGGGGGTGCGGTACACACCCCTACTTCTCGCAGCTAGAAATAACTATTTGCAGGGGTAGAGGCATGCAAAATGCTCATCCCTGCAAATCGATTTCCAAAAAATAAAAAAAAATCAGAAAAGAATCAAAAATAGCAAATAGAAAAGAAAAAATATTCTAACTAACCAGCCACCACCACAAGCCTCGAGCATACCACCACCAAAATATCTCACTTACAATTTTTTTGACAAAATATGCACACTTGAATCAACCGGGGTTCGGACCGCTTACCTTAAGCCTTGTGCGTCCGCACTACACAGTCACTTGTGACTCTATGGGGTATGCTATTCTTTTGTATTAACTCGAAAATCTATTTGTAGGAGCGGGTGACGCCATCAAGCATCTCTAGAAATCCATTTTCAGGGGCGGGTGTCGCCACCATCCCTAAAAATATTTTTCTAATTTATTCTAAAAATTCATTTAAATCTTTAAATATAGCAAAATAAATAAAAAAGTGAGACTTCAACGCTGTGATTATTGTGAATTATAGATACTGAAAAAATATAACAAGTATATTTCAGTATATATAGAGGTTAAGATTATGAAAATCTCAAAGTATGACTTGATTTGTTTGAGATGCTATATAGTCATAGCCATGTACAGGCACAACTATTAAATGATCTTATGATTATAAAAGATCTTAAATAAATAATATGTAAACTATAAAATTTTAGATCTTACCACTACAACTTTAATATGAAGCTACTTTACAACTGAGATTGTTTGAAAAAATCAAAACTATCATATTTTAAAATTGAATAATTTATAATAATTTTTTAACTATTAAATAATTTTAAATGAAAAAATTATCAACTACAAGTTTTAGGTCTCGTCAACCTCTACAATTCTGATATAAAGTTTGACTTCAACCGAGATCATATGAAAAGGTTATGAATTTTTTTTACGTGGGACCATTTTTAGTGGTGGGTCGTGTCATCACCCGCCCCTAAAAATACATTTTTAGGGACACATGATGCTATCACACACCCCTAAAAATGGTGGTATTTCTAGAGTCGGGTGACGCCATCATTGATTCTTAAAAAATTATATTTTTTGGAGTAGATCGGATACTACAGTAATTCCGCTCCATTTGTAGAAATAGGTTATCTTTTGGCCGCCCCTGGAAAAAAATAAAGCATTTCTAAAAATTGTTTTTTATAGTGGGAAGGGCTAAATTTAAACTTTGGTAACTAGCTACTTTAATGGAAAGGAATGGGTTTGTTGTGAATTATATTGTTGGCAATTTGTTAAAAATATAGGGAACGATTCAAATTATACTTAAATAAAAATTTTATAAATAGGCGCCGGTGGGAAGCATGACCCAAGTTCTGTGCAATCGCCCTCCAGCATCTCCAGACTAACAACTTTATAAATAGGTATGTATCAGAATTTGAACTGGCCGGTTATGTACCCGTGAGTCCAAATCTAACACTGCTTCCTAATTACTTTGTACAGGGGCTCAAAGTCATATGCTTCTTCTGTCCAGAAAACAAAGGACGATCAGTTTTAGACATGGGTAATGTTCATGAGTGGTAACTTTAAACGACGATGGACTGAATCACACAAGGCTACTCTTCAAATTGTGACAACATCAGTTTAAGAACGATTGATAACTTTGACTTCACTATTTCATATTTGACCTTGGTAATTATTATACACAAATAATGTTTGTACAGGCGGCTAGAAATATACGGCATGCTTCTTAATTAAGTACCTTCAGTAACCTTTTTTTCAAGGGGGCTACTCAATAGGCAAGAAGCCGACCTGAACAATTATATTAATATGCGAGATTGAGCATACAAGATTTACAAGCATTGACGTTAGGGAGAATAAAAGACTTCAAACTATGTTACTAAACGCGACAACTTTTTCTTGCTTCGCTTAATTAAAATTTTAAACAATTGTGCACTTTTTTTTAAGACCTATCTCCAGGTGCACTATTTTATTTTAAGTTTAAAATCTCTTATCCATGACGAATTTTATATAATATCACTAGTTAGTGGGTGGGCTAGATTGTGACGAATTTGATAAATGTCACGTATTATGGGTCTGATATCCACCGTTGCAGATCCGTGATAGAAAAATGGTAATCGTCACATATTATGTACAGTTAGACAGTTAGTAACATTCTCTGAAAATATTATGAAAAATCTGTCACAGATTAAATTATTTTCTTGTAGTGCAAATATTGGTAGTCAAAGTAAACAGCTACAGGCGTCAATAATTCTACAAAAGGTGAAATAAATGAGAATTGACATGAAGCCAGCTTCTGTTTCGGGGAGTGAAGATGAAGAGACCTTGCCGTGCTGAGGTGAGTATTGTCAGCGGAAGTCGTGCTACTTCTTGAGTTTTACCACAGCTAGCTGGTGCTACTTACGTACAGGATACAGTTACGCTTGACAAGCGACAGCGAGGAAGACCGCGCCACCGTTCCGTCGTCTTGCTCCGCTGACCGGGCGAAACGCGACACTGGGAGACCGCCGAGACACTACTGCCGCTGACTGACACCTCGATCTTCAGAGCTCAGACCAGCAACAGCTCATGCCGTGGGCACGTCGATCTTCAGGGTCAGCCACGCCCGTGTGTGCAGATGCAGATGCCGACACGGCTGCGTGCTGGGAGGATCAGATTCAGATGGCTAGCTAACTGTAATTGAATGCCTCTGCAGACCCCATGCAATGCCATGCAGCATGTATGAATATAATCAATCCGAGGCCAATAAGTCCAGAATGTTTTTTCTTCAAAAAAGAAGTCCAGAATGTTTTCCAGTAGCTACTAGCTAGCTTAAACACCAGAGGTTTGTTTGGTCTGATCTTATCTCATCGGGCATCCCTGTGGCTGTGGCATTAGGGACTGGTGTGTCTGCTATGGCCAATTCATGCTGGGATTCTTCCCTCTGGCCTGCTGAACTGTAACACAGTAATTCAGTGCTCTTATTCGAGCCTCGACAACTCAACGACACAGCAATGGGAAGCCAAGCAGCATGCATGTTCACATGACAAGTTGCTTGTAATATTCCGGATTTTTCTAAAATGTTATAATTATGCAAAAATGTGAGCTTTCGAAAACTTTTCGTGTATGTGCTATTAGCTAGATCCAAAATAAGCATGGATTCTTTTTATCTCAAATTCTTAGTAATTCAACTCAAAATTTTAACTAAGGACCGTTAAACTGTTAGTGTGAAATAATTTGGAGTTATTTGGATTTCATGCGAACTTGTTTACACGAATTTAATTTGGTGTTGATTGAAATTGTTTGTACCAAATTGTGTGGAATTTAAATTGATTGGGCTAATCGATTTAAATTCAAAAGCTAATTCCTAACCTAACCCTACCCGGAACCAGCCCAGCACAACACCTGGTCCGTGCACCTCGGCCCACATTGGCCCGCTCGCCCAGGCCCGCTTCACGCCCCGTTCCGACCTGCTCAACCCACGCTGCACACCGGCCCGGTTCGCGCAGCTCAACCTGGCACCGCCCCTCGCCTACCCCTTCACCATGCAGGGTCACTGACAAGCGGGGCCCGCTTGTCAGCTTTTCCTCCCACCTCTCGCCGCTCCGCCTGCCTCGCCTCCTCCCCGCGACGTCGCCACGCCCACGCCGCTTCTCCCCCACTCCGCGCCAAAGGGGCGCACGGCCACGCCCTCTAGCCTACGTCACCCTCCGCCCGCGCGCGCCCCCGCGCCGCACCTCGCCTGTCCCCGCTCCGCGACACGGGAGCGTACCCGCCCGTGCCCAAACCCTAGCGCCGCATCGCCGCAGCATTGCCACGCTCCTGGCCCAGACGCCAAAATCCGCCGGCCACAGCCGTGCCCCAGACCCTAGCAACAACCCTATAAGAGCCCTAGCCACCGCCTACGAAACCATAGCTCCCTTGGGGTTTTTCGCTTCCCTTGCCGCCACCAAATCGAGAGAGAGGGTCGAGAGAAGGAGAAGAAGGAGAAGAAGGCGGAGCCCGAGGAGGAGGACTCGCCGCCAAAGCTCAGCCGCGTCGGCGCTCTGTTCAACGACATCGATGCCGCTGCTCAGCATGGCACGGCCTCGACTCGCCTGCGTCAACCCGCCACACATCGTTACCTTTACCTGCGAGCCCGACCGGTGAGCGCCACCGCCCTTTCCCGTCCTCCCTCCTATTGCCGACATGCTACGGCCATCGATGAACCTTCCCTTAGCAAGCCTAGGAGCACCGGCATGGTTTAGGAGTTGGGGCACCCATAATGGGTGCAGTTGCGGATCATTACAGTGGAGACGCATGTGACGAAGATGCTCGCTTCGGCAATTGAGGAACAGGTGAGATTAACTATGATTTATGGGATTATATTAAACGTGCACACCACTTACTCATTATGAGGGTGGGTCCGATCTAGGGCTAGCAAGTGCGGTACCAAGGCGGTAGGAGGATCAAGTATAGGTGCAGCGGCAGGAGGTGCTGACCTCACGTCCCTCGAGACGCAAGGGAGGCTTCATAGTTCTGGGGTGACCTCTTGCAGGATGTGCCCAAGACCCGGGAAAGCCGCATGGTACCGCGGCTAGTAGTTTCTGTCTCAGTAGACCGGTGTCTCGTCGTCCAGTTGGTTGATCCCTGACTGACTTCTATTCGAGTGGGTCCATGTGTACGACCCCTGCAGGGTGAAAACTATACGTATAGCCGCGTCCTCGGTTATGAACAACCTTCTGTTGCTCTTATTAGGTAGTGTTACTCATATCTTCTACCTCCCTCTAGTGATAACTTCCTACCTGGGGGCAGCTGAGGTGCGAGGAGCGGGAGTCCTCGCACCAATTTTTAGAGGTTTTGGAAGGTGTGTGTTGGACCGGAAGTCCGGGATGCCGGAATGGTCCGAGTTCGGAGTTTGGAAGATGACATATTTGATGATGCGCATGCATAGAAAATTCCAGCTTAATCCCTTGAACTTTTATTATACCTTTAGTATAGTCCACTTTAAACTTGCATATGAATGATGACGTGGACCTCTCCCATGCCTTTGGGGATAGTCTGTTACGATGCAGGATTCAACCCGGAGTTTGACCCAACGATGATGGATGGTACGATTGAAGACTATGCTACACTCGAGTTTGCCTGTGGAGGAGATTTCAGAAGATGAAGGATGGGTTAGAAGCCAAACTACCGTTTTCCGTTTTCTATCTGTTCGCTTTAGCCCAAGAGGCTTGTAATGGACCTCGTATTGCAAATTTTATGGATTTATGTAATAATTAAATCTATGTTTTGATCTTATGCAAAATATGACTATGATATTATGGCTGAAATAAATTCCGTTTAATTTAGAGATTATTATAATAATATATGGAGTTAGATTTTCGATTTGGGAATCCGGTTGCTTTTATCGCTTGAGCAGGCGCAGCATTGTAGGTAGCCAACTGCAGTCCATGAGATTGAATGAGGTACGTACGTTACAGGGAGCGTTGAATCGGCCTTGACCCCAGCACGGTCCTCAATCTCCTCCTTTTGGGTGCCGGCTTCCTGTTCACGTACTGTCCCTCAGCTCGCGGGGGGCAGGGAGGGAGGGAGGGAGGGAGGGAGGGAAAGAAGGGGAGAGAGAGCTCTGAGCTGCATGGGGAAGGAGCAGAGACCGCTGCGACCACGCCACTACAGCAAAGACGAGTAGACGACAGACGCGGAGGAGAGGAGCGAGACGGCCATGAGAGAGAAACAAGGGAGGAGGAAATCACTGAGGAAAGCGAGGATTGATGGGTCACCTCAGCGTAGGCCCTCCATGAACAGTGCTTCCTCTGACTCTGTCTGACCCAGGCCGGCTTTCCTCCTCGCCTCGCCTGCCGCGCGCTCGCTGCTCCGGGCAGAGTCCCAACTGCCCCCTGCACGGCTACATGAATGAGGAGGGCATCCCTCCCTGCCATAGCAGAGCGGAGCGGCAGGGCTGGTAACTAGCATCACTGTAGAACAGTAGGAGCAGGACACGGAGCATGTAGTGGCTAGCTAGCTACTGTAGTAGGACACTACCATATCATGAGGTAATCATTCTCAAATTATTGAGAGAATGGAGATGGACTCATCGAGTACAGCGGAAAAAAACGGTCCGTCCACCTAAAAACATATCTGGCCACAAAACCAGAACGGAAAAAAACCAGTTTGTCCACCTAGAAATATATCTGGCCACAAAACCAGAAGCTACGTGTGTACTTAAGACTCCAAATCTCCAGCCAAAGAACACAAAAGATAAGAAAAGGAAAAACTATGAAAAAAATATAAAAGACAAAGCTTCGAACTTCTTCTACGTCCTTCCTTCAACTTTATTTTGATCCCTATGCAGTAACAAATATCTCACTTCAGTTGTCTTCTTAGAAATTCTTGATGTAAGGATCGTCGATGGTCTTGTGTTGTCCGGTCACTATGTGATCTAGAAACTGCACTGAGTCGATCTCTACTATGTAAACGGATCAGGCACTGCCATTGCTTCAAGCTGACTATGGTGTTGCCATCAAGTACTCTAAGATGACGCCTCAAGAACTAATGTGTCGGTTCTTTGATTTTCATCCGGATCTGTCCCTGTAGGTTGTAGGTTGAGCTCCTCACCGTAATGCCTTCAAGAAGGAAAAGGATACCCATGGCACCATCATCACCGGCGATTGAGGACCAAGCTAGGCTTTCGCTCGAGAACTTGCACACCATGAAGTAATTCACAACAACTGGTGACCCTGGCAGCTCCACCACCATGCTCATATGGCGCCCAGCAGATCCATGACGGCAGGATGGCAAAAGGCACCCATGACGGCGACCACCGGAGGCAAAAGACGTCCTCGATGGGAGCTGAGCCCAATAGAAGTCGGTTCCGCGCGCGCCGTCTCCGTCGCGGGCCGCCGCCGCCGCAACCGCGATGGCGAAGCCGAGGGAGCACGCTGGCGATGCGCAGGGGGAGGACCCCACCCACCGCTGCCGGACCTCTACGGCCCTGAGTCGTAGCACTGCAGGCCGCCGGGCCCCCGCCACGGGGAGCCGCACCGCAATCTGCTGGGCCCCCACCACAGGGAGTCGCCACCGTCGTAGCTGTACCCGCGTTGCCGCCGCGGCCCTCAAAACCCGAGATGATGAGCTGCGGAGGACGTCGAAGACGGCCAGCGACGGTCGTCTTGCCCCCGAGATGCAAACATCCTTGCCACCGGCGATCCTCGTCTCTAGCCAGGCATCCGGCATCGAACTCCGGCGGCGGTAGGACCGCGGACGGCAGTCGGAGGAGCCGCTGGCGGTGTTGTTGGGCGCCGCTGCTCGAGTCACCGCCGCGGTGACGCGGGGCAAGATCCCCTTTTTCCGTAGCTCCCTCTCAAAAATCGATTGACAGTTTCCCTAGTGTACACTACTAGTTAAAGAAAAGATTTTCAAAAAAGTAACTTCTTGGCATGGGCTATTTATACAGGTCTCAACGTTATACCATTTGTTTTATTATAGCAAAATAGTGGCACATCACATCGATATCAACAATTCTTGGTCATATATGATGTTACAGTTTTTTAAGATATTTTGTGCTAACAAGTAGATAAATCACTTTTTCGTATGAGCTCATATAGGGGTTGTTTGGTTCCCTGGCTAGCCAGACTGCAGCAATGCACGCTTGTTTAGATGCCTGGTCAAGCCAAAAGTGGTCTCCGGGCTGGGTTGCTGGAAACGCGAAAAAAGCTCATTTCCACCAAAGCCAGGCTAGCGCTAGCTCTTGGTATCGAACTCTTCCGCATCCGCTCATGTTGGGTACCCGTTCGGTCAGTCATCTCCTTTCTGCTTGGTCCCCTCCTCACAGAGAACTTCCACGGCGGCGGGTGGGCGGCGGAGCTCCCCTGTGCGGCGGCGAAGCGGTCCGCGACCGGCTGTGCGGCCCGTAGCCTCCTGCGCCCAGTGCCGCGCTGCCATCCTAGTCCATCTCCGTCCACCCCGTGCTCCTTCTCGGCCCTCTCCGCCGGTGCCCGCTGCTGCTGGCTGGCGTACCCTCCCCGCCGGCTCCTGCACGGGGCAAGAGAGAGAAGGAGCTCGATTTGGCTTCTTCCGTCGTTGCCTCCTCCAATCTGTCCGTCCCCTTTCTAGCTTGTTCCTATTTGGATCGATCCAATTCGATTGGTGGAAACTGAGGTTGCAATCCATTTTTGGGTGAGTGGATTTGGAAATCGGCGTTCTATTCTTTTTTCGTTTTCCCTTCTTTTTTTGGTTAATTGAGGGGATGACATCTGAAATTGATATGCTTTGACACCATCTTTCAAAAAAAATGCTTTGACAGCACTGCGTGTCTGAAATTCATGAGGTGTGTGCGGTGATAATACCCTGACCAATTTGATGCGTGGAGAGAATAGGAGGAGTAGGTACGCAAAAGTGCGGTAACTTCACCTTCGACCTTGTCCAAGGTTATTCTATATCTATAATCACCCAACCAAACACACGCATACACTGGCCAGGCTTACTTAAGCCACGCAACCAAACATGAACTCTTGCATCTCCTAACCCAAGCTTGGTCTAGCCAGGTTTAGAATTCTAGCAAAGCTAGACTTTAGACTTTAGTGTGTTCGTTTCCTCCTCTCTAAAGTTTAGACCCGTCACGTCAAAGAGAATCTTACTATTTAGAAGTATTAAATAAAATCTGTTAATAAAACTTTTTGCACAGATGGGTGCTAATTCGCGAGATAAATTTAATGAGCCTAATTAATCCATAATTTGCCACAGTGATGCTACAGTAATTATCTGCTAATCATGGGCTAATATACCTCATTAGATTCGTCTCGCGAATTAGTGGGATTCTGTAATTAGTTTTGTAATTAGACTTTATTTAATACTTCTAAATGACAAGATTCTCTTTGATGTGACATCTCCAAACTTTAGACACTAGGAAACGAACGCACTCTTTGTCGAAAAACCATACGCAGCCATAGAGACAAAATTTATACGGAAATTATACATCTCGATGGGATCTCCAACTTTGCAGCTCATAACCATTTCATTTATAGGCTTCTTGCCATCGAAATAATTTGTACACTGTTTACATGTGTATTTATAGATCTAGGCATATTGTATTTTAGCCTACAGATGCGAGCTAAAAAAATTGTAGACGTCGATGAGTTCTTCAAGTTTTCATATAAATTTATATCCATCCGACGTCATATAAGAAAAATGTATAGGAGGACGGCATATCGCTAATTGAAGCTGCTGTAGCTGCTTCAAAGGGCTCTACGGAATCCGGAGGAAGTGAAGCGGATGGCCCATTTATTTGTTGTTGGCCGGGGATCCTATAGTTTTAGGGAGCATAGCCCACACAACTACAGTTTGAGGCGCGCCTGTGTACGACGGCCTTCGAGGTAGCATGTAACCAGATTTGGCCCATGGGCTGCATGGAACCGAACCCCTCCACACGGCACGCCGTGGCCCATCGCTGGCTCACGTAGTCAGTAGTCAGTCACTCCCCGTTCTCGTCTGCGAGAACAAGCCCACCAGTGCTCCCAAGTTGAGGACTTTGGATTCGAGGTGGGCCATGTGGCGCTGCCGGGCCCGCTCTCAGCCAACGGTCTCCTCCTCCTCTTCACTCGTCGTTGTACAACCATTTCCTGAGTTTTGTCGTGTCATCTTGTCCAGCAAGCGACAACACGCTCTGCCATCCTGGGCCGCCGATCACGGGCCGCTCGGCGAGGTCGCCGCCGGCAGCCACGCCCACGAGGAACAGGTGAGTGAGCCAGATCCGCACACAGAAGCCAGACGGCGTACGGCGGCGTCCGTCCGTTGTCGCCTGCCTGGCCCGGCAGGAAGAATTATCACGCAGCCCAGTGCCGACGAGCAACGGACGGGAGGGTGGTGCCGCGGTCCCCCGCACCAAGTTCCCCAGCTTCCTTCTCGGACCCAAGGGATTTCCTTTCTTTTCCGAGCACAGAAACAACGCCGCCCAGAGAGGCAATGCCGCGGCCGACGCGTTGGATCGTCATGAACCCTAGCTGCCACTGGAGCAACCAACCAAGCAGGCAGGCTGCCTGCCTGCCGGGAGTCCGGGGCCGGCGACCGGCGATGATTGCGATCTTGAAACGGAGGCAGCCAGGTATGACACTGTAAAGAGAGGGGGGTCAGCGATCACCATCCGCCGGCACGACAAGCGGTACGCGCACCCGCGCCCGCTTTTATCGACGCCTCAGTCGCACAGGGATCCTGTCTGTCCTCCTCTATACTTTCGCCGTAACCTCGGCGGTAACAAGCGAGCAGCCTCCTGATGATGGCGATCGCTCTCCTCCGGTCGTTCGTTCCTGTCGCTAGCAGTCAATCATGGAGGATAGAGAAAGAGGGAGAGGAAGAAATTTTTCACGGTTTCTCGGCGAGCGAGAAGAGAGAATCGAATCGACAGGGCCCCGGGCGCCACGGAGATGACAGACACGCGGCAGAGCGACGCAGGATGGCCTCTCGCTCCTCCTCCCGTCTCCTCGTGGGCCCTGCTGGGGGACAACAGCCTGGCTCGATCTAGCCGGATCGCGCGCGGGGGTCGGGGGCCCAGCGATGCCGGTACAATTGGCCCAACCGAGCGACCAACGCTCCCCTGCGCCGCGCACGTCTGCCTGTAGCCTCTCTCTGAGTCACACACACACGTCTCCCTACCATTTGTGTGCGCCCGCCGAGTCGCCATCATGATGCGCCAATGATGGAATGAACCACCGAGTGAACGCGTCGCAGTGCCGGTGCCCGCAGCACTGTGCATGCACGGGTTTGGCAGAGAGATGGATCGAGTATTCGAGTTGTTGTTGTTGCTGTTGTTCCTATGCTTCCAACCTGCCATGGCATCCCCAGCCCAAATGCGGAGCGGCACGGGACGGGACAGAAGTAGAGGCCAAGTCCGGCAACCCCACCAAAAGCAGGGCTCCCCAACCCCGATCGGATCGGAAAAGGGAGGGGGTGACTTGGGAGCTGGGTACGTGCCTTGCCTACTCCCGTGCACATCGAAAAGGGGGCGTATGGTATGGTCAGTGCCTTGTCGGTGCAGCAAGTCGCCATCATTGGCGACACCATCCGCCCATCATAACGGGATGGATGATTAAGCGGTGCAAAAATTAAAGAAGCAAGCAAGCAGAAGAAACACTAAACACCAGTAGTAATTCGGTTCACGCGGCCGCTGCCCTGGGTCTACGATGCCTTTGCTGAGGCATTGATCCACCAAAAGCGACGCCCGTGGCCCCCGGCCGTCCGACTGTCCTTGCAGCGGCATGCCTCGCCTCATCATGTCGGCAGAGATGCAAATCCTACTGCCGCAGCAGGGGCCCTACGCACCAGCCTCCGTGACCGCGAGCGCAAGGAAAACCAGCAGCTAAGGGCACCGGGCACGTTCGCATGCCCGGCTCTCTCTCTCTCTCCCTCGTCGATCCACCGCCACCACCACGTTCGGAGATCGGAAGCCTCTCGAGTCAATCCCCCGGCACGAGCGAGATAGATTCCCGCCACCTGCCCTCGCTCACAAGTCACGGGCCCACACGCCGCACGACCGTCACATGCCCCGGGGCATCACCAGATCACAAGGCCAAGAACTCGAGAGGTTCCAGCTGAGACTCTGGACAGGACAACGGAAGTCATCGGATTAAATCAGCAGGGTACCGATCAATCAATCAATTAATAAACAGTGTACAATACACATTTTAATCTGCAAGAATGAAATTAAATTTATTGTGTTCCATATACTAAAAGAATACCACCCCGAAGCCGGGCCCTACACCCCTCTCCTCTTCTCTCTCTGTAGCATGTACAGTACAGACACTGGCACCCCGGCCCCACCCACCCTCCAGCTCATCTCACACTCCCTCACTTACAAGTGATGATGATCCTCTTCCTCTTCGCGTAATGTATATATAAGCAGTAGGTACATGATTAATTACCACGGGTACGGTAATTAATTAAAAAAAGAACTAAATCAAATCAACACCATCTTTCAATTTCTGGACAAAACTAGAAAAAGAAAAGAACCAAAGAAAAATCAAATTGTGGTGGCGGGTACGTCGTCGTCGGTCGCTTGTTGTAGCAGTCTTCACCAGGTAGAATGTAATGGAACGGAACGGAACGGAACGTACTCTTCTCTTCACGGTTGGGTCGTCGGTCTGGTTGATCAATCAATGTTGGGGGCGGTATGTGCTCGGATCACTACGGCCAGCCGTAGAGCTCCGTGACGTGCGTGCTGCCCGCGTGGTGGTGGGCGTGCCTGCCCATGCCGCCGCCGTGCCCGTGCTTGCCGCCGGGCCCGTGGATGTGGGGGATGTTGATGTAGAGCACGGCGGTGATGACGAAGGTGAATGCCCACCACACGAGCACCACCACGGGGGTCTTGCCGTGCTTCCCCAGGATGCCCTTGGCGAAGGGGTAGAGGTGGAACAGCACCCAGAAGTTGAAGAAGACGCCGCCGGCCACCTTGAGCCAGTGCGTCCACTCGCCGTCCAGCACCTTGGCGAAGGCCACCGCGGAGCCGATGATGTTCACCAGGATGATGATGATGGGCGTCACCATCAGCCACGTCCACCGCACCACGTACAGGTCCGCGTAGGGGTCCTTCTTCTCGTCGCCCGCCGGCTGCTTCGACGTCAGCTTGAACGAGATGTCCCGGCGGAACACCACCTTCACCACCACCTGGCACACGGCGGCGAGGTACGCCGAGCAGCTGGCCGTCATCCAGAACTGCCCGTTCCGGAACCACTCGAACACGGTGACGCCCGCCCACTTCACCTCCAGCACGGCCAGGATCAGCAGCGTGCCCAGCACGATGGCCAGGTACACGTAGAACATGGTGGTCGGGCGCTGCACGATGAAGTGCCCCGTCACGAACGACAGCGCCGGCACGGTGGTGTAGAAGATGAGGAACAGCGCCGTGAAGGGGTAGGTGGTGATGTTGATGTAGGCGACGCGCTGCAGCGGGTGGAGGAAGGTGCTCCCGAACAGCGGGTTGTTCCGGGAGAAGAAGATCTCCAGGGAGCCCGTGGACCAGCGGAGCACCTGGTACAGCCGCTCCGTCAGGTTGATGGGGGCGGTGCCGATGAAGGCGTGCGGGTAGATGGAGCAGTAGCGGGAGCGCCACCCCTTGATGTGCATCCGGTACCCCGTCACCACGTCCTCCGTCACCGTGCCGTACACCCACCCGATGTTGCTGCCCCACCCGGTCTTCTTCTCGTACGCCGCGGTGGTCACCGCCACGGCCTCGGAGATGGTCGCCTCGTCGGCCACCACGGCGGCGGCGTCCGCGAACGGCGACGGGTGCGACGCGCGCGGGATCGAGTCCACGAACGCGTCCGACTTGCCGTACGCCTTCTTGGGCAGCGGGAGGAAGCCGTGCTTGCCCTTGGCGACGGCGGCCTTGGTGGTCATCTCCAGCCCGGGCTTCTCGTACTTGGTCTTGGCGAACATCCCGCCCAGCGACGGGAAGCAGGGCCCGCCGACGTTGATCCTGGGGGGGTCGAAGCCGTAGAGCGTGACGCGGCGGAAGAGGCAGCCCGTGCCGACGTAGATGGGGCCCTGCATGCCGTCGAGCGCGCGGAGCGTGCCATCGAAGAAGATGCGGTTGTGGTTGGCGTACAGGTCGGTGGGGTCGACGCCCTCGAAGCGCTGCGGGAACTGGACGAAGGCGACGGTGTCGCTGTCGCGGCCGAGCATGAAGCAGATGCCGGCGCGGAGCGCCTGGGAGTTGTTGATGTAGTGGTCGCAGTCGAGGTTGAGGATGAAGGGCGAGTTGGTGAGCACGGCGGAGCAGCGGGTGAGCGCGTTCATGGCGCCGGCCTTCTTCTCGTGGTTGAAGCCCGGGCGCTTCTCACGGGACACGTACACCAGCATCGGGAGGCGCACGTCCACCATGCTGAAGTCCAGCGGGTTGTCCGCGCTCGCCGGCGGGCCGAGCTGGCGGCTGTGGCTCGGGTGGTTCACCAGCACCTGCATGCATCATCCATCCATCCATGGGGCGTCAGCAATGAGCCAGCTACTATAGCAGAATTTACCACGGCTGTTACTTGCGAGTTACAAGCTACCTCTCACCAGCACAGTGCTTAAGTTATTACAGTGGGTAATTGGTTACAGAGGTTAATAACCACGGTAAATCATTATGATGATGGTAGATGGAGTAGCAGCAGTAACTTTGGCATGGTGGTAAATGGAGTAAATGTTAAAGTGTCAAGTGTGGATTAAACTTAGGTTAATCACTAGAGGTAGAGGGGACGTGGGCAGAGTACTAGTAGTTTATGCTGGAATCAATGATTGAGGGCGACCGAAGAAAGGCAGCCTAATTGAATTGTGGATTTAAAGGCGACGCTGTGTGGCTGTCGGGGAGGAGGCCAGGAAAGGCCCACCCACCCCAACCACCTCGCCACACTAGGGTTCTCGAATCAATGGCGCTTAGCTGGATGGCCCTGTCCGTCCGGCCACTCGATACCGGTGGCCGGAATCAGTGCGCGAGCGGTGGTTGCGCCCTTGACCATCACCCGCGTCCATTCCATTCCCTCTGAGAATCACCCCCCATCTACTAACCGATCTCGCCTCGTCCACATTCGTGATGCGATGCAAGAATCTAAAGATAAAAATCCAACAATGAAAGCAAGCAAATGAAGAAGACGAGCGAGACTGACCAGTACGATGCCGGCGTGGTCTCCCTTGCGGTGGTTCTCGGAGGGCTCGACCCAGGTGCCCTCCCACTGGCTGCCGTCGGCCATCCACGTCGCGCGCGGCTCGCCGTCCTTGAGCCCCCTGGCGGCGTTGTACGCGTCGGACCTCTGCTTGATGTCGTGTTCGAGCCCGTTGATCCGCGCCTTGAACTCGTCGTACTCCTTGCGGACGCGGCGGCGGTCGTTGACGAAGTCCTCCTGCGAGCGGCCCATGTAGGGGTGGGACTTGAGCTCGAAGTAGCTCTCGGGCCCGCGGGGCTCGATCCCGTGCTTCCGGCAGAAGGGCACCCACACGGTGGCGAACTTGGCGGCCTCCACCATGGCCTCGTAGGTGAGCAGCATCCCCGAGTCGTCGGAGAGGTAGCAGGTGTTCTTCTCGACGGGGTAGTCGGCGGCCAGGATGGAGAGGATGGAGTTGGCCGTGCTGAGGATGGGCTCCTTGAAGGGGTCCGCCGTGGTGACGAAGATGTCCAGCCCCGGCAGCCGGGAGGTGCCGTCCGCCCGGTCGAACCGCTGGCGGAGCACCGCCAGGTCGGGCACGCGGTTGATGGGGTTCAGCTTGGGGAGCTGGTCCAGCAGCCACGAGAAGCCGAACCAGAACTCGCCGGCGATGGAGGTCACCCACAGCCACAGCGCGTCCGGGTTCCGGTGCGAGATACGCCAGATCACGAACAGCGTGAACGCGATCAGCCGCACGAAGATGAGCACCCTGCCATGGAATCGAACAGTTTCATCAGAACGGTTTCAGGTAAAAAATTTGTGAGGATTTTACTGCAACCATCGGCCTGCTTGCTGCTAATCATGGTGATTAATTAAAGCGCGAGTGGTGATTCGAGTGCGCGCACGACGCCCGGGCCGCTGCAATAATTGGTGCCCGGAACATGCGTCACGTTCTCATGTTCGATCACTCGGCGAGCCTGCCCGTCTGCGGGACGAGCAAAGCATATGCGTGTGCGGCCGGCCACCACCCACGGCCCAATCATGTGACAGCGAAGGCGGGGTGGCAGGCAGTCAATGCGGGTGAGCTGGCACGAGCAGCACCGACATGCGGCGTGAAAGCGCCAGCTGCCAGCCAGGCAGGCAAAGCATCCACCTTGCGGCCGCGCGGGGGGCCAAGGCGCATAGATTTGCCTTGCTCCCGAGGAATAACGGTTTCTTTTCTCCTGCCTTTTCTTTTCTTTTTTTTTTCCTTGTGGAAAGAACAAGCTTCTTGTGTTCGCACTTGGGGGGTCCTCCGCCTACAAGGCTCCTACAATAATGGCTTTCCGCCATGGTCCACCTGGAATAATTTTTGGTGCTCCACGGCAGAGAAGGCTTACGAGTTACGACCCGGGTATCCCAATACCATGTGAGGGGGTGTGTGTGTGTGTGCGCGCGCAAGACCGCGGCACAGGGTGGTGGACTCTCGAAGCACAGCAATCCTACACTTGCATCCTGTACTGCTACGGTGTTGTTGAGCTGTAAATGTGCCACGACTATGTGTGTGTGTGTGTGTGCGCGTGGAGCTAGCACTAGTACCTCTTTCTACAACCTTTTCTTCTTCCTCTAAAGCTCCGTGCTTTTGGAGACGTGGTGGTCCTTTTCCCTGGATGCCCAAGACTCACCAAAGCTAGCAGCAGCACTCGATTAGATTGGCCTCTAGAAGAATCCAATCCAAGGCTAGCAAAACAACTGGAACGCCCCCAGCACCACCATCTCCCCCCTTTCTGTTTTTCCACAGGCATCCTCCAGAAACTGCCTCGCCCTTTTCACCCCCTCGCAGGTCATCACAACTCGAAGGGGGCAAAGAAACGGAAGGGTTTAGCAGTGGAGGCTCTTTGTAATGATTGCCAAACTTTGTCACTGCTGGTTAGCAGCGGAGTAGGAGTCGTAGTCTTCACCGGAATATGGAGGCTTTTAATGATGCTTCCTTGGGCTCACGTGCAAGCAGTGCCTGCCTCCTCTATCTCCCTCGCTCTCTCCAAGCTCATTGATTTCACCACCCACCTCGGATTCCCGCTGCGGGTAAGAACCCGGGCCAGTCCATGGCGCCAATCGCTAGCTTTCCTCGCCCACTCCAAAGCGGGTAAAAATTTATGAGCCGCCAGGGCCGCGGGCCCACCCGGCAGGCAGCCAACGAATTAAACTCCCACCCCCAACGTTCCTCCCTCCCCCGCCGCGGGCCCCACGCGCGGCGACGCGGGTGCCGACAGCCAACGGGGGGACGCGGTTGCCCCGGTGGGCCCGGCGCCCCAGATGAGCCGAGGCAGAGCCAACCGGGGGGCGCCGTACCGCCACCCCCTGCCTAACTGTAACGTGCACCTGTCGGATGAAGTGATGTCCCATGGGGATTATTCAAAGCTCACTGGGTGCTTAGTTCTAAACTACTGTGGTTAATTTACTGCAATCTAGGAGGACTAGTTTAACGCCGACCAGATGGGGACACCGGCTTGCTGTCTGACTCCGGGAGGAGTTCTCTGATGGCGTGGTTAATAGAGATTCTCTGCCGCCGGCGTCCAATGCAGCCGGGGACCGAGCGAGCGAGCGCTTGGGTGCCGGCAGTCTGTTTTGGAATTTGAGTGGCGGAGTGGAGCACTCGTACCTGTAGGGGTGGAGGAGGACGCCCTTGATCTTCTCGGTGCGGAAGACGGGGCGGTCCTCGATGGCGACGCCGTCGTCCCCGCCGTCGCCGGAGAGGTCGTCGCTGAGGTCGACGGCCACCCAGCTCTCGTCGTTGACGGCGCCGATCTGGCCCTCGGTGGCGGCCACCGCCGCGCGGTCCATGTCGGCGGAGGACGCCGCGGAGGCCACCGCCGCGGCGCCCGCGCACGCGCACACGGGGAACCCGCATGCGCACCCGTGCCGTCCGCCGCTCGCCTGCTGCGGCTGCTCGCCGTTCCGCCGGCCGTCTCCGCCGCCGGGCGCCATAATGCCCGCGCCCCCGGTTCCCGCTGCCGCCTGTGTGTCTCGGCGGCTTCCTCTCTCTCGAGGCAAGAGAGAAGAGGCCGGCGGGGGAAGGAATGGGAAGCGAGCAGGCGACCTGCGCGCTAGCTCTGTGCTATGGGAAGGAGGTGGTGGTGGTGGTAGCAGCGGAGGGAGGGGAGAGAGGAGCTCTCCGCTTCTCTCGAGGGAGGGGAGAAGGCCGGGAGGTGGCGCGGGGCGGGGGTGTGGAGAGGCCGACTAAAGTACGTGGGGGATATATAGAAATTATGGGCCGGGGAAGGGGAGGGGGGTTCACGAGCCGGCCGGGGAGTGTCGGTCGGGCTTGCGAGCCAAGGCTAGCTCACCCCGCTCTGTATTTTTGTACGCGTCTGTACACGTCCCTCTCTCTCCTTCACACTCGCCCTGTAACCTGTAGTGTGAGTGTGTGCTCGCTCGGCTCTGTCACTACGTGTGTGTGTGTGTGAGAGAGAGAGAGAGAGAGAGAGAGAGAGAGCTGGGGATGGATGGAGTGCGTGGTGAGTTATGGCAGGCAGGCAAGCTCCCCCTGATTTATACGGGAATTGAACCTGGTAATCAGGGCGGAAGGAACTGTCGGTCTGTCTGTCTGTCTCTGTGCGCGTGTGTGATTGATGCATGGTGTCTCGGACGGAAGGTGAGCTGTGTACATGTAGGTGGCACGCAGGCATTTGCAAGCTAAGCTAGGTGCGCAGGAAGAGAGAGAGAGAGAGCGCGCGAGCGCTAGGCGCCATGAGAGGCCCATATGGGGGGCACCTACCTACCAGGCTGCTTCCGCTAATATTCCGCGTCAGCGCGCGCGCCCCCCATGTGATCCCGCCGCATAAACGACGCCGCGCAAGCACTTCTTTTCCCTTTCCATATAATCGTCGCAAGATATGCGGCATAATTAACCTGCTAATCAGGGCCGGAGGGGAGGGGGAATAGAATAAAGCGACGGTAATGATTAGTTTGTTTCCCACGTAGAACAAATACTCCTATTACTATATATATGCGTATACAGTGTGCATGTTCCCTTTTCTACGAGGGCGAGGCCGCGTTCGCGCTGTCAAGGACATCGAGGTTAGCAAGCTAGCTAACTTCCTCGGGCCTCCTGATTGGAAGATTCCTTGCGTTCGCCTTTTTTTCTTTTTTTTTCGCCCCCCCCTGGCGCTCCTTCACCTTGAATGGAGCTGGTGTGCAGTGCAGGAACCCCTTTCTGACCAACGGGCGCGGCGCGAATCGATCACAGCGCCTGGACAGCCCCGATTGATTGCAGCAGACGGACGGGCACGGCGTGCTTTATGAGCCCGAGGCCGCTGCCGTGCACGCACGCCCGGTTAATTCCACGGAAAGTTCCTTGGCCTGCTGGGGTATTCTTGGCTTGGGACAGGAGTAACTCCGGTCACAGCGCGCGGCAGAGCAGAGCAGAGCAGCGTCGCACTCACGCCCCGGGGTGTTCGCTTGCGACCAAATGGCTCACGGGGATACGCGGCGTGGTCCCCCCGGCCCCCGGGGCGTCTCGGAATTTCTCCCTGCTCCTCCCGCCCGCGCGCCCTGTTGTAACGTGCACGTCCCTGCCCCGGGTCAAGAACCTCCACCGCCGGGACCCGGGACCAGCAGTGTCGCGTACGCGTACGTGCGCACAGGGTGTCATCGCGCGCGTACGGGCGTACCGGGGGCCTAGAATTCCTCCCTCTCATCACGTCCAACTGCAAACGCCGGCACGTTAACCCCGCCATTAATACGAGCACCTCGCCACCCCCTCTCACCTCTCCTCTCTCCGCCTCGATCTCGGGGCCGGCCCGGACGCGAGAGCGAGATAAGCGGCGGCTCGCCGCGCGTCCGTGTGGCGGCGGCCGTGGTGGAGCTGGCTGCCGTCCAAGCAAGATGTTACTTTCCACCGGCAAGTTATCCATACTTGTCCTTAAGATGGAAATAAGCTGACCGGGGCACGTGATAGCAAATGAGCGGTCGATCACTATTTCTGCCATGCAAGGGAAACTGATCACGATCTTCCCATCTCAACATGATGCGCGGCTTTTTATGGTGCGTTCAAGGGAAACTGATCGAGGTGTCATTATTAGCGTAGTAGAAGCAGAGCAGGGTCACGATCAGCGTCCAGAAGATGCGAAAGTGCAGCAGGAGAGCACCTGGCAAGCGTGCTTACCTGAAGTACGACAGTGTCACAACGTGGTTACGTGACGCAAAACCGCGCGGTTCCTTTATTTGCTGGTGGTTGTTGCGCGCACTGCCGTGCGTATCGCGCCCGCGGGCGGACGTACGAGGTGTACGCGCGAGAGCAGGCGCCGGGGCAGGCCGTTTTGCGGCGCCCGGCGAAGTCCAGCTGGTGCCCGAGGGGGATCCCGGGTGGCTGGCACGTAGCGCGTCCCCCGACAGAAAGCGGCCGCCGCCGCGTCCCGCGGCCAGCCAGAGCGAGCACATGCGCCTGCCCCCGCCCCTCCTCCGGCGCGACGGCATGCTCATGCATCCCGCCGTCCGTCCCACGCGGCTTCTTCGGCCGCCGTCCGATACGATCGATCTACATGAACGCACGCGCAGTGAACGCCGGCCGCAGCGAGCAGACACCGCACGCGGGATTCGGGCAAGCTAGCTAGCTTAGCTGCTGCTGGCTAGTAGTCAGGAGGGGCAGGCAGGTTGCTTGCGCGGCACAGCGACGCCAGGTCGGACCGGCGGCACGTTACGCGGCCGCCGCCCGCCGGCTGGCTGGCGCGGTAGCCGCTAGCTGTCCGTGCCGCCGGATCCTAATTACCTTGCTGTACTGCTGGACCCGTCAAATTAAATAACCGATTAGCCAAGTACTAGCATCACTGTTCCGGAGATTAAACACTTCTGTAATTATACTAGGTTTCATGGAGCAGGAGGAGAGCGCACCGGCATGTGCGCGGGCTGCCACTTGGCGCGCCGCCCCCGATGCGGACGAGACGGGACACGGACAGCGCCGCCCGGCCCCGGCACCGGCACCGGCGATGCACACGCATATGCCTCCGCCGCGTTGCGTTGCGTTGCACGGTGCGTTCCATTACCGATCAGCTTCCACCAAGCACCGGTGTGAATGCGCGATGCTGCGCTAGGTTTTGGTTCTCCATGACTCAACATGCCGTCGCACGGCGCACCCCCAAGATTCCCATGCCAAATAAGAGATTTGTTTTTTTTTGTAAAGAAAAGATGGCACATGATGGTTTGATGCTGGGGGCCCGGGCTGGGCGGTCAACTCAACCACCGCTGCCCACGCTGACGGAGGAGGAAATGCTTCTGCCGAGCCGGTGATTGCAGGCGTCGAGCTCCCATGTTCACTCAAC
This sequence comes from Panicum hallii, assembly GCF_002211085.1. Taxonomy (NCBI): domain Eukaryota; kingdom Viridiplantae; phylum Streptophyta; class Magnoliopsida; order Poales; family Poaceae; genus Panicum; species Panicum hallii. The sequence continues at coordinate 3,060,431 of NC_038047.1, read as the reverse complement.
CGCTCACTCCTGCGCCCAAGATTGGCGGGCGGGTGGATCTCTGCATCTGCATGCATGCATGCTGGACTTCATTGGAACGACGTCAAATTGTCAATGCCCATATGTGCGCATATGCCGCTGCTCTGCTCTGGTAGAATGAATGTCTACCGTCAACTTGCGCGTCCAGTCAACACTGCGGAACAGAGTGTGCGGAGCAGGCCGAGATTTCACTAATCTCTCTCTCTCTCTCTCTCTCTCTCTCTCTCTCTCTCTCTCTCTCTCTCTTCTAGCTTGTCCTCGCGACAAACCTCCCGATCACCGCGTTAAAAGCAAAGCGCGACCCAGGCACGAATCTCCAGGTCCGACGAGGAGCGGGGAAAGCGATCTAGCCCCTGCCCATGCCGGGCCCAGGCCCAGGCTCAGCCAACCCGAGCCCGGCAGACGGAGAGATGGCGCCATCACGGCCGGGAGACGCAGATGCGTCGGCCTCCAAGCCCTCGCCGATCACGCGCGGTCTGCGTCTCGCCGCACAGCGCAGCTCCCCACGTACTCCTACCGTCCTACGCGCCGCCGGACACCGACGGCCGCCATGTGTGGAGTGTCCAGACGGTGGTCATGGCTCACGCCTGTTGCCTTCACCGACGGCGGCCACCGTACCGTGTCACGTTCCGGTCTCTCACGCGTCGACGCCGGGGAGAATTCTATTTAATCGCCGGATCGCGAAACGGCGATCAGCAGCTCGAGACCGGTCACGCATCGGATCGTCGCCGGAGGAGAAAGGCAAAGGGGCGACGTACGGTAGGTAACTCATCAGCCATCAAGCTCGACAGCGATGGCTGCATGCGCATCCCCACTTTTTTTTTCTTTGTTCAATAAATATTATCTCCAGTCTCCTCAGGATTCTCTCATGCTTGCTGCTAGTAGTACTCTGCAACACCTTCTGCTAACACTAGTCTTTAGATTAAAAAAAAAGTTAACAGCGAGCCATTAGCAGCGCCGCTCACGTTCCAAGACAGAGGTAGGTTACTGCAACTCGTGTGCATTATTCGTGCTCCACAAGGCAGCGCGGCACTTGATCCACGGTTCATTTGTGCATGGCGTCACGAAACGTAGAAACCCTGGCCAACTTCCCGTGCATGCACTCGGAAGAGCATATAATCACGTCGCAATACGGAAGATATATAGGCGATGATTAGGCGTGGACTCAATAAGGGACCGGGGTTATGAAAAGTGTCATGTCGTGGGGGTGAGTATTGCATAAGCGTCGTCGCTGCATCATCATGGACTCATGGGCATGATTAGGCAAGCACAGACTAAAAGAAAGCCAGCCCGGCCGAAAAAACAAAAAGCGGGGAGGAGAAAAAACCTAAACTAAAAGGCGTCGAGCTAGCGGGGGAGTTGAGTGAGAATATGAAGATGCTCCGGGATGCCCTGCCCTGTCATGGCACCACCGACAGTTTGGGTGGACCGTATTGTTTTGTTGGAGGCCAGAAGAATTAAAAAAAATGAAATGGTGTTAGGGGAAAAGAATGAAAATAAATGTGGAGGACGAGCAGAGGATGAAGGCTTGCGACTTGTGATGCTTTTTGCAGCCAATCATTGACAGGGAAGTGCTTGGAAGGACCGGTGAGAGAAGGGAAGAAAAAGAAAAAGGCAAAATAACTAACAATGGCATTTGGTTTTCTAATTGCTATCTAGCTGTTACCTACAAAAGGAGCAATGTTTTGGAGCTCAGTAGCCACATGCATAAAGATAATCCAAACCAATCTCCTTGACCAACCGGGGCCTAATAAACCTAGCTCGTTGAAAATAAGAAAAGGACAAGTGCAAGTGCAAGCTTGCTTTGCATCAGTAAGACTTGAGCTTTGTCGATCTTTGTGTCTCGTCGTGTAAGGCTGTAAGGCGCCTGTAAACCTTGCGGCGGCGGCGGTGGTACCGCCTATGGTATTTTCGTGAAAAGAATATAGGTTTTCGTCTCAGCTCCTTTGTTTCTCTATGTGCTTTGTCTTTCAATGATTCTCGAAGAGGCATTGTTGCTTTGTTATTGTTAATAACAAAGGGGGGGGGGGGGGGGGAAGGCTGGTCCAGCCGTCTATTTTTCTTTCTGATATTGTACTTTTCAATGGACCGTCCTCGGTCAATTAATTAGAAAATGTCTTTTGTGGGCAATTAAAAAAAGTTACTAGCATTCTATTATTTGCAGCCAGCTACTGTACGCCTTCATTTTCAACCATTTTGTTTCTTCTAGCAAACGTGATGTGCATTGTGCAACATGCATGCGTGTGTGTATATATGACAAGTTTTATCTACACTCGCATGTACCTACTCTCACCATCAGAAGAAGCTACAAGCGCGTGTAGAATGGATTTTTCATATATATATATATATATACTTATATGGACCGAAATCCTTTTTTTCTGATCATTCTTGCTCTAGAAAAAAAAATCTTGGAGTTGGAACCGTGGGCAGATGTTCGAATAGACGATTTTGGTATTTCCAAAATATATGTCTAAACCAATGTGTTTTTGTCCTACCGACACTAGATCCCGCGTGTACTGTCTCGGAGCTGAAATTGTCCCAAACCGGACAATTATTCTTGCCGTCACATATTGATGGAGGGAATCGGTCCAGTTCATGATGATCCGGAACTAACCGACGTGTCCGATCACTTTGGGCGAAAGTAACCAGCCGAGCAACACGACTTTTGGGAAAACAGATTGTTCCGCTAGATGGTTGGATCCGCTCATCTTTTGCACGCTTTGGGAGATGATGACACGGAACAGGAGGAGGAGCAACATTCCTGCAAGCCACCACTCAGCAGAGTACAGTACAGTGACAGTCCTTGGCTGCCCAAACTTGGCTCGCACGCCTTTCATGGCTCCCCGCGGCTTTCCCGGCCGGCGGCGGCGGCGCAAGAAAGGAAACCGAAACGGCCGGTCGAGTCGATGCTTGTTTCGGAAGGCTCGGTGCATTGATGGTGCTACTTGCTACACACCAAATGGCACCAGCGGAGCTACGGCTAGTAGATAAAGGTGGAGTGCCGGGTACACTAGTTGTGGCAGTGGTACCGGTACTCCTCTGGTACGAGTTGTGCGTACCAGCCGCCTATAAATCACACGGGCCTTAAAGGCCGGCCGGCCGGGGCTCTACTAGATCATGGATGGATAAATGCACGCAAGACACAAAAGGGGTCTGGGTTTCTGGTCCTAGCTAGCTTCTGGATAGCGTACTAAGTACGTGTTGGCGGTGTCAGCGTCGTCCACTGCCACCAACCATCAGTTAAGTTTAGCTCGCAGAGAGCAAGCAGCCATGGGATGAGCTCGTGATCACCAGCGACTCGATCCGGTGCTATGATGACGCATGGCCGCGCCGGAGGCGGACGGGTCCTGTGTCCTTTAGCGGCTTGTCCCCGGGTCGGAGCACGCCAAGTGTTGAGCCGACGGCGACGACCGGTGGCTTCACCTTCACAGTTGCTCTCTCGTCTCTCGATCCAGAAGGTAGTGTAACTGCCGACAAGAGTGGAGTAGCGGGTCAATGGGCGACGGGTGGACGACGACGACGGCCCGGGCGGCACGACCAAGTGTAAAGCTCTGTAGCACAGCCGTGCCGACGGCACACGTCGCCGGGCACCAGACGAGTCCGCCGTTTCGTTCTTTCACACCATTACTAGCCATACCATTGGCCATTTGTTACTAGCTCCGGCAAAATGCCAATCGTCCCTGTAGACGTTTTCAGTTATGGTTCGGTCGGTGAGCGTGATCACTGATCAGCCCAGTACCAGTAGTAGTGGTAGGTGTGTGCCGGAGGAGCTAGCTAGCCAGCATGCGATGCGTTCACCAGCAGGAGCTGGGGCACCTGCTCTGCACATTGTGTTGGGTGGCGCCGCAGAAGCCGAGCACTAGTACCGCTCCCCCCGCGCGGCGAGTAGTGACGGTGCGCGGCAGTAGACAGTAGTGGTTGGTTGGTTGGGTTTGGTGGCGCCCAGCCATGCCATGAGCCACCCCGGCCGCGCGCGGCGTGGACGCAGGAGCAGGGCGCACCGGGATCCTACGAGATCGCCGTGCCCGCCGGCCTGCAGGGTACGCACGTACGTGCGCACGGCGCTGCGCCAGGGCCAGGCGTGGCGTGGCGTGCGGCGCCACCGTCCGTTCGTCGCCACACACGGAACGGATCGAACCCGATGTGCCCGAGCCCTGCCCGGTCGCCGACTGGCAGCTAGCGCACCCAGCGGCCGGAGGAGTGGATCGGAAGGTGACGTCTCCTTGCGTGCACGGCAGCCGGCGGCCCCCGGTCCCCCCGCTTGCTGCCTGCGTGCGGGCCGCAGCGGTCCGGACACGAACATCCCGCGCACGCGTCCACGGTTCGCACTCACCTCACAGTTCACCGGGCACGGACCCACAGGGGGGGCGCGAGCCTGCCACCGCGGTGTCCTGTCCCGGTGTCCCCGGCCGCGCTCGTGCCGGTGACGCCGCTGCCGGACGGTTCCGTCCATCCGTTGCGCGTCGGCGGCGGGCGCGGGCGGCCGCCGCAACGGTTGCGGCGTTGCTGTTCCCCGCGCCCGCCCGCGACACGCCCCCGCGGCCCACGGGCGACGGCGGGAAGATGATGATGACCGTGGTGCGGTCGCGCCAACTTTTCGGAGCCACGTACGCCACCGGTCCGGGCCGACGCGCCGGATGTGACGGCGCACCGCCGGCGCCGGCGCTGGTCCGTGCGCGCGCGCGCGCGCGCGCGTGCGTCCCCTATCCATCACGGGTAGCCTCTGGCCTGAGGTCGGTCTGCGGAGGCGTGGCCTAGGCTCCAGCGAGGTGGCCTGGCCCGATCGCCCGCCGCGCGGTGCATGTCATATATAGCTAGCTACCAGCTGTAGTGTATCGCGACGCCGTCCGATTCCCTGGCCTGCAGCTAGCTATCCAGCGAGTAGTACCACACAGCCATCTCCTACAGCAGCCTGGACCAGATCGAAGCTCCCACGTCGTCGTACATGTCGACCCATCATCAGTGGAAGCTCACCGGCCGGCGCGGATTGAACGACGACCCGCCATCTCGACCCATCATCAGTGGCTTCAGCCTGGTGCGTCCATCCTTTCCAAAAAAAAAAAGAAAAAAAAAGAAGCCGGGTCAGTCCAATCGCAGACGACTGTCACACGCCAAGCTGCAGGGTCAGGGAGAGCTAAAGCTAAGCTAAGCTAGGTGTCTGGGAGGATAGATCCCCGAAACGAATAGCAAGCATAACTACCGTGTCACCTCCATCATCCAACTCCGACATTGCCCGACCGTTGGCGGGTACATGTTGCCCGCGAGCTGAGGTTACCGACGCGCTGCGGCGTTCCCGTCTCTTGTTTGGATGGGCGGTAGATTCGACATGTGACATGATGGTCACAGCTCACGACACAACCCCCCGTACGTGTACGTGTGTATATAGACACACGCGTAGTAGACGTGTAGTGGGGTGGGGTCTAGAGATACAGCTCTACTTGCCTGGCCGCTTGCACATGCATGCACGGTCCCCTCTCCTACTCCTTGGATTCTGAGACCAAGACGGAATGGCGTGAAAGATCACAGGAATTAGGATAATCTCAACACCGTAATTGATTAGGATAGGCGAAAGCCTGAAATTACGGTTGTTCTTCATTTGATGCTCCGGGCAATGGTGGCTCACGTAGTCAGATAGTACTTACACTGTGGCGTGGGCATGTCGTCGTCGTCGTAGTAGCAGCTTGGACAAGGAAGATCACGGACAAGCAATCGACCTCTCGATCCCTGCTGTCTGTCACGTTTCGCCCTCGAGGCAAAGCTCCGCGACCCCTTTTGTGTTTTGACGGACGTCGACGTGGTCTCCTGTTTCAAATCGGCGGTACGTCATGCGTAGCATGTGTCACGTGCAGGCATAGGAGCCTATCGATCTTCCGCGGCCGTAAGCTCGCAATCACATGGCAAAAGTTCCCGGATCGATGGATCTGGTAACATGGAATATAGTACATTATTTAAGAGTAATTTTAATATTGCTGGGATAAAAATTGTACCCGCGTTCCCGGCACAAACAGAGTGTCGTGTGACTTGTTGCTGCTCCGTGATTCGTGCAGCAAGAGGACAGGCCCAGTGCTTCTGGCCGAACGCGCCTACTGTATTCGACTGTGGTCAACGGAATACACCGGCCTCGAGCAGGTGGAGTGCTTGCGTCCCGTGATACTACATGTATACTCACTCCTATATCGACGTGGCGTGCAAGGTGTCCATGTACGTCCATGTAATTGGGGATCGATCGCCCGATCGGATCAGGCCCGGCCCTCGCATGATTGGATCAGACACGCATACGGGTACCTTCCATGCTTGGAAAGGCAGGAACTAGCGTCACAGCAGCAGCAGCAGCAGCGTGCGGGATCCTGGCGGCGGCGGTCACGACGGGATGGGAGCGCGCTAGCTAGACCGGCAGACCCCCGGGTTTGCGTGGAGACACGGCGGCGCGGCGGTCAGCGGAGTCTCTGTTGGCATTGAATCCCCTGTCGCCCCGCCGGCCGGTGCGCGCGCGGCAGCGAGGCGTGGGTGGCCCTGCTCGCCCAGGGCTCCGGTTGCGCGCGTGCGCCTGCGGGTTCTGGCTCTCGCTCTCGGCTCTCGGAGGGAAAGCGGGGTGTCGTGCCGGTGCCGGTGTCGCGGCTGGCTGTCTGGCGCGGCGGCCGAGCGAGGTGCGGGCGACCGTTGCGGCTGGGGCGCTGGCGCTCACGCGCGTGCGCCGCCGCGCGGTCCTGCGCCTGCCCGTGTATGAGGGTTGGTTGGTTGGCTGGCTGGTGCCAGGATGGAGCTGTGGGGAAGCTTCCAATCCCAAGCTTGGCATCTCTCGCCTCCGCGCTGGCTGGCTGGCTGCCTGGCTCGCACCGCCGCAGGCAATCACGCGCGCATGTGCGGAACATGGCATGGAAGCATCTCTACTCCGCTGCCGGTGCTGCTGGGCCTCACCTCACTGCCCCCCGCTTGGCTTCGGCTTTGCTCTGTCGCTCTAGCTCTAGCTCGCCCCATGATGATTCCGTTCCTGTCGCCGTCACTCCTCTTCGCATTGTTTAATCACCCCAGCCCAGAAAAAGAGAGGAGGAGATCTCTTGAGCGGCTGGCTGGAGCAGTGGAGCTCCATGATTGGCCCGGCCCCCGCGGCATGATGCTACGCCTACGCGGGGTCGGTCGATTCCCGTTTTCAACCAGGTGCTGACCGCGCCCTCCCTTTCCTGCCAGCAAAAGCGAGCAGCACCGCAGCGGCGGGGAGGAATCGGATCGCGCGCAACAGCGACGCGCCAGCCAACCAACCCCGGCCGCCGCACTCGCCAACGCGGCACGAAATCTATTTTTTTTTCCCCGATAAGAATAAATAAAGAAAATCAGTCTGGTGGCCTCGGTGGATCGAGGAGCACGTGTGGCCTTCTCCTCCTCCGGCCCTGTGTCGGCCGGACCGGACGGAGAGAAAAGAAAAGAAAAGAAATAAATAAATGCGTAAAAGCGAAATGTGATCTCCGTGACTGACTGATCGTGTCGGTTTAGCTTGCACAGGGTTTCTGCTAATTACAACGTGCCTGAAATGGTGCTCTGCGCTCCACGCCGAGTTACTAAAAAAAAACACGAGGTCATGACGCCCGTACGCCACCTGTCGAAAAAAAGGGTCATGGCAAGCGAATCACAGACACGGTCACACGGAGGCTGCTCCCCCTGCACCGCGCCGAAACCACCCTGCTGTACCCTGTACTGGTTCTACTACTATTTTACTCGCTGCGTATCTCGTCTTGTTTGTGGTTACACTCGCTATTGACCTGCTTGTCGTGCCGTATCACCCACATGCCATGTCTTACGCTAGCTGCTATTTTCAGCTGGCGAAAAATCGATCGCCACACAAAACTGGTCATTGTAAATGACCATGCTACTGCTCCAAAGGTTCTGGCCATTGCTGTGCTTCCAGATACCTGAAAACAAACCAAGGATCAAGGACGTGAAACCCAGAACATCGGCTGATTAGATTATGGTTGCTGCCTTATTATCTGCACGCCGGCAACCAAGCATCTATTTAGGAGAATGTGGATCACGAGTGCACATGTACACCACTCACTGTATATCTTGTCTGAGGTCACGCCTCGTTGCTGTGCCTTACACTGGTATCTTCCATCGACAAAAATCTCAGCACATACATGCATACCCTGTTTGCACAAATGCCCATTGCAGTTTGTAAATGACCGCGCACTTCTAAAACTAATCAAGCACCTGTATCTAACATCCTGCAGGCTAGGTATTACCAAATTCTGACAGCATCCAGTGATCTGCTCACTCAGCATCCTTCGGTGGTGATTATAGTGCTGTCAAGTTGGCGGTGCAAGATACCTGGGAACAACCAGCAGGAATCTTGGCTGGAGCAACAGTCACTGCAAACGACCTAGCTAGCCACAAAACAGCAGTGCAGCGCCTGCTAGCTAGACATTCCGCCGTCAGGGTTCGTTCAATCATGAGCCGAACAAAGTACCACTCCATCAGAAGATACTTCGTTCACTACCCCCCATCATTAGCAGGAACACAAGCCGTGGATCGATGATTAAACAAGGCCAATAATACACGCACGCACGCAAGCAAGCAAGCAAGCAAGCGCCTCCCATTGAATCATTTGGTTGGTGCTCATCGTGTTCGTCCCCAGCGCTGCCGCTCGAGGTATCACTGACAGTGATGCTGCTGCTACATGACAGCCACTGCACATCACTCCCTGATCAGACAGCCCTTGGGCCATGCCTCGCAAGGGAGACTCCCCAGCTACCACAGCCGGAGAGCCTTGCCAATGCCGATGCTAATGCGAATGCAACGAACCGGACAGGTGCCGAGAAGATATCCGCCTCAATAATGCATGATTCAATTGAGAGAAACGCAAAGCAAGCGTATGTATAGGAGGATGGAAAAAAAAAATAAAAATCAAGTCACCAATTAGTGCGGCGCTGATAGATCACGGTGCCAAACAGCTCGCTGCAAGCCAAGCCAAGGGAAAGGAAAGAGCAGGGCGTGTTCGGAACGGAGGAATTTCAAAAGAGTTTGGTTGGAAAAAAAAGATCCCACCTTCTCGTGTAATTTGTACTGCAGAGACTATTCCTTCGTTCCAAACACGCCCGCAAACTCGAAGGGCCACCGCTTTTCATGCGCTCCGGACTCTTCCTAGTTCTTAAACCCTCGGATACAAATATAAACCTATCAAGATGTCTTAAACAAGTTGATGCGGCTACTAATTTAGTCGCCTGACAATAATTAGGCGCGCGATTACCTGCACCAACCGGGGTGTAATCTACATGCATTAGGGCCGTAGGGCCCGGCGCAACGGAACAAGATCTGCCAGGTCGCGAGGATGTGGAGAAGGCATGTTACACCAGCGCCACAGCCCCAACAGAAGCCGTTAATAATTCCATCCATTTCCTTTCCCTTTCTGGTTTTCTTTATGCAAGAAAAACCAGCACCATTTAATCCAATGTCCCCCCTTGAGATATCCTTCGCATGGCCATGGCCTAGCAAGGAGGAATAAAAAAGATATCACGAGAAAATAATAAATAGGAAAAAAATCAGTCAGTTGGGGGTTTGTCTGATTGAGGGGGAGAAAACAAACCGGGGATGCCCATCACCACTTGTGGCCCATGGGCCCACCACCGTCAACATTGGCATGGACCCGTGTACTGGGACACTTGAGCTACTGCTCGTCTGCTACTACTGCTCTTCTGTACTGCGACATTACTTGGACGGTCAGTGAGAGTGAGCCATGGCTTTCATTCGTGTCCTCCTCCCTGGGACGCACACATGCCCATCCGTCACAGTAACTGCTGCGGTCGCCATGGCCATGGGCCGGCCTCTAATGGTCTGCTGCTCAGTGCCTCGCCACCAGAATCTTCCTGTGTCCTCTACTCTTCTACAGCTCTGAACTGCCGAATGAAGCTCGTACACTGAAGCTCGTGCGCTTGCGTGTGGCTCTCTGTGAGGAGAATGAAGCGTTTCATGTGCCTGCAATCATGTGCACTAGGTCCAATTAGGTGGCCTAGATTCGCATAGCGAAAGGTACAGGGGCGAGGGAGCCCGGGCTGGAGCCTTGTGCCACTGCCCAGCTCACCATTGGCTGCATACAGGGACTGGCATGCAGTACACTACATGCAACACAAGACAAGACATTGCAACAATACCATGCCACATCACATACATACCACTGTCGTACTCGTACCAAGACTAAGACATTGCAACAATACCATGCCACAACACAAGACAAGACCTCCTGCTTCGCACACATCCGTATTCGGCAAATTGCGACCCGATTGGAGCTCCTATGATCTGAATTTCTTACCCAATTGATGTTCGCTTTCTGATTCCAGGTGATTGATGTTCGCTTTCTGATTCCAGGTGATCAATTGCATCTGGAAGCACCCGAACGCGCCGGTGGTCTACCTGGTGTGCGACATGCTGGGCTTGGTCCGCTTGGAGGAAGTCCTCATCGAGGTGTCCAAGGCGTTCGGATCCAATATATACGTCGACAGAGAGAAGAATTCCGATTGCCACCAGACGCTCACGCACGTCGCGCAGGAGATCCTCGCTGCCGCCGACGTCGCGTCCTCCACCCGCTTCCACGTGATCCCGTTCCCGCGGCTGTCAGAGCGGGCCACGGAGATTCTCACGCTGGCGCACGCCAGGCAGCAGCCGGAGCCCCTGATCATCAGGCCGTCCTCGCAGTGGTACGCGTACTACGACTACGAGCCACCGGATGGGTCGACGGAGCGGAAGCCGGTGCTGACGGAGCCAATGCGGGATGAGTTTGGGGTTTGGCATGTCTGCCTGTCGATGCGCTCGTCCAGGGAAGAGCTGGAGCTGGGGATCCTCAAGCCCAAATGGGTTGTGTCGACGACGCCTCCATGCATGGCAATGGGTCTGAGCTATGTCAAGAAGAACTGCTCCCTGTCCCGGTTTGGTCCTGATGATCCCATCTGGAAGTTGCTCGGGATACCTGAGGGGACGGCTACTGGTACAGGCAAACAGCAGGCAGCGCTGACGGTAGAAGCTGTCCGCAAGAGGGAGGAAGAGTTCAGTTCTTGTACTGATGAGCGTGGCTCTGATGATGACAATCAGGTTGAGGCTGCAGAACCAACGTTGCTTGATTTTGAAATCAGAGTTGAGCAGCCTGTGGTGCTATTCGGAAGTGCAAGGTTTGGATTAGTGCTGGCACGAATCTGAAACGTGGGAACATGAGTATCCGAGTGTTGAGATGATTGATGATGGTGGACTTGAAGCCAAGGACTCTGCTACTGAAACTTGATTGTGTACCAATAGCAAGCCTGATGAGAATGTTGCAGTAATGGATTTAACTGAAGTTGCAACAGAGCAGGATTCAGTCTCTGAATCTGAGCTGTTGAAGGACAGGAAGCCTGATGGTGGAGTTGAAGTAGTTGATCTAACTGAAGATCGAAGGAAAGATCTGAGTTTGTGTGCGGCGCCTGAACAGTGTATGGATGACAAAGGGAAAGGGGAAGCTGAATTGTTGGAAGCCCAAGAACAGAATATGAGCAGTCATGCTGATTTGTGGGAATTTTGCAGGCATAAGGTGACTACTGAAGGTAAAAACAAAATCCAAGTGACTAAAGAGATCTCAGCTGTGCATGTCATCATAGTTTCAGCTACAATCAAAGAGGAGGCAACAGAGAATGACACAACTACACCAGAAACTGGGAAGAGCTTTGATCGTGTCTCTGAAAGGGCGAGCGATTCTTCAACCTCTGTTGGATCATCAAAGGGTCTTAATGCGAGCCTGGGGCGACTGTACAGGTCGATGAACGTGTCAGCTCCGCGGCCCCTGCCATCACTGGTTGAGCTCATGGGGGCCTCCAAGCGACCCAGAGTTCCCCAAAACTGTGCAGCTATAGGCTTTTAGCAGTTTAATTATTTTATTGCTATGAAATTCAGATCTCTGTTGAACCTGTATTTCTAGTTAGCTACTTGATCTGTAGCTCAACAACTAGTTCAGATGTATAAGCTTGCAGTAGAGTAGGCAGCAATGATGTATTTCTATATACCATAATAAAAAGAACGAAGTAGACCTTTACCCCTCAGATGAATCTACCCTCCGCGTTAGTCTGCCTCCTCCTAATTCTTTACCCCGCTGTGGCGGAACCAACCAATTTATTCCGGCTTAGAAGCGTTTGATCACCTTTTTACAAAGATAATCCAGCTAACACTCTTAAAACGGAACAAATCCGGTGGTCTGTCGGGTTTCACACTCGATTCAACCACTACACAACCATGTCTCAGACATGCATACAAGATCGTTTTGCATAGGAGCTTTAGATATTACACATAGACGTTGAATAGATCAAGGATAACAAGATGAGATTTATTACACAATAAGCACAAACCTTAGTGCAAACCAGTTCTACTGAGTTTTAACGCGGATCCTGCGGTCCTAGGGTTTGATTGTTAAACTGGTCTTATTACAAATTTTTAAAAACATCTAGAGGTATATGGACTCAACATATCCTGTAGGCATTGAAGTCTTAACCTCCGAGCTCCTCCTGTAGCAGCTGAACACACACACACATTGCACAAACACTGAGTACGAAGGTACTCAACAAGACTGACCCGACTACATAAGTATAAACATAGGATCCAAGGATGTGCAAGGCTTGTTGAGTGGACTGGTCTGTTAACTGAAAACATTTGGACTAGAACATATACATCTACTAAGAAAGGAAATAATAGTAGAATTGTAACATATATGACATCTAGTACCTCATCAAACCAGCAGGAAATAAACTAGGTCCAGCACTCACGATCGTTGCATCTTGTTATTCTACGATGTTCAAGCTAGATCAAGCGGCATTCATAATCGAGAATTGAGACGATTCGAATTGATTTTACATCCTCCAGGAGATACCTGATCACACGTCACGTAGGTGTTCCATAAAAACCGTACGTGGCAACCTTTCACAAGAAAGATACTAAACCCTGAATCAAGCTTACCCAGACCTGGGTTCGCACCCCCGTATTCCGCCCTGGTCGGGCCTGACCTCAATACGAGTTTTAGGCTACGACCCGCCAACTTCCCACTTCGAGTGGGGTACAACTTGGTTCAAGAATTTAGGTCAACCAAGCTACCGGGCTTACTGGTTCCATATGTCAGCATGTGACTGGTAAGTTCAACGCTCGATCCAAGGACCATAAGTTCCTTATTTCTTTCTTTTTGAAAGTGAGGACAGAGCCGGAACTCCTTTTCTGCTCTGCACTCAACGACCAACTCAACCTTCTTGCTCAACTGAGCACATTACATTGCATAGGAACCTTGTTTAACTATCTAGGTTTGATGGTATATAGTCTGTACAACTACGGTTGACTATGGTGGGTACAATTCAAATTAGTCTTTCTGAGAAGGTGGCAAAGATGTCCTTACTTCAAGAAAGGTATACATGTATCAAATAGGTTGATCAAGCAACTCCAAGACCTAAGCATTCTGATGCAGTGCATAAAAGTAGTAACATAAGTTAATGGAATTAGTAGGCATAGATGCTCCGGTGCTTGCCTGACTTCTTTTCGCGAAATGAAGCTTCGATTTGGAGTTCTTCGACAAACTTTATCTTGATCAACTTCCTTTTTCCTCTTTCGAAGCTTCGGACGTTGGCTTGACGAGCTTGACCTAGACAATCTCGACTTCAGGTTATAAGAATATGATATGCAGAGTTAGTGTACGAAAAAAACTTTAAAAAGGGATCACAACTTTCCTTCTCGATAAAGTTGCAATCCAACACCTAACTACCCTTCTAAAAACTAACATATTTTTATCCTATTATTTTAACCTTAAATCAAATTTTAAACAATTATTTATGGTTATCTAGAATTATTCTACACTAAGAAAACTGTAATTTACTATTTATTATTATTCCTAATTATTTCTAATATTTTTTAAGAATTATCCATATTTTATAATTATGTGAAATAAGGATTTAAGTATTTATTTAAATCCTTTAAGAATAAAGGAAATAAATAAATATTAAATCTTATTATAAACCTAGGGTTATTATATTTTTCATGCATAAAGGAAAAATAAAAACACCTAATAAAATTGGTTTAACTAATTTAGGCTTTTTCTACAATTTTTAGCACATAAAACAAGTTAATAACAAAATAAAAATAAATCTAATCTATATCTTGCACAAAACTCCCTGGAGAAACTATCCTCTCTCAACTCAGCCCCTCCACTCTCTCCCTCTCTTACAAGTTGGCCACACCTCCTCTGCTTCTTCTCCCCCGTTCCATGGCCACGGGCAGAACGCCGAGGCAGGCGCGGCGGCCTGCTCGCCGCCGGTGACCTCGCCGGAGACGGAGCCTGGCCACACAGCAACCCCGCGCACAGACCCACGCAGGGGCATCCCTACCCCCACCTCTTTTTCCCTCGCCGACCAGGAACGCCGCGGCCGGCGACGAGCCTAGGCCCAGCCATGGTGGCCGGCGATGCCAGGGCCTTAGGCCCCCCAAAAAGATGACCAGGGAGCACCACCGTCGCTCCCTGAACACGGTCCCAATCCAAGCCAAGCCTCGGGACAGCCGGAGCGCGCGGCTCGACGGCGGCGCCTCATGGCCACAGCTCGGCCATGGCGGCAGCACGCGTTCCGGCCGCCCAAGGTACGGAGAAAGCTAGAAACCTGATCAACCACGATCTACCACTCGCCCTCATCCCCCCAAGCCACCCAGAACTGACCCAAAGGGCCGGGAGAAAACTGCTCACCGGAGCAGGTCGACGGCGGCGCTCGGAACCGAACAAATGGCCGAAATCCGGCGAGGATAGGTGCTGGGTCGGCTTGAGAAGTGGAGGAACGGGTTGGTGGATAGCTCACACGTCTCTGGGCAAAAGGAATTGAAGAGGGAAGGAAGGACGGCGACGGGAGCTCGCCGAGAACGGGAGGATGGCCGGCGGTGAGCAACAGACAAAGGGGGGTTTATATTCAAATCAACTTCGCCAGAGCAGCCTCCACCTCATGCTGCCACATCCCACGCTTGCCTCGCTCATGATCGACACGTCGATCCTTTGAATTTTGCCGCGCTTTCGTCCTGACGGTGCCCTGGAAGGAGATAAGGACGACTCCTACTGTAGAACTCTGAATCTCTGAATTTCTGCATTTGTTCCTCCCCTGAACCTGAAACTTATAGCCCTCAATTCTTCAAATTTCACATATCAAATTCAAAACCTTCCAACAGAAAAGTTTTAGGTCTGACATTTTTCTACATTTATGGTTTCAGGCACAAGTTTAATTTCAACATCTAACATGATCAAAACTTGGTCTGAACAGTTTCAGATTACACTCTTCTGAACCTGCCATTTGCAGTGCATTGTTCTCCAAACTCTTACACTTAACTTCGAAATATCAAAAAAGAAAAGTTGTAGGTTTGATATTTCTCCACCACGTTTGTTTCAGGAACATTTGTTGATTCGACCTCTATCCCCTCCAAAAACTGCTCTGAAAAGGTTTGGCTCAGCTGAAATCCAGAGTTTCAGTTACTGCTCAAATCTGTCAAATTTGAATTTAATTTCAAACACCTTTCTGAGCTTTGCTAGGGCAAAAAATGATGCCACTTTGTTCCCTAAACATTCCTATTCCGAATTGAATACTTTTTATTCAACTTTTCTACATAAAATTTTACTTTATGAGGCCCTGAACATTACTGTATTCCTCAGCCAATATTCTGAAATTCAGCTCCTTTTTCCCTGAACCAGAAATTTTGGCCCTGATTAACTCCAGATGTCTCATAGAATCTTTAAATTTTCCAAACATCAACATTATAGATAAAATACTCAGCTAAATTTTTCATGTTGAGAACTTCCCTTAATTATGCCTCTATCATGCTCAAAAACATCTCTGAACATTAAGGTTATGGACTGAAATTAATTGTTTCAGTCATCTACCCAAACCTGCTACCTTCGGATCCAATTATCTCCAGAATTCATTACTGAACTTTGAATTCTTCTATAACCAAAGTTGTGGAGGATTTATCTACCACTTTCATCACAGGCACATCTCCTGATTCAATGTCTAACCCATTCAAAAATATCTCTGAACATATCTGTTTCAGCTGAAATTCAGAGTTTTAGCCTTTATTCAAGTCAGCTATTTTTGGATTTAAATTTGGAAGCTTTGCCAAATGTTTTCAGAAAAAAATGACACCTCTTTATACCACGTTGGGTACTTTGTCATCCAACACTCATACATGAATTCTTACTTTATAAACCTCCAAATATTGCTGTTTGAACCACATTCAGACTTTCAGTTTGTTTACTCAAACGAGCCATATTTAAATTTAATTTCGAAAGCCTTCCCATAGGGTTCTAGTTAAACAAATGACGCCATTGCACATTCCAGACATCCAGCTTCACAATGGCATGCTTGTTGTACAATATCTTCACAAGAAACCTCACTTTATTGGGCTTCAAAATTAGTCATTTTTCACTGAATTCAGTCCCAATTCAAAGTTGCAATTAATCTATTCAAACTGGCCATCTTTGAATTCAAATTCAAATCCCTTGCCAAAATTTTTCAGGAAAACAAATGGCACCTATTCCTAGTGCAAACATCCATATTTCGAAATATATACTTGTTGCCCAAAAGTTACATATAAAATCTTATTTTAATTAGCTCCAGATTTGCCCCTTTAACACTGTAATTCCAGACTTCGAAATTTTCTGTCTCTGCTCAGAACAACAGTTCTTTTCCACTTCAAGCACATCACATATGTCCAGACATTCTTAAATTGCTCCAAAATTGATTCCATCATGAAATACACACTTTGTACTACACTTTTCCTGTTGACCAAAAGTTGGCTTGTTCAACAACATTTCAAAATATAGGCTGTTGAACATGGTTATTTCATGTGAGTCATTGAATTCAGACTCGTTTCTTTTGAATTTGAGTTTCAAACTCCAGGATTAACTTTCTTTTGAATTTCTTGCTGTTTAAAACTTTTCAGAGAGTTGAATTTCAAACCTTTAAACTTAAATTATTCAAATTTGGACAAATTTTGACCAAATTTGACCTCTTCTCTTTTCTTTTCCTTTTCTTTTCTCCTTTTCATATCCTTAACCCTAGTTACTTAGAGTTAATCCCTGCTCATCAAGGTGGGTTGTTCCACCGCTAAAAAAACCCCTCGCGCCATCGTTTCCCCTCCTCGCCCCCACCCCTCCCACTCGCAAGCAGTTTCAACTCACCTCTCTCCTCCCGCGTCGCCCCCTCTCTCTCTCCCTTCACGCACCCCACTGCGAGACGCCACGGTTGCACAGCGTCGCCTCGACAACGACGGTGAGGCCACCCTCTTTTTCCTCCTCCTGTAGCGCGTGACTAGAAATCTCCGGTCGGCCTCCGATTGTTCTCCGTGGGCATTCACAAGCTCATCGACGCCGTTGCTCGCGCGTCACCCTCGCTCCGCCCTCCCCATCGCGTCGCCCTCCCCATCACGTTGCCCTCCCCATCGCCGCCGTCGCCCCCGCTCGCACCACTCCCCCGACGCCTCCCCCTCGCTCCGCCCTCCCCAACGCGTCGCCCCCTCTCTCCACACGCCTCCCTCTTGCTCTGTACTCCCCTACACGTCGCCCTCCCCTCCTTGCGGTGGCCTCCCTACCTCCCCGCGGCCTCCCCCTCGAGACGGAATGTAAGAACCGCCCAATTAAACACCATTTTAAGCAAACCGCCGGTCATCATCCTTAAGATGAGAGCTAGCACATACTCTCTCAAGAGGGTGCCACGTGCTAACCCCCATCTAGAGGCTTCGACAACTGACACGTCATTCACCTAAAATGATATCAAATCCGGTAGTCCCGGTACGTGCTTGCCACATGCCTAGGAATAAGCACACGTACTGTCATACAATTTGCACATTACCATAAGATCCATAGAGAGCATATTTTACATAACACAAGGTTCAACATTAAGGATTACAAGTTTATAATAAGGGAGGTTCAAATCTAAAATTAAAGGTTCCAGCTCCACATTACAAGCTTTGGGCTCACGAATAACATTAAAAGAGATATAAATTTAAGTTTGATGTTTCCGTCATGCTCTCACACAAGTCTAGCTACGCAGCGAATAAAACAACTAAAGCGCGGTAAGACAACGACGTCTTTGCTCAAGGACGCTATTGTGACCACAACAACTCACTCCTCTCCCGCACCGAAAACGGCAGGATAGAAATGATCAAACACAAGCTCCGGCTCACCTGCAACTTAAGGTTATAGCAACATGAGTACAAAGATACTCGCAAGACTTATGTAATTATATAAACAAGGATCATGCAAATAAGGCTCAACAAGGGTGATGCTTTAATGTTAAGTAATTATTGCATAAGCATGAGGAACAAGGTGGTGGTGGCAATCGTGGAGATGGGGAAAAATGCGGCTAGGGTTTGGGGAGGTTGTGAACGGGCTTAAAAGGAGAAGTGGAGCAAGGACATGGGTGGGATTTAAAACAATAGCAGTGACTTTTTGCCACTCGTCAATTACTGGATAGTCCACTTAGAATCAAGTACCACCTTGGTTAAGAAAAATGCACATCAATATTTTATGCTATGTAATTTACTTTTCAAGTAAATTAATTAAATACATGATCAACTCATGTAGGACATGACTAATGTTTCGATAATGGATTTTTTCCTAAACTCACGTTGAATGGGGTTAATTCTCTAAGTAGAGGCTCTAGATATAAATAATATCATTGGGCTGCTCATAATAGTATTGCCACCATAACTCTACCGAACAGAATTTCCATCTTATTCCTAAAATAACAACACATGCATAGTGTGCCCCTTCTACTCATTTTTTTTTAAAAAGATGAGTATTCAAAGGAGCAAGGTCCATCAACTTTTGCAATTTTCATTCGGAATTGCCAACAAAGAATGTAATACTGCCAAACATAAGTAGTTGTTTACTTAATCATTTATTATGATTTTAAGCTAAATGGTCATTTACATAGCAATGGATCCCTAAAACACATATGTCAATAATGGCAAGTCTCACAGTTGTCCAAAGGTGCGGTTGTACGGCTTACATTCATACCAAATTAGACATTTGGTTGAATCATTCCTCAAATCCATTGGAGATAGTCGAGTTTAAGGGGATAAGTTTGAATTCATTTCAACAAATGAGATTCACAAAAATCTCCATACTATACTAAAATTAACATTAATTAAATATTATACTACTATATGTAGTATATTGTCCATCATAGATATCATGTAATTATACATGATATTCATACAAAAGTTCATTTGGGATCTAACCAAATTGAAAAGGAAATTTGTTTAGTGGAGCGCTGCACCACTAATATAATCATGGAGATCATAATTTCCATATGGGTATTCAATTATTAATCGTGGATGCACTCATGCATACGATAATACCACAATATGTTTTCCACGATGTTCATTTCTACGATTTTAGATTGAAATCTATTACTAAGAGTGATGATGAAATATCAATGCTCAACTTGGTACCATGATATGGTAAAATGGATAGAAAAACTAAATATTCATAAAAAAAATCCTTTCATGTCATCTGGGGTGTATTATGCATACATCAATCCCATAATCCCATATTACATGTTGCGTGTGAAATAATTTTTCAATCTTAATAGAAGACTTGACATGATAGTCTTGGTCATTTTGCATAAGGAATGATAAGGAAAAATTTATTATCAATTTTATTGGTCATAGATTATATTTCCGGAATCTTCGGATTCTATGTGCACCGCATGTGTCACGAGGGAAATTATTTTAAGATTTTCTTACCATAAAATTCGAAATAATAAGCCACCCAATTTCGTGACTGCATTCATGATAAGCATGTGGCCTAATTTAGCCTTTAAATGAAAATTTAGATAATCTAGAATGCTTAGTGACGCATTTGAAAATAGTTCCGCATGTGTACCTTACTCATAAGGCACCACGATTTGACCAAATTGATTTGCTCATGTTTTTTTAATTAGATAAAATTATCTAGGCAAGGGATGAAATCCATTCTCATGGAATTATTTGGTTTTGGAAACTATATCATTAAGTACTATATGTCCATATTAATTATTGAATAGTTGGATCTCTTATTGAGATAATTTAAATGTATGACCAATAAAATAGAATTGTAATTTATCTTGATAAATGCAGACTTACACACTGTATTATTACAACAAATTCATTAAACTACAATCATAAAGCTCCCTCCATTGCAGTTAGTACGTGGAGAATTGGCCTCAGCCAAATATTTCCTGTCTGCATACCGGTTATGTTTTACACATAACAATATTACCACCATCAGTATACGTTCATGATATTGAGTTATGTTTTACAAGTATCTTGAGTTATGTTTTACAAGTATCTTTGATTGCTCATAGAGGATTAATTTATAACTTGTATACTGACTACACTATTGAGGGTAATTTCTGGCATTAGGGGGAGATAAGTATCATATATACAATGCCAGGATCCAAAGTGAATGTTATAAATTCAACCCTCAAATACACGTACGCACCAAAGAATATCTGAACCATAGTTCCGAACATCTTATATTTGTAACACACTACAAATAGTCCGCCATATGCATTTACTGATCAAAAGAGTCATCACATCCGATCCCTATTGATAATGTACCAGAAAGAGTGGAAGTACCTAGCAAATCACTCAGCTCACAAGTCAAAATAATAGGGGAGAAGTATGGTTATTAGAGATATAGCTTATTTCAAGCATCCATGGAAATAGAGTAAATGCGAATCAACATCATGCATGTTGTTAGACACTTTGTGGATTTTCAAATCCAAAGCCTATGAGTATTGTTTAATATTTAAAAGCCAAGTATTTGTGCATATAAAATTAGGAACTGGGTCTATGGAACACCCTAACTCCATCATTATGGGAAATGAGATAGAGTTCTAGAGGGTGGATATTTTCACAAGATATATTGTTGGTTCCATCGAATCAATCATACAAAGACTAAAAATTATCGGTATATACTCCTTAACAAAATTATCATAAGCTAGATCCAGACCAAAAGTCCTAGGCAGAGTGTCGAAACACTCAAATCGGTCAAATCAAAGGTGACAATTAGGGAGAAGTGTTCTCGTTCAATTGGGAGAAGTATTTAGGATAGTAATATCTTCTCATATTGCATTCTTTACAAAAGTAAGATGGTGAAGTAATGAGAACTTGTAGTACATGATTTCACACACAGAGTGAGCAACATACCAGCATGGTATGCGTGAAAATTATATTCCCATATTCAGATCATTGCAGATCAAATGAATTTGCTAGATTGAGATATGCAATGGATTTTGTATTCTGAATCGAACTGGAGTCGCAACATATACTGTATATAACTCAAGTCATGGAGACTTGAAAAGGTTGAGTTGATTGTGGTACAACTAACTAAGTGAGTATTTTTCATACAAGGATTACTCTAATTATTATGATTGCATATGTGTATCTATAAATAAATTCCAAGATAAAATTTTATTATTCAACACACAAACAAGCAAGCAATCATTTTAAGATGGATTTTGAGATGAAATTGGTAAAACTAAACTATACTTAAGTCTACAACC
This sequence comes from Panicum hallii, assembly GCF_002211085.1. Taxonomy (NCBI): domain Eukaryota; kingdom Viridiplantae; phylum Streptophyta; class Magnoliopsida; order Poales; family Poaceae; genus Panicum; species Panicum hallii. The sequence continues at coordinate 3,038,853 of NC_038047.1, read as the reverse complement.
TAAGCAGAAACATCAGTTTACCAATATAGAATTGATATTGTACACCAATATTCAAATAATGTTGGAAAGTTATATCCATCAACACTTGTAGTCAGTCAATCCCTAAAGATGGATCTTTTTTCATAAGGACCGTGGGATGACATCCTTAGTACCATCAAAGCACTTATATATCCTACAAATTGCAACAGGTCTAATACTGCATTTATAGATATTTTGCTATAGCACGATAGCGCAATGACTCAATAACACCATATAGGTGGGAGTCAAGGAGGATATCCACGGATATCAAATGGTTAAAAAAGGTTTTGATTTATTATGAATAAATCATGATGTGATAAAAGTAGGATAACAAGACACTGGCTAACTAACCCTCATATTGCCAAACTATTAACTGATGCTATGGTAGTAAAATTTTCATTGGAGTTATGAAAATAAATTGTAATGGTAACTTCATCTATCATTCTGAAGCATTACCTGAATATGCATAACTTTACTAAATGATTAATTGTGATTCCATCGAATCACTTAGATTATCTACAAGGATAATACGACTTGTATTGCTTGGATGATAAAATGTTATACAAAAGCGGTATTGCTAAATATGTTTGCTCAACATCTTGCAAAATTGGATTATGAGATAATCTCATGAATTTATTTCACAAAGTTATTACCAACAACTACATTCTAGAAATGTAATTATGAAATCGGTAAACAAGTACTTTCTTTTTCTATATGAGTTTTTCCTCGGAACGGTTTCTCATAAAGGTTTTGATGAGGCAATATCAATAAAAAATATATGTCATATCTCCTATTTTCCCAATTGAGGTTTTTAAAGGTGATATTCTAGATATATTGGATGCCATATCTTCTATTTTTCTACAAGGGTTTTTAAGAAGATATCAAAGACATATTATTCCTCTTCATATTTTTCCATTGGATTTAGGGGAGGTTATTCGTATATGATCCACGGATCATATTATTGGTCTCCAAACTTGCTTATAATTTTCTCCTTTCGAGGTTTTCTTATATAAGTTAGCGATGAGACAATAATCTATATATGCTATATCATTTTCTTCTATTTTCGCAATGGATTTTAAAGGAGTTTAATTGGCATATAAATACACAATTTGGTTTCTCCTCAGATTTTTCCCACATGGTTTTTGAGGAGTTTTTCTCATATAATAATGAAGGATGATTGAACAAAAATTACATGAAGCATATAAGGAGCTAAATGATCAAGGGGGAGTGTTAGAACTAATTTGTTAGTGATCAATTAGTTTGCATCTCTTCATAGAGAGACACCTCTAATTAGATAGACATGACATTTCATGAAAGGTTCTGGACTTTTCGCGAAGGGGTCTGAACCCCAAGGGATATGTCCTTTGGACACACCCTTTCATCATGTATAAATATGTAATCACACAGTTTGTTCAATCAATCAATGAATCATTTATTTATTCCATTATACTCTTTATTCCATTCCTATCTACAATCTCTCTCTCCGTGTTCCCATTATATTATATGCTGGCACTAACAGACTTGAGTACACCAACTAATAATGCAATTCACATGATATGATGCTTAAAACATATTCACGCCCTTTCTTATCCATGATTTAGTGGATGAATGCACTTAGAGCCAACCATACTGTTCTTTGGAGCTAACAATCTTGTTTCTCTTTGCTAAATTTTGTGAAGCTTATGATCTCCTCTCGATGAGTTAAGTGGCTAAGTGCTAATCCTGTGCTGATTTCTTAGGATGAAATTTTAACCGTAAGGTGTTAACTTTAAATCTTTATTAAGAATCTTATACATGCACAACATTGGTTAGATTAACACAGTTAATTTTTACTATTGTTCATTTCTTTAGCTTTTTTTTATCTTACACTTTGGTAACCCGTCTGTATTGTACTGTACTGCTGGAACCTTCGAGCTTATACATGAGTGAGATGAGGAAGTGTCCAGCGCGGCCTGCTGTAGTGCTGATGTGGTGGTGCATGTGATCTGTAACTACAGTGACCACAAGGAATTTAGCTTCGATCACCGCTTTTGATCTACCGGCTCCCTTCAATCCTCACTGTAAGTTTGCCATGTTATCAGATCGAATCACCTCATTTCTTGGCAATTGGCTGGACTTCAAGCTGAATTTAGGATAAGATTAATTCTTAATTGCATCGAGTTTGAAGAGCAATAGGAATGTTGAATGGTGTATTTTTAGTGAAACTTCTGTAGCGACTACATTTATAGGTTGTGTGTAATGAATTGAGATATTTCCTGTTGTCGGAAGATTTCTCCAGCCGGGTGGCGGAAAGCACCCGCCTAGTCCTAGTTTAGGATGAGTTTGGGGGAAGTCAAGGAATGCTAGATCAAGAGTCGTATGAACGCGAGAAGCTCACAAGGGTTTAGAGTGGTTCGAACCGCCAGAGCATAAAACCCTACGTCCACTGTACGTTGTATTGCTTGTGAGTTTGGGAAACTTGTACGTTCGTGGAACTTTTGAAAGCTTCCCCCTGTCTAACGTGCACGCTCTCCCTTTTATAGGCTCAAGGGGAGCGCGTACACTGAGCGGGATCTTGACAGGTGGATCCGGCGATATATTAAATAACGTACACATTGGAGCCTTAAATGCCACAGATTCGAAAATCTTTCTCTTCGGCTCTCGTGCGTATCCTCCGTCTGGATTTGGTCTTGTACCGTCCTGTCTGCATAGTGGGGTCGTGTTGTCGCTGTAGAGTCAGTTCCTGCTGATAGGCGAAGGGGCTACACTAACCTACCGTGCTGCAGTCTTTTCACACTGTTGCCGTGCACGCCGTGGCCTTCCTGTAGCAGGTCATAATGACTCCTTGCTCACGTGCGCGGCGCTGTGATGTGACTATTCGTCCCTCACCCACGCACGCGGCGCGGTGACATGACGCGCCGCCTCGGTAACTGGCGGGCTTACCGTGATGTCGGCCATACCAGCCCGCCATGTCAGAAAATAGCCCATGCCCTGTCCTGGGCACGCTCACCCCAACCACCCGCATTTAATGCGGTAGTTGGGTTGGCTTCTCGTAGAAGACTGGAACCCTCCGGACACGTAGCGGTGCTGGTTTAGCAGGCGATCCTGCAGGGACACGTGGCGGCACCGGACCTCCTCCCCAGAGGGATAGGAGGTCCGGGCCCCCTGGCAGGCCCAGGCGCTCAGGCCCCCTGGGGTCCGGCTTCTTCACATGGGGCCCAGGACCACCCCGCGGTGGTCCGGCCTCGTGACAGCCATTCCTGAGCATATTGTCCTTGCGGCCAGAGACCGTGCCCCCAGCCATCAGGCCCGGGCCGTACGCCCTGTTGCCCAGAATTTTAGGGCGTGGTTATGGATAACCGCACGCTCCTTGGGCTAGACACACTAGTAGGAGGTACCTCTGTCTGTATGTACCGACACCGGTGAAACTTTTTGTCGTTACAATGTTTCATGATTCTTACAACGGATCTTTATGTTAATTGAAATCCAAGTTTCATGTATGATTATATACATTATCTGAATTTATGTTAAAATCCAAATTTCTTTAGCAGATTCTACTCATATTAAAATATATTTGTGTTCGCATTTATAATTCTGTATCTTCTTATCAACACTTATCAATTATCATGGGTCTTTGCGGTAACAAATAGTTCTTTGATTGTTTGAAACTTTAATTCTCTTCGAAGAGCTTAAAAATCTGGCTCATTCATTAGAAGATTATCAAAAATGGTTTCGATTGTCTTTTGAACATATCCAGTTCAAATGTTTCTACGTGCTCTTCTGAAAATATCCGCTTCCAATGTTTCTATACCTTTTACTGAATGGGTCATGAACCGTATTATTATCGGTAATGCTTGGTTTAAATATTATGATGAATCCTTCAAGTTGTCAAACTATATGGTTCAATAAATCCTTGGCATTCCTTTTGGTGCTACTACACTTAATCTTGGTGAAAAATAATTTTTTCCATGATATAAGTTTTTGTTCCTCCTGACATGTGGAATTGTTCCATTAGTGAAAATATTTGTTCCAAGTGATCCAACCTTTTGCTCGCACGATATAAGTTTTTTCCACATGATTCCTAAATTTGTTCCATTAGTAGAAACTATTTGTTCTAAGTGGTGAAATCATTTGTTCCACGTGATATAACTTCTTGTTCCCTATGATATCTACAATTGTTCCATCGGTTGAGAATAATTCTTCCATTAGTTGGGAATATTTGTTCTAATTAATAAATATTTTGTTTCATGTCATACATTTTTTTTGTTCCAGGTGATTTCTATATTTGTTCCATCAGCACAAATTGTTATCAAATTTTTTATTCACTGATATATAAGTTTTTATTCCTTGTGATATGTACAATTGTTCCTACATTTGAGTAATTGTTCCATTACTGGGGAACTTTTGTTCCAAGTGAAGAAACTTTTTGTTCTGTGTCATACAAGTTTTTGTTCCAGCTGATTCCGTATATTCATTTCACTAGTAGAAAACAATTGAATAGTGCAAATACTAATTTGACCCCTTTTTTTTAGAATATTGGTGTATACTAGCTGATCAAGTTAGCAAAGATGATTTTTTTAAGTAGAAAAAAAAGAAGAGCTGCTACACGAAGGGAAAACGATGCTAAGAGAATGTTATTCTTATATATGAGAGAGAACTGCTTAGCCCATGATGAGAGAGAATCGGCAAAGAAGTGCTGAAAGCCAAAAAGTAGGTTTAAGTTAACAAGCAAGAACGTCCTCGTTGAGCAGCCGCTTGGGCTTTCCCTTTGTCTAGAATTGAAAGAGAAATTTTTGATAGTTGCTGTTGGATGAATTTTGTTGTTGTTTGAACTTTAGCACAATGAATATTTGCAAGAAGGAACTCATGTTGTAATCCCTACTTGCAATTCGCAAGAAGCGTAAATTTTTAAACTTCTAGTTTGTGGGAATAATTTGCAAGAATGAAATGATTTTGAACTCTTGTAATTTTTTTATATTTATTCTGCGATTAGTTGTTTCTTCCCTACCAGTATTACGTTACATGTTTGAACTCTTGGAAAGAGCCTAGGCTTCTACATTAGTTACATCACGTGGCCCCTATTAAATCCTTATTACCTCTGTAATTGGAAAGTTATCTACCATTTGATTCTTAAAAGGAAGTTAACTACTATTCACGTTTACTAATTCTATAATTTTTTATTCTCAATTCCAAATATGTACTGAAATAAAGTTATCATCTCTTAGGCTCTACGAACCGTAAGAATAAAAAGCCACCACGCATACTAGAAAAATGATTACAGTGTTCATTTCCTTAGTTTAAACGTACGTCATGCATTAAGGAGTGAAAGCCTGGTTCTAGATTCTAGAATCGTGAAGGAAGCAACTTGGGCCATGGAATGTCGGCCCAAGAAACATACTAGGCGCTGCCGCTGAAGCCTTCTGCGATGAAACTAACTGTAGTCGCGCCCGCTATCCTGAGCATAATTAACCGAGACCGAAGAACCGAATCCACTCTCACGGATAAGGGGGAAGAGGAGAGAGAAAAAAAAAAGAAATCGATGGCGACGGGCGGCGGCGACAACGGCGGCGCTGCGGGCGACGGCGAGTTCTACCTTCGGTACTACGTGGGGCACAAGGGCAAGTTCGGGCACGAGTTCCTCGAGTTCGAGTTCCGCCCCGACGGCAAGCTCCGCTACGCCAACAACTCCAACTACAAGAACGACACCATGATCCGCAAGGAGGTCTTCGTCTCCCCCTCCGTCCTCCGCGAGGCCAGGAGGATCATCCAGGAGTCCGATGTGAGCCCTCACCCCTCTTGTTATCCTATCCTTGGGTCCGATTCACCATCCCGTTCGGAATCTGTAGAGGAAAACCTAGCTAGGGTTTGCAGATTTGACTTGATGGCTTCCGCAGATTATGAAGGAGGACGACAGCAACTGGCCGGAGCCCGACCGCATCGGCCGGCAGGAGCTCGAGATCGTCATGGGCAACGAGCACATCTCATTCACCACCTCCAAGATCGGCTCCCTCGTCGATGTCCAGTCCAGCAAGGACCCGGAGGGCCTCCGGATCTTCTACTACCTCGTCCAGGTTTGCCCTCAGCCCCCACATTTCTCCCACAGCTGCCTACATTGTTTGTTCGGTGCGGCCCTCCACAATTTTGATGACTAACTGGCAATACTCACGCAAATTTGTTTGCTCTGAGATAAATTCTTGTGTTCCTTCAACTATTGATAACTTGCAGAATTAGGACCTTTGTGGCATTGTAGCTTGGCCCAGCATTAGTGTTCATATTTGGTACGGTACACACTTGGGATACTTGTTATGGGCGTTTGCATAGTGGTATTCCCTAATTGAACTGATTAGTTTCTGACCAGCTAAGGTTAATTGCATACTATTGGTATCAGGGTAAGTTCACATTTTGTTTTAATAATTGGTGACTTGTGAGCACAAAAATAGCGCTTAAATCAAGTTTCAATAATTTTAAATAAGCAATGAGTCCAATACTGTTATTTCTTTGGAGGAAAATGTACCTTAAAGTCCTGATATAATAGAGTCTTATACTAACGGAAGAAATCTGTAGAATGTAAATTTTGAACAAGAACAGAGTACCCCATGGCTATACAGCTCAGCAAGCTGTGCTCACTGCCTGAGAAAATATATCTACTATGTGAGGAGCCTTAGTTTTCCTTTTTACTCTTATGTTTCTTTTTGGAGTTTTAGGAGCAAATATGCCCTTTTTATCTTTCAGAATATGTTGGTTTCAGGAAACTGTGAGTTGTTTGGATGACCTACAATGTTTCAAATGCTTTGTACCTCTAGTGTCACTGTTTTGGTTGTTTTGTCAACATTTATTTTTTTTCTGAGCTGGGGTGGGGGGGGGGGGGGGCATGTCTTGCCCATGCTCTGTGATTGGTACTTTGATTCTTTGGTAGCATTGAGACAACTGTCATTATTGAGAAGCTATCTATCTGCTCTTTATTAAAAATAAGCTGGATAATATCCCCCCAGTTTCACTACGTTAGATTGTATAAGTTTGATGCAGGGGAAAAGACAGACACTGGTTTTATGCGTTTTCTAGTACCTATTGCCCTTCAGAAACTTAATCACTTCACCATTCCTGGCCTAACAATCCACTTAGATGTCTGAGCAAGATTATTGTGTCTGTAGGGTAGATACATGATTGCTTGTTCTTTGAAGTTTACTCGAGATACTCTGATTTTGAAACTCTAGACTTGTTGAGCTATTACAGTCGAGCATTGTTTGCATTTCAGTACTATCTTCAGGAAATAGTTTTAGGTTGGGTATACAGCAACTGGGTTTGTTTGCTTTATCTGAATTTTTCCTGTGAGATAGGTAGCGAAATTTTTTTAAAATAATTATGTCTCTGTTGATGGTTGTGCTATGTTCTTCACCGGTCATGTGCATGTGTTTTTTTTTCAATTTAACACCTCCTTAGGAAATGACCTGATGCCCCTCTATTGCAACTGTGATTATGTGAGTACAACCTTAAACTTTTTGTGATTTTTTAGTGAGCAATTTCATGGTTGACTGCATGATAATTTCTGGATCGTAGTCGTCAGATCATGTCATTGTAGAGCTGATGTATATGCTGTTTTGTTGAAATTCAGTCAGATGCTATTATTTTTACACTGCAGACCTGTTTGAACTCATAATAGCTGAAGCATTATTTGCATTTCAATACTTGTTTGTGGAGCAATTAGGTTGGATAAACAGACAGTTACTTGTTGTATCTGAAATTGGTGGTAAGCCGGTAAGATATGTAACGGACTTAGAATTTTGAGATGGGTACAAAGATGAATATTTTTTATGTCTATGTTGGTCATGGTATGTTGCTCACTGTTATGTGCATTTTTAATTTCATTACTCTCCTACGGCGTAGATATGATTATCCTTAAACTTTTCTTGGGTTAGCTTAGTGAATCATTTTCATGTTTGACTACATTGTAAGTTCTGGATCATCACCATTGGCTTGTTGTCTTAATGTTGTCCAAGAGCGTGCAATGTTCTGGGTGTGTTAGCTACTGCTGACTGTTTGGCTTAAATTTATATGAAAACTTGGTAGTTCTTCAAGAAAAAAGTGCCTTGTTATTTTGTTGTGCACAGGACATGGCTCTGTAAATGAGATGTATTCCTAACTTGTTCCCTCCCAATGTTTTTGGCTGCAGGATCTGAAGTGTTTTGTGTTTTCGCTCATCAACCTCCACTTCAAGATCAAACCAATTCAGTCCTGAGCTCCATTCCATGCTGTTCCGTAACTGTGTTATGAAACTGCGAGTGTTTAAGAGAGAACCTGTACCATGTAAGATCCTATTTAGTTTGTGATGATGCACTCGGGTTGTGTGGAGCATTGGGTGGAAGCGGAACTTTGAGTTTGCCTGAGATTGCTGTTTGGATGTGCAAACTGTGAGTAATGATATTTATGCTTCTTTCCTTGTTTCCTATTCGGTGGAGTTTTATTGTTATCAGTCAATGTTAAGGTCGTTTGGCACACTAGTCTTTTCTGTCGTTTGTGCTGAACCTCCTTTGACTTATATTATCAGTGCTCTGCCGAAGTTGGCACCAGCACAGTAACTGGTGCCGACCTGTGGTGATCCGAGTGCAGCCAATTGCCATCACAGGGTAATGTGGTGTGGATTTCTCTAGTGGGTTGCCTTTGAAAAACGACTGGATTCATCAGCGATAGTGCAAGGAACCTTTGGTTTTGTAAAGCAGCTGAAGAGAAGCGCGCGCGCGTGTGTGGGGCTGGACCTGTCTGTTGATCTTTAATCTGATGCGCCTTGCCTGCTTAATGACCATGGGTGGCATCTCTTCCCAGGAGTAGAACTGTGCGCACTGTTAGGTAGCCTGCTTGCTTTGTTTCTTTTGCCTTTTGGGGATTCCTCGTCCAGTCTGAAAGCTACTGCTTTAGATGATCTTACATACACAGAGTAACAACTTCAAGTTCAAAGAAGAATAATTGTAAACACAAGGGGCACAAGGTTATGTTCAAACTCTTCCCCTGTCCATATTGGGTTTAAGGGGAGAGGTAAAACAAAAGAAAATGTTGAAATGAGATGTTGAGGTTGAAAGAGGACTAGACGAGGGAGATGTTGAGGTTGAAAGAGGACTAGACGAGGGAGGGGCAACGAAAAGAGAAACAAGATGCTGAAATCCCGGTGCCAGGCGCCCCAAAACAAGATGCCCTCGTTTGTTGGTTGTTGCCTTGCCTTTTATCCGTCTATTTCCTCTTGAGCTGCTGGATCGGTGTGCAAGCAGGACAAGCCCATGTTAGTATGTTACCTCACTGCACTGTCGCTATTGCATTGGGGTAGCTTGCTGCTTCTTTCCTTCAAATCTCATACCCAAAGTCCAAATGGTCCATGCCCAGCAGCTAGTATACTACATGAATCGTCAGCTCTGCCAAAGCCAAAGAAGCATATACAATGCGCCCAGGAAAGAAGATGCTGAGATGCACCTTTTATCTCCATTCCATCACCATGTGATCTCCTCTTTTCCCTGTCTGGCTGCTTTTCTTTCCTCTGAAACCTACCAATCAGCCTTATTAATATTTTTTTTTGAAATAAACTTATTAATCTTGATCTGGTACAATTTTGGACCACCAAAGCCTCTTGATTTACCCTCTTTACAAAGGCTTTCTTCAAGCCAGGGGTAAAAACAAAACACCGAGATAGAATTGTAGGTTTTTGCCATGACCATTTCTTCCAACTGAGGCAGTTGCCCACTATAACAACATGATCAATTGCACGGCACTTGCCCATACTCATTTGTTCCAGTCAACAGACATTCAATACTATGTCGTATAGATTGTAATCCTGCTACCCTGATATACATAAATTGCCTTTGTTGTTCTGAAAATTACATTATAAATCTTGGAGACATCAAATCCGACCATTTTCATGTAGTTGGGCTTTAGCTGTGAGATTTGTTACATGAAGCATTACTAGCTGCGCCAAGGCATGTGGATTTGGGGTTCGGGAAAAAAGATACTGAGCTTGAGATGCAGCTTTCCCTTCCGTTCCATCTCCATATGTTCTCTTCTTCTACCTGCTTGCCACCCTTTCTTTGTCCTCTGAAACCTACCTATCAGCCATTACAATGCCAGAATTTTGGACCACAAAAGTCTCTTTGTTTCTAGTCTATTTCCAATTTTCCAGTGCATTAGCAATCGGGTTTAGGGGCTGAATACTTCAAAAACAAGAAATGAAGAGAAATAACTACACATGTTCAACGAAAGAACAAGTCCAGTGGGATAGTGCCCACCCCATAGTTCTTCATCTACCAAGCAAGCACCTCCCACAGATCAGAATCATTTGGTTGGTGCTCGTCGTGTTCGTCCCCAGCGCTGCCGCTTGAGGTATCACTAACAGTGATGCTGCCGCTACATGACAGCCACTGCACATCAGACAGCCCTTGGGCCATGCCTCGCAAGGAGACTCCCCAGCTACCACAGCCGGAGACTCTTGCCAATGCCGAAGCCAATGCTAATGCAACGAACCGGACAGGTGCCAAAAAGATATCCTGCCTCAATAATGAACGATTCAATTGAGAAAACACAAACCAAGCGTATGTATAGGAGGATGAAATAAATAAAAATCAAGTCACCAATTAGTGCGGCGCTGATAGATTACAGTGCCAAACAGCTCGCTGCAAGCCAAGCAAGGGAAAGGAAAGGACACGGTGCGTTTGAAACGGAGGAATTTCAAGAGAGTTTCATTGAAAAAAAAATCCCACCTTCTCGTGTAATTTGTACACTAGAAAGTATTCCTTCGTTCCAAACACGCCTGCAAACTTGAAGGACCACCGCTTTTCATGCGCTCCGGGCTCTTCCTGATTCTTAAACCCTCGTATTCAAATATAAACCTACCAAGATGTCTTAAACAAGTTGATGCGGCTACTAATTTAGTCGCGCACCAATAACTAGGCGCGCGATTACTTGCACCAACTGGGGTGTAATCTACTTGCATTAGAGCATCTTCAAGAGTGCTTAAAAAATAGAGTCAAAAAAACTAGTTTCGGGACATGCCAAAAACTATTGGGAGGGGAAAAAAGCCACGCACACCAACAGTTCCTAAAAATTTGTTCCTAAAAAATCTTATTGCTGACTCATCACCCAACGTGAGCCCACACACCAACCACCTCTGCCTACTCAGGTGCATCTGGCATTCTTCTTTCTGAGTTCTGACCGATCTGACCCTTGAGCTGTTTCTCATCGATGCTTTGTGCTAGACTCACATTGTCGTAGGTAAACTATGAGTTTAGCAATGGATTTCTCATTTCTCCTCGTTGATGCCAAGTAGAGTATTCAATATTCTATCCAAGAGCTCCTTGGTTTCTGCCGTTCTGCGCCTGCAGGAGGCCCTCATCGTCGAGTTGCTCGTGCTCTCCAACCGCGCCCCTCCCCATTATGGTGACCGTCGCTTCGACTCCGTTCAATTTGGAGTTTCAGTGACATCTCAAGGTAACGAGATGTGGCGGCACATAGTTCCAGAATCTAGGGCGGTAGCTGGGGTCTGTAGCAGGAGCGACGCCTCCCAGGGATGGCCGCCTGCATCAAGAGAACGGGTGGGGCTTCAGCTCGCGCGAGAGCGGAGAGGCTGATGGGCTGGAGAGAAAATGGCGCGTAGCAAAGGAATCACGCGGGACGAAGAGAAAATAGGCGGGCATCAGGTATTGGGAGCGCGAGCCAGCAGCAGAAATTTAGCCTGGAATTGGGCGACGCGAATAAATTGGAACCCGATTTAGGCACGGTTGGAGGTATATTTTTCTCGTTTATTCCTAAAACTGATTTTTGGGAGTGTATTTTGGACACTCTTGGAGATGCTCTTAGGGCCATAGGGCCCGGTGCAACGGAGCAAGATCTGCCAGGTCGCGAGGATGTGGAGAAGGCATGTTATATCAGCGCCACAGCCCCAAAACTTGATGGAGCCACACCCGACAGAAGCCGTTAATAATTCCACCCATTTCCTTTCCATCTCTGGTTTTCTTTATGCAAGAAAAATCAGCACCATTTAATCCAATGTCCCCACTTGAGATGTTCTTTGCATGGCCATGGCCTAGCAAGGAGGAATAAAAAAAGATATCACGAGAAAATAATAAATAGGAAAAAAATCAGTCAGTTGGGGGATTGTCTGATTGAGGGGGAGAACAAACCGGGGATGCCCATCACACTTGTGGCCCATGGGCCCACCACCGTCAACATTGGCATGGACCCGTGTACTGGGACACTTGAGCTACTGCTCGTCTGCTACTACTCTTCTGTACTGCGACATTACTTGGACGGTCAGTGAGAGCAAGCCATGGCTTTCATTCGTGTCCTCCTTCCTGGGACGCACACATGCCCATCCGTCACAGTAACTGCTGCAATCGCCATGGCCATGGGCCGGCCTCTAATGGTCTGCTGCTCAGTGTCTCGCCACCAGAATCTTCCTGTGTCCTCTACTCTTGTTTCAACATTTACAGCTCTTGAGGACCCAAATGAAGCTCGTACACTGAAGCTCGTGCGCTTGCGTGTGGCTCTTTGTGAGGAGAATGAAGTGTTTCATGTGCCTTCAATCATGCCCACTAGGTCCAATTAGGTGGCCTAGATTCGCATAGCGAAAGGTACAGGGGCGAGGGAGCCCTACGCAGGGGAGCTGGAGCCTTGTGCCACTGCCCAGCTCAGCATTGGCTGCATACAGGGACTGGCATGCAGTACACTACATGCAACACAAGACAAGACATTGCAACAATACCATGCCACATCACATACATACCACTGTCGTACTCGTACCAGCTAGGTACCCTGTGGTGCGCCATCCATCCATCCTCACCTCCATTGTCGCCTCTGATCCTCCGTTAAAAGTTCGGTGACCGGTCCTGAAATCGCACGAGCAAGAGCTACGGATCAACCACCCGGACCGGTCTCGCCGAGTTTCGGTTTGCTCGTGAGTTCAGGGAAGTTCAGAGACCCTGATCCTGGGATGCAGCTGAATGCCAGATTTCATGAGCTCCAATAATCCATCGATCCACCGACCGATGTGTTGTTTTAGTCGCGCATTTTCTAAGGGAGATTTCAATTCAATTCAATGCCCCTCACATGGCTGACCTTGTACAGAATGATTAGTAGCTGGCATCTGTATGATGCTACGCAGCTGTATTAATGGGCGCCAGTTTCTGAATCTGCACGCATGAATGGGAGAGGCCCCAAGGTTTGTTTCAGGTTGGTTGGTATTGCAAGTGGTCCATCTGAACGCTGGTGTACACGGACTGTCAAGCTTTAACCTTCCATTGTCTTCAACCCGTTCGTGCAGTCCGCATCGATTGGATGGTGCACACTGAATCTGATTGCCGGGCAGCAACAGTGCATTTCGACAGAAGGAACAGAAACAGTGGCACGAGAATCACCTTGAGTTGTTCTGAGTAGCTGCTGATAGTATCTCAAAACATTCGATTGGCTGTCACCTGCCAGTCTAACAAACAGACCAGATCATGTCTCGAGCAATCAGGTCTGCACATGCCAGGAGTATCTCAGTTTCCAAAAAGATGCGAAGATCAGCACGGTGCTACAGCATGATAGGAAACTTACCAGAACAACCTAAAGATAGATGAAAAGGAGATTCAATTCAGGCATTAACATTGTTCTAAACTCGACAGCGACCGGGTTATGTCGATAATAGATGAATCTGACATGCAACTAAAATGGAGGACAGGTAGAACCGGATACGATGCACAAGTACGGGAGTCTCTATCTGTTGCACAATGTTCAGTTAACTCAAATCTAGTTTTTAGTCCTACGGCATTTAAAGGGTTAGTAGATATCTCAGGACCATTCCTCTTTACTATACACGCGCGCACAAAGATTGGCGGCATTATCGCGCGTCTCCACAACAGCAGCACTTGAAGCAGCTCCGGCAGGAGCAGCAGCTGCTGCAGGAGAAGCAGGAATGGCAGCACCTGAGAAAACGGAATGTGAAGCAGTTCCTCAGCCCCCAGCAGCCGCAACTGAAGTTGCAGCTGGGGCAGGTCGGTTTGCGAACTCGAATGCGGCAGCAGCAGTTAGCGGTGAAGGTTGTTGTTGTGGCGGTGTTTGTGCGGTGGGCCTTCTTTCTGGGCTGGAGGGACTGCCTAATCTTCTTGAGCCGGATTTTTGTTGTGATGGTCTCCATTTCACGGATGAAACGGGAGAGGTGGCGGATGAAGTCAGGATACAGCTCCAGGTTGCAGTGACCTCCCCCTTTGATCCAGAGTGGATCATAAGGCTCCCTTGCCAGTTTCCACAGCTCCTTACCATGTGACCAGTTCACAACGTCATCATCCGTCCCCTGCAAATATCAGCCAGTGCAACTTAGACAAATATCTTCTAAAACATGGAATGCAGGCAGCACTATGAGCTATGACAAAATGTATACCATTCCATGAAACATATAGATGGCTTGGGACGTATATTCAGTCACTTAACACAGGCAACAGCGCAACGCGTTCAGTTTCTCATGATAGTTCTTATGGGGTCTAGCAAAATCAAATTATACAGATCACTCTAAAACAGATATCCATTGATTGTACTAGTAATCTATGCAAAATTAAAATTATATCGAAACTGTAAATTAGTAATACTATTTCAGATGAACTATGCCAGACAAGGTGTGACAGTTTTAAGGGCTGTTTGGATGCCTGCCTAACACGCCACGCCACGCCACACATTTCGCGCCACAGGTGTGGCGGCCAAATCGGCCGCCGCACCTTAGGCGCGGTGTGGCGCCTAAGGCAGGCATCCAAACAGCCCTTTATTGTCAAAGCCTGGAAACTGGACTCTGCGGTAGCTTTCAAATACTCTGATTTTGCCTTCCCACGTTTCAAGATCATTGGCCAAGAGTATGCACTTTCAGGCAGCAACAAACAACTAGAGGCTAGAGCTGTAGACTCAGGCCTGTGCAAGTTTTGGGCCAGAAAAATCCTGACCTTTTGGGCCTACCGGCTTGACATGGCTATAAATTTGGTTGGGCTCAGCCAAACAACATAAGCTGTTCAGTATGACAGGATGAACAGTGAAAGGCCAACAACCAACCAGGCCAGGACTGCCAACGCCCACTTATTCTTTGGGTTACCAGGCTGAATCAAATCAATGAGGTCCCACAGGGGGCATATACTAAGGATACCACATGTGCACAACTTGCACACTAGGGAACCAAAACTGCTAGTGACATCCCAGCCCATAAAAAGCCTTGGGTTCGAGGGACGTAACCGCTGGCTAGCTGAGGCCATGAAGACTTTATTTCTGGCCTTTATAGTTCTGAAAGAACCCCCTCTACCTATGTACTTTTCACTTTATGTCTGTACCTATGGCTGTATACATCCCTGGTTAGTGCAGAGGCCAGAAATTACTTCCAGCATCTAAACCAATTTGTTCACAAACTTCCACATCTAAACTTTGGTTTAAAGAATATTTTCATATGCTGAAAATTGGCAACAGGGACGGTGAACTGTTGTGCTAGGAGTAGCAAGACTTCAAAGAAGATAATCAGATCAAAGAGAATTCAGGTAATAAATGGACTTTTTTCTACACTCATTTCAATTGTTCATCATCTTTGATTCCTAAATCTAAAGACCTATATAATATTTATATATGGAAAAATGCTTTTATACTAATGTATGATGTTGGGATGCCGTGATGAACTTGTGTGTAATGAGTAATGACATGAAAACAGGATTTAATACTACTGCCAGTAACTGAATTACTGCACCAACACAGACACTGCCAATAGTAGCAGGAACAAAAACAGCACACTGCCATGAGGAAAGATGTAAAAGTGATAAAATGTTCCAAGAGATGGCATGTATGAAATGAGTGCATGTTAGTTCAAGATCATTACTACTTGTCTAATCGGACAGCAAGTAATGAAGTAAATAAATAAAGGCTAGATATCCTATTAGAGATCACTTACATGAATAACGAGCACTGGGCATTTCACCTTTTTTATTTTCTTGACATTCTGCAGAAATAGGTTTGACTAGACATTAGTAAAAGCTAACCCTAAAGGAATAGAAGGTGCAGACTGAGATAAGAGAATCAGTCCGAGTTATTTACTTTGTAAATGTCAAAGCAGAGAGTAAAGTTCACATGGCAAACAACACGGAGGCCTGACAGTATAGCGCTGTGGAGAACCACCCCGCGCAATCTAGGCAGACGGGAGGCTAAATGTAATGTTGGCCCACTGCCCACAGATTGTCCATACAGGATAATATCTTCCTGGCTGATCCCATACTCGGTTTCTAAGCATTGGTAAACTGCTTCAATGTCTGCATATGTATTTTCTTCACTCGGCTGCATTACAAATAACAAACATAAGATTCATTGCTCCACAATGTATTGCTTTCTTTAGAAAGACAACAAGTGTATGATAAGTACAAGTACAAATACCAGGAACCTGACAGCAATACAAACTGAAATGACATCTGACTTAGCTCAAATGCGCATATAGCAATATATCAGCCAATCTAGTATCCCAAACTGAATTTTCGTAAGTCAGAGTTATCACTGCACTGACCAAATGGAGTTTTAAAATATAAAACATGAAAATCAAAAGAACATGACTCCAATTTGCTTATCTAATTCTGATTAGGGCAACATTAGTTCAGAACTTAAACTTCAATTGTACGACATATACAAACAGCAGCATGAAATTTCGCTTAAAATGATTTTTGCATTGAATTGAAATGTTGGGTCCACATCCCACTGACACCACATCAGTGAGATGGATAGTTTGGACTTCATGAAGTCTGCACGTGGACCTGAACAGAATAAACTGCCCATACATGTAGTTTCACAAAAGCTGATTCTTAAAACTGTAGTCTGAAACTTCAAATGGCATGCATGGCTGAAAGCAAAAGGGTCCGAATCTAGATATATGCTGATCATTGCTATCTCTGAGCAGCCTTTGAAGATGCATTGGCCATGCTGTGCCAGAAATGCACCAGTCAGGCATGGGCCAAAGCCTCTTCACATGTAGGTATATGAGCTCCTTGGAATTTGAAACTCAAACGACATTTCTCGAGGGTATATCTAGCATGGCATGCTAGAATCTTGAGATTGAATAGTGCAAAACTGCAAACTCTGTAGTTAGGCAGAAAAGATAAATTATCTATCTGTGTTTGTAAAGTCCGATGAGATTTAAGACAAGTGTTTCAAACAGATAATCAGCCATTCACCATCACTTTTAACTCATCATGAATATGTCGATGGTGCAACCTAACACAGTTCACACTTGATAAGTAAGTTCTTACCTTGCCAGTAGATGCGCCATAGCCAGAGTAGTCATATCTGCAATCACACAAGCACATAGTAAATCACATGAGCATGTTCTACCAAACATTATAGCTATCTTAAGAGCACTATCGTGCAACCGGAAACACCAAATCGTCTTCTGGAAATAAGAAATGATGCAATTATAGTTAAAGAATGAAGATGCAGTTTACTTGGGTCAATGATATATTGATATGCAATATTTTCGATGACAGTACCGCGTATACATATGCAGCAATATCAACGGAATCTTCTATTGATATCACAATCCACGTTTGGAACAATAAATGCATGAGGACAGAAGAACACAAATAATTCATCCGTGAGGCTTTGAAAAATCATGCAGTAACCGAAATCCCAAGGGAAAAACCTAGTATAACTACATTCCAAATTCCCCGGCTCCAGTAACTGCCTGCTTCCACCGCCCTCAAAATGCTAAATGAAACCGATTTATGCAATGCACCATGCCAGCATTCGCACAAATATTCACTTAAGATAGAGTTCCTTCTTTAATAGCCCTGTGGAGCCCCCCAAAAATTCAGAAAATAGAAAGGAAAGGCATGTCTGGCACAGCATCCTAACAAGAAACATACTATTAACTTTTAAAAGCACACTTTCCTAAACAGATCAAGGAGCATAGCATTTTTGATAGAAACAGCAGAATAAATGCAACAAAACCAAATAAGAAAAAAAAATTGCAAGATCACATATATGGCCGGGAAGCATAAATGCACCACTAACCCCATCAGATTGATCTTGAGATTGACCTTGAGCTGCACAAAGAGGTCGTAGAGCTGGCCGAGGTCGGCGGCGTTGCCGTGCGAGTAGAGCAGGGTGAGGCGCGCGCAGGGGTTCCGGAAGTAGAAGGCCACCACCTTGTTCCCCCTCCTGGTGTCGACGAGCAGCACGTCGAGGGCATTGTCCCGCGGCACGCCGGAGGCGACGAGGCGGCCGGTGGCCTCGTCCTTCCGGACGGCGTACGTCGCCGGCTCCGGCGGGAAGAAGGCGAACCGCGCCGCGAGACTGGACACCGAGCACCCCGACAGCATCGGAGGCAGCGCTCACTCATCGACAGGCGGCAATGCGACTGCTCGGAAGAGGACGCCCTCTCCTCTCCTCCCTTCTCCTCCTCCTCCCTGCGGCTGCTGCTCCCTTGGCTCAGATGGATCGAGTCAGGTCGCCAACGATCAAATACGACGAGGCGTTTTGGGATTTTCTGGGACGGTAACGGATTTGCGGCGCCTTTTGGCCCTTTCTTGGCCCAAATCGGCTCCAAGCAACAAACTTTGGGGGGAATCTCTCGGTGAGCAACCTAACGGAAGCACAAAAATGCCGTTTCTTGAATCGATTGGATCTCTGAAACGGACTAGAGCAAGAAACGGAGCACCTTTCCCCCTCCTCTTCTCCTCGTCCTCGTGACAAAGAAATCTGCCCTGATAAAAAATCATACAGGGAGACAACGATTGAAAAACACCAGAGGAACGAATTGATATAGCGCCAATCATACGGGGGAGGGGTTTGAGAGGGTTTAGCGCCGCGGTTACCAGTGTGGGAAACGAGCAGGACGAGGCGACGCGGTAGGGGAAGCGAGGAGCAACCGCTGCACAGCACAGTCCACAGCCAGCTGCTGCACAGCGCTAGAGCTCGGTCAGCAGCCTCAGCCACGCACGCTGCTAGTCACTGCTATTTATTACTCGCTGGCACACACCCTCAGGCCTGAGAGAAGGGAGAGAGAGAGGAGAGAGAGATGCTGCTGCGCGCAACGTGCGTGCGGCAGGGGTGCGCGCGTGTAGGTGTAGCCGTGTAGGGAGGGCAGCAGATGAAGCTGGAACAGGAGAGGCATCAGAAAGCGCAGGGGATCCCCCACCCCCACGCCTTTGCAAAAAGATGTTGCTCGCATGTGTCTGATGTTCCAGGCGAGCAATTTCTCGCCTCTCTCTTCCGGCCTTCCCCTCCCAGCCCGCACGGACGGACGGACGGAGGAGAGCGGACACGCTGCGGCGTGGCGGCGTTCAGCCGCCGCTACAGTGCCGCGTGTGGCTCCACCGACCGAGGAACCGGGGACCGTCCGATCGTCGTGGCAGACGGCCCGAATGCGGCCGCATGGAGAACAGAGTGTTTGGTGGGGTGTGCTGTCGTGTTCCCCGGGTTTGTGCCAGGACGGGGCGGTGGGTCTTCGTTTTGGAGTGTTGCTGAGGTTTTGCCCCCCGGTGAGCGTGAATCTGTTGGATAGTCAGGATGATTTCTCGTTCTGAATTTTGTGATTTCTTCCGGTTGTCGCCATATTCTGCGTGCCGAGTTCGAATTTGTGTCTGGAATTTGGAAAGCGTGGAAATTCTCATGTCGAATTTTGGTGCGTGTTTGTCGGCAAGTGCCAACCTGTTGTCTGTGTTGATGGTTAGCCAAGCAGCAAGCTATAACAATTGTGGTGCCAAAAAATACGTACTTCCTCCGTTTTAAATTTTTAAATCATAGATCGTTTTGGTAAATTTAAATGTATAAATTTTGCAACGTACCTAGATATAATGTATATCTAGGTGTATAAAAAAGTTATATATATAAATAAATTTGCTAAAACGGTGTATAATTTGGAATAGAGGAAGTATATCGTGTGCGAGGAATTTGTCACTTTTCTATCCAAAACGCAGAAAATTTGGCACCTCCTTTCAGCTTGATCCACGAGAGGCCACCACCACATAGGAACCTAAATTGCATGTGCTGCTGCTACAGCATCCACACTAAAGAAAAGATTAATAGGCTGGCATAGGTTGTATACATGCTTTTGGCAAAAAGACAAGGAGCTCTGTTTAAACTAGGGGTTAGGGTCACATCAGTTTCAGTAGGCTGGATTTGAGAGGGTAGTACACCAGTAGGGTTTAGGCTGTCCACTCCAACCCATTCCCAGCAAGCTGGCAACTCTCCCCCTCCTTCCTGCCGAACCTTTTCTCCTTTCATGATTCCAACCCGGTTCTGATCTCCTTGTTTCAACGTTTGGCAGAGGGATTCCTGGCTTTGCTCCACGATTCTAGGTGCATGCTTGTGTCCGTGTTGTTGAACACTCGATGGTTTGGTGGTTTAGCACTTGGTTCTAGTTTTAAGTTCCTTTTGTGTTTACTAGTTCTAGTCACATGTGTACAGTAGTTAACATCACCTATTAATCATCATCACATGATGCAATAATCTCAAATCCAACAAAAATCATCCCATCTAAGAATGATTTTGTTTTGGATAGGTTTTGGAGTTCCATGAAAGGCTAAGAAAACCTTTTACCGTGTTTCAGATGGATGAAAAGCCTGCAATATGATTGAAAAAAATGCTAGTAGCACTAAAAACAACTAATGGAATGATTTTTGTTGGTTTACTTTTATGTAGATGAATTTGTAAAGAAAAAATACGGATGGTGTTAACTCTGTGCCTGAGGAAATCAAGTGTACCAATTCGCCGAATATATGTCCTTGGAAATACATAATTTTCTCAGGTTTTGTACTCACTCCACGAGATAAGGTGAAGTAGTACCTCATGAAGCTATTCTAGTTTCAACGGGGGACCCTATCAATTATGGATTCTGTGCCAAACAGGCAGTTCACACGGGCGCATCAACTTGGAAGCTCTGTACTTCCTCCAAAACAAAATAAAGGATTGGGCCGCCATGTCCTCATGTCCTCGTGTCCGGATTAGAGATGAGAGAGAGAGAGAGAGAGAGAGAGAGAGAGAGAGAGAGAGAGAGAGAGAGAGAGAGACCTCCAGTCCAGGTAGAGGCTGCAAACCTGCAACAGCAGCTGAGTAGGTGAAATACGTGTAGGTGGCCAATAATGGTGTGTTTGGTTTATAGTTCAGCTAGACCGAGAAAAATTTTAGCCGTTCTCAAAAAATCTTGACCGTCATTTGGTTAGAGTTCAGACTTTAGCCATGTCTTAACTATTTTACCAAAATGCGACAAAAAAAATCTAACCTCAGAAAAAAAGCGAAAAAAATTCTGGTGCCAATCACTGCTAAACTTGTGTCCAACTATTCATGGCTTTCACGAGCACCAAAAGTTACTAGCTTTGACGTTGATGTGAAGCTTTGAATCCTGTACTTAGTCAAGAGTCAAGACACTTGCACATCAGCTTTTGTCGTCATTTCATCTTTACCGTTTACCAAACTGCTCATGTTACGAATTGAGCTAAGCGTTTCTCATTGCATCTTCATGTACGTACGTGGTGATAAATCGACCTGATGGCGTCACATTTACCGTTGTAAAAAAGGCTGGGAAAACAGGAATGACGTGGTTGAAGTGGCCCTGAACAATCTCCTCATCTGCATCCTACACCTTTTCTTCTTCACTGTTGGAGTGATTCCAAAAGCTTTAGCTGACAAAATCGTGGCAGCTTTTGTTCGGCGCACAGTGCTCGTGCTCGCATCGGCTACATGGATCCTGGGCTGTTTGACTTTGTACTCTATCTAGCTACATTTTTTTTACAGCGAGCTCATGTGTCGGTTTTACTTGTACACTGAGGACAGAATTACAACTCTTGAAAAACAGACCAAATTTACAGCCCTCAACCCCAAAATACGTCTGATTGTGTGAACGAATATGTTATACAAAATTAACTGTAATATTTCTTTTTATCACAGATGGTAAAAAAAGTGTTGCATCTCCCTTTTTCTATTTGATGATGGAAGAGATGGAGCTTCCAGCTGAGAGAGGACCATTGCAAATCTTGCACAGGGAAAGGTGACAAATATTCCACCATAGCCTTGTCTGCATTACACATGAACTATTTCTTTAGGGCCTCCAAAGGCCAAAAACAAAGGCTTTCTTTGCCGCCCTTTCCGTTCCCTCTGCTGCTCACTTGTTTGTCACCTTGTCCCTACCCTATGCGGCTATATATATGCTCAACTTTGGGATCAGGATAAAGACTACGCGCCTAGTAGCTTATATCAAGAAAATTGGATACAGGTGCTACAAACACAGGATTGATCTGTCCATTTCTTATTAGACCCATCTGAGTTTGTATTATCAAATTACCAAGGGCATATAACATACTAGCCTAACAACATCTGAAGAAAAACAAGAAGAAATCCAAGAACGGAAAATTGACAATGCCTTATATGCTTCTCTGATAAAGAACTACTTCAGGAATGCTTAGCTTCTTCACCATTCTATACATGAATCATTCTTCACCATTCTATACATGAATCAAACTTTTATTTTTGGAAAACAGGACGCGAATCAAACTAACACTGCCTTGGCATATGCACAGTCCTGCTGCCCAAAGAAGCACCCTCCTACACTACACTGGATGCAAAAGATCCACAAGTGCAGTCAAGTGCGTGCTCAGCTGCTGGCTGCCAAACCATCTTTATCATCCGAATCCCATATGCCATCAATTCAGCTCACCTCACCTCACTGAGCAGTGAGCAGTTCAGGTTCAGCACCCCAAGGCCTAGATAGATTCAACCAACCCCATTAACATACTCCCCAATGTGCAGGCAGTCGTCCACCCAGTGGCAGCAGGATTTGAATAGAGAAAAAGCCCTATCAGTATCCCCCTGCTCTGAACCATGACACGGGATCATTCCAAGCTCCCCAGCACCTCAAAGCATGTGGCTGGCCACTTAAACAAGTGCTTAGGTGCATGCATGATAACGTGCAAGAAAAATTGGGCACTTGCATCGGCACCCTTGAGCCACTCAACATCGGATCCTCTGGGGCAAAGTGACCCTGATCTTCCAACGGTTAATTACATAGTGATGGTATCGGAGTCCAAGAGCGGTTAATATTGTAATGACATGATTACAATTACGCTCGCGACTTACGGGCAGTAGTATACATGTAGTAATCAGCAGTCGACGAAACCCTTTGCGCACAATGAGTCACTGACAGGTGGGGCCGGTCGAGATCCGGTCCACTTGTCGCGGACTCCTCCGCACGTGCGTGCACGTGCGCAACGAGATGAGCTCAAGCACAAGTCCAAATAGTACCAAATTGACCGGACAAAACTGCGAGGCGTGATCTGATCACGAGAGATTGAAATGTTTGGATGTTGCAGCAGGAGGCTGTCTGCTCTCCTCAAGTTGATGCCTTGGTGGTCGCAGCAACAAGAACGAAGATGCAGTCATGCAGGAGACCGAGACCAGCGCAGCAACCGATTCATTACCATCAGGAGGGTTGCAGAAAGAGAGACAATATTCTAGTTCAAGTTGTGAGTGATGTGATCTGAAGTTCTTGGGCGCGGCAAATACTGAATGCTTCAAGCTGATGCTTTGAGGTTACAAACAAGTGCAGAGTTGTCTCGACAGTGGAGTAATAAGGATGGCAGGGAACTTCTTCCGGGAAACAATGCCTTTCCTTTTGGGTTTAACGTTCTTAACAAGTCTCTTAGCAAATGGGCAAAGTCTTAATATGTGATCTCAGCCGGCTGCACAATATGATTTAGAACATACTAGGTTCATGCCCGTGCGTTGCTACGAGCAAAACAAAATAGCAACCCCAAGCAATCATATTATGTAAAAAGCAATCATATTATGTAAAAGAGTGTAACATGTTCGTCTTGATCAATCTAAGTGATAAAATCTGAAAGACATCTGGAAAAACATCGGTTCACAAATCATCAGATGAATATAAACAAATTATAAAGTTTCCATCCATTGGATTTGGATATCCAATAGAATTTAATTTGGCATCACATTAGAATTAAGCAATCATGCATCAATTACCAGGATCACACCATAATCAAGCCATCATCCATCAAATTGCAAAAATTAACACATAATGAAACTCATTTCGAGTTTCGGCACAATTAGCAAATTAGCAACAACAAACCCACCTCCGGCTGAACACCGCAGCGTCACTGGCAAACCTTCTGAGCCCATAGCACCAAGCTTGATTTCTTTAGTTAAAGTTGTCCACCTCCTGCATGAATTCATCCTTGGTTCTGCTGCATGATGTGATGATCTTAAAAAAATACTTCGAAGTAATATCAGAGGATGATGCTCTTTTAAATGGTCATATTTCTCTTATAGGGATATGCTAGACTATTAAGTATTGTAATTTACTAAATGGATATTTAATCGAGAGGGTTAAAGATTGCAAATACTCCCAGTCCCGATGACACTGCAGCAGGGCAAATCCTTGCTGGCGCAAAAAAGAAAAAAAAAAGCTACTACTCTATCAAATATGGCTACTGCTCTACTGCTACCACCTCTGAGGGTTTTCATGAAGAAACCTGCCAAGAAGACAAATTTGTTTTCTTTAACAAGGGAAAGGACTAAGGATGGTGATGGAAATAGAACAGACCCTGAAGATTTGCCGCTTGTAAATTCTTAACTCAAAAACTCAAAGGAAAGTTCAGAGACTAAGAACAAAAGAAGTATAGAATTTATGGATGAGCACGTGCAGGATCAGAGGGAACGATATCCTGCCTAACTAAAATGAGTTTGCAGGAACATCCTATTCAATCATTAGCTGAGAATCAGGATATGCAGTAAGTATTTCTTTGTAATTAAGGCTTCTACACTCATAGCAAGAAAAAGGAGATAATAGAAAAAAATAATCTGCTCAAGAAAAGAACTCAGAACATAAACAAACCAGATCTTGCTTTAGAGTCTAGATATATCTTGCATGGGTAAAACCAGAAGACTTGCAAAGATCTCTCAAGACCACAGATTGCCTTCTTTCAGAAAAACAAAAAAAAAAGACCACAAATTGCCTCCAACATGCACTTCCATTTCGTTGCATCCTGCAAATTTTGTAAACCAATATCCCATTAGTAAAACTTGACATCAAGTAACAGACTAACTATAACATGTACAAAGTGCCATCAATAAAATGTGTACCAAGCTATATTTTCCTATCAAACTTAGTAAGAGTTCTTGTATTTAAACTTGACCTCAATTCTCTTCTAACCGGATATTTAGCAAAGAATTATGTTATTTGGTTTAGTGGAATTTATGTTGCTGTAAAGGGACTGTGAAGAACTACAAGTCTCCATATGAAATACAGAATGTTAGAGCATAATCTACACCAATAACCTACTCTGAAGTACGGAAATGTAGAGACTAATAACAGGATTTGTATTGAGGCCACCAAACATTGCTCTAGCTAAAAAACTAATGTCATGATATTGCTGATTTCTAATATGAGCAACAAAAAGCTGAATTGAATAGGAAAATTTTCAACCCTGAACTGTCAACTATACAAGAACTGACAACAACAATATCATGGCTGGGCTCGGTTTGAAAAGATCTAATAGATATAGGGGGTTTCGGCAAGTTTGCCAAGAGACAACAAAAATCATGATAATTACAGATTTCTCCAGAGGCTAATGTGCAATAACTTGGGCTTTTAAGGCCTTGGAGGCCGGTGGCACTGTGCAGCCAAATTGCTAGCGATGTAGGGCACGGGAGGGTTCGAGGAGTGGGGGGATAGAGAGAGGAGATCGAGATTGTTATGTTTTACCGCTTACCCGTGGCGGGGAGTACTAGAATCGGCCGGATTTTAGGCCGGATTTGAGGCCGGAAGGAGGAGGAAGCAGTAGGCTCGAACAGAGGTGCGAGACCTCCTAGCAGGACGGAGACAACGGTGAGGGCGGACTGGGAGGCAGCAAAAACAGCAGGATGGCGAGGGCGGACTGGGAGGCAGCGTGGCGTGATCTCAGCGCGGCAGGGTAGGCGGGACGGTGCGTCGCACGAAGTATGAAGGTAGAGCTGATGGCGGCGGCAGTTTCGGCAGCTGGGTTTGCTGCTGGACCGGGACTTGCAATCTGGGATCGCTGGATGGGCGGGCAGGGGACGGCAGGAAATTCAAGACGGCAGGATGATGGTTATCGGATGGGGTGACGTAGGAGCGAAAAAACTTTCGCCATCTGTGTTTTTTAGTTGTAGAGATATAGAGCAACCCCACTAAAAAGCAGAAAAGCAGTAACACAGCGGTGAATGAGCGTCATAACATTTTGGCTAGAATTTATAGGGACCCTATTTTGTCAACCACTTGTAAATGTACTGTCCTAGCACCCTCAAGAATTCGTTTTTTGAGTTCTTAGCACTTCAATGGTCTCAGGAACAATGATGCTTAAGATACACTACACCAGATTAGGAATAAGAAGTGTTTAGAAACACTTTAGATGCTTTAAAGTGTGCTGACAAGATAGTTAAGCTCTTTAAAGCACCTATAGCGTGTATTGTATAGAGAGGATAACTTATAGTATATATGTAGGTGCTTAATGAGGTGATAGTGCTATTTCTTTCTAAGCCATGCTCACATTTCAGGGACGGCAACAAGGCCTGCGGGGAGGGCGTCTCCACACCCGCGGGCCAAGAAGCGGCTTCTTCTTTGGGCCCTGGGGCATCATCGGCGACAGCGCACCTAGCGTACAATCAGATGGCGCCGTTCCTGCGGTTAGCGCACCTGACCGCGAACCAGACGATCCTGGATGCCGCCGCCAATGGCGGCACGCGGCGCCTGCACATCATTCACCTCGACGCCACGCACAGCGTGCTGTGGCCGCCGCTCCTGCAGACCATCACCGACCGTGCGGATCCTGATCTCGGCCCGCCCAAGGTCCAGATCACGGGCGCCGGCCCCGACCGTGATGTGCTCCTCTGCACCGGCGACCGTCTCTGCACCTTCACTGGCTCCCTCAACCTCCCATTCCTCTTCCACCCTCTCCTCCTCCCCTGTACCACGCAGCTCGCCGCTGACCCAGCCACCGAGCTGGAGCTACACCCGGACGAGACGCTGGCCTTCAAATACGTGCTGTTTGCGAGATCGCGGTGTTCCTGAACTGGATCAAATCCATGAACCCCTCCGTGGTGACCCTCGCTGAGAGGGAAGCGAGCATTGGCAGCGACGGAGGAGGAAGATGGGGAGGAGGTGGAGAAGAAGGATCTGACAGGTGGAGGGGTATTTTGATCTTTTTACACGCGTCCTATGTGCTGGCTAACAGCAGCTGTAGACGGAATGGATGGAAGGGCTAAGAACTCAAACGGAATTCATTTTGAGGCCAGATAACCAAGTTCAAGTTAAAAAGGGGCCAAGAAACTAAGCTGAACTATTTTTCAAGCCAAGCAACCAATTTACTCATAATTATTAGGTTGTCCCAATATTTTAGCCCAACTCCCTTCAAATAAACGGAAAATTTTGACCCTCTCAATCTGTTAGTTGTACCGGGACAAGATTATTGGGGAATTGTAAAAGCATCCTCCTTGATAACCATAAAAGTGTGAGCATTCGGTACTAATTTTGTGGCTGGCTGTGGTAGTAGCTGCCGCAGCAGCTACAGTGGGCTTCAAATCTTTGTAGCTGAAGCTCCACGGCTCCAGCCAAATGGCTGCTTGGCTGGGCTGTGCAGCTGCAGCTGCAACCCATCGCAAAAACAGTAGTGAACAGCCTAAGTGAACCTGAAAAGTAGTAGTGATATTAGAATATCCTAATAATATATTATTAGGAGGGAACTGTTGGAGATGCTCTAAAAGCTATCTAAAAGCTATTACGTAGCTTACCAAAGTCCCGGTACGTGAACCTAAAAACAAATTCTACCATCAAGTTTTGAAGCTAACACGCAGGTTCTCCATAAGAGTATTCATCATTTTTAGAACATGTAACAAGGCTTGCATGGAGGAGGAGAAGTATTTTACCTAGCCTAATTAAAGAGGCTTCCCCCAATTTTCTATAAGGCTTTGATCTAAAATTATTCCATCAATCTTAGCAGCCATTTGGATGTTGATATTGAAGCGCTTGGCATTGAATTGGATTCAATATCAAATTAGCCTAGGCATCAAAATGGATTCAAAACCAAAACTATTGTTTGGATGTAGATGGAATTGCTAGATGGAATTCAATTATAGGCAAATGTCAATTCATGTTTGAATGTGCATACTGTGAATTTGGAAATCGACCCATCTTCATCTCCTCAACACTGCTCGGTCGGAGGAAGCGCGCACGATGGCTTCGAGGCGCGGAGGCGGAGGGAGCGACACAGGGTCTTGGAGGCGCGGTAGAGGCGGACAGAGCGCAGCTCGGTGCTTCTAGGCATGATGGAGGGAGCGATGACGCAAGATCCTCAAGGAGGCAGGGTGCGGCGGTAGACGGAGTGTCGCGGGGGACTTCGAGGCGCAGGGGGCTTTGAGGCGCGGCGGAGAGAGCGCTGCGGGGTCCTCGAGGCGGCGGGCGAACCTTCCAGGTTCGGCGGACGGAGCGTCACGGGGGACTTCGAAACATGGGGCGCGGTGGCAGCCGAACCTGCGAAGGGGGCTTCGACCAGCGGGGGGCTTGAAAGAACATCTAGGCCCGCTTAGTGGGTTTTGGTTGATTAAGGACATGCACTTGTGAAACTAATATTGTCTATGAGCATGATGAGTAGCTATTACAGGTGATAGATGAATTAATATAAGGAGATGATTACTAAAAAGTAAATGAAAGTAGCAAAGAGAAGAATCATGAGAATTTAATTCATTTATGTTTTGAAATTGAGTATAGGAACGCTATACTATCAAGAGGAACATGAGATGTACTCGCTTTGCGTAGAATAAGGTGCTCAAGATGACTAACAAACCCATAAGAGATACCTTTGCACTCATGCATCACTTAAGATATCTTAGGAGTGCTAACTGTAGAAGTTTCAGAATGTCCGAAAAATTTTCCGGAGTCTCCGGACATTTTGGTTTCTACAGAATGTTTACATGTCTCCGGGCATGTGCGGAGTCTCTGGAGGTTTCCGGAGTCTCTGGAGGAGAGTTGTCCGGAGTCTCCGAAGAAATCTTCGGAGTCTGCGGAACTTAACCCTGTAATGGTAGTTTTGGGGGAAGGGGTATAAATACACCTCATCCCCTTCATTTACCCTTCTTCCACCTAACTCGCCTGCACTCTCCCACTGAGCATTCAAGAGGCCCTCTTTACTCCCCCTTTGATTCCAAGTGAGATTTGGTGAGGGAACTGAAGGCAAATTAAGGTGAGAGCAAGTGAAAGTGCTAGTGAACTGATTTCTCATCTCTTGAGCACTTCGTTCTTCGTCAAGTCGGTGATTTTCGTGTTTGTTACTCTTGGAGCTTCAAGCTCCTAGCCGGCTAGGCGTTGCCCGTCAAGCACCCAAGCTAGCGATGTGCTCCGGAAAGTTTGTACAACCTCCAGGTTTTAGTAAGTGTTCTTAGCAACATTGGGCCTGCTAAGGAGAGGCTTCATAGCTTAAGAAGTAAGTGTTCTTCTTGGGAGCCTCAACAGAGACGTAGGTTTCCTGTGCGGAACTGAACTTCGGAAAACAAATCTTCGTGTCTTGGAGTTCATAATTTTTGATTTGTTGAAATTATTATTCCTCACTAGAATTCTTGGGTTTGCTCTCGATCTACTTATTGGAAAGATTTTGATTGCAGGCAGTGTAGGCAAAGGGGTATAAACAAGCCTACAAACCTTAGAAATTCCTTCGATCTACTATTGCTTGAGATTTGACTGGTCGAGATTGATTTCAACTCATTTCTCCGGAGTGTCCGGATATTTTTTCGAAATCTATGGAAGTTGCGGAGATTCCGGATAAATATTCGGAAATTCCAAAGGTTACTGATAAATTTATTTCAAGTATGGTAAATTTTCAGTTTTTACTATTCACCCCCCTCTAGTCGACATCTAGATTCTTTCAATTAGTACCAGAGCTTTGGAGAATTGGCATGTCGACCACACAAGAGGGAGATCCAACCGCCAAGGTTGACGACGAGCCAAAAGATCAAAATGTTGGCAACAAGAAGAAGGAGAAAGGAGAAGTAGAATCATCTGATGAGGACTCCGACTAAACACAAAATCGGTAAAGGTAACCTAAAAGGGAAGTACCAAAACCTTCACTAAAATCTCTTTCAATTATGGTCGCTTAAATGGGTCTTCCCAAAGCATATCGATTAACCTAGGGAAGCCCCCTCGCTTTGATGGGGCGGGGTACTCCTCATGGCGACACTCGATGCGTGTGTATTTGATTGGGTCAATCCAGACCTTTGGAAGATTGTGTGTGTAGGTGGCAACATTCCCGAGGAAGATGAACCTATTAGTCAAGATGAAGAGTTTGAGAGCACGGGGTGCAGCACGAGGTCTTCGAGGCGCGGCAGAGGGAGGAGCGTGGGGGTTTCGAAACATGGCAGGGGGAGGGGCGGGGCGGTGAGTAGCGGGGGGCTTCGACGCGCCGGCAGAGGAAGCGGCGCGGAGGCGAAGGGCCCCGACGGGGTAGAGGTGAGCGAATGCAATCGAATTTAGAAATGTTGGGGTTGGAATCGTGGGAGGAGGTACAACAGCACGCTGAATACTGCTTGCTTGGTATTGAAGGAAGCTTCGAATACCAATTTTAGGAACATCCAAACAGCTGATATTAGGTGTAGTCAATACCAATTCCAAATTCTATTCTTCAATATCTACATCCAAACGCTATCTTACATTCATTCAGTACAAAAGTATATCATTGTATGGGAAAGTATTTTAAAGTGTGAATCTAATGACGTCAAATTTGTGTCACAAACATCGTGTATTAGCAGAGTAATGAACTAATGGTTGGCCAAAAACTTGACAGAAACGTCACAAGTGCATATGACAGAAATTTATTTGTACTTTAAAATTTCAGAGTTGAGATAGGAGGCATAATTCCATTAGTTTGTTGCAGCATCATGAAGATGAAAGTTCATCCGAGGGAATATATAAAGACATATATCCACATTTTCTCAAGTATTAGAGTTCGGTGGTGTAAAACCTAGGTCAATAATGCATGCCGGTAAGAAAGTTATAACTCTTAAGGTGATCAAACCTAATATTAACATGATATGAAGGGTGAAGGTGGAGGTTGACCATAGGGACTATATACAATACAAGATCCATCTTGTTTCACCTATTGGAGGTGAGTTTTACATAGGATTGATAGATAAAAAAAATACAGAAAAAATGGGTATCTTATAATTGCAGATGAGATCGCAAAAAATGAAATGGCTTTGCTGGTTGCTTCTCTGCTCCGACCAGGCTTCCTGTCAGAAAAATGTGTAAAAATTTAGTGTGAATGTAAAGTACTTCCAGAGCAAAGCCTGTTATCATTCACCGTTCAGCAGGATATAACCAGCCAAGATTCAGAATTCATCATCTGATTAGGCCCGTTTAACTTTCCATTTGTGTACACCACTCGAAAGTCGAAACAGAAACGAGAGCGGAGTTTCTTACGAATTTATTCAACCTCCTCGCCTGACAGACTCCAGACCGAACCCGGCGGCGTCTAGGACGAACACGACGCCGGTTTCCGCGACCGAATTATTATCGCGAAAATAAATCTTTTTATGCAAAATTCCAGGTCTGTCCTTGAGAAGGGGGGAAAAATCGCAGCACGAAACGAAGCTCGCCACCACCAAATCCGGGTCTAGGGTTTCTGCCTCCCGAACCTTCCGCTCGCCGCCGGCCGCCATGGGCTCCGGCGACGACGAGCGCTCCAGCTCCAAGCACCACCACCGCGACAAGGACAAGGACCGCGAGCGCGAGCGCTCCTCCTCCCGCCACCACCGCGACAAGGACCGGGACCGGGACCGGGACCGCGAGCGCGAGCGCTCGTCCTCGCGGCACCACCGCGACGACGGCGACCGGGACCGGGACCGCGACCGCCACCGGGAGAAGGACCGGGATCGCGAGGAGCGGAAGGAGCGGGAGCGGGAGGAGCGCAAGGCGCGGGAGCGGGAGGAGCGGGAGAAGGAGCGGGCGCGGGAGGAGAAGGAGAAGGAGAAGGAGCGGGCGCGGCGGCGCGAGGAGAGGGACCGCGAGGAGCGGGACCGGTCGTCCAGGCGGCGCGGGGACGCGGACGGCGAGGACGACGAGGACCGCGACCGCGACCGCAAGCGCCGCCGCCGGTCCTCGCACCACCACCACCGCGATGCGGAGCCGGAGGCGGCGCCGCCACGGGAGGAGGAGGCGGTGGACGACGAGGAGGCGGAGCGGCGGCGGCAGCGGAAGAAGGAGGAGGACATGGAGGCCGAACAGCGGCGGCTGGATGACGAGATGGAGCGCCGCCGCCGGCGCGTCAAGGAGTGGCAGGAGAAGCGCCGCGAGCAGGAGCAGGACGGGGGTGGCGCTGGCGGCGCTTCCGCTGTGGCTGCAGCCGAGGCTGATGGCACCAAGGAGGGGAAGAAATGGACCTTGGATGGGGAGGAGTCTGATGAGGAAGGGGATAATGAGGGCTCCAGGAAGGCAGAGGAGAACGGAGGATCTGGTAACATGGATGTGGATTTGCCGAATGGGGGTGGCGATGCCAACGGCGGTGCTGGTATGGAGGAGGATGAGATTGATCCGCTTGATGCCTTCATGAACTCCATGGTGCTGCCGGAGGTTGCGAAGCTGGAGAGTGCTGCGGCAGCAGTGGATACTGCCCCTGCCGCAGGTGTGGATGATAAGGATGGTAAGAGCACAAAGGATGCTGTTAGTAATGGGGATAAAAAGGGGCCAAGGAGAGCTATGGGGAGGATTATGCAAGGGGATGATTCAGAGTCGGATTATGATGATGCTGATGATGAGGGGGCCGGAGAGGAGGATGAGGATGATGAGGAGTTCATAAAGCGTGTCAAGAAGACAAAGGCAGAGAAGCTGGCAATTGTTGATCATTCGAAGATTGACTACCAACCATTCCGGAAGAATTTCTATATTGAGGTGAAGGACATTACCAGGATGACATCTGAGGAAGTGGTGGCCTACAGGAAGGAGTTGGAGCTCAAGGTGCATGGAAAAGATGTTCCCAAACCAATAAAGACATGGGTGCAGAGTGGGATGACAAGCAAGCTCCTTGACACCATCAAGAAGCTTGGTTTTGAGAAACCAATGCCTATACAGGCACAAGCACTGCCGGTCATCATGAGTGGACGTGATTGTATAGGAATTGCAAAGACTGGATCTGGAAAGACTCTAGCATTTGTCCTCCCCATGCTGAGGCATGTGAAAGACCAGCCACCTGTTGTTCCTGGAGATGGCCCTATTGGCCTTATTATGGCTCCCACCAGAGAGCTTGTGGTGCAGATACATTCAGACATTAAGAAGTTTTCTAAGGTGCTCGGCATCAGCTGTGTTGCAATCTATGGAGGTTCGGGGGTTGCACAGCAGATTAGCGAATTGAAGAGGGGTGCTGAAATTGTTGTTTGTACACCAGGAAGGATGATTGATATCCTTTGCACTAGCAGCGGAAAAATAACCAACCTCCGCAGAGTTACCTTCTTAGTGATGGATGAAGCTGATAGGATGTTTGATATGGGTTTTGAGCCTCAGATTACTCGGATTGTTCAGAACACCCGGCCAGATAGGCAGACAGTACTTTTCTCTGCCACATTTCCACGGCAGGTGGAGATACTGGCACGCAAGGTGCTAACTAAGCCCGTTGAAATTCAGGTGGGTGGGAGAAGTGTTGTGAACAAAGATATCACACAACTGGTTGAGGTGCGACCAGACATTGACAGGTTCTTCAGGCTGTTAGAGTTGCTTGGTGAATGGTATGTTAAGGGGAAAATTCTTGTTTTTGTTCACTCGCAAGATAAATGTGATTCCCTACTCAAAGACCTGTTCCAGCATGGGTATCCATGTCTGTCTCTTCATGGCGGTAAAGATCAAACTGACCGTGAATCAACTATTGTTGATTTCAAGAGCAATGTCTGCAGCTTACTGATTGCTACAAGTGTTGCTGCTAGGGGTTTAGATGTGAAAGAACTTGAGCTGGTTGTCAATTATGATGTCCCTAACCATTATGAGGACTATGTTCATCGTGTTGGGCGAACAGGGCGTGCTGGTAGAAAAGGTTTTGCTGTGACTTTTATTTCTGAGGAAGAGGAGCGGTATGCACCAGACCTTGTTAAGGCCCTGGAGCTCTCTCAACAAGCTGTTCCAGAAGATCTGAAAGCTCTAGCTGATCGGTTTATGGCAAAGGTGAAGCAGGGCACAGAGCAGGCTCATGGTACAGGTTACGGTGGTAGTGGTTTCAAGTTCAATGAGGAAGAGGATGAAGCACGAAAGACTGCAAAGAAGGCTCAGGCAAGGGAATATGGGTATGAAGAGGACAAGTCAGATTCTGATTCTGATGAGGAAGGCGGAGTGCGTAAGGCTGGAGGTGACCTGGCAGCACAAGCTATTGCCAATGCTCATGCAGCTGCTGCTTTGGTTGCAAATAAGGCTTCTAGTAATGCTAACCAGCAAGTACCAGGAACCACGGCAGTCCCCTTGATTCCTTTACTTGCTGCAACTAACCAACAAAATGATGAAGCCACAGCTCGTGCACTTCAGGCTGCAATGAACTTACAGCAAAATCTGGCGAGGATACAGGCCCATGCAGTTCCAGAACACTACGAGGCTGAACTTGAGATTAATGATTTCCCACAGAATGCCCGCTGGAAGATCACTCACAAAGAGACATTGGCTCCTATACAGGACTGGACTGGTGCTGCTATCACTACAAGGGGAACATATATTCCTCAAGGAAAAATTGTTGGTGCAAATGAGCGCAAGCTGTACCTGTTTATTGAGGGCCCGACAGAGTCATCTGTGAAGAAGGCGAAAGCAGAATTGAAACGTGTCCTTGAGGATTGTGCCAACCAAGCTCTGAATCTTCCTGGATCTGCTCAAACTGGAAAGTATTCTGTTGTTTGAGTTGCTGAGCAGACAATGGAATGGCTGTGTAGGGACTTTCTTTAGAAGGTATGCATGATATTGATACCATTATCAATAGGTTGAGTATTTAGCTACTGTATTGTGGGCAAAATATGCAAATATTCTTTTTATTATGTTAAGCTGATCTCTGATAGCACTCTTATCTTACCTAACTGATACATTTCTCATTTGTCTAATATTGACTTGACATTATTCTGTTCAATGCTATTTTCGCCTTTGTAGTTATGTACTGATGGTTTTCTGGATTTTTTTTTCTTTGCAGCTTATAAATGGGCACACCACAAAGCCGCTGATGGACTGCTACTTCCACTGTTCGAGTTGTCTCCAGCATATAATTTTCTTTGCTAATTTTTTTTTATAAGGCAGCTAATGGTTACTTGCTATCACATGGTTATTATGTAATTGTTGGGGTGTTTCGGCAACTTCTATTGACAGGTTTTGGTTACCTTTGGACAGAAGGCTTAGAACACTGGTGGTGGTTGGCCTGCTAGTGCCGTAACGCCAAGGAAGGCACTCAGCTTTCTGGTGCGGTTTTGAAAGTGATGGTTGTGTTATGGATACTGTTATTATTGTTCCCCTTGAAAACTGATCTTATTGTTTGCTTGCTTATGGATACTATCCCCATTTTTATGAGAGATAATACAAAGATTGTGTGACTATGGTCTAATTAATCCAGGTGTCCATATTGATTTGCCTGTTGGGAAGCTGGGAAGCTATAGTTTTCTCTGTTGGTTTGGCTCTGTTAACCCTTTATTACTTGTGTGCTCTGATTCTAGTGTTTTCTTTTTTGTGTTTAAAAAGGTGCCGTGATGTTCTTGTTTTGGTCTTCAGATGCTGTGTTGTTACCATTGCAAGCGGAGGATCAGCTTAGGTATGTTTGTGAGCTGCTGCAGGTCGCCGTGGTGGTGGTGGTGGTGGTGGCTGATGCTGCTGGACTTCTGGCTCATATAGTTCCATTGCCCTAACATTTTTCCTTTTGGATCTTATCGTGTGAAAAATAGATGAACGGTAACATTCGGTTTGGTTTCCTGAGCTTGAAAAAATTTGGATAACTTGGTGCCAATTTTATCATTTCATCGTGCTATAATGTGCTCGTGTGCTTGTGTCGAATATGGAATGGTATGCTATGCTTGATTCCTGGTAAGTGATGGTACATTACTTTCATCCGTGAGCAGTGCATCCGCGGCAGTTCCATCTGATGTTTGCGGATGTGTTTGGTGTGTTGCTCGTTGTGCTTGGATACGATGAACCGGAAAGAGTTGGCTCGAGGAGACATGGGATGCACCCAGTTTTGCTGTTCCATTGCCGCGTCGTATAATGTGCTGGTCCGCATTAGTATGGATGTGGAATGGTGCCCCTGAACCCTGATGATACGCTTCCGGTGATCCTGAAGCGGAGCTTGTGGAGTATCGTTTCATCTGTTGATATGATCTTTCCGAAGCTATGTTTGCGCGTGCTGCTGCTTCTGCGTTCTGATGTCTGAACTGTCATGAGAACAGCCGTCTCGTCCTTGGCCTCCGTCTCAGCTTCATCGCTGCCGGCCAGCCTCCGGTTTCCGCCATTGCTTCGGCAAGGCCCTGTTCCGCCATGGCGGCACTGCAACATGCAGCTCCGGTCTTTGGACTACCGGCAGCTCGTCCGTCCGCCCCGCTAGGACCTCAAATTTGGAACGAATTCCTCTCTAGCATGCTAATCTCTTCTCCATCCTCGAGCAGCCGCCGTGGCGCCATGAGTGAGCACGAGTATTGACATGAAGGCAAGAGGAGGAAGACGGCGACCTCAGCTTCCGCTCCAGCGGTGTTGGGCCGCAAGCCCAACCGAAAATACCTGAAGCAGACCCATGGGCCGAGACCAACACTAATCAATCAGCGCTGGAAAGCGGATGGGCTGTGGCGAGTCCACTCGCCGGTCTCTCCAGCCAGTTCAGCAGCGCCGTCGTGCCTCGGCGAGCTGCGCACGACGGCGGCGGGGGGCAACGCATGGAGAGGGAGGTGAGACAAACCGACTCCAAGTAGAACTCGGATTGTCTCGGGAGGAATCCAATGGTGGTGCCACGCTACTTGAAATCCGAGCCCGATCCCTTCGCCTACCCTTCTTCATAAATCAGGAAGCACGGGACGGTCCTCGCAGGCAGCCACAGGGCAGGGCACGGCGCGGAGATGGAGCGGCTGACGAGCATTTTAAGCAGCACGAGCCTTTCGATCTTTTCCGCTTGGGACCTCATCCCATGGCGGAGGGGCTGGTCGTCAAGAACCATGGGCTGGCCGCTTTGATCAAGCTCGCCGCCGTAAGTGCACCCCGTGCTTTCTTTCATCGCCCCCTCCCATCTGAATGACCACCAGGTGCTCTCGTATCCCCCGCGTCCCTGAGTCTATCTATGATCGTGGAATTGGGGGTGGTCTTTGGTTGTAATCTGAGATTTACAGCCGCGAAATGACTGATTGAACTCTGCAATCTTAACAATTGATGGAGGTCTGCTAATCTTGGGCAACCTATGCAGCATGCCACCCACCTTCATCGCATATCTGCAAACCCAGACATAATCCATCCAAGAACTCGACCACTGCTAGATCAGTAGGAAATTCATTATTAAAACGATAAGCATCCTTTCTTGTCCACCAGATAGTCAGTCCATCAAAGAGCTGCTATCCGAACTAGACGCTTGCTTTTATTCTTCTTATAGCATTGTCAGCTAACCCTTGTACATTGTCTTGCGTGAATAACAGTCTAACATATTCTAATCAAATTATCCCTAGTTAGAATACTGTTCTGATGCAGTAATTAAATAGAGACATTTGTTTGGGAAGTTTTTGAGGGAAAGCTTAATCTTGGGCTTGGCAAATGGCAATGTTCTTCGAAGGCATGCCTTGATACTGCATCATCAATTCTTATCTTTGTCTCGCATTGGGGGCAGTTCTACTTGCCTAATTTTTATTCTGCTGGTGATACAATCATGTCTCTTTCCATTGTTCCAACTTCCAAACCAGCACCGTCCTGAAGCCATCATGACTAACTCTGTCCGCTGCTGTTTCTTTGCAGATCCTCATGCAAGGGGTTCACGATTGCTCTGTACGTCATGTACTCACAGTCCTTGTACTTTCTGGAGAGCAATGACTTACCAGTGGCACTGGGGCTAATTGCTTTTATGACGGTTTACTTCGTGGTGATCTGGCGATTAATACCATATTACAAGGTCGTCTTTCTCGAAGAGTATGCAATGGGCTCCCCTGATGTGGATACCGGCAGTGAAATCGCATCCGAAAATATGTCAACCCTCGTGTAATCAGTGCCAGTTTCCGAAAATTCTTGGGTATGTTGCTGCTGCTGCTGCAGGAAAAAAAAATTGCCTCAAGACCGGGTTTCTGCGCCACAAACCTTTAAATCTGTGGCTCAGCTGCAGGGGCGAAACTTTGGTTTGGTAGTATAAGAAGAGGGCACATCGAGTTAGTAATGTAGGTGCCCTCGGTAGTACCATGGTAGAATTTACCATTATGTATCGCAGTAGTTTACTATCTGGATGAATTGTTTTGTAGTAGAGTGTTCTGCCTTCACAGCAATGTTCATGTATGGTCTTGGAAAAAAGAAGAAATAATGTTCATGTATATGTGCTTTGTTTGCTGTTGATTTTCTATCTATCCACCCATCCATCCATCCATTGGATTCCTTGTTATTTGTATATACTACTTTAGATTTTTTGTTTCTGCACTACAGTAACTATTGTTAAAGGGCTCCAGAATCAGTGCCTGTTTTGACCTTTTAGGGCTACTCACATACTCTGAGTTGCAGCTGAACCTCGTCATGCGCCACCCATCCTTGAGCTCCATCTGAATTTTGTCGCTGCTGGAGTGCTGGCCACCGTTCCCTCCCATTGTTACCAGTACGGCAGTACCAGCCTAGCAACATGCATGCCTGTCTCACGGGTGTAGCACATGTTTCTCAACCCTTCATCTGGCTCAGAATTTTTCATGGAGGGACAGCGATTCTCCCTTTTAGAGTGCCAGTACCTTGTCACCAAGCCTTGCAGAGTCCTGTGATGCTGGGAAGAGCTGTGCTTAGTGATGAATTTTGTGCTGTGACAAGGGCAGGTTATGCTGTTCATGCTCTACTTGATTGTGTTGTGACTGGGGCAGAACGGTCACTGCCAGCCCGCTGCTTACTATGGAACCTCGGTTCTAAACACACTGTCAGATGTTTCGGCGATGGAATATGGAAGGGAAGCAGCTGCCTGCCGGAGGAAATGGGCTGCAACTGCAATCCTGAGGAAGTGACCGGGCCCATACATAGGCCATGCTGCTGGCAGCGGAAATGGGCTGATTTCCTGAGGATGAGACAAGGCCCGTAGGAATATGGGCCAAGGCCTAACCTAAGGCGGGGCATGAAAGGCTTGGCTCACTCTCGTCGTTGTTGGTTAGCTGTATCATCGACCCGACCGGCGAGCGAGCCGGCGCCGGCGCACCGCCACGGGGCAAAGGTGTGTCGAAGCACCGGGGCTTCGAGGGAATTGATTGATTGGTTCTCTTTGGCCTGTGAGCAACCAAACCAAAACCCTCTATTCTCCCTTCCTCTTCCCCGATTCACCGGCCGATTTTATCGTGGATTTTCTAGCCGCGGCTTGCAAGCAACCCGAATCCTCCCGAGCGGCGCGCTC
Organism: Panicum hallii; assembly: GCF_002211085.1. Classification (NCBI taxonomy): domain Eukaryota; kingdom Viridiplantae; phylum Streptophyta; class Magnoliopsida; order Poales; family Poaceae; genus Panicum; species Panicum hallii. The sequence goes on along the minus strand of NC_038047.1, from coordinate 2,999,299 downwards.
ATAGAGTAGTCCAGGTAGATGTAGAACTACCCAAAATTTTAGTACATTGAATTTGTAGCCCAAATCGAAGAAATGGCCCAACAAGCGAACCCTAAGCCCAGTTGCGGCTGCTAGGAGATCACGCCTGCTGCCCCCCAACCCCTCCCCCGACCGACCCTGACGGCCGCGCCTGGCTCCTGCCCTCCTCTCCCCGACGGCCGCACGGCTCCGCCTCCGCCCTCCGCCCGCGCGCCCGCCGCCGCCCTGCGCGCCGCTCCCTCCCGCTGGCCGCTTCCCTGCGCGCTGCTCCCTCCCGCCGGCTGCGGCCTGCCGCCCCTTCGCGCAGCGCGCCTGCGCCTTGCGCGGCCGGCGGCTCCACCCGCCGCCCTGCGCGCCGCGCGTCTACGGCTTGCGGCCTGGGGGCGCGTCTGTTCGCTTGGTCCAGCCTGAGCCTTGCTGCGGGCTCCCGTCACCTCCCGCCGTCGTCGCCCACTGCAGCTTTCCGCCCATCGCTACTGATTGGTACCGCTACTCTTTCTCTTTGCTCCAATTGCAATCAGCAGAGTAGGGAATTGAACTCTGTTTTAATCATGATTAATATGTTTTAATTATTTTAATCATGAAGAACGGAAACATTACTCTTACCAAACTAATATGTTGAATTGAACGTATTGTGAGACCTTTTCAGTTATCTTATTGCAAATTTGGTTATTAGGTACTTGATTCTGCTTTGAAATTTTTGGCTAGGCCTACCCTAGTTTCAATTCCTGGGCCCGCCACTGACCTCCGTCGATCCGTGGTCTGACTAGGTTCTTCTTCTCCGCCCTCTCCGAGCGGGCGCGCTAGTCGAAGGGTAGGGTTTGGGCCCCAAAGTTTGGAGGGACGACAGCTGCTGGGATGGACTACACCAACGCCATCCACATCATCCCGGACGCTGCCGGCCCTGATGCCTGGACCAACGCGGCGCCGTCGGCCGGCGGGGACTCCGCCATCTGGGCCACCGAGGACGACTACCGCCAGTGGAGCAACGACCCCGGCTACGGCGACCGGAACCCCTCCTCGCGGGCGGGGAGCGAGCAGCCGCCGCCGGGCAAGAAGTCGCGCGGCGGGGCCGGGGGCGGTAGCGGAGGAGGAGGCGGCGGCGACAGCGGGGGCAGCAACAGCACGAGCAAGTCCCGCGCCATCGGCAAGATGTTCTTCAAGACCAAGCTCTGCTGCAAGTTCCGGGCCGGGACCTGCCCCTACGTCACCAACTGCAACTTCGCACATGGCATGGAGGAGCTCCGCAAGCCGCCGCCCAATTGGCAGGAGATCGTGGCCGCACACGAGGAGGCCACGGAGCAGCGGGAGGAGCACCAGATCCCCATCATGACCTCTGGCAGCGTCGTGGCTGGGGACGGTGGTGGAGGTGGCTCGCAGGGGGGCAGGGCGTACAAGGGCCGCCACTGCAAGAAGTTCTACACCGAGGAGGGCTGCCCCTACGGCGAAGCTTGCACATTCCTGCATGATGAGCAGTCCAAGGCGCGGGAGAGCGTGGCCATCAGTCTCTCGCCCACAGTTGGCAGTGGGGGATACAATGCTACCTCTGCCACCGGGGGAATGGTGCAGAAGCCATCCAATTGGAAGACGAGGATCTGTAACAAGTGGGAGATGACTGGATACTGCCCGTTCGGGAGCAAGTGCCACTTTGCTCATGGAGCTGCTGGTGAGTCTTGGGTTTCATATGCGCCTTCAATCATTAGTCTGTTATGCTTCCTGATTCATCCATATAGGGTCTAATGTATTCAATTATGATTCAACCTGTGCCAAAACTGAATATGTCCACTCTTTGTATCTTTCAAGTAGTTTGTGAATGATACATCGTTATATTATTACCTCTAGTTGAAAGTTGAAACATTGGAGTCTATAATGTTAGTCGTCTCCATTTCATCCCTGACCCTGTTTAAGATCCTAGGTTTGATAGGTTGCAATATCGATGGTGTTTCATGATTAGCAACAATATATAGTAGTACAATTTTGAAATATTGTTTTTTGGGTATATTTTTCTATCTTGTGTCATGGGAATATTACATCGTTTATGAAGTAAATGATGCTGGCACATGTGGTTTTTTCATAGTGATTACTCTGATTTGAACTATTGTTTTGTAAATTATTTTTCAGTCATTTATGATTGGAACTTGGAAATGTATGCTATGCTTTTCATATGCTAGTGAATTTCTAGAAGAAATCTATTGGGCCTATGAGATGTTTAGGGTTTATTAGTAAACCTTGCTTGTAGGTGTAGACAGGTAGTGTCTTCTCCAGTTCCGATGAGGTTGGAGATGATTGTTCAGAATATAGCTCTCTATGTTTGTCTCTTCAAATAATGAGTTCATTATGTTGAGTTGGGTGCCAGCATGGAAAAGGAAACCTTTCCAATGAAGCTTTTTACTACTGGAAAAAGTGTGACTTGGTATTTCAAGTTGTAATTTAACATGACCATTTCGTATCTCGTGCCAAGCTTTCATCTTAGATTCAATCAATGAGCTGTTGGGTGTTGTTCAGAGAATGTCACGTGCCTGCGTAGCTCTCTTTTTGACGGTTTGTGTTTGTGCTGCCTCAGGATCAGCTACAGACATCTGAATTTCTGTTGCAGTCTTTATCTTGCACTACCTTAGGATCAGCTATGGATATCTGATATTTCTTTTGCAGTCTTTATCTTGCTTAACATTTCCATTTCATGTATATGGGCATATGGCTGAGGTGACCATTTGTTACAAAGAGACTAGTGTTCATTGCAATACTGAAATTTCAGTCAGGTGCATGAACTGTTGCTCGGGTCATGTGCTTACTCTCTTATTTGTATACCCCAAGTTCTTGATGTAATTTAGTCTTAACATGCTGTGTGTATAATCGCAGAACTTCACAAGTATGGTGGGGGACTTGTCGACATAGACAGCAGGGATGCCGCGTCCACTCCCGACTCGAAGCAAGCTGGTGCTTCTGCAAAAGCCCCTGCAGATTCTGCTGCTGCATCCACCGCCATGCCCCCTCACGCAGACGTGTACCATCTAGGCATCCAGTCGCAGCGTTCCACCATCGTCAGCCAGAGGTCCGGGCACGTGCAAAGGCCCATTCAGAAGTGGAAGGGTCCTGACAAGATCAGCAGGATCTATGGTGATTGGATAGACGAGAATGAGTAGGAAGGCAAGCCCTCGCTTAGTACCTGGCTGCCTTCACCTCGGCTGGTGCAGGCCGCATAGAAGTTGTAGATGGCACCGCAAAACCTGGTCCCAGAAGAATGTGCGGTGTTGGTCTGAATATTATGTTGCTGCAGGCCCTGTTGTCTCTGCTGTATGCATGCTTAAGAGAAGATCAACTCTAAGACCTATATTGGGAAGGAAAACTGCTAGAACATAGCAGGGTTACTGGTTCTGTTGTTTAGTTGAACTCTTTAAGTCTCATTGCTATGCTTGTGCAATCTGTGCGCTGGAAGTCATGGACTCGTGGTGCATCCTGGATGAGCTTTTTTTAGAAAAGGGTTAAAAAAATTAAATTCGAAAAAGGGGTGCCGGTTTGGAAAAATTCGAAAAATGGGTGCCCCCGCCCGATCAACGGGCGGGAGGTCGAAAAATATTTCCCAGGCCCCTAACGCGGCATCCCGCCCATCCAACGGGCGGGAGGTCTCCCGAGGGGCATCCCGCCCTCCCAACGGGCGGGACGTCACCACCCCCTCCCCCACTATTTAAGCCCCCATCCACCCCTAATTCTCATAATATTCAGCAAAAATTAACAAAAAAAGAAAGGGAGGAGAGGAAGCGGCGAAACTCTGTTCACACGTCGGTTTGGAGGTATATTCTTGTTATAGTCGTATAATTATCAATTGTTTTTACGAATATTTGTTAGGGTAGTTATATTTTAAATAGTTTTCAGTATTTTCAATCGCTTTTAGAAATATTTGTTAGGGTAGTTCTATTTTAAATAGTTTTTAGATATATTTTTTAGGGTAGTTATATTTTGAATAGTTTTTATAATTTCAATAGTTTTCAGATATATTTCTTAGGATAGCCCCACGATGGGTTCGCTTTGGACCGATCGACGGGTACGCTCTTTAATTTACTGTTGTACGTTTCTGTATATGCAAAGTACCGACGCGGTTGTGTAATTTTGAAGATGAGCTGGGCACATCAGCAGGTTCGAGAAAGCATACCCGCAGTTTGTGTCCGAATTTGATCGGATGCGGCCACAGGATGTCATCTGGACCCCGTACACCGCTGCGGCTGTCCAGACACGTGCGCCGCACGGGTTATCCTCCCTCTGCACGCGTGATGAGATGTACCGGCTCATAAAGGCGAACCTAGTGTTCGATATTATCGTCGAGCCGTACTGCGTCGAGCGAGTGATGAGGCAGTTCAGGCGACGGCAGCACTTTCCTCTCCTATGTCGAGCGTTCCAGGCCGTGCCGCGCAGCGTACACGAGTAAGTTTGTGATAACTCGTTTTGTATTAATTATATAATCGTTATCATGAAATAATGTTGTCTTTCAAATGTTTGCAACAGATATTTGCGCAGGGGATATCATGCCAACGAGGTCAACTGGGTTGTCAAGCTGCAGTAGTACGTAGGAGGGTGGCTACACGCACCTAACGATGTGTGGGACGAGCCGCAGCCACACACGGAGGCATCTTACGGTGCATACTCCGCTGGTACCTCACTCGCACGCGTCCGGTCATCACTCTTTCACGTATTGATGACGCGGAGCATCAGCACCAGCCGACCATCTCGGACACGTATCCCTTCTACCGTGATCAAGCACAGCGTGGCGCGGTACGTCTTTCGCAACTTCAATTACTAAATCTTTTTTTATAAAAAATCGATAACAATATTACTTTGCTTCCCATTACGTATGCAGATTGATCTAATCAACTGCGCGGAGGTCGAAGCTACATCTCAAATCACCTTGCTTGAACGTGGAGTACGTGTACCGGACGCACAGTACAAAGACAGCTTTCGTAAGATTCAAGATAACTTGACGCGAGCGTTACGTGCACTGACGTGTCGCGGCAGAGACGACGTGGGGGCCTCCAGTTCATCTCATGCATCCGCCCACGTGTACACAGCTGGCCCATCGACCTCTGCAGCACCGCACGCATCGTCCAGCGGTACTGCCGTTAGTTCCAACTGTAAGTCCTTTATAATTGCCATTTCGATCAACTTTGATTTACACGACTAATTTCGTTTGTTTTTATAGTTATGCACTCGACGGCAATGGGACCTCCTCCCGCAAGAACGGTGCTTCAGACGTTTGGCGCCTATGCTCCAGGAACGTCTCTCCCGTCGGGTTCGACGCCAGCTGCTCCGTACTCTTAGTGCTATACTCAGCATGCATGGTCGATGGGAGCTTCTGCACACAGTGGTCCATTCGGTGTGCCGGACTGGGATGACTGGGAGGGCGGCTCCGTCACTTGGTCGGAGTTGGTGGGCGGCGGCGCCGGGCCTGACATTATTGGTCCCTCCCAGACATATGACACTCCAGGTGCACAGTCCCAAGATGACTCGTTCATGCCTGCACCTCCTCCGCCTCGTCCTCACTGTTCTCCATATGCATTTACGTACTCGGAGGGGAGGACGAAGAGAGCGCAAGGTCCGGGACAGGCGGGGTAGATACTCCTGATTCGGTGGACTTTTTATATTTAAACTGTTTTTGTATGATACTATTTTCTTTTTAATTGGTTGATGTATCGTACTATCGTAATATTTGGATTTTACGTTGCAAAATGTTATCGTTTAACCATCTTCATACGAATTTTAGATACAGTAATTTTCTTCATAAAATTGAATTAAAATTTTATATGTATACAAAAAAGTATGGCGAATAAATATTATATTTGAAAAAAGTCTGAATTTCAAATAGTTTGTAAAACATAAATTTCAACAAAAAATAACAAGAAAAATAAGCAGGGGATCTCCCGCCCACTGGCCGGGCTGGATGCCTGGTCCCCGGCCCCACGCCTCCCTCCTGATCAACGGGCGGAATGTACCCATTTTTCCAATTTTTCCCAACCGACATCCCTTTTTCGAATTTTATTTTTTAAAACCTTTTTTTAAAAAAAATTCCATCCTGGATGCTATCGGTTCATGTTATTGGGCTGTTGTCGGGCCAAATAGCCCAGCCTAACTCTTTGGGCTAATGGGAGCTGAGGCTTGAAGATCCAGCAGCACATGTCCAGGTTTTGCTGCAAGATGACTTGGATGCTGGCTGATGCTTCATTGATAAACCGAAGAAGATACTCTCCTAAAAAGATGTACCATAAACTAGAGATAATCTTTTTGTACATTTGACGTCTTAGTTAAGTGTTGCCCGTATCTACAAAACACAATCGATCCGTTCGGCCGGAGGAATCTTGCAAACATTTTTCCTTTGCATATTGGAATCTTTGGCGTGCTTGGCATCAGTAAGATAGACTGCTTCGAATCATCTTATCGGATAAACATTGGTGCACGCAGTTTGTGACATTGCACTAAAGAAATGGCGAAAAGAGCGCACTTGTCCCTGATGTACACTCCATTGGAGAAACAGAAAACAATCCAAGGTGCCGGATGGAAAGATTGTTCAGTACTAGTCCGTGTACCCTGTGTTAGTTCCCAATGCGATAGAATATTTGCATGCAAAGATAATAAAAACTGCATCTTAGTCAGGAATAAAAAAAACCATAAGCCAATCATAGGATTGCTTGTTCATTATTCGATTATGTTGAGCGTAAACTACAAGACAAAATATACTGGGAGGAGAAAGTAACTTATTTTTCTCGAGGATAAAGAATGACCAGGAGGGGAGAAAAGGTTGTCTGATGATGCATGCGTGGGAATTAACCAAACTAAACCAGGTTCAAGAATTTAATTAGTTACTGATGAGAGGGGAGAAAGTAACTGAATTTTTACGAGGGTAAAGAATGACCAGGAGACCAGAGCTGATCGAGGAAGCTGTCTGATGATGCATGCGTACGTGGAAATTAGAATTAACCAAACAAAACCAAGTCCTAAAAAGGGTAAACTCGATGAACCGGTTCCTTTCCCTTTCCATCATGCATCTTTGCTTGCAGAGGGCGACGCGTTTCGCTCACCAAATTAAAGCACGCCACGCAGCTGCACTCGAGCGTCTCGATCGAAAAGACAAAAGCAGTTGATGAACAATGCGCCACGTAGGCGTCGATGGTGAAATGTGCAGAGCAGTATTGTATGTGGGCGATGGCGTCGTCCGAATTGACTATATTTGCGATGATGGATGGAATGGAGCAAGGCAGCCATAGGTGCAGTGGCGAGACCACCACCGCTAGCTGCTGCATCTCGGTCGTGCAATCCGACGTGGCGGGTGATGACCTCGAGGAAATTCAGAAGCTTCTGGCCATCGAGCTGGCCTGAGCTGCTGCTGCTGCTGCTGCATCCGTTTCCGTGAAGCAGCAGCTCCTGGTCTCAGCTATCCCGTCGTTGCTAACTATGCTGACCGCGCGCTGGTGCCAGCATCGATCTATAAATCTTTAATTTCCGTTTGGTCAGTCAAAGCCGCCCTCTGACCGTTGGATGAGATTCGATCTTGCGCCTTTTTTCTAGGTCTTCCAGGCCGTTTGGATGAAAATTTTGCTTCCTTTTTTTAGATGTGAAAGAAAATAACTTCTAGATCTCTGCACCAACGAAGAATGCGTACAATCATGCACCAACGACTCCATCACCACACTAATGGTGCTTTTGCAATTCTTGCGCCCTATAGATGACCCAGACTTATCTGGCAAACTTACCGATCCGCCACATGAGTGTGCGTACGAGGGTTTACGTCTGTAATATATTTCGTAAAAAAAAATATGGACAAATTATTGGTCCACATAAATCAGCCAAACAACCCATGAGTGTCAAAATAAACTGGTACAGGAAACGTGCTTGGCCAAAATTTTGGCTCCGATCTAAGCACTACCCTCATTCGTGATCAACGACCAAAATTCGGCTTTACTACATGGGTGTTCAACCAAACATACCTCTAGCGGACTTCTTGACTTTCTTGATATCACGGAGACAAGTTAGCGGCGTGATGGTACATACGCGGGGTGGAGCTTGCCTACTTCAACCCGACCCCAAAAAATTCGGAAAAAAATCAATAGAACACCATTGTTCAAGCTGCTAATGAGACCCATCATACAATAGAGTACAACTCTCTCCTAAATAGCTCCACGTTATCTACCCTTCACTACTATGGACCTACAGTTCCGGTTACATTTGGACCTAGAACTAATCTAGCCATGAGTTCCGTGTGCCACGGCTAGAGGGTGAGAGTTTTGGTTGGAGCGACCAACCGAAACTCAGTCAGCCTCCTGCACGCTGTGATGCTCCGAAACTTCTATCGTCGTCGAATTTCTAGCGCGTGTGCAGAAGGCGAGCCTCGTGCATAGCGTGAGCAACGTAGAGGGATTCGGTGGCCGGCGATGAGCATCTGCATGTCAGCTGCTAGCTAGCACCGACGACGGCGACGAGAGCTTGCTCGGCGGAGTGGTCAACAGGGGGACGGACAGCCCACGTGGGCTCCGCGGCGACGTGGCACGCGATGGTTGGCTGTCGGGGCAGGACAGATCGGATCTTGGGAGACGCGCCGGAGCTGGGATTAACTTAATCATCAGCTTTAACTAATCTTTGATTAGCGCTGCATGTGCGGCACGCTTAATTGTCAGCAACGCTGAAGGACCGCACTCTCCCGTCCCCTTCCTTTTTCCTTTTTTCTCTTGGAGTTCCTCAGCATTTTGATATGTTCACATGTTTATAGTCATAGATTTCAGATGCAATAGTAGTAATGTTTATTTTTTTTCCAGATCGTCTCAATCTTTTATTTATGTACAAAAGTACCAATGGTTATTATGTTTTTTTTTGGTTGTATAGTATCAAGGGCGGAGCTAGAGAAAAATAAAGGAGATGTGGCACTTCATAATGTAACATAACTATAATATTCAATGAAATATGGTAAAAGTTTAAAGATAATAAGTGATTATAGATTTTTTTCTAGATAAGACGGCACCCAGAACTCACAGCTTGGCTCCGCCCCTACTAGTTAGCTAACAAGATGCATGCTATGCAATCGTAAGCATCAGGCAACACATATGTTCATGGGCCGGCGCATCAGGAAATATCTGCAGATCCTTGCTAGCGAATTCATAGGCTCTCCCACCAAATCGACATTGTACAATAAAACACCATATTATTATTGGGGAAAATCCGATTACACCCTTAAACTATCATAAAGTCCAATTTTCAACCTTCAAATATAAAACCGGATAACAGAGGTTATCCAACTATCGAAACGGGACAAATTTGATCCTTTGGGTGGTTTTAAATATGGTTTTTTATTTTATAAATTTTTTTAAAATTCAAATGTAAACTAAAAAATTATAAATAATTCAGTTTAAATAAAAAATAAAATGGGTATCAAAAGTTTTCTAAAAATATAACCTATCTATTGACACTCTACTTATCAGTTTCAGATCTAATTTTTTCATATTTATAGTATTTGGTTGCGTGTAGTTATGTCTATTATTTTTTAATAAATAATATTTAAATAGAGCAATGATAGATAATTTACATTTTTAGAAAACTTTTGGTACTACTTTCATATTTTTCTAATTTAAAATAAATTAGTTTTTATTTTTAGATCTAATTAGAACTTTTTATTTTAAAAAAATATAAAACCACCTTCGAAAACCATGTAAAGAGCTAAATTGTCCGATTTGGATAGTTGGATGGTTCTTATTATCTGATTTTGTAGTTAAAGGATGAAAATTTAATTTTTACTATAGTTGGAGAGTGTAAACCGAACTTTTCACTTATTACTAATAACATAAGCCTGTGACTGCATCTCTACAAATTTAGTAGGCACTTCTGCATAAATCAGATGACGAGATAAGATATATATATAAACAAAAACCCTCCCAGAATGCAATCTTGCTTGGGGCATAGATTCTTAGGCAAGCAATAATGCTTGTCTTGTAGTCATGTCCATTAGTGGCGCATATCTAGGTCATATTCCATACCCCCTTTGCCCGCAAAGTGCAAGCATGCATGCAGAGTTCTTTCCAAGACTATTCAGGTTTTTCTTTTGAAAGGAAAAAAGATTATTATTTTTTATTGAAAGGAAGACTATTCAGGTTTTGATTTGAGGCTGAAGTGATCTAAAAATCTATTCTATTGCTCTCGCTAATATCTGAACCTTGGCACATTTTTAATTCTTAGCAGCCAAATTAGATTTTCCATAATTACTTATTCTGGAAGGTGTCCTTTTTTCCCCTCTCACAAAAGCAATTACGATCGTGGAGGTCGAGCTGGATAATTCCAGGATCTCACATAAGCGTGGATGCGGGCACAGTATATCCTAGAAGAAGGGAAAAAAAAAAAGGAATGGCTGCTCGATTTGGTATGGAGGGGACTGATTGACGGCCATTGCAAAATGAGCAAGCAAGCAATGCAAGCTGCTAACAACTGGAACAGTGGAAAGCATGGCTGCCGGTCGGCAGGCAAGAGGATCGGTGCGTGCGTCGGAGACGATGGCGGCGGCGGCGGAGGAAAGATTGAAGGGAAGCGCATGCACATGGGCGCGCACGAAGCACGACGGCATGGCGGCCGTGGGTAGTGCCTGTGCCTATAGCCTACCTGCCGCGCTTGACCGCACCGCACATGTCCGCACGGCATCGGCATGGGCGACGGGCCGGGGGAGCACTGCCGGTGCTGCGCCGCGCGCGAATACAGGCAGGCGCACGCACGCGCGGCCATGCCGTTGCCGGGCTGGTGACTGACGCCGGCGAGGCCAGCGGAGCCTGCTTGACCGGTAGCGATTGGACGGGTGGGCCTGGGTGGCGCCCGGGATCTGCGGGGGCTCCTAGTCTTGCGAGATCATTGCAGGCCTGGCCTGGCCTGCTGCATGCGCTAGCTGCAGAGGGCCGGGAGAGAGCTAGGCGAGTCCCGAGGCGGAGAGAGAGGATCAGAGGAGAGTGATGGGCACCCTCGTGGCCGACACCTGCAGGCCTACGTGCCCCCGATCTCCCGCGCGCACGCACGCTCACGCACATGCACAGGTGCCACACGTATGCGGATTGCAGAAGCGCCCACCCGCACGCACGCCCGGCACGCACGGGACTGCCTGTCATAATCACACCAGTGTTTTGCTACCTACTGGACGAGTACTCGTAGTTTAATTTCATAGCAGATAGAAGTTCACAGAAAATCCTATAATTTGATTATAAGGAAATTAATATTACTGTGAATCATTATTGGATGGTGTCCCACGGTATATAGCCTATTGGAAATTTATGATATATATGACCCTCTTTGTGCTTCGATATGGATAAATTCTAAAGTAATTTATGATTATATGTCAGCAGTGTGCATCTATCGGTACATCACATCAACCATGCAATTTGCTCATCGACGATGAAAAGGCGTGCGCAATGCACTCACGCTTCGCCCAAACAATCTTGCATGCATGCTTAATTGGGTGAGGTAAGACACAGAGCCATCAACCAAAGATGCAGGAACCACCGTTGACACACAACAATCATGCATGTATAGTTTTGTGTGTGCCCTAATTAAAGAACTTAGAGGACAACACCAGGCAACAATAAACTTATTTTTTTCTCGCAAAAGAAAACAATAAAGTTATTCCTTAAAACTTATATGCATGTGAGTTTTTTTTGCACATATACATCGATCTTAATTTTATTCTTTAAAACTTATCTTAATTATAATTTGTCATCTACTTATTCAACTCATGCGGCCGCACTAAGTGACAACCTGTTGCGTTTCCCTCTTTTCTTCAGCTGATGTTGTTTGCGCACCAAATTAAGTTACAACGAAATTGCCTTTGCTTCCTGGTTGTCTCATGACGTCGACCCTCGAGCTGGCCTTTGTATACATACAAAAAATATTATCCATCTTCTTGTCACCATCTGCAACTTGATCAATAAGGCGAAAACGGCACATATAAAAACTATGACCAACTACCATTTCCCTTTCTTTTTTGTGATTAGGTAGCTACTAGGGCGGTTGGTCAACTTGGGCAGCCAATTAGTATAATCAACCGATGTAGCGTTGCGTTGCACACAAACTTAATCAATTCAATCAGCAAGTACATAATGCACGCATATATCAAAAGCAGGTATCTTTCATTCAGATGGTGGCTTGCTTTAATTTGGTTTCCGTTGATAACAGCAGACTAAAAGGTGATTGTAGGTTTTGATGATTTCATTGTGGGGGAGTAATTTAAAGATCTAGAGAATCTTAGTAAGATCTAGGTCACTTTACCTTCTCTTTTCTTTTACCACATAATCATTTCCAGTGTGATTAGATTGGGTTATATCAAGTGATTACCCGCCCCTATTTTTACGGGCCATTTCTAGGGGCAGGTGATGGCATCACCCTCCCGTAAAAATATTATTTCTAGGGGTGGGTGACGCCATCACCCTCCTCTAAAAATACTTTTCTAGGGGCGGGTCTGATGGTACAGTAACCGCGCTCTATTTCTAGGAGCGAGTTATCTTTTGACCTGTCCCTAGAAATAAAATAGGACGTTGCTATAAATCATTTTTGCGGTAGTGGCAGTTCCTGCCATAATTTGTTCAAACTTTATTTGCACAATTGAGATAATAATTCAATGGTCCATGAGACCGATATAATTAAGCTAGCTAATTAAGGTAGCACAATTTAGCAAGGTAGATTGAATATTGAGATTCTAACAATAATAGAGGATTAGCTACAGCACGAGCTAGCACTACCAAAGCACTACCCTCTACTGTGGATTTGCTTTTATCAAAAGTAGCCTTCTTTGACAAAAAATAAGTTAGTTCCGCAGTTGTTCTCCACGGGCAGGTATAAAATATTCTTGATATTAACAAAGACCTGACTGGAAAAACTTAGTTTCCCTGTAGATGTCCTATCATTGATTTGAACGATATGATACAAGTAACATGACTCAGCGAAGGATGCAGGGAAGTTGTTGAATATTCATCACCCATCAAGTGCGGACAAAATCATACATCGACATTAACAAAGTAGTGTAAATAAACATATATTTGCCTAGTAGAACTCCAATTTTAATGTATCTTTGGGCCGGGTATTAATAAAGACTGCTTTGTTTGTAAATAACTCTTCATGTATACTGATATACATATTCCTTTTTTCTAGATTAATTAGTTAGCAGGATCCATGCATCTCTGCTTTGAAACAAAAAAAAAAACCCTGATGCTGATGCTTTCTCACGAATTAACATGCCGGCATATATCTGTCATTCTATTAAATTCCCATCAACGGGTTGACCAACCTAAAATTAACTTTGAAGAATCAGAGATGAGTGGACTAAAATCATGAGAAGTTAGTTAAAAGATCAGTGTGTTTGTCATCTGATTCTGACAACTTGACTTCTTGTCCATCATGTTGAACGCCCATCATGTCAGTTAAATAGTCGTCCATTAGTAGCTGTGTGCACATTCAATTTTGAACATGGTATGAATTTTTAATAGGGTAGCAACGTGCTCCATTTAATACTTTCTGCCTGCCCGAGTTACTTGCTATATGCATTGTAAATAATACCACATTTGCATATATACATATTAACATTTGTAGTAGCTCCATTTCATATTAGAATAGTCATGTACACCAGAATTTAGATCATTATATCAAGCTTCGTCACACATGTCTTAGTAATCAGCAAACTAATGCTGTGTAAAAACCACTGCTAAATCAGAGAGAGAGGCCACTAACTGCATGGCAAAAGTAAATGAAAGATAATCATGCATATACTAGGGGTACTGCATACAGAACTACTGTGGTGGTCAAAATGTTAGCTGCCCCCATCCTCCACTAAACCAGCAAAGAAAACAACAATGTGTACATGACCTAGCTATTGGAAACCCTAAACCTAACCTAACCTCTCCTAATTGGCAAGAAATCATGGAGGGTAGCCAAGACAACCATATTCCAAGCTGGACTAGCTAGACAGGAGTGGCACTTTGGAATCATTCATTCAAGCCACCCATGCACCTGTGCTCAAGGCATTGAGTAGTCCCACATGCCCCCCACTTAAACCGAAATTGTCTCAATGCACACACCCAAATGCCTCAGCTCAACACTTTGGTGTAGGGCTGATAAAATATGCCAACTTGCACCATTAAACTAATCACCCCCACTTGCGTGCATAAGCATCAACGTTAAGTTGTATCATCCTTCTCTCTCAAGAAAATTAAAGTTGAGCACGCTACTCCTATACACGCCACTTAGCTTCCAACGCACAGCCCATGAGTGACCGACACGCGGGCCCTAGGAGGCGCTTGACCCCACATGGCATTGTCCCGCGCTAGCCGGGCGACCTTGCCCATCACCCTCCTCTCTCTAGCTCCTGTATTATATTTCCTCCTCCCATCAACTCCAAAGACCAGCACTAACCTATCCCTTTCTCATCTTCCTTTGCCATCACTTCCTCTCTCCTTCCCCCTGTCGCCTCTCTCTCTCTTGCGCCCATTGGGTTCCGGCATCCATCTTCCCCTTGCCTCCTTCGTCCTGCACCATTGCCCCATCTCTTTCTTGCCCTTTTCTCCCCCGGCCGGCGCGGCCTCCCTGGGCTCCTAGCTTTCCCCTCGCTCCCAAAATATATGCCCACAAATCCACATGAACAAGCACCATCAGCAAGCAGGATGAATTAACAAAGGAGAAATAAAAAGAAACACCAAGCAGCAGCAGCAGCAGCAGCTTCAGCTAGCTCCTTTTTCTTCTCTCCCCACATCCCAAAAACCATTCTTTACTCTCCTCCAAGAAAACAAGCACCACACAAACCCTAAAGAAACACACCCGAGCAGCGTTGGCCTCTCACATACCCCTCTCCTTCTTCCCCGTCGCCTCTACTATTCTCATAATCATCATCACCAGCACCACATCTTCTCCTGCGTCGCCAATTATTAATATTATCGGTACTGTTATGTAGCCATTATTTTTACTTGAGCTTATTTGCTACTATACTCCTTACTGACTTATAATTAGCTCTTCTCCTACCCTAGAAAGATGGCAGGCCTGGATTTGGGCACCAGCTCCTACCTGAACCACCACCACCAGCCCCTCCATCTTCACCACGATGACGGCGGAGCGGCGGGCTCCGACGACGGCCAGGACTCGCTGTCGCCGGGATCGGGGGGTGGAGGTCCGCCGAGCACGGCTGGAGGAGCCGGCATCGGGGGCGGGGAGATCGTCGCGCGCCGCCCGCGCGGCCGCCCGCCGGGGTCCAAGAACAAGCCCAAGCCGCCCGTGATCATCACCAGGGAGAGCGCCAACGCGCTCCGGGCGCACATCCTCGAGGTCGCCGCCGGGTGCGACGTTTTCGAGGCGCTCACCGCCTACGCGCGCCGCCGGCAGCGCGGCGTCTGCGTGCTCTCGGCGGCCGGGACCGTCGCCAACGTCACGCTGCGCCAGCCGCAGTCCTCCCAGACCGGGCCGGCCTCGCCGGCGGTGGCCACGCTCCACGGCAGGTTCGAGATACTCTCCCTCGCGGGCTCCTTCCTCCCGCCCCCGGCGCCGCCGGGGGCCACCAGCCTCGCCGCGTTCCTGGCCGGGGGCCAGGGGCAGGTCGTCGGTGGCAGCGTGGCCGGCGCGCTCATCGCCGCGGGGCCCGTGGTCGTCGTGGCCGCGTCGTTCAGCAACGTCGCCTACGAGAGGCTGCCGCTCGAGGAAGGCGACGACGTGCCCCCTCCAGCACCCCCGGGGAGCGACCAGCCGGGCGTGCCGTTCGGGAACGACCCCGCCGCGGCAGCGGCAGCAGCCGGTGGGCTTCCGTTCTTCAACCTGCCGATGGGGATGCCGCCAATGCCGATGGATGGGAACGGCGGCTGGCCTGGCGCCCCCGGCGGCGGTGTCGGGAGGCCGCCCTTCTCTTGACGGATCCAATCCGGCCGGTGAGGTGCGTCGGCAAGAGCGCGCGCGCGACGAGGACATCATGGATATGTACAACAACAACCAAGTAGCATCTATCTCTTCATCTCTCTCCATCGTTCATTCCCTTGCTTGTTCTTCTCTCTTGTGGCGCCACTGTTGTGATCTCTGTCCGATGTTTTTGGTGTTAACCTGTATGGGACTTGTTGATTGTGTTGATTCTTGATCAGTCGAGTGTCTCTGCTGTTAATTCGAACCAAGTGTTGTGATCGAGGACATGCACTCATAAATTGATCAAAATTAGTGCTGTTGTTTATGTCCTGGAATCGATGATGTTCGAGCTCATTTATTTTCGTAGAATAGTGCTGCAGGGCACATGGATTCTTATTGTGTCGGGACATCATCAAAGCTTGTTTTGTTTGTCAGGCGATTGCATCACCTCTTTATTTGCAAAGATCGACTAGGTGTTGATCTGTTTGTTTTTCTTTTCCTACCAGTAGTTCAGTACCTTTTGGCTCATGTTTAATTTCTTAGTTGCTTACATCTTTTATAATAATGTTTGAAATCAATAGGTTTGGTTTTTTTATCATTGCAACAGATTCAGATAACTGTGCATAGACAGGATTCAAATTTGTTTCTTTATTTTGTTTGATTGTGTGCACAATTTTACTATTTCTTTCGCTACCACCTTACTGCTATGTTGCAAGTACAGTGTTTCGAGCATTATGCGTAGCACAAGCTAAAGATCGTCCTTCTTGTACTTTATCCACGTTCACATGCCAACTATATTAACCTAGATACGTGATTGGAGGGAAGACTATGTTAATTAGAATTAGTTATTAGTGAAGTATGCAACAAGGAAAAGAAAGATGTTCCATTAAATTACCTGATTCAATCTTTTCCTTAGATTGGGTGTGACCATTGCTTCTTTTTTCTTGCTCAAAAGAGAAGGGGTAGGGTACAGTGCTAGATTAACTAAAGAAGCAAAATGATTTCAGTTCATAGCACTATGGATATAGTAATTTTTTTTGAAGAATGTCGAAATACTTCTCAACAAATCTGTACCTCAAGTAGTAGAACTCAATATATGCTGTATATGTAAGAACGAAGGCGCTGCATGGAGTTGATATATCCAGGAGTTTTGCAGGATTATTGTCAGTGTAGTTTATCAGCCTACATACGATTGATTATTTGAAGTTCCTGCATGCATTGCAAACAGATCCCTGATACACCTGTGAGATAACTAATAATGTCTAGGCGCACTGTGTGCTGAACATACTGGAAATTATCCAAGAGAGAAGAGAGAATGTGCAATTAGGAAACTTATGCAAATGCAATAAATACCCTGTTAACTATAGATCCCATCTATAGATTTTATTTTATTTTAACCTGTTCCCCTGAAATCTACATCCTAGCTAAGAAATGGGGCAAAGGGAGGTGCAAAAAGAATAAAGACTATATATTAGAAAACACAGAAAAAACATATTGTAATTTAGGCTCCTTGAAACCCCATTTTTAGAAGTGTTGAATTCCCACCAAATTCCTGGGTTTCCAAAGTTGACCTTGCTAACTTCCATGCCTGCATATCCATGAGACAGTATTCTGGCTCAGAAACTTGCATTGCTAGCTCATCCAGATCAAAGATTGTGAAGAGTTATTTAGACTTCTCTGGCCAGGTGCTGCTCTTTTCCTGTAATCCCAATAATATTGGCATGAGGGCCCATGAAGAAAATTAAAATATGCACATAATGCACACGGTTGCTAGGATTAATATTTATATTTTGTGTGTATGATAATTTTAGTTCCTAGGATTAATATATATTTGTGTGTGTATGATATTTTTAGTGGATTCACGTGTGCGCGTGCAAGCCGATGGATGATCTGTACACCTTAATTATATCATCTCACTTCATGCGAAGTACAAAAACATGATGACGATGGTTGCTAGAGGCGTCGTCCATAGAAGTCTTTATGACTGATTCTTTTGAAGCCATGAAATGACCGTTTTGGAATCTTGCCCCTACCCCAAAACGGCCGGGGGTACATGACCAGTTGACCACCTCTCTCTCTCTTTCCCTCTCCCTCTCCCCATCACTTCACTTCACTGGTGTCACTTCATGACCGACATCTCTCCTCCATTCCTTCGCCGTTCTTTTTGTGCGTGTCTGGTCAAGTTTGTTACGGGAGCTGGCTGTCCCCTAGTTGGCTAGCTTATTGTTATTGTGTAGTGGAGCTAGCAACCATGGTTTGAATCTATGTGTGTAGATTTAAGCCGGGTTTAAAACCCTACATTTTTTTTTATAAAAAATGGCCTTTTCTGTGCCCTTTGGGAACTGCATGCTAGTTATTCTACTAGTATTTTGATGAGTGCATTTTATGCTAGCCGTGATACAACAACAAATCTCCTCGAATTCGATCGAATTATGCATATACTTTCCTGCTATGTTTCCCATCCATCGATTCTCAACACCATATATGTTTGCAGTGATATCTGTCCTAGCTATGGCTTGTCATTTCATGCACACTTACTTTGCCTTTATCTAGCTGCTACTAGTATCTGCTGCATAATAGCTACTAGATTAGTAGTCGTTAATTGCACGCTATATATATATTCACAGATCCTGTTAAACTCATCTGGTCAAAAAGATTCTGCTAGGTACAGTGTACCGAAAGGTAACAGTAAGGCATAAAAAATTGAACAAAATTGTCCCATCAGTTTCTCGCTTTGGGAACTAACCGAGATCAGCCCGCTGTTCCATGTGTGTGCGCGCATGCAAAGCGGCCGATGCCCACGAATTAGTGGACAAGCAATGCTGTGCTTGATTAGTGAAAGTAAGCGCTTACAGTGCGCTACACATGTGCCTACAATTGGGTAGACATCGACACTTACTGCTAATTTGATCGCAGGTCTCCTGTTCATCCAGTAAGCATATTTGTATCCTGTCCTTGCAAGGTCACTATAGCTATTTCAATAACAAATTTGGTTTCATTCAAAAAATGAACTACTCCAACTAAGTTTGGGCATGCCTCAAATGTATATATATTTACACTTTTATATATTATTATATATACTATGCCACATACCCCAAACTCACAACATATTCAGTTAGCTCCAAAGATTACGTAGTTGTTAATACACCAGACATGCATGACTAAAATAAAAAAAGTATGCAGATATTGCGAATTCAGCATCAGCAAGTCTTAGATATTTACTATACATTAAGCAGTGCAATTTGGGCATGATCTTGTAGTTCACTTTATGCCGCGCCCTTCATTGTTCTCTATCCCATCATTTTGATTACAGAGTTAGGCATTTGAAAAATAATTCAATGGCATGCATATATCTCGCCAATTTTGGTTTTGTAAACTTCTTATATTTAATTGTATGCTGTAGAAATCGATTACTCCTATCTCACAAGCGATACACACCTTGGTAATCATTTGCGTGCGTCTCAACCGGTCAACCTGTCGAGAAACCACTCTTCGCCTACACGGCCGTTTAGCCCATGTACACGCCGTGTAAACACTACACAGTGGCCAGCCGTGTCCGTTTAATCAGCCGTTTACCCCATGCAATGACTATTTAATCCGTTTAATTGTCCGTTTAGTCCGAATAAATAGCTAAACGGTAGGTGACTGACTGTTTAGCGTTTACTGTTTAGGCTAACACTGCGAGAAACCCAAGCGTTATTATCATATAAAAAACAGACCTTTGCTGTGGGCAATATAAAGGTAAAACCTTTTTCACCAAGGCCTGCCTGCTGCCCATGGAGTACATGCTGCTGCTGTCATTGAAATCCTTTGCAAACTGAGCATGGAGATATGGGCACACATGCTTGCTCCATTTCGTTCTTCCTCTTTTTGTAACTATTTGGAAAGCTTCCTCGGAAAGTAATTAAAATACAATGGTAATTTAAAATCAAGCAGTGGATCTAGACAACAACAAAAAAAGCTGGTTCATTCCAAAGTCCAAACACACCCTAACTAATGTCGGTGGGCGATTCTATTCTCTTTCCATTTTGGGATTAACTCGATTCTTCTCCTTTGTTCTCCCCTTTAAGATGAAACTTGATTCTTCTTGACCTCTTCTGTTTTAGTAGATTCTTTGGCCATTTGGCTTCGCTTGTTCCTGATTTGATCTTACGTTCGATGCTGACAGTAGTTCTAGTGGTTTTCCTCTCCCTCTAGTTGGGGGCCGCCGTAAAGCTACATCAATGGGCCCATAAATTGGGCTAAATATATATGGGCCGTAGATAAGCCCAAAATTCGAGTCCGGCCTGAATTGAACTGAATTCTGTGTGTGTGTGTGTGTGTGTGTGTGTGAGAGAGAGAGAGAGAGAGAGAGAGAGAGAGAGAGAGAGAGAGAGAGAGAGAGAGAGAGAGAGAGAGAGAGAGAGTAGCACACAGAAACAGAAGAGTCCGAGCATTTCAGTTTCAGTGGATGTGGTCCACGGGCCACGGCCATGGCATCTCATATGTGGTCATGTGGAGAGAGAGACAGACGTAGTAGGCGACGAAGGGCTGCATGGTGGCCTTTTTGTTTGGGCACGAGCCCGGCCTGGATTGGATATGGCGTTGGCCGTGTCCTTCAATTTGCAAAGGAAAATGGAGTGGTCCCTCGCGCCCTATTTTGGTGCCTAACCGATTCATCCAGAACCATCACGTGTGCTTGCAAATGCCCTCCTCCTCCTCACTCTGTCCTTTTTTTCAGAAAAAAAAAATCATAGTAAGATCTACACTGCATGGTTAACTAGCATGTATAAGCAAGAAACAAGCATCAGTCCAGTGATTTATATGCTGAATGCTTGATCAGGGAATGCTGTCGAACTCCAGTGAGAGTCTATAGTTAATTTAACTACTGTAACTTAGCTGTTTTTACAGCTTACCGTGGTTGATCCTGAAGCATCTCTACCTAGCCTTCTGAACCATATGTTCAGATTACCCGGCGGAGGGAAGCAGGGCGCGGCAGAGAGTAGCTTTCAGGGGGTCAGCATCTTCCTTTCTCACTCAAGGATTTGGAGAGGTCCCATGCAAGTTGATAGAATTAAGCTGCTATCATACTCAGTCCTTGAGAAAAATCTGAAGTGAAGACAATTTGGGCCTAAAGCCCGTCTTATGAGCATCCAGCTGGACAGGTGCAATATTGGAAGATTTTCAGAGCATAAACCATGTCTTATATCATGCCCCTTAACTGTAAAAAAAACAAAGAAGTAGAAACCTACCTGTAGCAGTTTCAGACTTTCAGTGCAGCACATCTTGTGACTAACACTAGTGCACCACATGTGTTCTGAACTTGCAATAATGATCCAATGCCAGGTGCTTCGATCTTCTTTGATCTGCTTGTAACAATTCAGCAGCAAAACCTGTACTGTTCTTTGATTTGCTCGTAACAGTTCAGCAGACAAATCTGAAGAACACTGTCAAATAGGAGGCGAGGAAGATGGAACCAAGCTGCTGGCACGGCAGGTCAGCAGCACCAAATTGGTGGCCTCTGTTTCATAGTGCTCCAAGCTGCCGCGGTTCCCTGGCTCAAAAATCTTGGACACGTCTAGCACAGGGCAGAGTCACCAGTGGCCACTGGCCAGGCATGGGGTCACTCTACCTCGCCCCTGAGAGTCCCTGACATGGACTCCCCTCCATCGTCTTCCCTGCCAAACTGCCAGTGTAACAGCACACGAACCTCACGCCTCCACACGGCCCCGCATAGGCGCCTATGGCGATGGATCGTGTGGCTGTCGCTCGCCGTCGCCGGGCCGGGGACCGGAAGGCGACACGGCCGGGAATTCCGACGGTGCGGAGTGTGCCGGCCACTGCATGGTCCCTCCCTACCCCTGCACGGCCATCTGAACAAGAACAATTCTGCATGAAACGTAGTTTTTTTTCGTGTGTGTGTGTGTGTGCTCGTCACGCATATATGCATCGTTTTCTCTCAACTGTGTTCATTCATCTCGAGCATCAAAGGTTCATTGTATATGATACGTGCTGGGGTTTTGATCTCTGACACGCCAACTGCATCGGGGGAAACAGTGGAGGGTTTCTGGCTGATTGGGGAGGGGACTGCAAGGGAATTAAGCCGAGACACAGCCAGATCCTGTGCTTTGCCATCCCTCCAATGGCACCAGGTACAGTTGCAACTGTTCATTTCAGAACCAGCTTTCAGAGGCTTCAATTCAAGATGCAATGTTCAGAATTCAGAAGAGGTTATCCTTAAAAAAAAAGACATTGGGAGGCTGTTGTTTTGACTAGTGGCCAACTGGCCTAGCATATGGATCATCACTGTGTGTACAGCGGTGACTGGTGAGCGGAAGAGTCCGTTTCGGAGAGCTCCAACCAGCTCCGGCGTCAATTTTCTCTCTTCTCCCCTCTCTCTTACAGACGAACAAGGAATCAGGGCTTCGCTGACAGCATAGTGCTGCTGTCGTGGCATAGCAGCCCATGCAGGTTCGAGTCCGGCAAACTCACATGCTGCTTCCTCGTATATGGGTGCCAATTTGCCACGATACGCTTGATCCATTTTTTAACTACGTCTTTTCTAAGCATCTATTCAATCATGAAATGACTAAACAAAATGGCTGAATTTTCCTGCAATGACTGAATTTACCCTTTTCTTTTTCATTCGTTCTTGCGTAGCTGTGACAGCAGTCTGATGTAACCCGAGATTCAGCCGGACGCCATTCATGGCGAATGTTCACGCGCTGGCTCTCGATCTCATCCCAATCTAACAGGTGCCTTTCGCCGGCCGTTTTGACCACACAACGGAAGAACCCTCGCCGATATTTTCGCCGGCGTCCAGCAAATCTGGAATTAGTGGTCCAGATTACGGCGATTAACCTCTCGTTTATCCGCCTCTCCCTTTTGGGTTTCATCACTTCTGAAAAGTGGAAAAAGCTTCACATTCTGTGTGCGCCGCCCTCTGGTTTGGGCGTGATTTGACATGCATCACCCGGATCATCTCTTCAGTTTGCTGAGATTACGGCAGCGGCCACCACGTGTTCGGTTCATAGGTTCATCAATCACGAAGCACTCAAATCTGCACCGAATCCGTCGGCAGTCATTGTCAAACTTTTGAGAAAACTCATCAACCTTTGGTTCGAAAATTTATCTCTGACAAAATCATATATGCACATCTGAAACCGTGAGAAGAGAAGAAAGTAATTATTTTTTGAAAGAAGAAGAAATTAATTATCCGGAGCTCGATTGACCTGTAAAAAGGAAAGGTAAATGGATGAGTCCTGCTGCTTTCAGTTTTCACTGTCAGGTCTCAGGGAAAGTAACAGCAGCTGATTCGAAGGGTGCTGGCAGGGACCTGACCTGGAGCCCCCACGAGCCACAGCTAGCCTACCAAAAGCGTCGCAACAGGTGTCTGCATCCGCCATTAACCAGCTCGTACAGAACCTCCGGTTTTAGGAGACGATGAGGATGACGAAGGCAATGACGACGATAATCACATGGTTAAGCACCCGCAGGTCCTTTGAAAGAAATGGAAAAAAATAACTTCATAAAAGGAAGAGGAAGAAAAGATCAATCAGTGGCAGGCACTCAGGCAGGCAATCTGATGTCCCTGTCTGCATCTCATCTCCAGTCTTCACACTGTTCCTGGTGTGTGGAGACACAGTGGCCTGACTGTGCAGAGTTTGACATTTGCCTGCAGAGTTTCAGGCACAAGAAAGTCTTGCTCACCAAAGGAGTCCCCGGGGAGGGTACTGTGCTGAGACAGCAATGGGTTGGATCTCTGGCCTGGGCCTTATCCCATTATCCACTCTGGGAGTGGGTGGTTTGCTGGGGCAAGCATGTCATTCTGTCCCTGGGCAAATAAACCAAGCCCTTCTATGGTGCTGTGTTCTGCTTTCACATGACCCTGAAAAGAGGGCACCTTGAACAGTGACAGCAGTCAATAGCAGTCCCATGCTGATTATGCTATAACAAAAGAGAAAAAGGTGAATTTGTTGAAAAAATGCAAATCAGGAGCATACATTTGGAACGCAGAAATTCAAACGGGACTATCTTTTTAAACATTGGAAAAACAACTTGAAACATCATTTCTTTCACAAATTCCTTTTACAATTGAGGTCTTAACTTCTCAATTTTCGTCTTGTTCGGCTACGTACATCTCTATTTCCTGCTTCCCATTTTTCAGGATTGTGCGGGAGGATATGCTTATGATTTCACGATGGCGAGATGCTGCGTAGATACAGAGGGTCTTCCAATAATTCAGATGTGGGGGCCCAAGAGATCACGGGAATCTACCAATGGAGACGTGCCCGTTGGCAGCCACTCGCCCCTTCTTTGTCCCAGTTACCACAGCAAATGGACAAAAGCAGATTCAACTCCATTTTTCTCTCTCTCAAAAAAAAAGGATTCAACTCCATTTCAACTTTATCTGACTTAACTAGAATGTTCAATCAGCCTAGGTATCCACATGCTTTGCATGTATGGTATGCATAATTGTATATCTTTCTTATCATGCTTTAGAGTATGTCAAAAGCACTGCTAGAAATCCTAGCACCTCCGATTAGTACTGGTTCCCCGCCTCGTATAGGCTGGACAGTACAAAATGGGCGTACATTTAGTATCGGACATCACGATCGATACTAAATGATTTCACGCTAAAAAATAAAAAAAATATTACGAACCCTAGGAGGCCCGCACACACGCAACATCCAAAAAATATTACAGTCACAAGGCACACGAATTTTTCACGCATAAATGCACATGCGCAGTCACGAGGATTCAAACCCACGACCTCCGACTTTGTGCGTAGCTTCTTTACCATCCCACCTATGCATCACATGTGACCGAGTGGGAGAAGTAACCGTAGAGGACCATTTAGTACCGGGCCAAGACACCTGCTGGTACTAAATTTCATCATTTTTAGTACTGGATGGTGTCATTGACCGGTACTAAATAACCGTGTCATTTTATACCAGACTAAGACACCGCCGGTATGGCCAGGTACTAAAATGGCTCCAGAGCAACTTTAGTACCGGATCAAAAGTTAACCAGTACTTAGCTGAATGGACGAAAACTCAGCAACAGAGTCAGACCTAACAAACTATTTCTGTTTCAAGAATACGAACTTTCAATCGCTACCACTTATAAGTTGCATTTACGTAAGTTTTAAATACAAACTCGAACGTTCCAAACAAAACTAAATATTTTAGCTGGCTTTATCTTGGACAGAAAATGGGTCGTGCCATGTGTAGCCTAGGCAATTTTTCAATCGTGATATAGAAATAAATCATAGACATGCAACATTGTGTCATTGCTCTTAAAAAGCATAGTCTTAGATATTGCGAAAAATAGTGTGACATGTATACAATAAAATCATAGGAATGTAACATCGTATGATTATGCTTTCATGTTTTTTACAAAACCTAAATAAAATAATCTTAAGGTATCCATATAAACTACAGAAACAAAAATTGTTAAACTACGGGACAATACAAACTAAAAAATCATTAGAGACTGTGATTTTCTACTTTAACAGAAGAACAACCATATAATCCTTTAATGCTATGCTCATAATTCTAAAAGTTTCTCTATGAAAATAACTTGGGGGAAGTTTGTCTTGCATACATAGTAGAGATCAACACACATTCATTAAATCGGTCCACTATTAATATAGGGTCTATCTGAAGCCCACTCTGGTCTTTTAGACTCGACTTGCACTCAGTTTTTAGATCCAATGGCCTACATCTTCCTTCTTCAACTGAAACCTAAATATGAACATGTTGTCACTAAGCTCCACCAGGTCAGAGAAATTGTTGCCGTAACGCCATCACCATACAACCACTAAAGAAGCAGCTTCACGAACCTAAACCCCACAAAACCCTTTATAGTTAGAATGGTTATCCATAGGGGGAAAGGAAAGTATTTCCCAGGAATTGTACAATGGCTAGAGGCTCATTGTAATCTAACACTTGTTTTTGCTTTCCTCTTGTAAACTCTACTTTTTTATATTCATAACCGGCAGGGGATCACACCCCTCCTGGTACTGAAAAATGGATTGAACGGAAAGCTGTATAATACAACACAAATGCTGAACAAGTCCGGCTCACCAAAATTCTGGCGAGACCGACTCCCAAAATATTGAGAGCATGATTTAGTTTTAATTTCTTGCTTGAATTGCATCATTATATTTCCTAAAAAAAGCTGCATTATGATCGTGGAGAAGTGGGTAGCCCATCATGCAAATGGACGGTGAGGACAGTTCGTGTGCCCTCCACAGCACAGCACTTTTACTGTGTGATAACGTGTGTGGCCCCAGGATTTTTTGTACGAGCCTCGTGACTTGTCTGGTGTGCACGTGGCATCTCCTCAGCCACTACCTACATCCCAAACGTGAAGTACTATTGCGTTGGCATCTAATCTCATCTCACTGCAAGGGTGGGCCACACGATGCAAGGATGGACAAATTCGGGTGGTTTTTTGTTTTGTGACCATCAACCTGAAATCTTCGATGCTTAGGAGGTTCATTTTTTGAAAAAGTGCTGTTTTCTAGTGTAAAGGAATTTCATAAACACGCGGGTGTGTTAATCATTCGAAGAAGAATTGATGTTAGATTTTTTTCCTTTTCTAATTGTATCTCATCTTTCTCTTTGCGGTTTTATTTGCCTAGTCATCATATTGAAAATGGTGGGCTGAAACATGGGATCCATTGATTTGACGTCGTTCTCAAGTTAGTTGAATTATGCTTTAGTGTTTCGACATGTACCAATTTTGTGGAAAGTAGTATTGCATCGTTGATGACTAGGATACTTGGAGAGAGCAAATTGATGACTGATTCTATGGTCTAGGAGTTGAGTTGAGTATTACTGTGCTAAGTCATTATATCAATCTTTCAAGTTTCACCCCTCATTTATTAGGAAACTATAGATCTTCTTTTATGCTTTTTGATATCTCAATGGTCTTTACTATAATGAATCGTTGAGGCATAGGTTATCGAAATTTAGTTTCAAAATTTTATACACTTGTGTTGAGGAAGCATTTGTTTCTTAAGAACTGGACACTACAAATGGATTAACATTAAAAAATTGGAAATAAATTCAGACGCTACATTTTATTTTGAGCACAAAAAAAAAGTTCCTGTAAGCCGAGAGAAGCTTTTAGATACCTTTTCGGCCACCCATGATATGCTCTGTCTTCTTTTCTTCTCCCCTATAAATTTCTCAACCTCTCTGTATCACATAGAGAGAGAGAGGGAGGGAGGTATAGAGAGACATGTGCTAACCCATGAACTGCTCTTATGCATGCGACAGCCATAAGCATTGCTATTAGGTGCTGCTTCCCTTCCTGCTCTTTGTTTTCTTTCTTCCCTCCTTGCTCTTGCTCTTTGATGATTGGTTGGCAACTGCATCTTAGGATTTGTTTTTTTCCATTTCTTTATTTGCCCTGCTCCGGTCCTGTTGGTGATTCTTTACCTGTTTTCTATGTGAGATGGCAAGCATTCCTTTGTTCTTTTGGGCCACTGGATTGGTTGTGACTTCTTTAACCCCTTGCCTTATCCTGAACTTGCTCTGCTCATTTTCTATCAGGCCAGCAATGGCAAACGGGTTGGCAAGAGCAAGGTATAGAGAGAGATGTGCTAACCCATGAACTGCTCTTATGCATGCGACAGCCATAAGCATTGCTATTAGGTGCTGCTTCCCTTCCTGCTCTTTGTTTTCTTTCTTCCCTCCTTGCTCTTGCTCTTTGATGATTGGTTGGCAACTGCATCTTAGGATTTGTTTTTTTCCATTTCTTTATTTGCCCTGCTCCGGTCTTGTTGGTGATTCTTTACCTGTTCTCTATGTGAGATGGCAAGCATTCCTTTGTTCTTTTGGGCCACTGGATTAGTTGTGACTTCTTTAACCCCTTGCCTTATCCTGAACTTGCTCTGCTCATTTTCTATCAGGCCAGCAATGGCAAACGGTTTTCATGAATGTTGTGGTTGTTCATGGACATCCAAAATAGGAGATTTAATCTCTTCAAACTAGCAAGATTTGCTCCAGTTTGGTTGCCTTTTCAAAATAGCCTTTGGCCGAGCTGGTGGATTGTGGAGCAGTTCTTTTTTCTGCTATTCTGTTCATATGACTGAAGCACCGGACTTGATGAGATTCTGGAACTGGAACCTTAAAAGTTTTGCACTTGATGTGCATTTGGAGAAGCAATTTCTGTTCTCCAAAGAAATCCTCTAGTTTCCTGTTGCTAGTGAAGCACTTTTAGTGTATACTTTGTTTGCAACTTCTACTGATTTCAGAGTTCACCGCTGAAGACTTTCTTGCTCTCTCATCGGCGCCTCCTGCACTTTGCCCAGGGTTTCATGCAGGGCAAAGCAGCCTGTTTCCGACGCCTGATAGCCTCCGGAATCTGCGAGATCTCCACGAGCAGCGTCGTCGGATAAGGCAGCCGGCACGGCAATGCCGGTTCCCCTTGCCCCGTATCCAACTCCTCCGGTGCCATTCACACCCCCCAATGGTAAATTTTTTTTGCCCCCAATTACCACTGCAGATGTACAGAAGATAATTTTCTCTTTGCATGTCAGAAGTTGTTCGGTACCAAGGAAATGTTAGAAAAAAGGTGTTTCTTTTACCAAGCCATGTATGCCATACACTTGATACGCTGCTTGATTTGGGCTAGAACTTGCAATTCCTGGTTCAGAACTTGCAGCAGTTCCTTCCTTCTGCTTTGTGAATTTTTCTTATGTTCTTATATGGAACAAAAAATAACTGCCGGAATGAACTGTAGAGGTTTATCTGCTGACTAGGATGTTGCAATGCATGAAAGGGGCCTTTTTTGAAACAGAGATTTCGATTATAGGTAGCTGTAAATTCACATACTGAAGTGTCTTTTGCCCTGCAATTTTCAGGGGCCCAAAGCCAGCTTGTCTGCACCGGGTGCCGGAATCTTCTCATGTATCCAGCTGGTGCGACGTCTGTCTGCTGTGCAGTTTGCAGCACCGTCACCGCCGTGCCGGCTCCGGGTACGCGCGTGAACATTTTGGTTTGATGAATCTGCGAGTAACGCGGCATCTGAACATTGAGCTACATTTGTGCAGAATTATTGTCATACTGTCCATTCTTTCTGTTCTTTTTTATCAGGATAAGAAGTGCCATTTGCTGTATTCTGTATCAATAAAATTTTGCAGCTTGCAAACTGTATAGGCATAGGGGATGAAAGTTTTATTCAGTACAGAGATCTAGTTGCAGGTTTCATGATAGTGTAGGGAGATCAAACAGGAAACCTTTGCCCACTGAAGCTTTGCAGTTTTCTGAAAATTTGCTGATGCAGCAATACTGTAATAGCATTTGGCTGCTGGCCTCAAATACATCTTTTGTGGAGTAAATTTGCCACCTGGATTTTGCGCAGGAACTGAGATGGCACAGCTAGTTTGCGGAGGATGCCACACTCTCCTGATGTACATACGTGGCGCGACAAGTGTACAATGTTCTTGCTGCCACACTGTTAACCTGGCTATGGAAGGTAGAACACCAATAAAACTACTATATATTTCTCCTCTTCCTCAGTTGCAACTAGTATATTCCGTGGTTCTGATACCTGTTTGCAAAATCCTTCTTCTGAAAAGAATATATTCTGTGGCCGGAAACTCTTGCAATCAGCCAATAACATTTTAACATCACAGATTTGGCCTATCTGGAAGTCCCATTCACTAAAATAGATTATTATTCAGAATCTGAAAAGTTTGATAGGGATATCCTAGAATCACTGAAGTTGAATGAATATCTCATACATTTATTTTAGTCTGCAAACCTTTGCTGAAAAATGCACAAAGATTTTAGTCCCATTCATCAAGTTGTGAACTCTCATAAGCAGAGAAATTCTATCAGTTGTTTAGAGTTCAGAAAGATAAAGAATTCTTGACCAATTCTAAACGTTGCAAGTGATGAATTGTTCCCTTATTTTCTGTCTCAGCGAATCAAGTCGCGCATGTAAACTGCGGGAACTGCCGTATGCTGCTTATGTACCAGTATGGCGCTAGGTCTGTGAAATGTGCAGTCTGCAATTTTGTGACATCAGTTGGGGTAAGTATTCATCAGAGTGCTCTTAACTGTACATGTTGTATAACACTAACATCATTTCAGTTCTATTGCCACTGTAAAGCAACATGTATTTCTCTGTATTAACCCCAGTTTTCGCTCCCCTCAGGCCTCACCTGGTGCAGAGCAGAAGCCCAGCAGCTGATGTTCCTGAAAATACTGAGATCACCTATGAAGGCAGCTTCTGAAAAGGATGCTTTGAGTGCACATGTATAGAGTTCTTCCCTGAAGCAATTTTTTCCCCTCCTTTATCTCCATTCTTCCTATCCATTCTGCGTTCCTTCGATGGACCTGGCGAGACCGCGGAATAATGAGAGTTTTGGGAAATAACTAGTGCTCAACTTCGTCGACTTGTCTGTAAAACTGAATGAGACATATACATAAACCTATGGTGTTTTCTGTGTTTCTGAATTTCTGAATGTTCCTTCTGACTGCATTTGATTCAAATCTAACTTTTTTCACTCCATTTTCTGAAGACCATTTTTCTACTATGGTTTATGGTTTTTGACAATTCTTGAAGAACGGGTGCATGAACAAGCATTGACACTGCTGTCTCTGTCTATCTGAAACTTCTTTAGGAGACATGCAAACATGGCACCCACCATCCAGATGCCACAATCAGAGAAACACTGTTGCTTGCTGGGACACAGGACTAATCAACTGCCGGGCGCCGTCCCTCTGGTTATTGTCCAACTATTACTGCAGTTGCAGGTTTGGTACCCTCACCCAGCAACAGCAAGCAGTGATGCCATATGGCTCCATTCAGCTCTGCAGGTACGGCAGAGGTCGGTGAATCATTCATGCTGACTAGGACTATCAGTCTGTGTTCACTGATCCACTTATTGACACTAATGCCTTGTCACAGTTCAGAGAAAATAATGCAAAAGCTCAGAAGACAAGACACACTGATAAAAGCAGAATCAGTCTCATAATAGATGGGGTTCAGTCGAGTCAGCAGTATAGTAGCAGCAGTTGAGGAACAAACGGCACAATGCCTAACCTGAACACCAACCCCTAAACCTAAACCTTCTCTCAGACGGCACAACGCCTCGATTTTAAGTCTTAATCTCTACCGTCTATCAACACGAAACCAGACGCTCATAGTCAGATCTTGATCTGTAAGGCGACTAGTTTCTGTGGTTCACGTTTCAATGATCTTTGACAAGGGAACATCTCACTTTTTGGACCATATCAACAGAACCCATTTTCAATAATAGAATATGCTCTGTCGCCACATCCAAGCTCAATTATTGCAAGAACAGAAGGCTCGGCATCTTCATTCATACATGCATAGAGATCTCTGGCAATGTGAAGTTTTGGCGTAACAAACATGTCTGGTTTAAACATGGTGCATATAGTGAAAATCACTTCACAGACAAAAGTTTTATGCACATTGAAACATTATCTGAAACACAAACTAGGTTCATTACTTATCACAAAACCCCGGCAGATTCAGTGCCTATTCCAGTAGAAGTATGGAGTTCTGACCCTGCAAACCAACGGACACAGGCAGGCAAAGGCAAAACTCTCCATATTCTACACAACATGGCAACATCGGATAAACCAGGCATGCATTATCCAGGAGCCGATGTAATTGCACAGTTAGATATAAACTTGGAATCACTAGTGCCTGATATCAACCAAGCCTCAGAGAATTGTACATCGGTTTCTTTGCTCTGCAGGAGATATCGTGGCCTGTTGAAACCTGTTTGGATCGAAGCTATCCACCCCATACTGCCAAACGCAAGATACCGGTGTGAGCAAAACAAAGAAAACACATGAATGCCATAAAAGCTTAAGCAGCGATAAGAGAGTCCTGCACCTTTTCTCTCATCCTTTGGCTCCATGCATCGTTCCGGATTGGGCGGTAGTCCAGATTGGGCACCCTGGGATCAGCAGCAGCTTGCTGATGTTGATTTACCAATGGCTGCCTTATTCCAGACCTCGGGCCGATGTACTCGTCATCACTGTCATAATCAGCTTGATTGCCTGACTGTACTATGATAGCAACAGTGAACAGCAATGCCTGCAAAAAGAACAAGAAACAGCTTGCTGCTTTTACTTCTGGCAATTGAAACATTGCATGCTGTGATACTATTACAGTTCTAAGAAACAAAATGGTGAGGCATAGCACCATGAGAATGCAAGAAATAATTTAACAGACACTAAATAGACATCCTTTTTAACACTGCCGTTGCCGGTCCCAAGCCCGCGATGAGAAAATGTGGAGGGTTGTGTTAGGTTTGGCGAACCAGCGTAAAAAATCAGCCACTCTAATGGAAATGAAACCCATAAGAAATTCGTTGGGGCGTAACCCTCTTAGCGACGCGCTACATCGGAACCCGGGTGTGGTGTTAAATGGGCAAGGGCCGGGTCGTCTTCCCCTTAGGGGCGCGTCGTATCGTGATCCGGGTACGATGATAAGTGAGCAAGGGTTGGGTCGTCGCAGCCTCTGTGGCGCGCTACATCTGCGCCCGGGTGTAGTGAAAAATGAGCAAGGGTCTTCGCATTTCTCTCGACGGGTGCGAAGGGTAAGGAAGCTAGCCGAGCCAACTAGGATTCGTCTAGGTAGTTGGAACGTAGGGTCTCTAACAGGTAAGTTAAGAGAGCTAGTCGATGTAGCAATTAGGAGGCGTGTAAATATTCTATGCGTGCAGGAGACTAAATGGAAGGGCCAGAAGGCGAAGGAAGTGGAGGGTTCTGGCTTCAAGCTTTGGTACACGGGGACAACCTCGGGTAGGAATGGTGTAGGCATCTTGATCGATAAGAGCCTTAAGGATGGAGTTGTAGATGTTAGGAGGCAAGGCGACCGGATTATCCTAGTGCGGTTGGTTATTGGAGATTTGGCTCTGAATGTGATCAGTGCCTATGCTCCTCAGGTAGGTCTTAGTGAGAGCTCCAAGAGTCAGTTCTGGGAAGACCTTGATAGCATGGTTAGTACCGTGCCTATCAGTGAGAAGCTCTTCATAGGAGGAGACCTCAATGGCCATGTGGGTGCGACTAATGTAGGATATGAGCGAGTACACGGGGGTTTCGGGTATGGTAGTAGGAACGAGGGGGGGGAGGATGTTTTGAATTTTGCGTTGGCCTACGACCTGCTGTTAGCGAATACCCTCTTTAGAAAGAGGGAGTCCCATCTAGTGACCTTCCATAGTGGACAATACTCGAGCCAAATCGATTTTATCCTTGCTAGGAGAGAGGATAGACGTGCCTGCTTAGATTGTAAGGTGATACCTGGGGAGTGTGTTGTCCCCCAACACAAGCTTGTGGTGGCGGATTTTCGTTTTCGGGTACGTGCCCACCGGGACAAACGTGCCAAGATTGCGAGAACGAAGTGGTGGAAGCTTAGAGGGGAAGAGGCTCAGACGTTTAAGGAGAGGATGCTAGGCGAGGGGCCTTGGGAAGAAGGAGCAGATGTAGATGATATGTGGCTAAAGATGGCGACATGTGTTCGGAAGGTGGCCTCAGAAGTGTTTGGTGTGAGTAGGGGAGGCAAGCAGGAAGTGAAAGAGACTTGGTGGTGGAATGACGAGGTGCAAAGGGCTATTAAGGAGAAGAAGGAGTGTTTCAAACGCCTTCACCTCGACAAGAGCGCAACCAACATCGAGGGATATAGATTAGCGAAAAGGTCTGCAAAGCGAGCTGTAAGTGTAGCGAAAGGTCAGGCTTTTGATGACCTGTATCAACGGCTAGGTACGAAGGAAGGAGAGAAGGACATTTATAGGATAGCTAGGACCCGCGAGAGGAAGACAAGGGACATAAACCAAATCAAATGCATCAAGGATGGGACAGGTCGACTTCTGGTGAAGGATGAGGAGATCAAGGACAGATGGCGAGAATACTTCGACAAGTTGTTTAATGGGGAACATGAGGGTCCTACCTTCGAGTTGGACGACTCATTTGATGATACCAACAGACGCTTTGTGAGGAGGATTCAGGAGGCAGAGATCGGGGAGGCTTTGAAGAGGATGAAGGGAGGTAAAGCGATGGGTCCCGATGGCATCCCCATTGAGGTGTGGAGATGCCTGGGCGAGAGGGCGGTAGTATGGTTAACTAAGCTTTTTAACCTAATTTTCCAGTCAAACAAGATGCCGGAGGAATGGAGGAGAAGTATATTAGTACCGATCTTCAAGAATAAGGGAGATGTTCAAAGTTGTACTAACTACCGGGGGATTAAGCTGATGAGCCATACGATGAAACTTTGGGAGAGGGTTATCGAGCATCGTCTAAGAGGATTGACAAGGGTGACCCAAAACCAGTTTGGGTTCATGCCTGGGAGGTCGACCATGGAGGCGATTTTCTTAGTACGACAGTTGATGGAGAGATATAGAGAGGAGAAGAAGGACTTACACATGGTCTTTATTGACCTAGAGAAGGCGTATGATAAAGTACCGAGAGACGTCATGTGGTGGGCCTTGGAAAAACACAAAGTTCCAACTAAGTATATTACCCTCATCAAGGATATGTACAAGGATGCGATGACTTGTGTTCGAACATGTGATGGCGATACCAGTAACTTTCCAATTAAAATAGGACTACATCAGGGGTCAGCATTGAGCCCTTATCTATTTGCTTTGGTGATGGATGAGGTCACAAGGGACATACAGGGTGATATCCCTTGGTGTATGCTCTTTGCTGATGATGTGGTGCTAGTTGATGAGAGTAGGGTAGGGGTTAATATGAAGTTAGAGCTGTGGAGACACACGTTAGAGTCGAGGGGGTTCAGACTGAGTAGGACCAAGACCGAGTATATGATGTGCGACTTTAGCCCGACTAGGCATGAGGATGGGGATGTTAGCCTCGAAGGTCAAGTGGTGGCCAAGAAGGATACTTTCCGGTATCTAGGATCAATGCTTCAGAAAGATGGAGACATTGATGAAGATGTTAGACATAGAATTTCAGCCGGGTGGTTGAAGTGGCGGCAGGCCTCGGGCATCCTCTGTGACAAGAAGGTGCCACAGAGGCTAAAAGGTAAGTTCTATAGGACGGCGATTCGCCCAGCGATGCTATATGGTGCTGAATGTTGGCCTACAAAAAGGCGACATGTCCAGCAACTGAGTGTAGCAGAGATGCGTATGCTGCGCTGGTTCTGCGGGCATACAAGAAGGGATAGAATCCGGAACGATGAATCCGGAACGATGAGATTCGAGATAGGGTCGGGGTGGCACCTATCGATGAGAAGTTGATTCAACATCGGTTGAGATGGTTTGGACATGTACAACGGAGGCCTCCTGAGGCGCCGGTGCGTAATGGAGTTCTAAAGCGGGGCGATAATGTAAAGAGAGGTAGAGGTAGACCTAGACTAACTTGGGACGAGACGGTTAAGAGAGACCTTAAGGAGTGGAATATCGCTAAGGAATTAGCTATGGATAGGAGCGCTTGGAGATTAGCAATTAATGTACCTGAACCGTGACCTTTGTTACTTTTTGTTTAACCCCTAACCCTTCCTTTGGCTTGTGTACTTTTTGTGTTTCTTATTCTTGTTTTCTGTGGGTTTCATCTCTAGCCTACCCCAACTTGCTTGGGACAAAAGGCTAAGTTGTTGTTGTTGTTGTTGTTGTAAATAGACATCCTTTCACCAGAAATTTCAACTCTTTCCAAATTTGTTCTAATCAGGTTCATTCAAGTCGTCTAGCATTACTACTGTGTTTGATGCAGTTACCCATATAGGTCCATGTTCATATGTACCAGACTTGAAACAATTTGATGCCAGTAAGCATGCTACCAAATATTAGAAAATATATGTTTAGGTTTTGGTGTGGTGACCTATACCATGGTAAAACACACACCTATTTTTGTGTAACACTAGTGATGAAAAATCAAGAAAGTAACCTGAAAGAGACAAACCTAAAATCAATGTGCAAAATTAGAAAGCATGGAATTTACTTTATTTTTCCGTAAGAGTAGAACCTATTAACCTACAACAAAAAAAAACTGTACTGAAGCAAGCAGGAGTGAACTAAGAGAAGCAGCATAAAGAGGATATTAAAATGTCAAGACTCAAGAGGGACCATCCTGTTTAAACTCTCTTAATAAGCATATCACTAGGATACATTTCTATAAGCTTCTTAAAACTGTTTTACCCGAAATAACTCTAAAAGTAGATAGAACAACACTGTTCTGAGCTGTAAAATCCCTACCACTTTTTCACGAAGGCAGGAGCTCTGCTTCATTTCATAATTCCCCTACTGCTAACATTATTGTTGCCTTTAATTGGATGATTGCCACTACATTGTGATACCAAATTTAGAGCATGCACTCTATGTAGGTATGTAAAACAAACTTAATGCATGCGCAAAAGTGCTTTGTCCTGAATGCTTTTATACAGAAATCTAACAATTCAAGGGATGGACAGCTGTTTTACCTCAAATATAACAGCTCCAAGTGCAACCCATTTTGCAATTCTCCAATTCTCTTTCAGAAAGCTGTACATCATGTCAAAGTTACCAGTTTTGTCAACTGGGACCACCTGCAAAGTCCAAATGAGAAAGTAAGTTCAAGAAGAAAAATCACGCACAACAAAAAAGGGACTCATTGTACAGTGTATACACCTCTTTCCAATTATGGTTGAAGAAAATGAAGCCTCCTGCAGCAAGCTCTACCAGTATGAACAAAATAATGAGGAATGAATACTGTTTGGAGTGTCAAGGAAGCATGGTACGCAACCACAGAAAATAAGGTAGGATATGTTGGCATGTTGCTAATGGGTGACTGCTATCAGAATCAATAAATAGGGAACATAATAGAATCTGAAGCTACACATGAAACCTTTTGCAATTAATCAATCAAGCCTTTGAACATCTAGTTGCATCTTGCGTAAAATGTCAGTCAAACAATATTCCTACAGTTTGATGTGCCTTGAAATATGAATCCATATTGATGATATTATGGTTGATATCTATATGATCCGATCGAAAGCATAAGACCTGCAGCAGCAACAGGATGGGGGAAGTATATAGAAAAAGACAATTCTTTTCAATTTCGATTATCTATATATTAGTTCATTGTTATTTCTATATATTGGTATTAGTTAGTAGTACTATTCTATTCCTTTCTCCACTGAGCATAATTACTTGATAGTTGACGAGACAGTAACAACAACAGCAATCAAATTGGAGACTATAAATATAAATCTAGAGTTGATTTGGATACAATAGACAAGCAGCATCCATTCCTAGCTCCGGCACAACCAAAGATTGATGTGATGAAGAGTACAACACCAACACCAATGAACGCAAAAATAAACCTGCAAAAGATTCAAAACAAAGTGTGTGTAAAAGATGATACACAAAGCAAAACACCCTAATAATAGTGGAACTTCACACGTGACTATGGCATATACAGTGTTTCGATTGTAATCATAATCCTTACTTGAGTAATCCTATTAAGATCAGAACATTATTATGAGGAGCAAAAATTAAAGCACGCAGATTGGTAGCTCAACAACAGACTTGCTAACATCTCTTGTTTTGTCACAGTATATCAATTCCATAAAGTTAAGACCACAGCACAGTATGAAAGTTAAAAGAACACTAATTGAAAAAAAAATCATGATGGCGAATTCCCAATACAGTAAGGAAATAATATATTAGCTAAAGGATAACACCTGAAAAAAATGCAGAAAAGGAAAGGAAGATCTGTACGTGGGGCTATAGTACTCCACCGCATACTGTACTATTATGTCAGATTATTGCCACGACTACGTGCAACTGAGTGATTACCAAGTTGCAAGATTCCACATTTGTCTATACATAACATGCGGGGGTGTTAACTGTTAAGCATCTAAAATAGTGTCCACTGCGTTTCCTAAACAAAACACAGATGCGCCATGAACACATGAAAGATCCTAGCTTTATACATAGACAAAGAGAGCAGAGGAGATCACTCGTCACGCACGCACCAGGCACTGGAGAGCCTCTCCGCGGTTCCGGCGGACAGGGCGGACGCATCGACCAGGAGCAGCAGCGGCCTCCCGAGCCGCACCAGCCCGCCGCTGGCAGCCACCGCCACCGGCGCCGGAGACGGCGGCATCGGCGGCGCCGGCGGCGGCACCACCTGCAGCCACATCGCGAGCAGGTAGGCGCCGTAGCCCACCATGGCCAGCCCGACCGCCATGACAACGAGGTTGAGCAGCTTGAGGACGCACTCGAAGAATCCCCGGCACGCCATGGCCGGAAGGCGGGCGCTCCTCTCCGCGCGCGCGGGAAGTCAGGAACCACACCTCACGCCGGAATCTCGACGGCCCGGCCCCGGCGCACCAACGATGGCGGCGGCGGATTCGGCGGAAAGCAGGCGCCTTTGGGCGATCCCGGCTGCGGAACCCGGCGTTCTCGATCGATTCGGGGCAGCTGGCCTCGAGGCTCGAGCAAGGGGAGGGGCGGATCGCGCCGGGAACAGGGGGCTCCGTTGGGATGTCGGAAGTTCGGGGTGGATTTGGAGGAGGAGGATGGAATTGCGTTGGGGATGGGTGACTACGTGGCGTGCGTTTTTTATTTTCCTCCGAAGCCGCAAGGAAGAATTTATTAACCGGGAGTTACTGTAAATTACTCAAACCAAATATTCTTTATTTTTTGGTAAAAAGAGGACTTATTTCCTCCGTTTCCCCTGGAATATGCACTGATTGTCGTATATCAGGACTCTAAAATTCTTCTTAGTTTATTTATTTAAGATGGACTAAAATTACATACTAAATTTTAACACTTATTATTTATATTTTTGCTGAAGTTTTTAAATTTTAGATAAAGTTAAACCTATTCCGCTAGCATTTTCTGTTTGAACAAGCTACAACTAAGTTATTATTTCTATTTAAATAAATTAGTGCTTAAGTTAGTATTTTTAAATATTAGCAATGGGATACGAACAATCTTTTAAACTACGGTTCTAAAGAAGATTAGAGACGTTTGACACGCACCACTCTCGGTGACACGAACACGAGCATGGAGGGATAGCTGTCGAGCTGACGCGGGCTGAGGCACCGGCCCACCGCCCAGAGCAGCTCGTTTT
Organism: Panicum hallii; assembly: GCF_002211085.1. Taxonomy (NCBI): domain Eukaryota; kingdom Viridiplantae; phylum Streptophyta; class Magnoliopsida; order Poales; family Poaceae; genus Panicum; species Panicum hallii. The sequence continues at coordinate 2,960,363 of NC_038047.1, read as the reverse complement.
CTAGCGATGTCCAACGACTCGTGGCGAAAAGCATCTGCCACTGCGTACAAACAGTGTGCGATTTCTCCCTACCCTCTTTGGATGCACGCAGGTGCAGTGCAGCTGAAGAAAAGGAAATGAAATGCTCATGCCACGTCCCAGTCACCGCCACTGTTTTGGATTTTTCTGATCATCAGATTTGGATGAGATGGCGTGGGCGGCTCTAGAAACACAGAAAAAGGTTTGGCTGTTTGAGTCAAGGCCTGCGGTTTTAGGACCGCAGACAATATAGTCCGATGGCTATAGGAGACTCACTAGTATTTGAGTGAATTTCTAAAATTTAATGATGTTGTGCTTCTAGTGGTAGGTAATATTTTTGTCGATAGCGAGATATCTACAGTGATTTCATCAATTTTGAAGATTTGCCGGCTCAGTCTTCAAAAATACTCATAGGAGTAGGGTTTGCATTTGTGCGTTTATAGAGATGAGTCTACGTACGTTGTGACTATTTAAGTTGTACCGTGTAATTAAAAGAAGACAACATTATCTAATTTCTAGAAAAAGTTAGCGTCAAGAGAATTTAAAGAAGGCAGAACACAGGGTAACAATACTTAATCGTGTACCGAAGATGGATTTACAATGAAAACATGGTTTAATGTTACGTGGACAATAACAGCAAACTTTTTCTTCCTTTTTATAGCTTTTTCCGGCTAAAACAAAAGAGAAAATGGATAGAATAGTTGAAAAGAAAAACATTAACAGGTAGGCGAGTAGCTGTGGAATTTGAAATTTGGGAACTTACCGACATTACAATTTATGCAATGAAAGATCAGTTTGGATCCACCAGCTAGTTAGTTGGTAGCTAAATTTTAGCTAGATGAATTCAAACGGAACTAGTTAATTCCCGGCTATAACCCTGCTAGATAGATGGATAGTAACTATGTAGCTAGTTGATCTAATCCAGCTTATTTTAGCTAGCAGATAATAAATTAGGGACCTCGATGCTTCCACATGGTTATAAGAAAGTAAAAGACAACACCAAAATATTATCCCTATCAACTAAACAGCTCCGGGTATTGCTAAAAGTGGAATGCAATATCCCAAGTGGCTTACTACCATCGTCACAACATGTATGGGTATAGCTAGAAACTCAAAATTTTCTTTATTAGTGAGACCAAAAATACTAAGATCTAAAATATTTGTTATTTTCAAAAAATCTAGTTTTTCAGGCTCTATTGACCACCTGCCTTATTGACCACCTGCCTTAGAGGAGAAGGTTGGTGGTCACGGCAGGCCCGATGAAGGTGGCAGCTTGGTGGTGATGGAGGTGAGCCGACGCTGAAGCAGCACCAACCAAACATAGCTTTGGATATCCGGTGGACGATGGCTGACTGCAGGGGTGAGGAGAAACGAGGATTAGGAAGGACAGGGTGGAAAGAATGATGGCAGACCGTGAGGAGCGGCATGGCAGCGGCCGGTTAGGATGGTGGAGGAGGACTAGAGGAGCAGGGGTAAAACGTGCTGGGGAAGGAGCCGGCGCCCGGTTGAGAAGAAGGAAATGGAGCTGAGCTCATTCTCCTCGCTTGATGGCAGCGGGGGGCATCATAGATCACGAATGAAGAAGGAAGATACTAGCGGCAAATCAAGGTAGCTTACCATTTCGAGCAACGAGCCTCTGAGAAACGCCTAAAGCAACGAGCAAGGCGAAAACGTATTGCCATGTCAGATGCAATGCAGCTCACGGCCGACCATGGAATTTCCCCGTCATGTTCTTCCCGCCTGAAGAAGACATCAGACAGGTTAGAATTCACAAAATGCAATGAATTCTAGGTATCTCGCACCAAATTGATGATTGAGTTTGCCATAACCAGGGATGCAAGTTATATATAGAGTAAATTGCACCCCAGGTTCCCAAACTTGTCCTACAGTTTTATTGAAAGATATCTAGGCCCCTAAGTGGGTTTTGGTGATAAATGACAAAGCACATGTATATTTAATCGTGTTATTAAGCATGTGTGCAGGTGGTAATGGTGACTAAGCAAAGCTTTTAGAGAAGTGTGAACCCTCAAAAAGGATATGAAAAGCGGCGTCCTCAAGTGTTCGTGAAGATTAGATTTTATTTTTAACGTTGAGTATAGGAACGCCGTACTATCAAGGGGAACTGTGATCCACTAGTGTAGACATGGTAGGTGTGCTCAAGAGAACCCACAAAAATCATAAGAAACCATCTCAACACTCAAAAGGGACTTAAATATGAAATTCAGTGTCCAACCCGGAATGTCCGGGACACGTCCGGAATGTCCGGACAGAGCGTCCGGAGTATCCGGACGTATACCCAGAGTATCCGGGTTACTGTTACCGGTCTGCAAAACCTGTCTGGTCCGGAGTCTCCGGACCCCTATGTCCAGAGTATCCGGACGTATACCCGGAGTTTCCGGGTACCGCTCTCCCAACGGCTAGTTTCTGGGAGAGAGGGTATAAATACCCCCATACCCCCTCTCACTCTCTCTCTCTTGCTCTTTTTCGACCAGAACCGCAGAAAACTCAAAGAGAGCCCTCTCACTCCCCATTTGCTCCATTCTTGAGTGATTTTAGTTGGGGGTTTGAAGTGAGATTGTTGCAAGAGCTAAGATTGTGCAAGTAAGCCTTGATTTCATCTCTTGAGCACATCAATCCGAGTCTAGCCCGTGGATTCTAGTTTATTACTCTTGGAGTTTCAAGCTCCTAGACGGCTAGGCATCGCTTGTGATTGCGTGATTGTTTTGTGAGCATCACAGCTGGTTTGTAACCTTCTTTCCTCTCCGAGGAATTCATAGTAAGTGACCCTAGGGTTTGAGCGTTGGTCTCATCCTTGGGAGAGGAGCATAGGAGTTCTTGAGCACCGTCTCTTGAATTCTTCCTCAACGGAGACGTAGCTCCTTTGGGAGTGAACTTCGGGAAACAAATTCTGTGTCATTCTCATATTTCTACTTCACATTTGTGATTATTTGCTTGTGAGACTAACCTTTTAGGGTTTGAGGCCGATCTACTTTTGTACAAGTCTCAAGAGTAAGACAACTGGTGAGAAACACCTCAAAGTTACCACTAGTCCCTCTAAATTTACTGGACTCAATTTACAGCATCTAAATCAGTGATTAGTAGCACGTTCTCTCATACCCGGATAGTCCGGACAATATATCCGGAAACTTCGGACTTTATATCCGGAGTATCCGGACATATATCCGGAGTATCCGGATACCTGTGTTGCTAACCGTGTTCAAAGTGTTTTAAATTGCAGATTAGCCTATTCACCCCCCCCCTCTAGGCATCTTGAGGTCCTTTCATTTACCTAGGTCCCTAAACTCTCAAATCATCCATCTGGATCCTTTGAACCATATTAAGTGTTCCATCCGAGGTCCCAAACGCGCCACACAAGCATCCGACGCTTCATCCGTGACAAAGGTGAATCAGCAACAGCTCCACTATTTGGGGCTCCACTATTTGTTGCTCTTGGTTAGCATGTAGAGTGGACAAATTTTAGACATTATGGATCACATCATTCTTACAAGTATTCGCAAATGAAAGAATTTTCTTTTCAGCGTTGAGAGCAAGACAAAATAATTGACCAATATGGCTATATGACTTGCCAATTAATAAGGTTCGAATTTCAGAATTGAGCCCTCTCATGAGCCTACTCATAACATCTTCCATGCATTTATCTAGTGTAAGCATCTAGGCCCTTAAGGTTTGTTTCGGTGATTAATGACAACCATTATTGTGACTAATGAGTTTGTGCAGATTTTTAGATCATTATCGCTCATTTGGTTATATGTCAAAAGAGGCCCCAAATTTTCATTATTCAAAAAGGCGATCTCGGCATTCAACTCAATAATATGTCAAGACTAAGGATCTTTCTAGTCCTAAGTGTCATAAGGTTGAGCAGGACACTTAGGTTAGTATAGGTTTTATAGTTTTGTAGTGATCGCACTATTAAGAGGGGTTTAGGCTTAGTAACTTGAGCATGGACATGGTTATTTGAAAATGGATGCACACAATGGTCACTCAGATTTCTAGAAGCTCAAATAAGTGGTTCTTAACGTATATCTCAAGAAATATTTGGATTTCATTCAAGACTCAAGTCAGAAAAGGCAAAATCAGAAAAATCCTTATCACCGGATTAACCGACGCCTCAAGTTTTATATACGTCGGTTAAACATGGTCTACAGGTCAGGACAAGTCAATACACCGGTTAAACCGACGTTATTTGAAATTGGACGTCGGTGTAGTTGTCCAGAGACTCGGTTTTCAGTTGATCAGTGGACAACTACACTCACCGGTTAAACCGACGCTATATGAAATTGGACGTCGGTGCAGTTGTCCAGTGACTTGGTATTTCAGTTGATCAATGGATGACTACACTCACCGGTTAAACCGATGCAACGACGGTTAATCTTCCCAAACAGTAACGGCTAATTTTCAGAAGGGGAGTTTACATTCACCGGTTAAACCGACGATGATTATTGGAGGGACGTCGGTTTAACCGACGATACGCAGTTTTTCTGGCAGCTTTTTCTCCAACGGCTCTATTCGTGTGAGCTGCCCATATATACCCCTCCAATGGGTCATTCTACCACTCTTGACACCAGGCAACACCCAAACACACATACTTTAGTCAAGAGCCACCTTGAGCTTCAACATTTCATACACTTGTTCATTCAATCATTCAAGAAGCAAGATTAAGGACTTGAGTAGAGAGAAGCTTGTGTGCATCCATTCTTGGTGATTGGTTCTTGCTCAAGTGAAGGCCTTAGCTTGTTACTCTTGGTGATTGGCATCACCTAGGCGATCTTGGTGATCGAGGTGATTCTCGCGGAGCTTGCCAAGGATTGTGGAAGCCCGGAGAAGAGATTTGTACGTGGCTTGATCTCCACCACACCGGGATGGTGAACGGAGACTCTTAGTGAGCGCCCTCGTCTTGGTGACTTGGGAGGTGACAATACTCTTTGTGAGTGTCACAACGTGGATTAGGGGTGTGTGCCAACACATCGACACCACGGGAAAAAATCCGGTTGTCCCTTGTCCACTTTACTTATTCAAGCATTATCTTTCATGCAATTCATTCATGTGCTTGATTTAGGGATCACTAGTTAGCTCTACCTTGCTAGGCTTTATCTCTTTTTATCTTATCTAGCTTGTGTAGGTTGTTTAGTTATCCGGTTGGTGAATTGGTGCCTTTCTAGTTTTGCATAGGTTAAGGTTGTTTTATCTTGTTTTAGAAATTGAAAAAGGCCCAATTCACCCCCCCTCTTGGTCCATCGATCCTTTCAATTGGTATCAGAGCCTCGTTGCTCATTTGGATCATTAGGCTTCACCGCCTAGAGCTATGGCCAAGATGGGTGGTTCGCCGCCTCACTTCGAGGGCAAGAACTTTGCCTATTGGAAAGTTCGCATGGCCGCATACCTTGATGCGATTGCCCCCGAAGTATGGTTGGCAACTAAAGTCGGGTTCACCGGAGATCCCACCCCCGACCAATTAAAATGGAATGCTAGAGCTAGAAATGCAATTTTCGAAGCTATTAGTTAGGAGGTCTTTGCTAGAGTTAATGGCATGGACCTAGCAAGTGATATTTGGAAGGAGCTCATTGAGATTCATGAAGGTTCCACCAAAGTTCATGAGCTAAAATATCACTTGTTTAGAGCTAAGTATGATTCTTTCAAAATGCTAGCTCATGAAAATTGCAATGATATGTATTCTCGCTTGAATGTCATTGTCAAGGACATTAATGCACTTGAAATTTCCAAAATTGACAGTGCATCCATCAACCGCAAGATCCTCATGCTCCTCCCGAAGCCCAAGTATAACATTATCAATGCTATGCTTCAAAAGGAGGATCTCGCCACAATGAAAGTAGGAGAACTTGTGGGGGAAATTCGCGCTCATGAAATGAGCATTCTTGGTATGACCGAAGAGCCAACATCAAGCAAGTCAATTGCTCTAAAGACCAAGACAAACAAATCCCGCAAGCTCAAGATGGTCAAACAAGACTCAAGCTCAAGCAATGAAGAAGATGATCATCATGAGAGCTCATCCCATGTTGAAGATGATGGAGAGCTTGCTCTCATGATGAGAAAGTTCACACACTTGAATGAGAAGATCAATAAGAAGGGCTTCAACTTTGACTCCAAGAAGGGAATGTTCCGGCCAATGGATGTCAAGAACAAGATTTGCTACAATTGTGGCGAAAAAGGACACATCCGTCCAAATTGCCCCAAACTGGACAAAAGAAGCAAGGACAACAAGAATAAGCATCGCCATGATTCAAGCGATGATGAAGAAGAGGAAAGAAAGAACAAAAATAAGAGATTTGGGAAGAAGAAGACCCATGACAAGAAGACCAAACTCTTCCCAAAGAAGAAAGGGCACACCAAGAAAAGTTTCTTGGTGGAGAAACAAGAATGGGTGACCGATGTCTCATCAAGCGAAGACTCAAGTGATGAAGAAGACATTGTCACCATCGCCCTCACCAATGAAGAACCATCTCTACCTCCGCCTCCTATGTGCCTCATGGCAAAAGGTAACACCAAGGTATGTGAGGTAGATAGTGAAGATGATAGTGATGAAGAGTTTGATCCAAATAAATTTACTAACCTCATCAATGAGTATACATCCGTCATCAAGAGGGAAAAGGGCAAAGTTAAAGTTCTTGAGAGCACTCATGCCAAGTTAGAGCTTACCCACTCCGACTTACTTAGTAAGTACAATGACTTGCTCAAAAAGCACAATGAGTCACTTGTACTTGCTAAGCAAGTTGAAGAGAGCCACAAAAAGCTCAAACAAGAGTATAGGGAGTTGGCTCACAAGTATCAAGAACTTGAATTTGCTTATGAAGTAATTGACCCAAGTCTTGAGAAAGTTGTTCATGAAAAGGTTAATGCTTCTACTTCATGTGATGACCTACTCATTGATGCATATGCCACTAATGTTGTGCCCAAGCTTGCCTCTTCTAGGGAAAAGGAATTGATGGATCAAGTGGCAAGCCTAAAGAGTAGTGTGGAGAAACTCTCAAGGGGAGAATACATCCACAAGGAGATTCTCTTCAACAACGCCCGTGACTATGGTAAGAGAGGTCTTGGTTCATTTCCGGAGCCAAACATGGCCACAACTCCTTCTCCGGAGATCAAGACAAGCTTCATCAAGGAAGTTGGTTCATATTGCCAACACTGCCAAGTCACCGGGCACCACACTAGGGAGTGCACTTTACCATCACGTTCTCTTCCTAAATTACTCAAGAATTACTCATCAATGTTTCAAAATAATCATTTTCTCTTGAGTAAAGTGAAGGGCAAGGTGAATGCCAAGTTCATTGGCAAGATTGCTAAGGAGTCGAAGAAGAAGCTCCCCAAGCAACTTTGGGTCCCAAAAGCTCTTGTCACACATGTGCAAGGCACAAAGCTTGTTTGGGTTCCGAAAACTCAAAAATAAATTCTCATGTGTGTAGGTGAACTACAAAGCCGGCGGAAAACATTGGGTACTTGATAGCGGTTGCTCTCAACATATGACCGGCAATGATAGCATGTTCACCTCACTTAAAGACCCCGGCGATCATGAACATGTCACCTATGGTGATAACTCAAAAGGGAAAGTCTTAGGTTTGGGTAGAATTGCAATTTCAAAAGATTTATACATTTCAAATGTTTTGTTTGTAGAAGCACTTAGTTTTAACCTCATTTCTATCGCACAACTGTGTGATCTTGGACTAACGTGTGCCTTTGACAAGAATGGTGTTGTAGTGACTCATGAAAAAGACAAGTCATTGGTATTCACGGGGTTTAGGCATGGCAATATCTATTTGGTAAATTTCTCTTCAAAGCAAACAAGCACCATGACTTGTCTCTTCACCAAGTCGTCTCTTGGGTGGCTTTGGCATAGAAGAATTGCTCATATTGGCATGAGCAACCTCAAGAAAGCCCACAAGAGAAGGATGATCACCGGCATAAAGGATGTCACTTTTGACAAGAACAAGCTATGCAAAGCATGTCAAGCCGGGAAGCAAGTTGCAACTCATCATCCTATCAAGACGATGTTGTCTACCTCCAAGCCGCTCGAGCTACTACACATGGATCTCTTTGGTCCAACTTCATACAAGAGCATTGGTGGTAACCTCTATTGCCTAGTAATCGTTGATGATTTTTCACGTTACATTTGGGTCATGTTTCTAGGCGATAAGGGTGAAACTCCGGAAATCTTCAAGACATTTGCAAGAAAAGCTCAAAGGGAATATAATTCCCCAATCGTGAAGATTCGGAGTGACAACGGCACCGAGTTCAAAAATATGAAGATTGAAGAATGGTGCGATGAAGAAGGAGTCAAACATGAGTTTTCCGCCACCTACACGCCTCAACAAAATGGAGTGGTGGAAAGAAAGAACAAGACACTCATCACCCTAGCAAGAGCAATGTTGGATGATTATGGCACGTCCGAGAAGTTTTGGGCAGAAGCAATCAACACGGCGTGTCATGCATCCAACCGTGTGTATCCTCACCGACTTCTCAAGAAAACTCCATATGAGCTCATCACCGGGAAGAAACCAAATATATCATACTTTCGGGTCTTTGGTTGCAAATGCTTCATTTATAAGAAGAAAAGGCTCGGTAAGTTTGAAAGTAGATGTGATGAAGGTTTCTTTCTTGGTTATGCATCAAACTCCAAAGCATATAGAGTATTCAATCAAACCTCCGGGTTAGTTGAAGAAACATGTGATGTGGAGTTTGATGAATCTAATGGCTCCCAAGAGGAGGTTGTTGGCTATGAAAATATAGGGGATGAAGAAATTGAAGAAGCCTTAAAGGAAATGTCCATTGGGGATATCAAGCCGGAGGAGGTGCATGAAGACAATGATCAAGGGGGAGGAACTTCCTCATCTTTTCCAAACACCTCCACGGCACCCCAAGCGAATGAAGATCAAGATAAAGTTGATCCACTACCCCAAGAAAATGTGTCAACGCCAACACCCCAAGTCCAAGAACAAGAAGAGCAAAATGTTCCACCACAAGCACAAGTCACTCATGATCCACCCCAACAAGCATCCATGCAAACACCGCTAGTGAAGCATGGTCGCATCTCCAAGGATCATCCAATTGGTCAAATCATTGGTAGTCCTTCCAAAGGAGTAAGAACTCGTTCTAAGCATGCTTCATTTTGCGAACATCACTCGTTTGTTTCTTGTATTGAACCCACTAGCATAGAGGAAGCACTTGAGGACTCGGATTGGGTGATGGCCATGCAAGAAGAGTTGAATAATTTCACCCGCAATGAAGTATGGGTCCTCGAAGCTCCTCCAAAAGACAAGAACATCATCGGCACAAAGTGGGTCTTTCGAAACAAGCAAGATGAACATGGGGTGGTGGTACGCAACAAAGTAAGACTTGTGGCAAAAGGGTTTTCTCAAGTCGAAGGTTTGGATTTTGGTGAAACTTTTGCTCCGGTCGCAAGACTTGAAGCTATCCGCATTCTTCTTGCTTACTCTTCACATCATAATATTAAGTTATATCAAATGGATGTGAAAAGTGCTTTCTTAAATGGCTTTATTAACGAACTTGTTTATGTTGAGCAACCTCCCGGGTTTGAAGATCCGAGGAATCCTAACCATGTTTATAGGTTACACAAGGCACTCTATGGACTCAAACAAGCTCCAAGGGCTTGGTATGAGAGGCTTCGTGACTTCCTAATCATGCAAGGTTTCAAGATCGGGAGGGTGGACACCACTTTGTTCACAAAAGACGTCAACGGGGATCTTTTCATTTGTCAAATTTATGTTGACGATATTATCTTTGGCTCAACTAATGATTTGCTAAGCCATGAGTTTGATACCATGATGTCTAGGGAATTCGAGATGTCCATGATTGGCGAATTGACTTTCTTCCTTGGTTTTCAAGTCAAACAAATGAAGGAAGGGACATTCATCTATCAAGAAAAATATACTAGAGATATCTTGAAGAAATTCAAGATGGATGAATGTAAGCCAATTAAGACTCCTATGGCTACAAATGGGCATCTCGACTTGGATGTGGACGGTAAACCTGTTGATCAATCCCTCTATCGTTCAATGATAGGGTCTTTGCTTTACCTTACCGCATCTAGGCAGCAGCAGCAGCAGAGTCTGAGTCTGGTCAGTCACATTCAGCGGTAGAGTCGGAGACAGCTTCAGATTCAGAGACAGCGCAGTCCGAGCAGTCTCAGGGGCAGGATACACAGCAGTCACCAGCTCTACGACGTTCTGGCCGCACCCGGCAGACGTCCCCCGCAGAGGAGACTTCACCTGCGACCGAGCGTCGCACCGGACCTAGGACGCGAGGAGGCCACCAGCCACAGGAGCCTCGCAGGTCCACCGCAGCAGCAGCAGCAGCTCGACGAGCCGAGGCCCTAGCGGCCGAGCGCGCAGTGTTCCGCATGGACACTGTCGTGCGTCTGGAGCCAGGTGTGCTGCTCCAGAACTTGACCAAGGCCAATGCGGCAAAGGTCAAGAGGCTCAGGTGGAGTGTACAGGAGGAGGAGTGGTTTCCCGTGACACGAGACAGCCGAGTTGATCGCAGATTCTGGACACTTCTTCAGGCCAGTTTCTACGAGACTTATCAGAGGCGGGGCCACAGGATCTTTCCTCACAGAGTTCTTGATTGGGTATCTTTGAGGACAGCTGCAGGGGGAGCCGATGTCAGAGAGCACTTTGCTCATTTCAGGGGACTGCCCAGATTACTTTCGATTGAGAGGAACAGATATATCGAGGATTGGGTCAGGGTTTTCTATGCCACAGCTTGGATAGCCCCAGAGCGCAGAGCTGTTCACTTCATGTTTGGAGGGCAGGTATTTGGATTGTCCAGAGCGACACTTGCTGGGATCCTTGGAGTTGACCTTGTTGACGTCTCTCTGCACGAGATGGTCTACGGTGATGCAGATCCACCTCGCAGGGCCATGATTGGCGGGATTGCACCTTCTCACGAGGCGATCTCACAGTGCTTCCGCCAGCCCTTCCCGGCTTCTTACGCCAGAGTACCGAGCCTGCTGACCCCAGAGGCTTACGCAGTTCACATGGCACTCCGGAGGACGTTACTCCCGAGGAGTGGCTACCCAGAGGGGTTCACAGGTCTGCAGCAGCTTCTACTTCTTCACATTTGTGATTATTTGCTTGTGAGACTAACCTTTTAGGGTTTGAGGCCGATCTACTTTTGTACAAGTCTCAAGAGTAAGACAACTGGTGAGAAACACCTCAAAGTTACCACTAGTCCCTCTAAATTTACTAGACTCAATTTACAGCATCTAAATCAGTGATTAGTAGCACGTTCTCTCATACCCGGATAGTCCGGACAATATATCCGGAAACTCCGGACTTTATATCCGGAGTATCCGGACATATATCCGGAGTATCCGGATACCTGTGTTGCTAACCGTGTTCAAAGTGTTTTAAATTGCAGATTAGCCTATTCACCCCCCCCTCTAGGCATCTTGAGGTCCTTTCATTTACCTAGGTCCCTAAACTCTCAAATCATCCATCTGGATCCTTTGAACCATATTAAGTGTTCCATCCGAGGTCCCAAACGCGCCACACAAGCATCCGACGCTTCATCCGTGACAAAGGTGAATCAGCAACAGCTCCACTATTTGGGGCTCCACTATTTGTTGCTCTTGGTTAGCATGTAGAGTGGACAAATTTTAGACATTATGGATCACATCATTCTTACAAGTATTCGCAAATGAAAGAATTTTCTTTTCAGCGTTGAGAGCAAGACAAAATAATTGACCAATATGGCTATATGACTTGCCAATTAATAAGGTTCGAATTTCAGAATTGAGCCCTCTCATGAGCCTACTCATAACATCTTCCATGCATTTATCTAGTGTAAGCATCTAGGCCCTTAAGGTTTGTTTCGGTGATTAATGACAACCATTATTGTGACTAATGAGTTTGTGCAGATTTTTAGATCATTATCGCTCATTTGGTTATATGTCAAAAGAGGCCCCAAATTTTCATTATTCAAAAAGGCGATCTCGGCATTCAACTCAATAATATGTCAAGACTAAGGATCTTTCTAGTCCTAAGTGTCATAAGGTTGAGCAGGACACTTAGGTTAGTATAGGTTTTATAGTTTTGTAGTGATCGCACTATTAAGAGGGGTTTAGGCTTAGTAACTTGAGCATGGACATGGTTATTTGAAAATGGATGCACACAATGGTCACTCAGATTTCTAGAAGCTCAAATAAGTGGTTCTTAACGTATATCTCAAGAAATATTTGGATTTCATTCAAGACTCAAGTCAGAAAAGGCAAAATCAGAAAAATCCTTATCACCGGATTAACCGACGCCTCAAGTTTTATATACGTCGGTTAAACATGGTCTACAGGTCAGGACAAGTCAATACACCGGTTAAACCGACGTTATTTGAAATTGGACGTCGGTGCAGTTGTCCAGAGACTCGGTTTTCAGTTGATCAGTGGACAACTACACTCACCGGTTAAACCGACGCTATATGAAATTGGACGTCGGTGCAGTTGTCCAGTGACTTGGTATTTCAGTTGATCAATGGATGACTACACTCACCGGTTAAACCGATGCAACGACGGTTAATCTTCCCAAACAGTAACGGCTAATTTTCAGAAGGGGAGTTTACATTCACCGGTTAAACCGACGATGATTATTGGAGGGACGTCGGTTTAACCGACGATACGCAGTTTTTCTGGCAGCTTTTTCTCCAACGGCTCTATTCGTGTGAGCTGCCCATATATACCCCTCCAATGGGTCATTCTACCACTCTTGACACCAGGCAACACCCAAACACACATACTTTAGTCAAGAGCCACCTTGAGCTTCAACATTTCATACACTTGTTCATTCAATCATTCAAGAAGCAAGATTAAGGACTTGAGTAGAGAGAAGCTTGTGTGCATCCATTCTTGGTGATTGGTTCTTGCTCAAGTGAAGGCCTTAGCTTGTTACTCTTGGTGATTGGCATCACCTAGGCGATCTTGGTGATCGAGGTGATTCTCGCGGAGCTTGCCAAGGATTGTGGAAGCCCGGAGAAGAGATTTGTACGTGGCTTGATCTCCACCACACCGGGATGGTGAACGGAGACTCTTAGTGAGCGCCCTCGTCTTGGTGACTTGGGAGGTGACAATACTCTTTGTGAGTGTCACAACGTGGATTAGGGGTGTGTGCCAACACATCGACACCACGGGAAAAAATCCGGTTGTCCCTTGTCCACTTTACTTATTCAAGCATTATCTTTCATGCAATTCATTCATGTGCTTGATTTAGGGATCACTAGTTAGCTCTACCTTGCTAGGCTTTATCTCTTTTTATCTTATCTAGCTTGTGTAGGTTGTTTAGTTATCCGGTTGGTGAATTGGTGCCTTTCTAGTTTTGCATAGGTTAAGGTTGTTTTATCTTGTTTTAGAAATTGAAAAAGACCCAATTCACCCCCCCTCTTGGTCCATCGATCCTTTCATCTAGTCCACCAAACATGATACAAATCTTAAAGACATGCTACCTTGCTTCAAGTTATCTAATTTGGTAAGTAAATGATCAATGTAATATGCAGGAATATAGACATCTCTAAAATATATTTTGAAATCTTTCCAAGTTTGCGAAATATTGTTATGGCTATAAATATATTTTCATTCAAGCAAAGCATGTTCAGTTAAAATATTAGAGGCAATATAAATTTTTTGTTTCTCGGATAGATCATGCTCATCAAATTCATTATCTACTTTTAACTCCCAACCAATGTATGCTTTAGGATCAAACTCACCAGCATATGAGGGCAAATACTGAATGATATCCTGAAGCTGAAGGTGCTAAAAAATCTCTGTATCACCTGCCATGATTAGTAGAAAATAAGAAGCATAAAAATAATATGTATCCTCTGTCTATTGTAATTCTTCTAATCTCAAGCTATTCAAACAATCTCTCTTTTAATCTCAAGCTATTCAAACAAGCTCTTACAAGTTCTTAGCAAGCAAAACAGGAGGCGACGGCAACCAACAAGTCTGCAACCGTGGAATGAAGTGTATCGATGCCGCAGCAACAAAAACTTGTCAAGCTGTAATCGAATATGCGGTACTGTAGGTGGGCTGAAGCAAGGAAAAATACTAGCACCATGTTAGTCATAAAAGCAAACTGAGTAATCGTTCAACAGCGGTACTATGCTGATCCTAGCCTAGTCCATACTAGAGGCGCGAGCTTGGACACAAAGACCAACAAAACCGAAACAGAAACACAAAGGGCAACCCCTTTCTTTTTTTTCTTTTCTTCTTTTTTTCTTTTCTTTTCTTTCCTTTTATTTTATTTTTTTCAAGGGACTAAATTCTTTTGTTTGACAACCAAAACAAAAGGTTACTGCATACAACCTCTACCAACTCAGATTGACAAATCTTATTTCCGGCAGCTAGACGCGCAAATCTTCAAGTCGATTCTGGAGCGCTCAGATAGAGTTTATGACCAATGTCAGATCCATTCGAAAGACCACGAGTTAAGCTTTCCAGATTGTATTCAAACTCCCAAATCGGAGACCGAAGACAGAAACTACTACAGTTTTCTTCTTAGGCTGAATTGAAACTCTGAAATAAAATGAGGTGATAAGAACTCGAAACTCTAAACGACTAAACTAAGACCAACAATTCAACGCAACCGATGCAACCGAAGACTCAACAAACCGTAACTATGTATTCTGGTAAAAGACTCAAAAGGACTATAGGATTGCGGACAAACTAATCTACTAAAGTTCTTTTTGGGTTTTCTGGACAATAGGGATTAAAAATAACGAAGGATTGAAAGTCTCTCACCGAACAACCTTGCTCTGATTACCAATTGATGTGAACTCGTTAGGGTTGTTTCTGATCTTTCGGTGAGAGGGGATGGATAACTCGATTGATGAATGGAGACGACGTTCAAGGTCCGACTACAGCCTTCCAAGGATGTTGTGCTTTAGCAAACGATGCACCACCTTCAATGGCTGCCGCGATCTTATGGAGCGCAACACTCGGCCACTAGGGCACTCGTTCTGCAAGCAATCGAAGAATAAGCAAGAACAAGTAGAACAAGCAACTAAATTGTAAATATGGAGATAATAACCAATCTGAAATCACAAAGGTGGGGTTCTGAATCGAGTAGAATGGATGGTCTAGCCTACACATGCATCTACAAGCAAGTAGCAACGGCTAAACTTTCAACAAAACAAAATCCAAGTGTTGTTGGTGGCGGCTAAGGGGTATTAGAATGTGGGAGGACGACCTAAGGGGTGATGGTGTCATACTCCAACCCTCGGACCCATCCCTAATGGACCCAAACTCGATACACGGCCCATTGGGCCAAAGTAAGATGACGAAGCACGTGGATAGAAAATATCCGGGAATGAAAAAGATGACTGGGGCCAACTCCAAAAAGATATAGATATGAGCCTAGATCCATTTGAAAGTAGACTTGATAAGCTTTCTGTGAAGTCCAAGAAGTCCCCAATCGGAGTTCGTATGAAATTATGGTAGCTATTACAACTTGGTTCTATCCTGCGGTCCGAATTCAACATCAAAACATGTTGGACTTGGACTCTTTCTTTTCTTGCACCAAAAGTGACGTGGTGGCCTGGTGGAGAACATTGGGAATATATAAATTGGTCTCCAATCAACTTATTTGGTCCTCCATACCTTCCATTTGTATTTAATACTCTTTTCGATCCATGTATATATTTCTGAAAATAACAATGAAAACACATCATGGCGAAGCATCAATTCATCGAATGTATCAAATACAATCATGATAAAGAATGATTTCACCTTTGAATCAAAATTTTCTAATGTGGTTGTATCCAAGCACGTGATGTCCTTATCAAAAGGTGCTTAACCGGAGAAGCTGCTTCAGGAGCCGTTTTAGAAAAAGTTGAAGTCATGCCAAACTGGGTCATTTTACATTTCTTTTCATGAAAAAATTGACGTGCACTTGGTGAACATAAAGCATCATTCTACAAACTTTCGGGGTGAGATGAAATCTCACAAATACATGGTGTCACGAAGATCACAAATTCATAAGAGTTGTGCAGGCAAAACTTTGAATTCATAATACTGCAAACTAAATCACAAATTCACGCTCCCTCGGTTCCTCAATATATTTGTGCATGGCTTCGGGAGAAAATGCTTCTATTGCATTTGTCCTTTGAGGCAATTATATTTGTGTTACTTTTCTAGAAGCAAGTATATATGATCGCACTTTACTGGTATACAAATTTCCATTCTGCAATTTATCGTATTACTTTCAATTTATGTGTTTATCGTGTTATTTTTCCCGATTTGAAAGAAGTGTGCCTGGAAGGTTACAATTTGCACTGTACTTTCTAACAACATATATTTTCACTTTTTCAGTAACCAGCCAATCATCGATGTTCTAGATGAATCAAAAACCAAATACCAGCACATTTGGATTTGCTGAACTAGATTCGAGTAGAAATTGAATTTAGCCATAGAATCAGATTATTAATTAATATTTTGTTTGAAAGACACTTAGAACTGTAAGCAAAGAATAATCACAAATCTTTGTAGGAATAATGCACAATTTCTCAAACCATCTCCGGACATTGCCCTCCAGAACAAAAAGAATACAAAAATTACGTTTCATTGCAGCAGATTGATTTATTAGTTTTTGTGCCAGTTATGTGCCATATTTATCCTTTTCTGTTCCAAGCCCAGTTGAGCTGAGCTTCACTGTTGCACACAAGCCTTTCTTTCCTCTAGAAAGCCAATAGAGCGACTTCTCTGTGAGTCCATATTTAATATTAGAAAACTAAAATTCAAAGGCAAGTAAGTTGCAACATATTTGAAACTAGCGAGGTGGCTTTTATTACATCTTTTTACCTGCATATGTTACATGGTTAATAATACTATGTTTTGGTTTTTAGTTTACTCCTATGTCATAATAAGTAAATTATTTATTTTTTCTTCTTAGGCCCCGTTTGGAACCTTGAAATTAAATTATATTCTAATAATCATAATTTAGATACAAATCTATTAAGCTAATATGATTATATACGAGTATATTTATATACTATTGTTGGTCATATGAGGGAGATACTTATGTGTTATATATATTTCTACTATAGAGAAGCGAGTCAAAGAGCGTGCTATAAGTTACGGAATAAAAATATAGCTTGATGGTGTATAAAATCAATTTGCATAGCCCACCCTATAAATTTAGGATAGACTTATATCTAAACTTTGGAAAGTGGATGGAAAGTGGTGGGATATTAAATTCTAAGCCAAATAGCCTAATTTGTTAAGTAGATTTCAGTTCCTCCAAACAGCCCTTTAATGAAATAGGTGCAGCACATCCTCGAAAAAATTTGTTTAATCAACTCGTAATAAAATGGGATACCCTACTTACTTCCATGCCTGTCTGAATAGAGATAGAGCTCCGTAGCAAGCCCGAAAGGTATTCTTTCAAACATGAAAAGGGAGTCTGAAAACTAGAACATCATCGTGGATTTCTCTGTTCAGGAAACAAGTAGTGCATGGATATGGTTCATGGCATACGTAGAGATTGTTCCCCGGTAGAAAAATACACAAAAAAAACTAATACTGTAGTGCGTGCGCATTGAGATTCTGAAAAACAAGAACTGGCATCTGCAGATGATACAGTACATTGTTTTGTTGACTTGACTTGGACATAATGTACAGGACGCTGAGTGGTAATTGCAGCTCAGCTTTGATTTAAGCGCCAGTCCAGTTGTTCAAGACCCACCGGCAGCTAGCTCCACTTCACACTACTGCCTACTCCACGTCGAAGCTCCAGCCAGAGATCGAACCAATCCGTGACGACGCGCCGCGCCACGCCGGCGACAATGGCCAACTCGTCGCCGCCTCCTCTGAGCCCGCCGCCGCCCCCTGCCGCTGCGGCGGCTGGCACCGGCGCGTGGGGCTCCTACGACAGCAAGCGCGCCTTCGTCGTCAACGTGGTTACCACCGTCGTCGCCCTCATCTGCGTCTCCCTCCTCGCCTTCGCCGTCTACGCCGGCCTCCGCTGCTGCCGGAGGCGCAGCAAGACGCCGCGGCAGCATGAGGAGGCGGCGCGCTAGCTAGCCTGCGCGCGACGCCGCCGGCTGCGGCTGGCCGGCCGGCGTCCCCGCGGTCTGATTGTTGCATTCTCCAGTTATTACTCTAGCGAGCTCCGCCTCATGGAGTTCTTTGTGTAGGTTGTTCAAGTGATTCCAACTATGGTCGCCCGCCGTAGTGATAATCTCAAGCTCTGTCTTGCATTGTTTCCTTTGCTCTTACATACCTTGTGTAAAAGTTTCAGACCTTGATTGTTTTGGGCATGATTCCTTAGGGTAAGTCCCAAATGAAGTTTTGTAATATTAAATTCTATACCACACCATCAATTTTGCTGATACGAGTCAATGCCTCCAGTTTTAGGACTGCCAACAATATCATCTAATTTATTTTTTTAAAAAAAAGAAACGTCAAGGAATTTGAAGAAGGAAGAACACATGGCAACAATACTTAATCGTGTACCGAGGATGGATTTACAATGAAAACATGGTTAATGCTGCGTGGACAACAGCAACAAACTTTGTCTTCCTTCTTATGGCTTTCTGCAGCAAACCAGTAATTACTTGGCCTGTGCACATGATGTGCTATGGGCAAGCATTGCAGGTCGGAGTGAGTGCTGTCCTACAGCCACAATCAAACACAATGGTGTCCTAAGAAACAATCCTCATTCTTTTTGTGTCCTGCAAACAAATTTCCCAAAAATGAAATAGAATAAATCATGCAGTGGCCTGTTTGTTGTCCTGTCCATCTGTTTGTTCCCATTGTCTAGTAGCAGGTCTCATCTGTCTCAACTCTCAAGGGCTTCCCTGATTCTAGTTACAATTGGACAATTATATGGTCTGTCCTAGAATTATGTGTTCTCAGTTATTCATCTGGCATCTCCATGATTCAGTGGAGCTAGCCATGTAACTTTGTCCTCGCTAGCCAATGCATGCCATTCAGCCTGAGTGCCTGACACCTGAAATATATTTAGAAGGATTTCACAATAAGTTTCAACATGCAAGGGTTCTGAGATGGAACAAAAATTACAAAGCATAGACCAGAAACACATGGTTTGTCATTACCCATTCAGAATTTGTTTTTTAAAGTATAGTGCAACTGTGCAACCCTTCTGATTCGGGCACTGAATCATTACAGGAAGTTGTGATGTACTGCTATATTTGCTTTACATATGTGCAAAATTTCATTTTCAAGTTCCATCTAGGACTAAAGTAATAAAAATGAGGAAATTTCAACAAATGATAGGTCAAGAACATATTTTGAATCAGAAGTTCAAATTTGAAATTATAACAGATGCTACAACACTCCATAGTCTGACATATATCATAATCCTTTTCAGAATATCTTTGTGTTGATTTGGTGGCCCAAACCAATGCTGATTGCACATTTGGACATGATATGTTCAAAGGAAAGGCAGTTTGCAACTTTGTGTTGCACATTATCAGTTACATGTTTTCAATGATATATAGTTATTTATCCTTTATGAGCTAGATTGTAAACCTGTTATTGCTCTTTTTCTGGGAAAAGAACATTTTTTTTCAAGACAAGGCTTCTACCCATGTCCTTATACAGAAGCTTGTTGACCAGAAAAGAACACATGTCTGCTTCAAATAGAAAGTGAGGAACCAGACTCCCATTCGTTTTCCAAATCCTTTCTTATCCCTGTTCTAGACTATGGCAAGCTTTGCCAGTCCTAGAAAGATATATTTGTCACCTGTGAATCCAAGGAGTTGTGACCCTCGTGTAGTTTTATTACACAATCCCACTTCTACTTATGTTTTGAAAATAATATGGATAAAAAATATGGCGGCAGATAGTATCAATTTCACCTTAACATAAGTTCCGCATCATATTCAGATTAACTGCCTTGTTAGTTTCAGCAACTAGCCAATATAACAGATAAGTTCTTTCTTCCTCATGCAGGTGTTTTTTTCTTTGTGGTGGGCTGGGGGCAATATAGCAACAACCGATAGCGATTCAACTATTACTGCATAAAATTGGCTAATTATAAACTATCTTGGTAAGGTTAATGATAATCATACTGTCAGATAAGATAAATGCAAACCAAGTATCATTTTGGCGCACCAATCTACTCCCTCCATTTTTTCTAGATATATGACTTTAGGACAACGTGATTAGTTAAAAAATGAACTAAATAGATTGTCTCCTAATATTTAAAAATGGAGGGAGTAAAATATCTTTAGCAGGGAGCAGTATACCTTAAATCTTTTTAAACGAAGACAACCACATCTCATCTCAATAAGTTGCTTATTTCTATAATTAGGCTACCCAGCTAGTAGATTCACAGAACTTGCACCATGCCAACGGACCCCAAAATGAAAATGGGGCTTTGGAAGATAACACAGATTATACATGCAACCTGAGCTTTCAGACTTTTAATAGCAGGACAAGGCAGCTACCTAGTAGTGAAATCTTAAAATTCACCTCAGATCCCAACTATACAAGGCTTTAAACAAGAGATTGATCTTTAATGCCATTACATAATTGTTCAACACTAGCATGATCATCAAGTAGCAATGTTTGGTTCCACTGAGATATTAGTTGCAGAGAAGAAAAGATTGCAGAAATCTTACCCTCCCAAAATTCTCAGGCAAGCGCATAGTCCTACGATGCTGCCTTGGTGCTCCGGAAGTCCCGCTTGAGCTCAGTGACCCTCTTCATGCACGCGGCCTTCGTCTTCCCGGGCACAGCAGCCGCCACCTTCTCCCACCTCATTGCAGTGTCCTTGGGGAACTCCTTGAGCGCGTTCAGTAGGGCGCGGTCATCCCCGGCACTCCAAGCGCCATCCGCACTCTCCCCACCGCCGGCATTGTCACCGGCGTCGGCAGCCTCGGCCCTCGGGTCGAGCGGCTTCCGCTTGCGCAGGAACTGCTCGAACGAGCCGCCGCCCGCCGCCGCGGCGCCCGACTTCGCCGCGCGGATGACGCTCTCCGGCGTGCGCCGGCCGCCGAACACCGCGGCGATCTTCTCCCAGCGCTGGGGCTCGCCCGCCGGGTGCTTCACCATCTGCCGCCGGAGGAGCTCCAGCTCTTGGTCGGTCCACTCGCCGGCGTCCTCCTCCCTCTCGCCGCCATCCACGACGGTCCCACCCGCACCCGCCGCCTTCTGCAGCGACTGCAGCGACGCAGCCGGTTGGACGGGAGCAGCGACCGGATCTGAGGGCTTCGCGGGCGCCGGGGCCGGGTTCTGCCGACGAGCGCGGCGGGGAGCGGGGGCGGGCTCCGGAACCGGTTCCTTGGCCGGTTCCTGAGCGGGAAGGAGGCGGCCTCGGCCGACGGAGAAGTCGCCGCCGGTGGCCGAGGAAGGCGCGAAGGGGGCGAGGAGGAGGGAGGACGCGACCCACACGAGGAGGGATGAGAGGATCTGGTAGGCCGGGGGGAGGTAGTACGCGGCGGCGAGGAGCGCGACGGCCGCGGCGGCGCAAGATGCGGCGTGGGGGAGGGAGGGGGACGCTCCGGCGGTGGTGGAGGAGGGCGAGGAGGTGGAGTTGGCGCCGGAATGGACGACGCGAGCGCGGGACTGAGTGTCCCAGGGGTCGACGAACTCCATGGTCGCCGGCGCGCGGGGCCGGAGCTCGTCGGAGTCCGCGACAAGGGGGGTAGCCTCGAGTAGTCAAACGGTGGCGGTCAGATCAAAGGATCCCGGATGGCCAGATCAGAGATGGTCTTTGGAAGAACACCGTGTAGTGTTGGGATTTTATTTTCAGCGAAAAACAGGAAAAATCGAAAAGAATTCGTGCTAATGCACCGAAGTTTGAATTAAATCGCCTAGGATTTGCAGAGAATGGGAAGTTAAACTACAATTCAAGGCACGTCCATGGAATAGGTGATTCGGGTGATTGCATTGGAAACTAAAATACAAGCTCAAAGTATTTTTTTTCTAACATCATTACCGTGTTATCCATCGTCCAACACAAATTTGAACTAAAAAATGAATTTGTCGATGAGAAAACATGTACAAAATGACCCATTTTGAACAATGCAATGAATAACCTGATGACAAAGTGTGCTCAGCCAGTATAAAATGAACTATTTTCTAACAAATAAGGTACTTCCTCCATTTTAAAAATGTAGTTCGTTTTTACTTTTTTAGATTTATGATATTTACTATGCACATAGATATAACGCATGTCTAGATATATAGTAAAGTTTATAAATTATAAAATGATCTATATTTTAGAACTCAGAACTGAGGGAGTAGTTTTTTTATGGACAAACAGGGTAGCTAAATTACCGCAACGAGCCTAATGGGCCTTTTGGGACTTTTGGGCCTGATGAGCCTGGTATAGCATATGAATAGCCCATGTACGTACAACACCACCAGCCGCCGCACCGTGGTCTCGCAAAGTCGCAAAGCACAGGCGCCCGCCGTCGTCGGTCGTCCTCCACGGCCTGCCCCTCCCTCCTCAGTCCAGTCCAGGATGACAGTGAAGCCGACAGCGCCCCTGGCCCCGCATCCCGCCCTCGACGTGACCAAGAGTAGCGGCGTGGGGTCGGAGTCGAAGAAGCCGGCGCCTGCGCGGGCGCGGCCGTGGACGTGGACCCGCATCGTCCGCTACGTCTCCCTCTACTACCTCGTCAACGTCATCGGCGTCGGGATCACCATCGAGGGCTTCCGCCGCCTGGTCGCGGCGGGCGACACTGACCTCTGGGCCCGCGCCCGCGCCACCGGGGTCGTCGCTGCGGGGAACCTCCTCCGGGGCGTGGCGGCGGCGGGTGAGGAACCTGTGGGACACGCGGCTGTGGGACCACGTCGTCATGGTCGAGTTCATGCTGGTGTCCGTGGCCGTGGCCCTCTACGTCCACATCACCATGGACGCGTTCGGTTGCTCCTGCCCTTGCCCGCATCAGTGTTGATCCACATATCGGTATATGTGCTGAAATCCTATATAGTATCGTAGTTCTGTATAAGATTTGCTCTAGTGAGTACTGATCGTTCACGAATTGCAGTAACCAGTAGGGGGTAGAATATGTACGTATGCTCGGTAAAAACCTGTCCTTTCAGCCTTTCAGATCAATTAAGAAGAACTGGTCATCCAATTTGGACAGATTTGTCGAGTTCGACACCTATCTTTGTCATGCTCTGTCAGGATGCTACTGCTAAATTGGAAAGAGTAACTAGATACTAGTGGTTCAGCAGCTAAGGTTTATAGTTTGTCGGTATCCATTGGTTTTATGACAGTGAATTTAAGTAGATGTTGAAACAGCAGCAATCAGGTTCAATTAAACGGTTTGTGCAGGCAGGCAAGATTGACTGATGATGCTGATGTTTCTTTCTAAATTGATGCAGGAACTAAGCAATTCTAAAAACAAATGGGCAAGCTCTTACATAAAGCTAAATTCATGCCATATTAAATGTATTGAAATCCTAGCATTTTGGTTTCTTGTCTAAGGTTTTAGCCAGTACTGATCATTAGCGGGTGACGGCAACCAGTGGGGAGTAAAATATGTATGTGTGCTAGGTAAAAAGCCGTCCTTTCTGATTATAAAAATGAATCAGACATCTTGGAATTTGGGGGTTACTATCTTTTGCATACTTTAAGGATGCTACTGCTAACTTGAGTAAAATATGTATGGGTTGTTTCAGTACTAACCAGGTTGTGGGATGATACCTGGCTCCTTGATGTTTCTTGAGCATTTGAAATTTCATAGTTGGATGAATGGGTTCAACATCTAGAGTTTTCAGTTTTACGGTGGTCAAGCGACTGAATGTCTGGAGCTTCTTCTTTTTTACGACCATGCTTGAGCATGTTTTTCATTAAGAGGAGGATTCCTGGAGCTATTTCAACAGCAGAAATAGAATTCAGCTGGTTCAGCTAAATGATTTGTGCAGGTGGGCAAGTTGACTGACGATATACCGATGTTTTCCAATGGATTCAATGCTGCTAATAAGCAATTTATGCTGTGTTTTTGTATTGAAGGTTGCAGTATGTCGTTTGTTTACAGATTTGAAGAACATGCTTGCTTCTTTTTCATGTTTCCTCTGTGTGAAAAGCAACTTTACAAATGGGCATGCTTTTAGCTAATTAGGCCGCCTCGTGTGGTATGAAGGGATGTTTCCCATTTTTCCAAGGGAACTGAACCACTTCTTATGGAAGGAATTACAACAAATTTTGTCTGTTCCAAATAGGCCGTAACAGGTTGACATGGAATTAATATGTTTCACTTTGTGTTGTTAGACTGAATCAATAGATCAAGGTATCACAGTTCTTCTCTTGTCTAGTGCAATAATTTACCTAGAGCAGGTTCCTTTTAACATTGCATTTGGCCAGATTTGTCGGATGTTAAGCATAAATTCTCAATGTGCTATTGGTAACTTGCAGAAGGCAGCCAGATTAGGTTCTGGAGATTTGCATTATTACCAGTTTACCAGTTCCAAAATCTATTGGTAACTTGCAGAAGGCAGCCAGATTTGTCGGATGTTAAGCATAAATTCTCAATGAACGGCAAGATTGATTGAGTTGGTAAGTTCAGTTGAATGATTTGTGCAGGCACAGGCAGCCAAAATTTATACTCGTGAAGTAGGGGTAGATTGCTGTCATGGTATCTTACTACTGACGAACAATTCACTGCTAATTTGGTGTAGGAAAGGTTGCAGTCTGTAAGTCTGTTCTTGTGTGTTACAGCCTTCATGAAGGAACTTCGGAAAGTGAAAATCCCTAAAAGAACAGTTTTTGTTTTTCTTTTTTTCCCATGGGTTGTTTCAGTAGAGACTAGAGACCAATTTGAACGAATGGCCATGAGAACCCTTCGGCATGGAGTTGATGATGCGCGTCATTTGTGTGTTGTACCTTCCAAGACTGAAATCCCTATGGAGTTGAGCAACCAGCTGTGACTAAAAATAGCTTCTCGATGTTTATCTAAAAATGAGGCATAGACCGAAAGGGGCTAATGATGAGTGAAAATATTGAATTGTAAATCGTGAAAAAGTTTCCTATACATCATTAAATCTCGAAGAAAATCCGGGCGTTCACCCACGAATCTTGTTGGGCCAAACGACTCTTTATACGGTGGCCCGTGGCCCGTGGCAGCATTACTCCATCCGAGGAGGAGCCAGCAATATCCGTTGCAGGCACAGACTTCAGAGTTCAGAAGCGCTCTCGCTTTTGCTGCCAGCAACGAGCAGCGATGCGAGCCGCAGCGGGAGGCCGCGCGGTGTTCCACCTCCGCCCGCGCCAGCCATGGCGAGCCCCTCCTCCTCGTCCTCCCACCACCACCACCACCACCACCGCGCTCCTCTCCCACTCCATGCCCGCGAGCCGCGCCCACCACCGTCGCCTCCCCAAAGGTTCGTCTCGCCCGACACCGCCTCTCCTGCCCTCCACGCGCGCTGGGTGTTCTTCCCACCGGCGTTTCTATTTGCGACGGCCCAGGTGGAGCTAGCCATGGACACGCCACCGCCACTTTGTCTTCTCGCAAGGGGCGCTGCTTCGCACGAAGATGGTTGCCCTTGTGCTGCGGTTGGCGTGCCTCCTCGGTCCTAGGCAATGGCTGCCTGCAAGTTGTTCGATGAAACGTCCATTGCCAGTCAGGCTTCTAAGTCCGATTTTTATTTGCAGAAAACCAAGCTCTGCTGCTTCTGCAGGGCGCACGTCTTTTTCTGGTGGTGTATTGCCATCTTATTTATCAGATATTGTATTGATATGTTCCACCGTTGCTACTTTTTACTCAGGTTTTTTACCAACTCTGGAACCGGGGGTTTCAGCAGTCTACTTGTGTCGGCGAGCACACTCCACAACATGCAGTGTTTTAATGGAGGACAGATTACAGGGGGAGTTAGATGGTGCAAAGGTAAATTATTTTCTCGCATTTTATAAGCAAGGAAAATTTTCATATACAACGTGGAAGAACATTGAAACCCATGATCCTATTAAATGAAACGAGAAACATTCTAAAGCTGATGCCTGTTCTAAAAACTGAAGGTCCCTGCTCCTGGTGTATTTAATTTTGAGTTCCTCTCACCTGCAACCATTTGAGTAAACTCAGGGCTAGTGGTTAGAACCACTTGGATGGAGAACTCATAAACACACTGGATAGTTTAAAACTTTAGATGCATGGTTGTACTTAAGTTCTACTCAAATGGTTTTACACAAAGCATTTCCCTTTAATTTTCCCTGTCTAATTGACTCATTTCTTATGCACTTGTAACTTCTTCAGTTGAATCATTCCACAAAATAACAATTACTTCTGTTAAGAAAAGTGTAGACTTATTACCATATTTGTTACATCTGCAACTGAAATGCATCGTGTAAGTTATTATTGTGCTTACATGCTATTCTACTTCTTATACCTGTTTCTAGGGAGAAGTGCGGAAACATGAGACAGTTGGTGCATTTCAAAAAATACCAATGGTGATGCCTGCAACTGATATACTAATGTCTGCACAGAGGAAATCAAGAAATGTGCCACCAACAAAGGGTATGATTCACCTTACCATTTATCATCACACTTTGCTCTGAAGAGTGAAGATCATTCTCTTAACATTTGGTTTCAACGCCAGATGTTTGCTTTATGATCCGCTTGTAATGTAGGTATAGCAAATATTGCTAAGCGTGAAAGGAACAAAGGTGCGAAACAACTTGATGCCTTAATGAAAGTAAGTCCTTTGTATTGTTGCTTTGTTGACTCAGTTCATTCATTTTGATTACTGAGAGTCCCTACTTTTGTCAGGAACTTTCAGTACCACTGAGAACATACACAGAAAACTTCCCTAAGAGGAGAGATTTACATCCTTATGAGAGGTCTCTCATTGAGTTGACTTTTGGGGAGGGTTATTATGAGCAGGTATAGTTCTCGCAGTACTTTGTCTTCTTGGTTTTGAGTAATAGTATGAGATTGTCCATGATGGCACATAAACAAATTATCAACTTGACATGGATAATACTTTCTTGAAGTGTCTATGATAATTTTCTCTTCCACTCTTTGAGTTATTGTGATGTTGTTGGTAGTGCCCTGCCAGGTTTTAGGACGAGTTGATGCTCTCAGGAAAAGGATTACTTCTGTTGGAAAGCAACATGCTTCTGTGTGTGCTAAGGTTAGAATATATGCCAATTGATTAATATTTTAATTTACAATTCCAACTGATGGGATTAGCACTGGCTTACTTGGAGATAAGGCACACAGAAAAATTTGACTCCCAAAATTCAAGAGTTATCCATGTTAT
The DNA here is from genome assembly GCF_002211085.1 of Panicum hallii. Taxonomy (NCBI): domain Eukaryota; kingdom Viridiplantae; phylum Streptophyta; class Magnoliopsida; order Poales; family Poaceae; genus Panicum; species Panicum hallii. Next base: position 2,933,140 of record NC_038047.1, on the reverse strand, counting down.
CTTTTTTATGTGCATACATGTTCCAGAATTATCCTAGTTATGAAACCATCTCACTGGCACCATACTTTCAGTCCAATGAATAATTATGATCTTACTTTAGAAAGTTTCAAAAGCATCGTTTGAATTTTCACAATGATAACAATTTGTTCTTTCTTATGCCTAATGAAATCATAAGGTCCTGAAAATTACTCTCAAAGCCAGTGTTACATTCTAGTAAAACATTACAGGGAAAATGTGGGATGCTGTTCTGTCTATAATCTGATTTGTACATCTCTATGTTTTGACATTCTCATAAAATAGCATGTAATCTTATTCCTGATTTATATATTTGACTTTGACAGTCAACAACAAAACGTGAAGCAGAGGAGCGCCTCACTGAGGTTTGTTTTCAAGTCTTTACTTGTATAAATGACTGCTGTTCTTGATCCTTTGTCAGTAACTCAGTATCTTATGGATCATTATTAAAATTTTCTGGAATTGAATCTCTGGTTGTATTGCTAATGATTTACTTTTGTGGCTGTCTACTTGTGCAGGGCAGAAAGAGACTTGAAGAAGCTTTCCAACATGGAAAGCATGCCATTGATGATTTAGTAAACGTAGCAAAGGTATTAACTGCAGTTGTCTTTCTTTTAAGTTGAGAAGAATGATTTTGATTTCTCATAGTTCATTTTTTCTGCTCTTATTTAGACTTATATATATATTTTATTTATGGCTAGATTAAGGACATCAAACTAATCTTTGAGTTACTGCAGGCTTTGCGTTCTATGCCTGTTGTTGATCTACATATACCAACACTATGTCTAGTTGGATCACCTAATGTGGGGAAGTCATCATTAGTTTGCATATTATCATCTGGAAAACCTGAGGTAATGCTCTGCTTAGTTGTCTTTTATGTTGGTAGATGGTAGACACAGTTTCGCAAGCAATTGTCTATTGCTAATGTGTAATTAATCATAATAGTTGTGGTTGGCTTGTTTGACTTGTTCGCTGTTGTTACTAGTTACTATTTATATTAAACAGAAGTTTCCAATGTTCATGCCTTATCTATTAGGTTCCTGTACTAAAGAATCTCTTTCTGGAATTAATATCTTTGGGAGGCTTTGCTTCTTCTCTATATCATCAACCTAAGATACATTCTAGGAAATATGTGTCTCTCTTGGTTCTGATTCTTGAGTTTGTTCTATGTCACCATTCAAGCATTGATGTCTATAGTAGTCTTCTCTGTACTGTACAGTTAGCTCATTACTGAATTCCTTTCCATTTCTCATTTTACTCACATTCTGCAGGTCTGCAGCTATCCATTCACGACAAGAGGGATTCTAATGGGTCACATTGTATCCAATCATGAGCGTTTTCAGGTTCAAGCATTTTCCTTTCTGCCTACCCTGCACATTGAGCCATTAGATTTCACACCAATTTTGCTTCTTCTTCTTTTTGACACTTGACAAAGGCATCCTTTTGCAGGTTACGGACACTCCAGGACTACTTACGAGGCATGATGGTGAGTTAAGACTCTGGTTCTTAAATTAGTCACCTCAGAGGTTGTGTACCTTTCATGTGTAAATGTGTGGCACTCTTTTTGTGTCTAGAGGATTAACTTTCCCTTGTACTTGGATAATAAACAAACAATACGGTAACAGATGTGGTTTCTAATGCAACTAGCATTTAATTAGCATTTACTTAGAATATAGGCCATCTCTCTTTGCGGTTTAGTTTATTCTTGCTATAGGCACATACGTTTGCACCAAAAGCTCTGATCCGTTATTGTTTTGGGGTTGACAGATGACAGAAATAATATAGAGAGGTTGACACTTGCCGTCCTTTCTTATCTACCAATCGCTGTCCTGTATGTTCACGATCTATCTGAAGACTGTGGAACCTCAGTGGCTGATCAGGTACATGTTTGCTTTACTTCTTGAAAGCTTTTGGTGCCATTTGCCCATTTATACTCCAGCGGATACAAATCATGCAAGCTTGCCCAGATCACAAGATTTGCTTTCCTGCTCTTCATAGGGTTTGTAATAAACATAGTGTTCTTTTGCAGTATATCACGTACAAGCATATAAAGGAAAGGTTTGGTGGTCGCCTATGGATCGATGTTATCTCCAAATGCGATCTTTTGGGCAAGAAAGCGCCCATGAGCCTTGATGGCGCTGATGAAGAAGTGGCACAGTACAGAAGATTCGGTCCAGAAGGCGCCCTCCAGGTATCTGTGCAGAGTGAAATCGGCGTCAAAGAGGTTTGTTATTCTCGTGCCAGCCTCATACTGAGTCATCTATAAGTTCAATATATACCTGTCGGCCTCGCGACAGATTAATTGCCAGGGTCTTTGTGTAGACTAACGTGCTTCGCTATCTCTCCAGCTAAAAGAAAGAGTGCATCAGCTACTGACCTCCCAAATGGCTCGGATCAAAGCTGACAAGGCGGAGCATGAAACACAGGAAGCTGGCACTAGTGTTCCTTGAAGTACAGCACATGCTCTCATAAACGTTCACGTTCGATGTTTATGTAAATTGTCCACTCAACGGATTTCAACATGTTCTGCAAATTTGGCCTTTTTCAAAAGGGAGGCCAGGTGTGTTAGTATGCATGTCTCGTGTATCTGTCCATTAGTTCATTTCCGCCAATCGTGATCCGGAACCGTCTTGCCCAAGCGTCGAATCTAACGCAGGTCGCTAGTGAAAAATAAGCGGGGTACTGGTTTACAGTAAGGCGTTGATCTTGTCTAGCTCTGAACTACAAGCTTAAACATAAATTGCAGGCATTAATTTGATTTAGAGATGACATGACAGAGGTGATCCATTGATAAGATAGACTTGCAGATCAGTATTACACGCTCACTCGGTATGTAGATGCGCTGCGTACCTGCACATGCAGAAATTAAAGGATTGGTATACAATATTTCTGTCATTAGGATATCCTATTATCTGTCTTTGCAAAAGTTACTGTCATTGGAATTTATTGAAATTCATATTTCTGTCAAGACATTCAGTATTCTGAACCTTGATGCCATTGTATTTGCCTCTAACCTGAGAAACTATACTTAGTACATGAATAATTCTTTAGTGTTGTCACGTCTATTTCATTAACTAATGGATGCTGTTAGGTGTCAGCTTCTTACTGATTCTAGTGTGTACAGCTGTAGAATGGTTCAAAACAAAATATGAGAGCAACTGAGGTTCATCTTACTCCTGAAGTCTTTGTTAGAATGGTTCAAAATAAAATATGAGAGCAACTGAGGGTGTAGTTCGTCGTTTGCATGAATGTGTGCTCGAAAGGGGCCAAGGATGGTGCACGACGTGTTCCGGCTGATTAGGGAGACGTTGCCTTCGATCGTCTTCAACGACGAGGTGGGCACAGTCACACAGACGGCGGCCGTCGCCGCGGCGCGGTTGAACGCCGGCATGGGCTTCGAGGTGCTGCAGGTCGAGCTTTCAGGCCAGCACGAGGCCGTCGCAACGGTTCCGCGTCCCACACTGTCTCTCTTTGCTTCGCGTCAAGGTACGGTGTCTCGCCATTATCTCCGATGAGAGAACGCCATCCTGCCAACCTCTTCTTTCTTGGGCGTTGCCGTCGTCAAGGGCCAAGGCAGAAGGACATGTCGCTGCATTGCCGCCAATCCAGGCCGCACAAGTCCAACTCTCATTTTGCCCGGGCACGTGAGACGCCAGGGTGGTTTCGACAATATCGTTTGTTGCCTCTCCCCAGTCTAGCAATCGTATTTTTCTTGGTCATTTCCTTTTGAGTCTAGCTAGTTAAAAATAGGTTATATTTAAGTTGTTCTTCACCGTAAAAAATTTTGAACTTTTTTTGAAGTATATGTTACTTCTATTGTTTTTAATTTTTTTATTTTGAATTGGAATCTCATCTACCTGCCAAACCGTCTACTTGCTCAAGCCCATTTCTGAGAAGTATTTATAATTTCATCGGATAATTATGTGCGCCGTGCAAGTATGTATGAGAGCAAATATATCAATTATGCCGGGCAAGAGGGGCTGAGAAAATGCTTGAGTATATCGACTTGGAATGCAACCATTCCATCTTTACATTAAAGCTCCATGCATAAATCCCCTCCCCTTGGAGTCCACATCCAAATAAAAATGAAAATGTTTCGTACAGAAGAATCAATGGATTGGTGACAAAACCCCTCCAATGTTTTGTAAAATTTAAATTAGGTGAAGAATCAAATAGAGATAATATATTATGAACTTTCTTCGAAGGTAGTTTAATTTGAAGCAACTTCTAATATTAGCAAGACGTTCTAAGGGCCTGTTTGGATCCTTTGGTAAAAGGACAAATAGCAAAAAAAATTTCTCTTTTTTTTCCATTTGGACCCAAACACCCTATGGCAAAAAGTAAACAGCAAAAACAGATAGCAAAAGGAAACAATAAAAAATTTGCTCTTTTTTTTTTCCATTTGGACCCAAACACCTTATGGCAAAAAGGAGAAAAGAGATTTAATTGAGCTTTTGCTAAAACTTTTACCATTTGGATCCAAACACCCCTAATGGCAAAATTTTTGCCACTTTTAGCAAATAGCAAAATTTTTGCCTTTTTACCCTTTTGCACTTTGGATCCAGACACTGGCTAAAATTCACACGGAACAAGCGGAACTTCTATTTGAGGCTGGCCCCACAGCCGAGCGTCTGCGGTATCGTGCGAGCAGTACGAGAAGTCGAATCGGCGGCGGCTCCGATCCCCTTCCTCCACTTCCACAGTTCTACCTCTTCTCGGTCCCTCGGTTCAGTTCTCGATCCCTCGAGTTCTACAGCGAGCCATGCAGAATTCAGATCTCGCCCTCTGAGTGGAGCGCCGTAGCACCCCGCCGCCGTCGGCCAGGTTTGCCTCTCGTACGCGCCCCGAACCCGAATGTTTTAAGGGGATTTAGGGTTTATAGCTCCTGTTCTTGTACAGAGTTCACGGCTGTTTTAAGTGCAAGTGTCTCCGACTCGAGTCTAGATTTATCCGGTTTGAGTCCGCAGGTCTTCGATCTGGGTGCAAAGTTCTTCGTTTTGAGTTCAAAGATGATAGTTTAATGTAAAGATCTATCTGCAGGGGGCCGGCGCGGCGTCCCCGCGTCTCGTCACTGGCGTCGCTCTCTTCGTCCGCCGCTGCGGCGGCGGACCTGCGCGGGGGCAGAGGCTGGCTCTCCGCCCTCCGCCGTGACCCCTCCAAGCGGGCGCGCCGGGCCGACGACAACGGCACGCGGCTCACCGACGAGCTCCTCCTCGTCATCTTCGCCCGCGTCCCCGACCTCGCCGACCTCGTCCGCTGCGCGGCCACCTGCCGCTGCTGGCGCCGCCTGGTGTCCGCGGAAGCCGCGTTCCTCTGCCGCACACCTCGGCGGCCGCCCGGCAGGTTCATCGGCCCCCTAGCCCTCGGCTTCTTCAACTACCAGGTGGACGCGCCGCGGTTCGTGCCAACAGCTTTCGCGTCGCGCCGCTTCCCCGGCCTCCTCCAGCAGCAGCCGCTGTCCCTGAATACGTTAGTCGATGACGGGCTGTTCGATGGCTTTTCGCGCATAGTGGCCTCCAGGAACGGCCTCCTTGTCGTCGACCTCCGGGGCGTGAAGCATGACAGGGCACTCAAGCTCTGCGTCTGCAACCCCATGGCAGGCGTAGTGCACGTCTTGCCACACCTCGGAGGCAAGGACGGCCTTGGGTACTACGCTTGCACGGTGCTCACCGCAGACGACCGCGATGAGAAGACAATAGACCCACCTCGGTCCTCCTCGTACTTCCGCCTGGTATTGGTGTACAAGTACACCCGATGTGGCTTCACCGCGTTCCGGAGCTACTCGTCCGAAGAAGGCAGCTGGAGCGAAGAGGCAAAGGTGACCAACGCCAGACTAGGAAATATTCAGATGGGTTTGACTGATGACAGTTTGACTCATAATGGTGTTGTGGGCTATGGTGGCAGGCTAGTGTATTGGCTGTCCAAGAACGTGGTGTTCGTGCTGTGCCTTGCAACGCTGCAGTCAACGGTGGTAAGCATGCCTCGGTCCGGAAATGGCCAGACTTTCGATATGCTAAACACCTTGATGGGCTTGTCGCCAAACGGCATGCTCTGTGCCATCCAGCTCGACCGCATGTCCCTTAGGCCAGCTAATCGGAGGGTCCCCATACGCGTAACCACCTGCACTGACCATAGTTGGTGGGATACGGAGGAGTTGATTCAGGTAGAACAATCCTTGCCTGAAGATGTGGGTAATGTTAGGCTGCGGTGGTTCTGCGAGAAGAGTGGGGCTGTGTTCTTCTCAACCATCTCTGGCAGTAACCCCCTGAGGAGTGAGATGTATGTTCTGAACCTCGAGACCCGGGTGGTTGATAAGCTGGTGAGCGATGACAGGAACAGCAATCCTTGGGCGTATGTTCACGGGTACGAAATGGATCAGACAGCATACCTGGCATCCCTTGCTGAGCCAGAGGGCATGGAGGATATGTGACGATCGCTTTTCTACCTAGGGTGCAAAGAAGTTTGCGAGAGGTCGAGTTATTGCTTACCAAAACACCAGGAGGGACTGCAAAATCTGTCAATACTCACCAAGTTTGTGTGCAGTATTGCTTTGGTGTCTGGTTGTTCTCTCCCTAGTATCTACAATGTTGGTCAGTAAAAGTGGTGACTGTCTCTTGTTCGATGTTGGTGGAGCTAGTGTCAGTTGTTGCCGTTCTGTTAGTTGGAGTGGAGAATAGGGTTGGAGTTGGTGGTAATGAGTCGTGTTTGTCGCATAATGTGAGATTGTCGGCCCCTTTTGATTTTCTGAATTATGCTTGTAAGCTGGTAACCCAATGCTTTGATATTAATTATGTTGAATCTATATCCCCTGGTGTTCGTTGGAACATTTCATTTCTTGCATTGGTGAATTATTGATCTACTCGTCAGCAGAATGTTGTCCTTAGTTGCTTGTACTCGGCTCAGGTTACGATGAGCCCCCCACATCATTCACTGAAGAGCTCGCAATTCTGTCAGGACTTACTTTTTTATGTTGCATGCTAGGACTTGGTTGTGATTCATTTACTCTCAGCATCGAAGACTGGTTATAATTGTCTCGGTAGCGGCATCAGTCCTCTGAAATGGCCATGTTGTACGAAGAAAAGGTGCATTAAGATCTAAAAACTAGGAAATATGTAAAGCTTATATAATTTCTATCTAAATGCGCGTTCTCTGCTAGTCATTGCTATTAGAGCCTGTGTCAAAGAGTCGAGCTTCTCGTCATTTAACTCTGCCGATACCCTAGAACTTCATGTAAGCCGCCATTGCCAAAAAGGGTGGTGCTGGGCATTTACATGGTTTTTTAGAGTTTTCACATGAAAAGATATGTAGCAAGTTTTTCCCCCCTTATCTTGCTAAATTTATTTAGCCGAAAAGTACCCACGTTAATATGTCTGTTTTATTGAAATTCATGCTACACATATGTAGCAAAAAATAATTTATCAAATTCTAGTAAAGTGGAATGCCTATTTGATGAGGCAGGCCCTACATCAAATCAAGGCATTTGGGATTCCCAAAAACTACACGGAGAGGCCTCTCCATGTAAAGGTATCTCGAGATCTCTCTCTTTACTTTTATAAAAGCACACTAGAGAAAGTAACTCTACCGCGAAAAAAATAACATAGAAGCTCTAGCGATGGACATCGCTTTAGGGTTAGGGTTCAGAGGTTTGGGGCTACCTTTGCTGCTGAGGATAGAGGTAGCTCCGGGGGTAGCTGCCGGCCCGGTGTTGGAGGTGGGTTGTGGGCGGTACGGCAGGGACGCCGCCCGCCAGGAAGGTGAGAGACAACCGGTGGCCGATGGAGGCGGCGGGGCCGCTAACTCCGGCAATCTACGTGGATGCAGGCAGCATCTCCACCGATGAGGACGGCTAGGGTCGAGAGCGGTGGCTCCACAGTGCCGTCGCCGCCGGAGCCGGTCGGGCGACGGGGGCCGGGAGAGGTGGGGCGGCGAGGGCAGCAAATGGGGTTGCGGGGGCGGCTGGGGTTGAGGCGTGAGAAGTGACGGCGGCAAGGCAACAGGATGCGGGAGGAAGTTGCGCGGGGGAGGAAGAAGATGGATAAGGCAGGGTCCACGCGAGATTTTATATGGAGGGAGATCTAACGGTAAAGCTATGTAGAGAGGGATCTCGATCTAACTGCCTCCTTCAGGATTTTGCTGATTTAAAGAATGGACTTTGCCAATTTACCATTTGGACCCACATGTCACACGATCCTGCATGTGTCATTAGCTCAGATGACATTCAAATCGTCCCGCATATTCATTGACTCCCATATGGGATTCGTTAACCAAAGCAGCACAAGTGGCAAAACGGCAGAAAAAAAATCGCAGCTGTTTTCCCACCTTCCTAAACTCATCCGGACCCACTTCTTCCTCTCCCTCGTTAGTGTTAGGCTGCGGTGGCCGGTGGTTCTTCTCCACCGTTGCTGGGTACAGTGACCACCAGAGGAGCGAGATGTATGCCTGAGCCTCAACACGCGTGTGGTAGAGAAGCTGGTGAGCCATGACAAGGACGGTGATCCATGCATGGGGGCATGTTCATGGGTACGAAATGGATCAGGCGGCGTACCTGGCATCCCTTGCTGAGCCACAGGACATGGGTACGAATCTTTTGCTTAGCTACCTGGGGTGCAAAGAAGTCGAGAGGTTGAAGGATTGCTGGCCAAACTCCAGCTGGGACTGCAAAATCTGTCAACCCACACCATGTTTGTGTGTAATATTGTTTGGTGTCTGGTTGTTCTCTACCTAGTGTTCAGCCTCCATAACGTTGGTCAGTAAAACGGTGGTGACTGTCTTTTGTTGGATGTTGTTGGAGCTAGTGTCAGTTGTTGCCGTTCTGTTAGTTGGAGTGGAGAATAGGGTTGGAGTTAGCGGTAATGAGTCTTGTTTCTCGCATTGGTGAGATTGTCAGTCCCTTGATTCTCTGAACTATGTTTGTAAGTTGATCATCCCTAAATGCTTATAAGAGCTATTGTGTTAAATCTATATCCCCCTATGTTCAGTAGCGGAGGACGAATTAAATTTGAGGTATGACGGGTAATAAATTTGAGCACGTATTATCCATTAGAGTATAATAAAATAAGGTACATAGATAAATATGTAGTGTATTTATCAAAAAAAATAAAGTATGGCATTGGCCATACCTACCCATGCTGGTCCTCCGCCGCTGCCTGTGTTTGTTTGCTGAAACATTTCAATTCTTGCATGTGGTCTGCAGAATGCTCTGTCTCAGTTGCTTGTACCCATGCTCAGCTTTTGATGATCCTCACCATTCAGTGAGGAGCTCTTAATTCGGGAAGAGGTTGGATGTTGCTGTTTCCAAAAACCATAGTATTGAGACACTACAAATTCCAAAACCAAAGCCACTCAATACTGTAGTATTTCAAAACCACAGTTTTTCTCAGTTTTAGCAAAAAAGTGAAATACAATGACATGTTTGGCTGAATGTAGTATTGGTGACACTATTTCATAATTTAGGATTAGGCCGTTAAAACATTCCTATATAGATGTTGGGCAGACGTATATACTCCATGTAAGAGTTGAGCTAACGTGTTCCATTACTAATCTGAATAATCTCCATTGGATTAAACTTCTTCGTGTCTTAGTTACTCTGTATTGTTTATCTTTTTGATCTTCCATCCTCTTTGTTATCATCATTCATACTAATTGTATCTCCATTTCGTACTGAACTCATGCACTTTATATCCAGAGGCTAAGCATTAATTGCAACCATATTAAACAAATAATTAAAACGATTTGGAAGAAGGAAAATAAAGGGACAGATCAGGAAAGCAGGCACAACAGAACCCAGAGAAGATGCCAGCAGGGGTGAAGAAATTTTATTTATTTTCTGCAAGGTTCAGTAGGTATAATTGGAGTATGCATGCAAACGAAAAGACGTGCCTGATAAAAACTGTGCATGCGCGTTGAGCACAAGTTCTGTCTAGAAAAAAGAGGGTCTGGGTGAAGTTTTCTAAACTCCAAAAAAACTGTAGTTTTGGCAATACAGTAGTTTTCAAAGCTGCAAATTTTTGGCATCCAAACGCCTCCTTGTGTTTCAATACCAAAGTATTTAGCAAAACTGTGGTATTCCTCCAAAACTACAAAAATACTTTGTATCCAAACTGGGCGCCATATTCAAAGTTGGTAGTGGAAAGAGTTCCTGCCTGGAATCGGTGATTCGTGCAAATATTCATGATGTTAATTCGAGGTTGGTGATGGCAGAACAGTATAGATGAGTCAAGAGTGGTCAATCGGTTTTCGGAGAAACATTATTTACCTCTGGGTGAAGAGGTGAAGGAGAGCGGGAGGAACTCGTGCAAGCTCATGGTGAGTACTTGGCAAACCAACCTACTTTCGATGGAGCTGGGTTTCATAACCTGCTTGGCCTGGATTGGTTCTGACCAGCTCTTAAGCTTGAGCCCAACTTCCCGCCGTCTTCAGTGTACTGAACCTTCTTCAGATTGAACGCCATCGTCAGACAGAGCAAAGCAGCAGTTGCCGGTTCCTTTCTTTTACATGGCACTCCCTTCATTTCGAAACACAGGGAACGGCGATCTGTTCTTCAAAACTGAATATTGACTGTCACTTTCTTCTATAATAATGGTTGTTCATGACAATAGAATTTCAATCACAGGAAATTGTTTCAAACACAAATCTAGCAGTACTGAACATTGGCTGCGCCTGGACACGCTGGACTCGGACAAGATGGTGGCGAGCCACGCCAGGGACGGTTGATACGGGAGCGGAGCCGGCGGCGGCGGGTCGCGGGAGAAGTCTGGCCACCATCATCTGCCGCGGCGGCGGTGGAGAAACCCGTATGGTTCTCGGATCTGTGGGCGCAACGTTACTGACAAGAGCATTTCCAACTTTCCGGATCATGCTGCTGGCTGTTGCCTTGTACTGAGTTTGGAAAGGCAATCAAATCAAATTGTTTTGTACCAAGTGATTTTGCCGAGAAGGAGCGGTAGAGACTGCTGCCGCTTACCAATTGTGGTTTCGACTCCAGTTCTAGTTCTCAGGCTGAGCCATGTTATATATAAGCTTACTCTCTGCAGAGTCCGCAGCAAGAAGATGTGCAATGAGCATCTTGAAGTTGCCTTGGCTAGCCAGGTGCAAGACATTCAGCATATGTGAAGGACTCAGAAGCAGACCAGTCTGCAATAGCTACATCAAGATCACCTTCCACTATCTGCCCCTTTCCATGGCAGCGAAACAACAGAAACCAGGAACACAATCTGAGCCTCGACCATATGGAAATACTGAACAAATCAGGTTTCTCAGCAGAACACCAACCATCTATTCATCCATCTGAGCCACGTTCAGCAAGCAAGCTACAGGTTAAGTGAACTGGGTAAACTAAGGAGAACAAGGAAAAACCAGAGTAACAGAAGGCATCAACGAAAACATTGCCATCACGTGTACTTCGTTTCACCAACGATAGACTAACCTGGCATTTTTACAAATTCCCATCAGATTAAGAACGAGCCAAAGTTTAACCTTCCCTGGAACAAAATCTTCCTCTCTGGTCACCAAACTTGCATTTATCTCCTAGAAACCAATTGCCTAGGCATCCTAACTTCTCCGTTGAACATTTAACTTTCTCAGACTCAGAAAACTAGTGCTACTGGTGTTATCAGTGACACTCCCATGTTTGCAGAACAATAAGAGATAAAAAAAAAGGGACTTCCTTCAGGCACTCGAGTGCAACTCAAATCTTGTTCTTGCGGCGTTGGAGCGAGAAGTTCGTCCCAGGATCTGCATCGGGGATGAGTGGTGGCATCTCGCTTGTTTCAGCAGGACCGGTCTCTCCTTCTGATTCCTCCAGCTCGTCTAACTGGGGGTTGTTGGCCTGGAGTTGCTGGAAGATCTTGATAGCCTGGGCCACGAAAGCTGACGGATTGCCACCATCACTTGGAAGCAGAACAGTGGTGCCCTGGATTTAATAGCAAAACATCAGCAACTTGAATACACAAGGGGCGTAAAGCAGCCGTAAATGAAAACACCAAATAGGGGTACTTCATCATCTTCACCTTTTTGGCCACTTGAGAGAAGGCTCTGACGTATTGCTCTGCAACTCTCAGGTTCGCAGCCTATCAGTGAGATAAAAATTGTTAGCATTCAGATGAGCAAGGAACCATTTTGATTCATAACTTCACTACAATGGTAGGGGAGGTAGGGTAGTAATCTAAGAAATCATGATACCTTAGTACTGCCTTTAGTTGTCATAGCCTCTGAAACCAATCTAATTCCACGAGCTGAAGCTTCTGATAAGGCAAGAACCGCTCCGGCCTCACCTGGTGTTCATTAACAAATATAAGTAAACTCCTCATGGATGAGAAAATAAAAAATATTTTAACCCCTTTCAGAAGAAGAAAACAGGCAAATTGTTTACAGGAAAAAAGGCAAAATTGAGCAAATTAGTTGTGAGATGATGCATGCTGAACTAATTTAAGGAAACGGAGAACAAGATAAAACAAAATAAAAATGTCAACTGCATTATGTACTCCAACAACGTCACAAGTTGCTCTTGCATACAGGTTACGTCAAAAGAAAAGCATTTGGAATGAATTTACAGGATAAACTAACAGAATATTATAAGGATGTCACCAGATTATCCTTTTTCCAGAGGAAGAATTAGAATCACTTATCAATCTAAAGATGAATAGGGTTGTGCAGTCACTACCTTCTGATTCAAGGATTTGGGCACGTTTTTTCCCTTCTGCTTCAAGGATTTGGGCACGCTTTTTCCTTTCTGCTTCAACTTGCATCTCCATAGCCACCTTAACACCATGTGGAGGAGATATGTCCCCTGCATCATCAATTTTAAAACATGAGAAGTAGAAAAATTGATGGCCCTCTCCATAATTCAAAGATGAAGAGGAAAAGGACATACTGATTTCATAACGGAGACACTTCAGGCCCCAATCTGTTGCTGCCTCATTGATGGCCCTCTGGCAGAAAAATTAGCAGAAAACAGTAAGCACATAAAAAGTCGGTTTCCATGTGTTTCAAATGTTCTTCCCGAGTCACCCTTCCATGATCTATGTGCTTCATAAAGGTTCTCTAATAAATTGGCTCTCACTTTACTATCTAGAAAATCTATGCAACACATATTTCTAATGGGCTGGGAGATTGGACTAAACAAACGAAATAGTGATTTCTCAATATGTATGTAATGTCTTCAGTAGTATGGTAATGCAGTCAGAGTTCAACGTAGCCTATTGCTCATTTAAGTACATACCTCATATGCATTTTCTCCATGCCAAATGCAACCATATGGTCATTAGAAAGTACAACAAACAACTCGCGATTGCAAATAAGATGACATACCACAATGTTCTCATTTAGTGCATCTCTCTCCTCAAAAGTTTTGTCCAATGTCATTTTCCCAAGCTCACTCCTCATTGTTGTTTGTGCGAGTTGTATGACTGCAAAAATTGGATTTTCCGCGCCATAGGAAGCAAGGTAGGGGTCAACGATCTGCAAATTCAACAAAATCATTAATTAGTGTTCAGCAATTGGAAGCAGGAACATTAATTTTCTAGACTATACAAGTTTCTCAAATACGACCGAGTATATTTGCAAGTTAGTGCTGGTATAACAACCTGATCAGCAAAAATGACCCAAGACATTAAATAGACTTGAATGGTAAGAGGATCAGCAAAGAAAGAACTTGACACAGACAATGACATCACCTGGACACAACTCTCAAGACAGACAATCTAAATTACATTTTTCACAGCAGGTCTAAATTGAAATTACAGCACACTCGGTACCACAGAACTACAGCAGTTCTACTCCAGCGACTATTAACGCGGGTTCAAGCCATGCCTCCTTCTTAAATCAAAGTACGAGGGCTGTCTGCCCCTTCCCGTCTCTTTTTTTCACTCCAGTGACTATTATAGCCGAGTTGCAGCACACTGGGCTGCAAACCTGACTACACTAAAAAACACCATCAACTACTGACTAAAAACCGAGTAACACCATTCAACAACTAAACACACCAAAAATGAAGTTTTAAAGGCTCTATTGCCACTTTTAATGGCATCACCAGATATACTGACAAACAATAAGTATCAGTCATCTCTTCTTCTTCATTTGTTCATCAAGCATCTTCAACTAGCATTGATGGGAAATATAAATAAAACATGGCATTCCAGAAACCCCTGTGGAAAATGAAATGTTTTCTATCCTATCCAAAACAGAACAAACCTTGAATCCCATAAAGCTTATATCACAAGGGCATAACAGTTTATTGAGACTCACAATAACTTCTCAAGTTCTCATAGTACAACCTTCCCATGATACCTTCCACAACAGCCAAGCTAGAAGTAACATTTACAATTTGGATCTTACGTTTGGATTGAACCCAAGAAAAAAGATCAGGTTTCAATAGAATTTAACTTAGAAGCTACCAAACCAAAACTGTAAATCGCAAAAAGGATGCAGGATGCATACATTTCATATAACTGCTTGCTGTGCAACTAAGAATTCTTGAAAGCAACTATCTTTCTCACTGGTATCTCGAAGCAATCAATTCAGCTTATACAAAAATTCTACAGCTTTACAAATCCTGACCTTTTAAACAACTTCCTTTTCATTGTGTAAGGCCCTGCTCATGTACCATGTAGTCCCTACTAGTACCAACCAAAGTTGAATGGCACTCAAACGAAGTCTATAACATCCAATTCAGTTCCCAGAGGTCTTCACCATAACGCATGGGAAGCGCCAAAGCACCAGCAACCAACAGCATCACCCAATCATGGTAATGAATCACGAGATTCGAGAAGGCGGGGTGGAGAGTTGGTCGCATACCTTGATGTAGATCACGCCATCGATCTGTATGAGGACGTTGTCCTTGGTGATGGCGGACTGGTTGGGGATGGGGATGGCCTCCTCCTTGAGCGAGTGCACGTAGGCGATGCGGTCAACAGCAGGGATCAGCAGGTGGATCCCGGAGCCAAGGGTCCTGATGTACTTGCCGAATCTTTCCACCACAAACGCCTTCTTCTCTGGGACAATGGCCACGCCCCAGTTCACCGGCGTGCCCGGCGGATCGTACCTGAAAGCAACAAGCACGCTGGGGCTCCAACATCGCCTTCTCGAAGGTTCCGAAAGGAAGCGAGCAAGGAAGGTGGGGTTTTACCTGGCGTTGTCGTCGCGGGGGTAGTAGCGGGAGAACGCGCGGGACGAGGCGGGGGCGGAGCCGGCGGCGGCGAGGTGGCGCGGGAGGAGGAGCTGGCGCGCCGGGGTGGCGGATCGCCGGAGGAGGGTCGCCATTGGCGGCGGCGGCCGAGAGCCCCCTTTTGTTATCGGATTTGAGGGGGGGAAATGGGGAATGAGAAAATAGGAGCTCTCAGCTCAGCAAGCTGTTTGGTTGCCACTTGCAATTGCAACGTCGATTTTTATTGACTAATTTAACCCTAACCAGGAGACCGTCAAAATGGACACCTTAAGCGTCCATAATTATTGTAATTTCCAACCATGGCATGTTTCAGAAATTAAGTGTGAAAACGTGTTTGCTTGCTTACGAAAAGTGAAGATGTTTGGTTGGTGATGATCCACGAACCAATAGTGGTCATAGTTAATTCTAATTAATTTTAATTAATTTTAGAGTAAATTATACTCATCATACAGCAACTTGTATGGTTTGATACAGCAAGTAGCAAAAAGTACAAATACACGAATTTGTCGAACTAGGTAAATATGCACGTGCGTTGCTACGGATAAAGTTGGTACAAATATCGGATTGGTGCAGTTACCTGTACGATCTACGTGATCGAATCGTGGATGGAGGGGTTGGTCCGACTCGCATACAGAATGGACTAAGACTCACCTGTCAATGATATAAGATGGACCAACTAAAAATTTAGATGGAAACTTTACGTGCTTTAAAAATTTATCAAATATGTGTATTTACGGTTATATGGATATATTTTGCCACCGTGGATGTGGATGATTTTATGCATGTAACCCTTATTTTTCTTTCCTTTCTCTTTTACGTCTTAACCATGCTGCGTGAGGAATAGATGAGCAAATTGTAGATCGGTGCGTGATTTTAATAAGCAACGTGCCTAAGGTCATGTAGAACGCATCATCCATCCACTGTTCTTTTGCTTGGCCGGTCACACCCGTTTGGATTTAGATATCTCTTTTTTTAGAAAAAAAAGGACTTGTACTTCTGTAAGTGAGCAACCAGGAGTCCAGGACGTCGACTGGAATTGGTCTGATCCAGTTTCCGTTTCAACAATCCCTTGCTAAGAAAACACACAAATAGACCCATTTGCTTGCTTAATGTAAGCTTAGAAATTTACACTAAGATTGCCACAAATAGACTCATGGAAGTAGCTAGCAAGATCGTCCAACCATCTCAAACTGCTTTTATGCCAGGTCGGAATATTATGGAAAGGGAATATTATGGAGGGAGCAGTGATTTTATACGAAATTATTCATGAGTTACACACTAAGAAGCTTAATGGGGTTATTCTAAAAATTGACTTTGAAAAAGCCTATGATAAAGTAAAATGGGCTTTTCTCCAACAAGCATTACGAATGAAGGGGTTCTACCAGCAATGGCGCACTTGGCTTGAAGATTTTGTTATGGGAGGAAGTGTGGGCATCAAAATTAATTATGATATTGGGCACCACTTCCAATTAAAAAAAGACTAAGACAAGAGGATTCCATGTCACCCATTTTATTCAACATTATCGTAGATATCCTCTCTACTCTCTATTCTTATTAAGAGGGCAAAAGATGATGGTCAAAATAGAGGGGTTATTCCCCACCTAGTGGAAGATGGATTGTGGATTTTGCAATATGCCGATGATACAATTTTATTCATAGCTCATGACTTGGAGCAGGTAGAAAATATAAAATTGATGCTTTGTGTCTTTGAACAATTATCATATCGGTGTTTTACCGCTACGCCTACAGAATGATACCCCCGAGGTGGTGAGTTTGTAGGTAAGATGTTGCTGAGATCAGAAACTCAAAAGTGCAAGGAACATAAAGTTTAGACAGGTTCGGACCGCCGAGAACGTAATACCCTACGTCTTGTGTGGTTTGTATTGCCTTAGGTGGTGATCGGGTAATCTGTTGTTTGGAGGGGATCTCTGCCCGCCCTTATATAGTTTGGGGGACAGAGTTACATAGGAATCCTAGTCGGATACGAGCTCAGGAATCTTATCCGAATAGTATTCGGGTAGTTTCCTTATCTTCTGGCTAGTTTTACTACTGTATACAGTAGTTTCTACTACGCTACGAGTCGTTACAACTGGTGTAGGACGTGGTCCATATCCCACCCCTTATCCTGTAAGATATAGGCCATATGCGCAGTCCTATAGACCCGGATCTGACATATCAGGTCTTAAGATTAACTTCCACAAAAGTGAGATTTCCTACCGTGGAGAAGCTAAACTCATGAGCAAGAATACACCGAATTATTTGGATGTGATATAGGGTCCTACCCTTTCCCATACTTAGGTATCCCGATGCACCACCGTAAATTATGCAATGCAGATTGGAGTGTAATCGAGGATAGATTCAAACGCAAATTCAGTGCTCAATAGCTTTCCCATGTTCATGATGCCTTTCTTTAAAATTCCGAAGGATCTCAAGAGATTAGATCAATATAGATTCAGGTTCTTTTGGCAGGGTAACAATGATAAGAGAAAGTATCGTCTAACCAAGTGGGACATCTTGTGTCGTCCTAAAAGATCAAGGGGTTTAGGAATTATAGATATCTAGATTAAAAATAAGTATCTTCTTAATAAGTGGTTATTTAAACTACTCAATGATGAAGGAACCTGGCAAACCTTGTTAAGAACCAAATATCTAAGCTCCAAGTGTCTTTCTCATGTTCAGATTAAATCTGGAGATTCATAATTTTGGAAGGGTTTACTACATATCAAAGATGATTTTCTGGGATGTGAAACCTCTAAAATAGAAAAAATGTTTCACAAACCAGATTTTGGGAGGACAATTGGGTAGGTTCTAAACCACTCAAAGACCAATTTTCCAGCTTGTATAGCATTGTTAATTATCCTCACCTTATAGTGGCAACTGTCTTGAACCAAATGCCGCTCAATATTTCTTTTCGAAGAACTTTGGTTGGGGATAAATTGATTTCTTGGCACAACCTAGTAGCAAAGATAGCCACTCAACAACTTTCACATGGAAGGATATTTTTATATAGGATTTACATCAACATGGGCAATATTCAGTCCAGTCTATATATCAGTATTTGATAAATCTGGACATTCCCTTCAATAATAAATTCATATGGAAGCTTAAGATCCCTTTAAAAGTCAAGATATTCTTTTGGTACTTTCAGCGAGGGGTAATCTTAACAAAGTACAATCTAGCTAAGAGGAATTGGAATGGTAGTCAAAAATGTTGTTTCTATGATTGTCATGAAATGATTAAACACCTTTTTTTTACTGTCAACACGCTAAGACTATCTGGAGAATGTTCAAATAGCTACTGGATTGACCCCACCTAGATCAATAGCACATTTGCATGGAAATTGGTTAACATGCATATGACAAAAAGAAAGAAATGTAATATTTGTGGGGGTTTCAACACTAATGTGGGCTATTTGGTGCACACGTAATGACTTGGAGTTTGAAAAAGAAGCGGATTTCTTCATTTATGCAGGCTATTTTCAGAGGAGCATATTGGCTGCGGTTTTGGTCCCTGTTGCAGCATGAGGACACAAAGGAGACCATCTGCTCGGCAATCAGGACGCTTGAGATCGTCGCCTTGGATATTTTTGCTAAAAATGGATGGAGAAGCAATAATAAACTTTGTTTTAAATTTTTCTCATATTATGTGTGCTCTTTCCATTTTAATTTATGTATCCTCCGTGCTTATGCTGAGAATGATATAAGAATCAGGCTGTGTGCGTCGCAAATGCCGGAACTATTCCTTTTCTAAAAAAAATTCCATTTCATTATGGATTCGGATTATTGGAGGCTCATCAATTCAGTTCAGTCAACCCAACCGGAAACCTTTTTTCAGAAATCAGAAAAGGGAAAAGGAGACATCGATACCGATGAGACCTGTTTAGCAGCGTCTACTGGGGCCTGTTAATCTTAGACACGGCCACACAGGTCAGGCAAGAATATAAGTTTGTGACCGTCAAACCGACGATGTAAACCACTCTGTGTTGTGTTTTGCGGTAATGCCTCCAGTTTGGTTAACGTCTCTTGCAAGAAATTTGCAAGAAGCTAAATAGTGCGAATCTTTCAATAAGTTACCTTGGCAGGTGCAAGATGGGCACCGGATGTGAAGGGATCAAATACAGTACTAGGCTACGGCATATGCATATAACAGTACTAGGAGTTCCACTGCAAAAATAGTTCGAGATCACCTTCCATCATTTGCCCTTTCCCATGGCGAACTACAGAACCCTGGAGCACACAATCTAAATCTGAACCATATATATGGGAATGCTGAACAAACAAATCTGGTTTCTCAGCTGAACCCGAATCATCTATTCGTCCACCTGAGCCACGTTCAGCAAGCAAGCTACAGGTTAAGTGAACTGGGTAAACTGAGAAAGGAGAACACAGCAAAACCAGCGTTGAACGAAAACATTGCCATCATCTGCTAACGTTAACCCCAACCTTGCATTTTTACAAACTACCATCAGATTAAGAACGAACCCAAAGTACCTCAACTCAGAATCAAAATCTTTCTCCCTGGTCGCTAAACTCTCTGACTCAGAAACCAATGCCTAACTCTCTGACTCAGAACACTAATGCTACTGGTGTTATCAGTGATACGTACTCCCATGTTTGCAGAACAATGAGACAAGAAAAGGGACTTCGCTTGGGCACTCGAGCACAACTCAAGCCTTGTTCTTGCCGCTTTGCAGCGAGAAGCTCTTCCCAGGATCTATATCCGGGATGAGTGGTGGTGGCATCTCACTTGTTTCAGTCTCTCCCCCTGATTCCTCCAGCTCTTCTACCTGGGGGCTGTTGGCCTGGAGTCGCTGGCAGATCTTGAAAGCCGTGGCCACAAAAGATGATGGGTTGCCACCATCACCTGGAAGCAGAATAGTATTGCCCTGTATTCGATAGCAAAATGTCAGCACCATGAAATTTACACAAGGGGGGTGAAAGGCAGCAGTAACAAATGAAGGTACTTCATCATCTCACCTTTTTGGCCACTTGAGAGAAGGCTCTGACGTATTGCTCTGCCACTCTCAGGGTCGCAGCCTAACAGTGAGATATAAATTGTTAGCATTCAAATGAGCAAGGAACCATTTTGATTCATATACAATGATAGGCGCTTAGGGTAGTAATATAAGAAATCATCATACCTCAGCACTGCCTTTAGTTGTCATAGCCTCTGAAACCAATCTAATTCCACGAGCTGAAGCTTCAGCTAAGGCAAGAACTGCTCCGGCCTCACCTGGTGTTCATTAACAAATAAGTAAATCCTCATGGCTCAGATAATCAAAATATTTTAACCCCTTTCAGAAGAAAGAAAGGACGATCGTTTACAAAAAAAAGGTAGAAGTGAGCAAAATTCTTGTGGGATGATGCATGCTGAACTGATCTAAAGAAAAGGAGAACATGGTAAACTTAAAAAAAAAATTGTCTAACAGTATTATGTTCTTCAACAAAGTCATAACTTGCTCTTGCATACAGGTTACATCAAAAGAATTTGGAATGAATTTGCAGGTTAAACTAACAGAATATTTTAAGAGTGTATCCAGATTATCCTTTTTCCAGAGGAAGAATGAGAACCACACATAAATATCATTCTAAAAATGAAAAGGGTTGTGAGGTCATCACCTTCTGATTCAAGAATTTGGGCACGTTTTTTCCCTTCTGATTCAAGGATTTGGGCACGTTTTTTCCTTTCTGCTTCAACTTGCATCTCCATAGCCACCTTAACACCATGAGGAGGAGATATGTCCTCTGCATCATCAATTTTAAAACATGATAAGTAGAAAAATTGATGGCCCTCTCCATAATTCAAAGATGAAAGGAAAAAATGACATACTGATTTCATAACGGAGACACTTCAGGCCCCAATCTGTTGCTGCCTCATTGATGGCCCTCTGCAGAAAAAAAATTTAGAGAACACTAAGCACATAAAAATGTAGGTTTCCATGTGTTTCATATGTTCTTCTACATCACCCTTCCCTGATATATGGGCCTCATAACGGTTCTCTAATACAGTTGGAATATGAAGATATGGTCATATAGGCCTTATGCCCTCATAACCCTTCCCTGATCGAGTACATAGCTCATATGGATCTTCACCGTGCCAATTTGCGATGATATGGTTGTATGGGAAGTAAACAAACAGCTTGAGATTGGAAATAAGATGGCATACCACAATGTTCGCGTTTAATGCATCTCTCTCCTCAAAGGTCTTGTCCAATGTCATTTTCCCAAGCTCACTCCTCATTGTTGTCTGTGCAAGTTGTATGACTGCAAAAATTGGATTCGCCGCACCATAGGAAGCAAGGTAGGGGTCAACAATCTGCAGAATTCAACAAATTCAAATATGACTCGGTACATTTACAAGCCAGTGCTGGTATAAAAACTTCACCAACCACAGCATAGTATAATTTGATCAGCTAAAATGGCCAGGATATTTAATAATCTTGAATGGCAAGAGGGAAAGAGGTTCAGCCAGAAAGAACTTGAGACAGACAGGACATCACCTGGACAGTCTCAAAATATAGATAGACAATCCAAATTCACATAGCATTCAGAAACCCCGGGCCTGTGATAAATGAAATGCTTTCTATCCTATCCAAAAACAGAACAAACCTTCCATCCGACAAAGCTTACATCACAAGGGCAGAACAGTCTATTGGGAGTAACAATCACCCGTCATAGTACAGCTTTCACATGAATCTACACACCAGCCAAGCTAGAAGTGAAATTTACAATTTGAATCTTAAGTTTGGATTGGTCCCAAGACAAACATCTGATTTCAGTAGAATTTAACTAGACTCTACCTAACTAAAATATTAAATCACAAATAAGATGCACACACTTCGTACAGCTGCTTGCATTGCTGTGCAACTAGTAAGGATTCTCGAAAGCAGCTTATCTTTTTCACTGGCATTTGGAAGATGTAAATTCCTTACAAATCTCCTCACTAACTTTCCAACCATTGTCCATCCATAAACGAACCACAAACCCCATCCATAAGTCCCTACCAGTACGAACCAAACTTCAAAGGCATTTCAACGATGTCTTAACAAGACAAACCCCCTTCACGCACCACCACAAGCCTGCAACCATCCATAAACACACCTAAACCCTTAATCCAAGCCTATACCAGCCAATCCAGTTCCCCAAAACCCTCACCGTAACGCATCACATCCATCTATACGGAAGCCCCGAATCACCCAAGCAATCATGCATACTAGTAACGAACCACGAGGTCGTTCGAGAAGGCCGTGTGCAGTGCAGAGTAGTCGGCCGCTTATTATATACCTTGACGTAGATGACGCCGTCGATCTGTATGAGGACGTTGTCCTTGGTGATGGCGGACTGGTTGGCGATGGGGATGGCCTCCTCCTTGAGCGAGTGCACGTAGGAGACGCGGTCGACCCCGGGGATGAGCAGGTGGATCCCGGCGCCGAGCGTCTTGATGTACTTGCCGAACCTCTCCACCACGAACGCGTTCTTCTCCGGGACGATGCTCACGCCCCAGTTCATCGGCGTGGCCGGCGGGTCGTACCTGCGAAAGCGAGCGGGGAAGCCGCGAGAGGGCGTTAGCTGTCGCTCGGCCGGGGCTACTCAAAATCTCGGCGGATTAGAGTGAATGAGGACGGGGACAGCGCGGTTTCACATGCCGAGCGTTGTTGTCGTCGCGGGAGTAGCGGGAGAAGGAGCGGGACGACGCGGCGGGGAGGTGGCGCGAGAAGCGGGCGAGCTGGCGCGCGGGGACCGCGGATCGGCGGAGGAGGGTCGCCATGTCGGCGGCGGCGGGAGGCGAGACGAGCACACGAGCTGGAGGAGAAGGAAGGCGTGGGTGGTGGGGTTCAAACGGAACGGGGGACGTCTGGAGGGTAATAAAGAGCCGGAGGTTTCCACCGTGACCCTTCCAATTGCAGTAGCCGCGCCGATCAACTTGCTCTCCAAGACTCCTGTCCGAGTTCGGCTTCTGGGCCGCCCGCCCGCTTTAAGTCTCACCAAAGAGCCCGTAAACGCAGGTGAAACCGTTGGGCCCGCGGCCCACAACGGGAAGAGGTTTTTTAGAAAAAGGGATTCCGGTGTTTTGCATTTGTGCACTCGGGATCATCTATCTAGTAGCAAAAGTTTAAACAAATACCGGCAGATAACAATGCGTATACGACGGTGAGAAGACGGGCAAGGATGAGCTGATTTTTTTCCCTAATGCAAGTGGGTGTCGTAGAAATTGGCAGTTCCCAAAATGACACTTTCCATGCCGGCGAGAACGCTCACTGATGGATCATCTAAAGGCCAATCTCAAAAGCCTTTCTAAAATCTACTCTCTAAATCATCATTTAGAGAGTCGTTTGAGTAAAAATTATTTTCTATATTTTTTTATTTTCCAACAGTTTTTTTTATGTGCATAGTCTAGAGAGTTATTCTCGCTCTCCATCTCTAGCTAGCGAGAAATCTGAAATAGAGGAGGTCTATATTTAGATATCCAATTGAAGAGTCTGCTGGAGAGTTTTTTTTTACCAAAATCTCTATTCTTGTAAACTAGGAAAGATATAAAAGTCTCTTGGAGATGCTCTAATAGAAGTGTCATTAATATCTACTGTGAATAATTTAGATGACAGGATAAAACTTTAAACAAGAGAGATGGAAGAAGTTTCATGCAGATGGAGTTTGAAACTCCATGTACACGGTTTCTAATATGTTACAAAATGTGCCTTGCAATTAATAAATGAATGAGCGCATATGAAATATGCAGGCTGAAAAATATGCATTGTAAGAGCGTGGTCTTAACCATCAATCAATTGTTATTTGTTGATATGATACTTTTTGAAACATCAGAATGAACTTTATCATTGGAATAATTGGCCTAATGGAAACAAATGTGGATGTTGGCAATTACTTAATCAACGTCCGGCGACTGCCTGCTCTAAGCAAGTAATAACCTAATTAAGCTGCTCGTTACAGAGCAAACAAAACAAAAACACAAGAGGAACGGGGTGAGCGGCAAGTGATTGGCTTGTGGCCGGCCGGCTTAGGGAAAAAGAAGGCGACCGACGGCCTGCGGAGAGTTATCCGACCGCCGGCGCAGCGCCGCCCTGGAAACCAAGCGGAAAACCCCGCCGACACCCACCGTTTCGCCCCCATCTCTCTCGGTCTCTCCCTCGTCGACCTTGTCTCGCCAAGATGACCAGTTGTCTTTTTATGCTTGTCTTAGCTCTAGCCAGGTGACCAGCTGTAGCAGCCATAGAATGCGAGCACGCTCATGCGTACGCGCGCCGTCGTCTTGCTCCGGCCGGCCGGCCCCCCAGATTAATCGCGACGAGCTACCGGAACACCTCGGTTAATCACTTTGTTAATGCTCCTAATCAGCCGTCACTCTCTCCGACCTCATCACCACCTCGATGAAACCAACAACTCGATCGCGTGCCACCAAAAACCTCAGTGATCACTCGTGACGTGCATAAAACCCCACGCGCGCGCCTCGTCACCTGATCACTTCCACACTCCGGCGGTCCCCAGCGACCTCGATCGTCGCTACCTAGCTTCCTCCCGTCACCATGGCCGCCCTCGCCCTCTTCTCCCTCGTGCTCCGCCTCTTCGCCGTGCAAGCAGGCGGCGACGACGGGGCGAGCTTCACGGCGTGCCTGGCGGCGGCCGGCGTGCGGAACGTGACGACGCGCGGGTCCCCCGGCTACGGCGCCGCGCTGCGCGCCTCCATCCAGAACCTCCGCTTCGCGGGCGCCGGCGCGCCCAAGCCCGCCGCCGTCGTCGCCCCGGCGTCGCTCGAGGGGCTCCGCGCCGCCGTGCGGTGCGCGCGGGCGGCGGGGCTCGTGGTGCGCCTCCGAAGCGGGGGCCACAGCTACGAGGGCCTCTCCTACACCACGGAGGACCGGAGCGCGTTCGCGGTCGTCGACCTCGCCGCGCTCGACCGCGTCCGCGTCGACGCCTCCCGCGGCGGCGGCGGCACGGCGTGGGTGGAGGCCGGCGCGACGCTGGGCCAGGTGTACCACGCTGTGGCCGGGGCGAGCCCGGCGCTCGCGTTCTCGGCGGGGTCGTGCCCGACGGTCGGCTCCGGGGGCCACATCGCCGGCGGCGGGTTCGGCCTGCTGTCCCGCAAGTACGGGCTCGCGGGCGACAACGTGGTGGACGCCGTGCTGGTCGACGCCGAGGGTCGCGTCCTGGACCGCGGCGGCATGGGCGAGGACGTGTTCTGGGCCATCCGCGGCGGCGGCGGCGGCACCTGGGGCGCCGTCTACGCGTGGCGCGTCCAGCTCAGCCCCGTGCCCGAGCGCGTCACCGCGTTCGTCGTCAACCGCCCGGGCTCCGTCGAGTCGGTGGCCCGGCTCGTCTCGACGTGGCAGCACGTCGCGCCGTGGCTGCCCGACGAGTTCTACGTCTCGGCGTTCGTCGGCGCCGGCTTGCCGGAGTCCAACCGGAGCGCCGGCATCTCCGTCACGTTCAAAGGGCTCTACCTCGGGCCCAGCCAGGAAGCGCTACAGATACTGACGGCAAAGTTCCCCGAGATCGGTCTATCGGACCTGAACCCGAGAGAGATGAGCTGGATCGAATCCGTGGTGTTTTTCTCGGGTCTGCCCGAAGGGAGCGCGGTCTCGGATCTCGCGGACCGGGTGCTCCACAAGAAGAACTACTTCAAGGCCAAGTCGGACTACGTGCGCCGTCCAATGGCCTTGGATCAACTGATCAGAGCCGTCGACCTCTTGTCCAAGCAGCCCAAGGCATACGTCATCTTGGACCCGTACGGTGGGGCCATGGATCGGGTTGGGTCCGGCGATCTACCATTCCCGCATCGCAAAGGCAACATCCATGGCGTCCAGTACCTCATTGAATGGACGGCTGATGAAGATGGCCACAAAGATGAGTACATGGATTGGTTGCGGCGATTCTACGACGCCATGGGAGCCTATGTGCCCAAGAACCCGCGAACCGCGTACATAAACTACATGGACCTTGATCTCGGCACCAACAACTGGTCCGACCGCCGACCCGACAGCACCGGCCAGGTCCCCAACCCGGAAGTCGAGGCGGCACGGGCATGGGGCGAGAGGTACTTCCTGGGGAACTACGACCGGCTCGTCCGCGCGAAGACGACGATCGACCCCGACAACGTGTTCCGCAACGCGCAGAGCATCCCGCCGCTAAGAGCCCCAGGCGTGGCTAGGAGCAGTCCACGTGGCATCTCGCCCGAGGTCATATCCAACGGGGCCGCGTACGACGGCTAGAGCAAAGCATGCATGCAGATACAAACGTACAAACAAATGCAGGTGCCGTGTTGCTTTCACGGTGCCGTCCGGGGAGGGCGAGTTGCATTTCTTTGTTGGAGAAAGGTGGTTTGGGCTGCGAACGCTAGACGTAGGAGAAAACGAGAGGGTGTTGTAGGGTATCGGTGAAGTGACCAAGGTCTGGCATCTGGGCGGTGTTAGTGTTCTTGTGGATAACGATCGTGAGCTTTTGGATTGGCTAGCTGGACCAAGCATGATTAGTAGTAGTATATTCGCTCAGCTTTTCTGGTGCTACAAATAAGCATCAGTATATTCTTCCTGGATCAATGGTAAAGCAGTATATTTCACGTTAAACTTAAATATGATGGTAAGTACAAGTGTTTGTGTTTCATGCAGCATTCCCAAACAAAAAATCACCGTATGATAGGTTGAGATTGAGCACAGTAAAATATTAAAACACAAGATGATATTGTAGATACGTAGTATTTATTTATATATATAGACATTGTATATTTTGGTGTGTAGTTGGTTGCATAGAAAAAAATATGTGTCTAAAAATCAAATAAAGCAACATATAATTTGAGAGGGATGGAGTACCAGTCTGTACTTTAATTATACTTCAATTGTACCAGCGCGTAATTAGAAGAACAGATTGGCATTCGCCAAGTTGTTTTCAGGTCTGGCACAGCTAGCCCTAGCTTGATTGTGGAACAAGTCTTAGTACGCGACGACGACGCATAAACCGGAGGAGTTTGAAACCAAAGATTTTATTTTCTTTGTTGATCTTTACACAAGGTCGCCTAGATTTTTCTTCTTTGGCCACCATTTATCTAGTATCTACTACCCTTCTTCCGTGGTTCTTGACAAGTCTCGCATCGTTCCGAAGCACACTTAGAGATGCAAGTGGACACCTAATGGTATTTTATGGGTCAACTAAATAATTATGATGATATGTTATCCTAGTTTATTTCTCCTCCTAAACTAATTACGTACAATACCATCCTAATTCATTTTATCAAGTTTTTGGATCAATCCAATGAACTAAAATACATATAACTTCATCCCTAAGCACACTCATGAATTCAGCAGTCAAAAATGGCACCTTGGGAGCTTCTGCTGACTTCCATCCATTCCGGTGAACAGTTATGCACCTTGGATGTCAAGACAACTATTTAACGTCGACAACGATGCATCATGGGCAACAAATTTCTTCACACACACGATCATCAGAGATATTATATATACAGCCATGTATCCATCTCCAGTAGCATCCATCCGGCATCCGCCATGGCGATGCACACCATGGCAGCAGCTCTTGCTCTCTGTCTCTTTGCAGCTGCCGCCACATGCGCCGGTGCTCAGCCGCCGCCGCCGCCGCCACCACCACAAACCAACGACATCTCCTCCTGCCTCCTCTCCAACGGCGTCAGCAACTTCTCCCTCCCGTCGTCCCCGAGCTACACGCCGCTCCTCGACTCCTCCATCAGGAACCTCCGCTTCGAGCTCCCGGGCGTCGGCAAGCCGGCCGCCGTCATCCTCCCGGCCTCCAAGCGCGACCTCCGGCGCGCCGTCCTGTGCGCGCGCGGCGCCTCGCTGGCGATCCGCGTGCGCAGCGGCGGCCACAGCTACGAGGGCCTCTCGTACACCACGGAGAACCGCGTCCCCTTCGCGGTGATCGACCTCGCCAACCTGAACCGCGTCCGCGTCGACCCGGGCTCCGCCACGGCCTGGGCCGAGTCCGGCGCGACGCTCGGCGAGGTGTACCGCGCGGTGGGGCTGTCGAGCCGGAACCTCGCGCTCTCGGCCGGGTCGTGCGCGACGATCGGCGTGGGCGGGCACGCCGCCGGCGGCGGGTTCGGCCTGCTATCGAGGAAGCACGGGCTCGCCGCCGACAACGTCCTGGACGCCGTCCTCATCGACCCGAGCGGCAACACGCTGACCCGTGAGACCATGGACGACGACGTGTTCTGGGCCATCCGGGGCGGCGGCGGCGGGAGCTGGGGCGTGGTGTACGCGTGGAAGCTCCGGCTCGTTCCCGTGCCGGACAACATCACCGTGTTCAGCGTCAGCCGGACCGGTCCGGTCGAGCTCATCGCCGGCTTGATGCACCGGTGGCAGTACGTCGGGCCCAGTCTTCCTGACGAGTTCTACCTCTCGACGTACATTCCGACGAGGTCATCGAATGGTAACCTCTCCATGTCATTCACTGGCCAAGTTCTTGGGCCAAAGCATCTCGCCATGTCAGTGCTGAATCAGACCTTCCCCGAGCTGGGCCTCGCCGAGTCGGAGCTGTCCGAGGTGAGCTGGCTCGAGTCGGCGGTGAAGTTCGCCGGCCTCAGCTCGGTCGCCGACCTCACCAGCCGGCAGATCGGGGTGGGGGAATACGCCAAGAGGAAGTCCGACTACGTGCAGGCACCAATCTCCATGCAAGGCACGATCAAGATCCTCCAACGCATGTCGACCGGGCCGCAGGGGTCGATCCAGCTGGACCCCTACGGCGGGGCCATGGCGCGGATAGGGAGCGCCGCGACACCTTTCCCTCACCGAGCTGGGTACCTGTACAGCATCCAGTACGCCGTCTCCTGGAACGCGTCGGATCTCGACCGTGCGGAAGAGCACATCGGATGGCTCCGGTCGTTCTACGGGTTCATGGCGCCCTTCGTGTCCAAGAACCCTAGAGGCGCGTACGTCAACTACTTGGACCTCGACTTGGGAACCAACGATTGGGCGAACGCGACCGGCGGAGCGTCCAGTAAGTCCGTGGCCCGCGCGGCATCATGGGGCGAGCGCTATTTCTTCACGAACTTTGACCGGCTGGTTCGGGCCAAGTCTAAGGTCGACCCTGAAAATGTGTTCAACAACGCACAAAGCATTCCTCCTCTACGTTATGATAGAGAGCACTAAATAAATCTATAATGGCATGTAACTACCAACGGTAAATGAATGGATGATTTACTGTTTGGAGGCGTAACATTTTGGTCTCCAAGACTCATAGACCGATGCAGTTCTTGTGTTGTTAAGGTGCTCAGTCTTGTTCCCCCAAGCTTCGCTGATTGGATCTCTGAGTGACAGCTATGGTGCCAAATCGGGCCACACTGTGCCTTGGTAGCGTTACTATACTGAGTTGGATGTCCGTTGGCATTGGTCTGGTCCGTGATTAGGTTCAGGGGATCGGAGGTGCTCCAGTTCAGGCGTTTCTGAAAGAAATAATCAAGTACAGTATTGTTCAAGATACAGCAAAGATTTAATTCATGGGCAACGCTTTACAATGTTCATGACCAGTCGGTCAGCATCTATCAAGAAAATGAATGCGTGTTAGAACCGTATAGCTTACGGCGACTTTAGAACCCTTTCATGCCTGATCATTATTAGGTTGGTCACATCCGTCGAGGATTTGAAAACGAGATCAACGTCAGATGCTCTGCTGATGGACATCACAATCAGTAGTAGGGTAATGCAGGGAAAAGACAAGAGCACACTCATTCATAGATGTTCCTCCCTAGTCGGTAGTAGTCCTGTTCGGTAGGGTCGATGTTGCTGATCTGGATTGAAAAGTATCATCCTATTACAAAGAGCATAATCAACAACTAGACATGATGACGAAAATAAGAGCTTCTGTTCTTTCTAAAAAACTGAGAGCTTCTGACTAAGACCTTGATCTTCGACATGTCCTCCAAGGCGTCGCTCCATGCATATTTATATGGACAAGGCATCGCCGTAAGTATTGTAATGGTTCAAGAACTATCATCAATCGTAGTAATACGGAACATCTCTCCCGAGAAGATCCTAGTCAAGACTCCACCACGCCTTGTCAAGGTTGTTTCGCAAGTTGGGAATATGATCCCTACCAGGATATGACAGTTCTAGAGACCCAAAAGCTCATGAAGAAGATACCTTTTATCATAATATTATTCGTCATTAGCCCCAAACTCCACTCAGAATTAGGCTTATCCCGACACTGGATTGAACCTTAGGTTATCCATCGACATACGAACCCCACGTAGCGTGGAATGTCTAGTAGTAACGTCTAAGATTGTGAATATTTACATGGAAATATCGAGGAGTAACGCTTCAAATTGTGAATATTTACACAGACCGCCTAGACATGATATGGATCGATTGGTATAAACAAAATAAGGCTACCGAGACATGATATTCAAATGTAATTTCTTCTCTATTTTAAGGCAAACATTCATCTACCTCCTCTATCATGGTTCTTTACAAGTCTTTTTTTTTTGGAAACGAATCGGATTGGGACATCAACCTAGACCTCAACTCACTCTGTCCGGTTGAATTGGGTTGTTGACCAAAGCCTCTGCACACCCTACCTGGTCGGATTGGATCTTCGACGCGAGCCACACCAACACGAGTAATATTTTTTCTTCAAAGGAGGAAGAAAGGAAGAGAAGAGATAGCACACCCTGTCGATGGCCGTCATTGCCATCCAGATTTGCCTAACATCGCCTTCTGGTTACGTCGCCGAAGACGCCGCCGACACCAGCCCAAGATGGGTTAGATTTTCACCCGCAACATCTAGCACGGAGAGGCGGAGAGGTGCAAAGGACGCCTCCAAAGAGGTAGCGTCATCCGCGAACGTCGCCGTCCAAGCTTTCGCCAGCACCTCGACCAATCCTCGAGGGAACGACAGCAGACCTGACCGCGGCAAGAGTGGTGCAGGTGACCAAAACGGGCGTCCCAGTCGTCACCCAGCGCCACCGTGCACAACACGGGCGTCCCCATCGAGCACGCCACCACCAGAGGCCGTGCGCAGGCCACGGGACCACCGACGCCGGGCCCTACACGTCGCAGTGCCGCCAAGCCGCGCCCCACCACGTTGGGTGGGCGCCACCCCCGACGCGCCCCTGGCGCATGTAGCTATGGGAGCCACCACAGCTGCGCCCCTTCGGCCACCCAAGCCGTGGACGCCACCGTAAAGGCCGCAAGGGCTGTTGCAGCGGTACCCCACCGTGAGCCGGCCGCAGGCGCCGCCGCCGCGCCAGGCTGTGCCCCGCCGCGCATAGGCTCTGGGAGAGCAAATCCGGCGGTGGAGGGCGCGGATCCGGCCAAGTGCGAGGCGGATCCGGCCGTGGGTCGTCGGGAAAAGCCGTCGACGCCATGGACGGGCCAGCCACCAAGAGAGGGTGAGGGGGAGGAAAGGAGAGAAAGGAGGGGAGGTGGAGCCCCGCCGCCGCCTTCCTTGCGGCCGCTCAGGCTTCCAGTGGCAGCTTGGGCAGCGGCGAGACGAGGGAGCAGAGGTGGGGGACGGCGGCGCTCGGGGGAGCGGTTTTCCCCCGAGCCGCCCCCTTGGAGGAGCAACGCGGGGGAGAGAATTCCAAGTCTCATATTAACGGTATGCTAATAAATTCAGTGATGCTTGGAAACGTTTTGGTGAAGTTTCACAAGACAAAAATTTTACAACTTGAATATATTCTGGCTAACAGATACAAATTGGATATTATATATCTCCTGTGAAACTTTGGCATGGATACGTAAGCCACAATTTCTTAGCATTAACGAACTCAATCTGGGAACACAGATTTCTCCATGCATCCAGCTGCTGCAGTCCTGCTCCGATCCATTAATCTGTTATGATGATGCACACAATAGCAGCTGCAGCAGCCCTTGCACTCTATCTCGTTTTACTTGAAGCGACAGCCCGCTAATTGGCTTTGGCTAGCTAGCGGACAACATATTTCTACCAAAAAAAACACATTATATAGCTCCGTGCTGTATTTCGTTCTGTATTTTACGGGAAAAAATATGTTCCCCGTCACACCCCAAAACCCACATTTCTCCCCACAGTCCCCAAAACTCTTATAAGAAAAACAATAGAACTTTTCTAAAACTTTTTCAAATAGATATTTAAATAACGTCGCAGGATAAATATTTTAGAAGTCAATTTATTTATTAACTATTTTAAAAACTTTATTATAAGCGCATTGTGGGCAAAAAGTAAAAGAAAAAAATAGCTAAGCCTAACTCTTTACTCTTCAGTGTGTTGCCGAGATCCGTAGCACCACACGTGGCACACTCACGTCAAACTTGCCCTCGTACACAGGTACCTCCGTGCATCATGGCTGATAGAGCTCGCCATGTTGTGATCGAGCTCCTTGCCCACTTTGCCAGCAAGCTCCGCAACCCACTCGCTCGTTTGCCCTATTCGCCACCATCATCGAGCCGGAAAATCGGGATGTAAACTCGAACTGGAACAAAGAAGTGTGAACAGGGAGGAAAGAATAATATAAAGCATGCGAAGAAGTGCGAAAGTTTAGAGAAATGTACGAGGGATCCACGTCACTCTGTGTACCACATACGTCATGGTCTTAGATATGTATGAGTGTGTACACGCTACTTGGAGATTCGGTACCAAGATTCTGTCAACATATGGATCCCACGTACCGTGTAATGTCTAGTAGTAACGTCCAAGATTATAGAAATTTGCGTGGGGAACATCTTGCAAGAACACCTCAAATTATAGATACTTACAATGCCACCTGGACATGATACGATGGATTTTTGGTATAAATAAAATAAAGCCACCTAGACATGATGCTCACATGTAATTTCTTCTTTTCTTAGGCAAACATTTATCTAACTGCATAAACTCAGTGGTTGCTGGAAACGTTTTGGTAAAATTTCACCACAGGCATCAATTCACCAACTTGAATGCATTCCGGCTAACAGCTAGAACTTGAATATCTGCTACCTTTCCTGCGAATCTTTGAGCTGGGAAACGTAAGCCAAGACTAATGAGCATTAACGACCTCTAAATCCCAACACGTACAGATTTCTTCACACACCAAGCCATTACAAATACACATCCATGTATCCACCATCTTCTGTGCTCCACCCCTCTCTGGTATCTGCAATGGCGATACACACCGTAGCAGCCGCCGCCGCAGCCCTTGCGCTGTGCCTCGTTGCAACCGCAGCGGCGGCAGGCGCTGGAGCTCACCCGCCGGTGCCAGCGCACGACATCGCCTCCTGCCTCGTCTCCAACGGCGTGACGAACTTCTCCCTCCCGGCGTCCAAGAGCTTCAAGCCTATCCTCGACTCCTCCCTCCGTTACCTCCGCTTCGACGTCCCCAGCGTCGGCAAGCCGGCCGCCATCGTGCTCCCGGCGTCCCAGCGGGAGCTCCAGCGCGCCGTCCTCTGCGCGCGCAGCAGCTCGCTGGCGATCCGCGTCCGCAGCGGCGGCCACAGCTACGAGGGCCTCTCCTACACCTCGGAGAACCACGTCCCCTTCGTGGTCATCGACCTCGCCAACCTGAACCAGGTCCGCGTCGACCCGGCCTCGGCCACGGTCTGGGCGGAGTCCGGCGCCACCCTGGGACAGCTCTATCACGCGGTGGGGCAGTCCAACCGGACCCTCGCGTTCCCCGGCGGGACGTGCTCGACCATCGGCCTCGGGGGCTTCGTCTCCGGCGGCGGCTTCGGGCTGCTGTCGAGGAAGTTCGGGCTCGCCGTCGACAACGTCCTGGACGCGACCTTGATCGACCCCAGCGGCCGAGCCCTCACCCGCGCCACCATGGACGCCGACGTGTTCTGGGCCATCCGCGGCGGCGGCGGCGGGAGCTGGGGCGTGGTGTACGCGTGGAAGCTCCGGCTCGTCCCGGTTCCCGGCACCATCACCGTGTTCGACATCGACCGGCGCGGCCCGGCCGACCTCATCGCCGGGCTGATCCACAAGTGGCAGTACGTCGGGCCCCACCTGCCCGACGAGTTCTACATCTCGACGAGGATATACTTCAAGCCGAAGTCCACGAACGGCGGCAACCTCACCATGTCATTCACCGGCCAGGTCCTTGGCCCCAAGCACCTGGCCCTGTCAGTGCTGAACAAGGCCTACCCGGAGCTGCGCCTCGCGGAGTCGGAGCTCTCGGAGGTGAGCTGGGTCGAGTCGGCGGCCAAGTTCGCCGGCCTCTTCTCGGTCGCCGACCTCACCAGCCGGCAGATCGGGGTGGGGGAGTACGCCAAGAGGAAGTCCGACTACGTGCAGGCGCCCATCTCGGAGCAGGACATGGTCAAGGTCGCCCGGTACATGACCGCCGCGCCGACGGAGGGGTCCATCCAGCTCAACCCCTACGGCGCCGCCATGGCGCGGATCGGGAGCAGCGAGACGCCCTTCCCCCACCGCGCCGGGTTCCTCTACAGCGCCCAGTACGCGATAGACTGGCGGGCGTCAGAGAACGACCGCTCGGGGGAGTACATGGGGTGGCTCCGGTCGTTCTACGAGTTCATGGCGCCCTTCGTGTCCAAGAACCCTAGAGGCGCGTACGTCAACTACGTGGACCTGGATCTGGGCACCAACAACTGGACGACGGAGACCGGCGGGCCATTGTCCTTTAGCTCGGTGAGCCACGCGGCGTCGTGGGGGCAGCGCTACTTCCTCCACAACTTCGACCGGTTGGTTAGGGCGAAGTCCAAGATTGATCCCTTGAATGTGTTCAACAATGCGCAGAGCATTCCTCCTTCGCATTAGGGTCGGGGGAGAGAGCGTCAAAATTTTCATGTATTTATTACTAGCAATAAAATAATGAATGGATCTTTTGCTTTTTTATAGCGGTTATTATGGTCTGCAAGATTCAGAGAATTGTTGAAGTTCTTGTGTGTCTGCTTTTCTGGCACACGAAAGATTTATGTGCTAGCAGGCTCCTGCGCCCTTAATACGTTTCCCACATGAAAATCGTATAACTTGATGTATTTTAAAAAATAATTAATAACTTGAGGCAAACAATCTTACTAGTGGCGAATTACTACTGAGATAAACCAAGTGTCATCAGCCAGAAAAAAAAAGATGCTGCAAAAAAAATTAAGAGAAGTGCCATCAGCCTGAGAAAAAATAAAATCAATGCTAATTTAGGAGGAATCTCCCTTTAATAACACCAAAAATAACTCTTTGTGGACGATGGGCTCAGCAAACTCACTCCTCTTTTCTTTCATCTCAAAACCAAAATGGGGGGAAAAATCTAATGTACTTTTCCAAAAACAAAATCTGACCGATAATCATAGTTCCGAAATGACCTAATAACATGGCAAATGGACATGTTGGATGCACAAATCAGAACTTGAACTCCTACAGAAATCAGAACTTTTTTTTTCTGAACTCCCATGGAATACGCAGACACACATTACGGGTTCAGACTTCAGAGAACGAACTGCCACCACTCGAATCGACGAGCGGAGCCCCCACTTTCCTGAGGGCGACCTCCTGGAGACCTCCACGCCACGAGCTGGACGATTCCAATACTGAAGTCAAGTCTTCGTTGACGACCATGCTCACACGTACGTCTTCTTTTCATTTTGGATATCACTCTCGCTCAGTCACTCTCCTGCTCCCTCATCACCTTCGTTCCAGGATCTCCATTGCCGCTCTCCTTGCTTGCCTCTTCCGGTCACTCCATGGCGTCACGAACTTCTCCCTCCCGACGTCCCCGAGCTACGCCGCGCTCCTCAACTCCTCCATCAGCAACCTCCGCTTCACGCTCCCGGGCGTCGGCAGGCCGGTCGCCGTGGTGCTCCCGGGATCCAGGGACGGCCTCCGCGCCGCCGTGCTCTGCGCGCGCGGCGCCGCGCTGGCCGGCCGTCCGCGTGCGCAGCGGCGGCAACAGCTACGAGGGGCTCTCCTACACCACGGAGAACCACGTCCCCTTCGCGGTGATCGACCTCGCGAGGCTGAACCGGGTCCGCGTCGGCCGGGGCCGAGGCCGGCGCGACCCTGGGCGAGCTCTACCACGCCGTGGGCCGGTCCAGCCGGTCCCTGGCGTTCCCCGCCGGGTCCTGCTCGACCGTCGGGCTGGGAGGCACCATCTCCGGCGGCGGGTTCGGGCTCCTGGCGCGGAAGCACGGGCTCGCCGCCGACAACGTGCTGGACGCCGCCCTCGTCGACGCGAGCGGCGGGGTCCTCGACCGGCGCGAGATGGGCGACGACGTGTTCTCGGACGGCAACGTCGTCTCCGTCTCGTTCACAGGCCAGGTGTTGGCACCAAAGCGCCGCGCAATGTCCCCGCTGCGCCGGAGCTTCCCCGAGATACGGTTGACCGCGTCGGAGCTAGCCGAGACGAGCTGGCTCGACGCGACCGCGCAGTTCGCCGGCCTCGCCACGGCGGCCGACCTCCCGAACCGGGGGCTCGGATCCAAGCAGTACTCCAAGGGCAAGTCCGACTACGTCCGGTCACCGATCCCGCGCCGCGCCGTGGCGGGCGTCGTCCGGCACCTCTCGACGGGGCCGCGCGAGGGCGGGTACGTCATCCTGGACCCCTACGGCGGCGCCATGGCCCGGTTCGGGAGCGGCGACACGCTCTGCTCTAGATTTCCTAGAGTTAGCTTAATTTCTCTCGAATTTGTCGTGGCTTGTTCTTCTTTTGCTGTAATTATTGTGCAGAAGATCTACCACTGTGTTGCTTGTCGTTACCGGAACCCTTACTGTGCAACTTCTTAGTATCTTCCACAGCTATTACATGCCATCCTAGTCCAGGTCAACGCCATACACTTTTACTATTATAAGGTTTACCTCTTCAAAAATACCTCAACCTCTCCAATCGACATGCATTCCATTCTTTTTTATGTCACAACTCCTATTATCTAGAGTCTGAGTATGTTTATGAATTATATGAGGCATAGGACTTTTGATGCTGTTTGATATGGTTTACCCTAAATGTCTAATAGAGATGTAGAATGTCCAATTAAAGCAAAATTTTAACATGGGGTCTCCGCATTTAGTCATTCGTGAACTGTGAGCTCTTCACTTAGCATACTCTGGGGATATGTGACTACGATTTTGCTAAGCATTCGGGAGATAACAGTTACAGTAGCAGCTCCGCCATAACCTTTAAAAAGCAGTAATGTAGTGCTTGCTCTTAAGCGTGTTGAGATTTCAATGACCTTCGCCCTGTAAATGCATTTTCAGCATGTCTACAACCTTAGAGTTTGTAAAATTACAGACACCTTAGTACTGATGCACTTTCCTAAAATTTAGGACTGTCTTTACTTCACAGGAAGGTACCATGTGATAAGATGATTGCTTTTTAGGTTGACCAATGGCCATAAGGCTTGGCAGGCGCCATTTAGTTCCGTTTTCCCCCAAAGTCCCGCTACCTGCAACTTTTGATCTCCAATACAAGCAATCGGGAGACATCCCAAGTATGTGTGGTTGGAACAGGAAAATGAGCAGTTTGTCAAGTTTGCTTGTTCATTTCAGAATAATAAAAAAAAAGACAATTCTTGATAGCTCAGTATGAGTGAGTTTGCTTTAGTCTTATGTGAAGTGCTGTGCTGTAAAACCAAGCAGGTCCTGTTATCACTGATTGGCATCATCATTCTAGAAAATAAAATAAAACTGAACCAATCTTTCAACTGGGTTAACGATTCAAGTTAGAGAATTATGTTTGTTATTGTGCTACCTAAATAGTTGCAAATGTTGAATTAAATAGAATGCCATTTCATGATGGTTTCGTAAACAAAGTATTTGGTATTTTTATTATTTTATCTATTAAATCTTAGTTACAATTACACTTTGAACAAACTAGTGCTAGCCAGTAGCACTAGCCAAATAGTAAAATTGCAAGTTGTTTGTGAAAAAAAATGCAAGTAGGATTAAATTTCGTAGTATTTAGTCAGTGCTGGCCATTAGCAACTCGTTTTTCCTCTTAGAAAGCCAAAAGTAACATTAATGGGGAAAAACTTCTATGCAATGGCCAATTTATCACCATGTTTACATTCCACTGCAATATGTGCCTATGTAATGCAATGCACCATGTACACTCAGGAGGAGAATGACCTAGGGTAGAATATCACTGCCATGTTGTTCTGCTCTTTTGCTTTGATATGTTAACCTTTGGGTTTACAATCCCAATCTTCAATTTTTATCCCATGTGTGTGCACGCAGGACATCTTGCACCATATACATTCCCTATTGCCACTTCGTGATGCAGCCCATGCTGCTTGCTCGCCTCGCACCTTTTTACATTCCTGGAGATGCCGTCCCATTCTCACCTTGAATAGGCATATCCTTGGCTCAAATGCAAAAGCACCTCAAGAGAGTTTCAGCTGCAGAATTGATAACATCCTGAGGAACCATTCAGGCATCGGCATAAAGATATTCGTGCTTGACTTATATGGTATTTTTGACGCATGCCATTATCTCGAGTTCTCGACAGATGGCTTCAGATTGCTGTCACACCAGGGATTGAAAAACTCACCCTTAAGCTATGTCATAGAGACAATATGAAGTACAATGTCCCATGAACGCTTTTATCTGATGGGGTTCGGAACTCTATTCAGTGTCTGCAACTTTCTTTGTGTGCTTTCCATCCCACAGCTGAACTTGGTCCCTTGAGAAAGCTAGCAAGTCTGTGCCTGCGTTCTGTGCGTATTTTGGGGGATGAGTTAGAGTACTTTCTTTCTAACTCTCCTGCTTTGAAGCAGTTAGACCTCAGTGAATGCCAGGAGATAATGTGCCTGAAGATACCTTGCGTGCTGCTGCAGCTCCACTGCCTCAAGGTTTCTTATTGCTGGAAGCTGCGAGTGATAGAGAGCAAAGCTCGAAATCTCTTCAGTTTTATCCTTATAGGAGAGAGGGTCGAAGTCTCACTTGGAGAAACAATGCAAGTGAAGAATCTGTGCATGAGCCGTGCAGGCCTCGTCTGTTATGCCCGCACGGAATTGCCATCCAATATGCCGAACCTTGAAACTCTTTCCATTCGTTCGCATCGTGAGGTATACTCATCCTAAAACTTTAGTTCTTGTAGACCAGGGGATAGATGCATATCACAGTAGTCATACCTTTTGTATAATTAATCTGAGACATCTTTATCTTGCAGAGGGTCAATACACCAATGCTGCCTACGAAATTCCTTTTCCTCAAGCGCCTGGCTATTACTCTGAAATGTTGCCCATCCTATGATTATTTTTCTCTTGTATCTTTTCTTGATGGCTCTCCTTCCTTGGAGACTTGGTTGTTGGATGTAAGGCATTGTTCATTCCGTTCTGCAAAGTATCTGGCCACTTTGTTGGAACCATTTTTAATTCTATTTTATGATGTCTTCTGCCCTCAGGTAGGTCAGGAA
Source organism: Panicum hallii (assembly GCF_002211085.1). Lineage (NCBI taxonomy): Eukaryota > Viridiplantae > Streptophyta > Magnoliopsida > Poales > Poaceae > Panicum > Panicum hallii. The sequence continues at coordinate 2,893,674 of NC_038047.1, read as the reverse complement.
AGTATGGATCATCATGTATCTATTTTTGGAGGCTCATCATCACAGCTGAGGCAGATACCCGAACAGCGCCTCAAGAGTGTGAAGATCAAAGGTTTCAGCTCTGCTAAGAGCTTGGTTGAGCTAACATGCTATATTCTCAAGAACGCGAAGTCACTTGATTGCCTTACACTGGACACCACTTATGGTGATCCCAAGTGTGATACTGGAATGTCTGGCGGCAGGTGCGCACCCATGAGTAAGGGTTTTCTCATGGAAGCCCGTAGAAGGCGCTGCGGCTATTAGAACATACGTCGAGGATAAAGTTCCGTCTACAGTTAAGCTGACTGTTGTGGAGCACTGCAGGCGGTGCCATGCATGCTGATGAGTTATCCTAATAGGTGTGATGTGTAATAATTTTATCTTACCTTTAGATGAACCATGCTTTGTTTCTTGGATTATTGCAGGGCCTAGCTGTTCGATGTTTGATCACAGTAGGCCAGGTGTAATGCAACATGTAAGAATGTATCTTTAGAGATGGATGACCATGCTTTGTTTCTTGTGTTATTATTATTGGACCTGATCAGTGCTGATGAGTTTCTTTGGTGTCTACTGCATATGCGGTTTGAGCCCGGTGTTCGATTTGTTTAGCTGTGTTGTGCAAAAACATATGTCGCGGTTTGTTTGTTTTTTGCATTCAGATAACTTTGTAGATTAGTAGATTACAAATAACACAAGCTACTTGTTTTTTTAGCGGTGACCATTTGATCTTGCAACCGAGTGATTTATTTTGAATGTGGAAACCATGCAGGTGATTTGGTCCCTGGTATATCTAAAGACAGTAACAACTTTGCCTACTTGGCTCAGTTCAACCTAGCACCCTCCAGTTAAACTCACAGAAGGTACAGTTCGACAGAAGATAGTCCGACCTTTCTATCACAATCTCTATTTGTGAGTTTGATTCTAATTTCTAACATACTCTGAAGCATTTAAACAGATGAATGTAGTGTACTTGCTCATGCCTTTTCTTCTACTCATGTATCCAAGTCGGTTTTGAGTTTTCACAATTAATCCAATCATCTAACCTCATAAACATGCCCGGGACAATTAAGAGCTGTAACAAAGCTATGATCGAGGCATTATGCAAACTACTCATACTGCAACTTCTCCCCTTCTGAGTTGTAAAGAAAAACTGCTGGCTGGACTCCGGTTGTGAGAGTGAGGCCTCCACAACCAAATGGGCCCACTAAAGGGATTGGTGGGGTGGCACCGGGCAGTCTGGGCCGTGTATATTTTAGTCGTCTTACTGGGCTTGGGCCGAATGTTGAGGCATGGAGTCCATCCATGGGCTCTGGCGAAAGCGAAGACCCAGGCCGTTGGCTGTGCGGCATTGGCATGTCACTGTTGTGTCTGTCGCGGCTAGGGATGTCAATGGGGAATTTCCCATCGGGTTTTGACTCTCCACACCCGTCCCCACAAAGTTAAACTCATCCCTATCCCTATCCCCGTACCCATCACGGGTAAAAAATCCTCCCATACCCATCCCCGTTTGGGTATAAAATACCCGTGGGGCCCCGTACTCGATTTAGCACACATACTGTACCAGTAATATATATAATAATTCAGCATGCACATTTCAAAGGTCTGACAGTAGCAAAATAACTAGGGAATTGTCCAGTAGCAAAATAAGCAACACCAGCTCGCATCTCTCAACGAACTCTAGTTGCAGCAAACAGCAAGTAAAAGGCTTGATGTTCTCCGAAGTCCAATCTTCTATCTTCTAGACTCCGGTCCTCATTGTCACGGTATAAGTCCCTACATGAAAAGGGTAAGAATTATATTCAGTTTGTAATTATTTCTTATGGATGAAAGCTCACGAGTCACAAACAAATATGGATGATCATCACAACAAATATAGATGACAGCTCACCTCGACACCTTCTTGAATCTCTTGCAAGCAATCCCAAAAGCTTTGTTGATTGAGGTCAGCACCATCTGTAGAAAAATGACAACAATTAGAAATCTACAATGGATAATGCAACCATGCTGTTAACAAAAACAGTAATAGGTATGACTTGTATAAATTTTAGAAGTACCTTTGTAATTATTTCTTATCCAGTCTTGCGAACACATTAAAGCCTCTAAAATTTCAGGAGTGAGTCTGCTGCGATGGTCACTAAGAATCCTTCCACTAGTGCTAAAAGCTGACTCTGATGCAACGGTGCTGACTGGAATAGCAAATATATCACGTGCTATTTTTCTAAGTGTAGGATAATGGGTACCAGCCACCTTCCACCAGTCTAGGATCTGAAAGTTCTCAGTTGAAAAATGGATCAAATCATCCTCCAAGTACCTATCTAGCTCAGTTTTAGCTCTAGTCATCGCTGGCCTTCGACTGGCAACACGAGCACTAATTTTTGACAACAAACTAGTGTCAAGTGGAGGAGCTGATGATTCTGTTGATTCTTCATCCTCCTCCATCTTATAGTGCTTCATCAAATCACATAAAGATTCTTTCACTTCTTCAACTTTTGGCACACATTCATCACTGTTTTGACCTAGCAATGTCTCAAAGAACCCAAGAAGATAATCAACCTTAAACCTAGGATCCAAAATAGTTGCTATTCCCATTGGTCCTTGAATATCCTTCCAATATTTATTGAACTTTGCTATCATCTTTTTGGACATCTCTTCTATGATAGGATTTCCACACTGAGAACAATGTGAAGTTTTCACCTTAGCCTCACAAATTTTAAGGAGTTGAATATTTGCAGTCACATAATCTGTTGCAGAGAAGACCTTGGTAATCTCATCAAACATCTTGAGCCTATCAACCACTTACCTAGCGAAAGCCCACTCTTCTTTACTTGGTGTACAATCATAAAGTTTTTCAACACGAGTGGCACGGTTAAAAATTGCCTCATATGGAATAGCAATAGTGAGTATCTTGTATGTAGAGTTCCACCTAGTTTTGCAATCAAGTCCTAACTTGTGTACTATATGGATCTTTAGAAACTTAGCCATCTCTTCAAATTTTTCTACTCTTTTAGGTGTGGCCGTCCAAAATGCAATACTGTCACGAATCTTTTTAATTGCATGTTGTATCACATCTAAGCTATCCTTCACTATCAAATTCAGAATGTGTGCAGCACAACGCATATGCAACAAAGATCCCTCTAACATAAGTTTAGATGGTCCAATCATCTTGATAAGATCAGAGATTACCGAGTTATTTGTTGTGCAATTGTCTAGTGTTAAGGTGGAGATCTTCTCATCAATATTCCATTCAACCAAAGCGTCATATAGGACCTCATAAATAACCTCAGCTGTATGTAGTGCAGGCACATATATGAACCTACATACATGAGCAGAAAAACAACACTTAAAAAATAGAAATTCTCTTACATGAGCAGAAAAAATAACACTTTATAATACTTTACCTCATTATAATGTTCCTCAAATTCCAAGAATCGTCAATGAAATGTGCTGTGACAGCCATGTAACCCTTTTTTTGTTCTCAGAAGTCCACATGTCTGTAGTGGTGATAGCAACACGTGACTTACATGCACCCATATACTACAAGGCTCTTTTCTTTTCTTCTGTACATGTATCAATAATGTCCTTTCTGCCATTGCATCAAATAATTAGAGATTGCACAATACTTTAAATTAGAAAAAGGTACAATGAATAATTATGTCCTTACCTAATAGTATTTCTGGTAACCATCTTGAATAATGGCTGAAGCGCACTCACAAACCGACGAAAACCAATATGCTCAACAATGCACAAAGGATATTCATGCAATGCAATCATGGCAGCAAGCTCCTTTCTAGCAACTTCAGGATCAAAACTGTAGTTCTCCACGGATACTTTCCCTCCTTCTTGTGAACTAAACCTCAAAGATGATTGGCACAGAGTCTTATTCTTACCCTTGAGCTTTATCTTGCCCAAAACACATATCTTCAAATGGTCATGAAGATGCTTTGTTCCATGAGTACTTTTCCCAGCAAGCTTCTTTATGACAATAATTACATTGTGCCTTTTCTTCACCCGTAGTTAGTTTCACTTTCTTGAATTCATTCCAAACACCAGATGTTAGCTTCCTCTTTGGCCCAACAATCACTTCTTCAATTTCTTCTTCATCGTCATCAATTTGGATTGGCTCTGAATCATTCACGGACTCGGGTTGTTTGCTGCTCTCAGTTTCATTCCTACTCTCAGCCCCCGCAACAAAACTATCAAGTATGAAGCAATAAGCATTAGAAATAAAGGATCAGTAATATATCACAAATAATATACTGCATAACAACATAAGCATTAAAAAAGATTTATACATACAGATACATTCAAATAATATATAGAAATAATATGTACAGAATGGTTGAAATACAAAATAAGTTATACATCTAGAATTACAGATACATTCAAATAATATACAAAAATAATATATACAGAATGGTTTAAATACAAAAATCGGTAAAAAAAATTACATCTTAATCACACACTAATACACACATTAACCATTGATCTAAATACAAAAATCAATAAATAAAAGTAAAAGTTATCAAGCTTTAGAAATCAAACCCTAGGGATTTTAACAGAAGTACGCCTTCAGCGGATGGTGCTTCTAGAGTAGTCGCCTTCGATCTTACAGTCGCACCAACAGGGCCTTTTTTCTTGGTCTTGACCGCAGCACGACCAGCAGCCGAAATTGTGGGGCGGCGGCAAAGTACAGGGTTCGATTTGGGGTTGCCGATTGCCGGAGCTGGAGCCTTCGCATGTGGTGGCAGATCTTTGTCAGCATTCCTTCGTGGGTTAGTGAATAAAAAGTGTCGGGCGTGGGTTAGTGAATCAAATGCGCAGCGCAAACAGTCTGACACTAAGTAATCATCCATCACAATTTACATTTTCACAGGCTGTAACGCAGACGACAGATATGTACACAGTACACGCAGCGAGCAAAAAAAATGAAAGGGTTAGACCGTTAGAGGATCTTAATCTCACCTTCCTTGCTCGTCATCATTGTTGATTGACGCTGGAGCGGACGGGGAACCCATCTCGGGTGTGGACTGAGACGCCATGCTTCTTGTAGTCGCGGACGGAGAATCGAAGATGGTGGACGATAGGAATTGGCGCAGCAGCCGGCGGCAGGCCCGGTGGAGAACGGAGTGCTTCAGGCCATGGTAAGTATTGTACTGTATGCAAAAAACAAAAGGGGACAGTTAGCGGGCACAGACCTTCAAAGGATTCACGGAAGACTTGAGGGAGGGATTGCAGGTCTGCAATCTGCTGCAGGCTTTGCAGCAGCCAGCACGTGTCACTCGTCAGGACTCAAGTGGGTCGCCGGCAGGGGCCTCAGGCTGTCAGGCACCAGGCGGCCGAGCGCACAGAAAGGGGCGGCGGTGGAGTGCAGGCGCGGTGACTGGGATCTGGGAAGGGAGGGAGCCAGGGAGGCGTATAGGGTTTTTGAGTGCTGGGCTGGGCCGCCGGCTGCGTATTGGCCTGTTGGGCTAGGTCACTTTGTAATTCTTATGGGTATGTATTCTCCATGGGTAATCGGGTTCGGATGTTACCCACCCATACCCGTACCCGCCGTACCCGATGGGGGAAGAATTTATCCCAAATCTGTACCCATGGGGATTGATTTTCTCCCATACCCGAACCCTAATAGAGGAATTCCCCATGGGTAATCGGGTTTCGGGGCTCCATTGACATCCCTAGTCGCGGCCGCGCGGCACCAAGCCTCGAAAGCGGCGCGTCGCGCTGAACCGATTGATCGACGAGTGGGGGAAAGGAAAAAAAAGGTTTGGATGGAAAGCTTAAAAGGTGGTGGCAATGGAAGAGGAGGCTTGTGGAAGACGCCTGCCGATCGATGCCGTGCTGACTGGTTGGTACTTGTACAAGTCTACAACAACCAAGAAGCTCCAGCGTGCCGCTGCTGCCGCTGCTGCTTCTTGTATTGGACGCTTAAGAAGGAGGAGCCTTTTGGCAGCCACGTGAGGCTGCTGCGAGGGGCGAGATGAGACGCGACGACGAAGAAGAGGAAGAAACAACGGGGTTGGTGTGTGGCCGTGGGGGGCGCGCACGACGGAAAAGCGGTGGAGATCACGTTGTTGGGATCGGAGTATCAGACGGCGGGAAAAAGAAAAAAAAAAGGCGATGGACCAATCATGCCGTGCAGAGCCATGGCGTAGTAACAAATTCGCTCGCTCGCTCCGATCCTGCGGAGAGAGCCTCACGACCGCAGCAATACGTACGTACGAGCAATGCTCGCTACATTGGCACGGCGACACGTTGCACCCTAGCTTCTTCGGTTTCCTCTAGAAGAAAGCCGGCCAAAGCCGCAGCAGCGTCGCCGTCGGGTTCGCTCGCGTCCACGAGGCGAAAGCGCAGCCATGATGGCGGCCCGCCGCGGGCGCCGCTCCCTGGCCGTGGATCGCGCATCCGGCGGCCGCCAGCGCCCGGGCTGTCGCCGTCGGCCGCGCCGTACGCGCCGCCGGTCTGCTGCCGCTGCCCGAGGCTCTGGACACGGGCCCCACGGCGCACTTGGCCGGCCGGCGCCAAGCCACCAATCATCCACCACCACCTCGACCGCTTCGGCTTTGCTTTCCAGTTTGCTCCGCCGTGCCGACGTACGATTCCTTCCGGCCTCGCGCCAACGCACCTTTTTCGCTTCGATCTCGAGTGTTGTAGCGCTATACTATACTCACTCCAGTTGGATCGAGTGGTAGTCTATCAAAGAAGGCATGAATACTCTCTCTCTCTCTCTCGAAGAAGAAAAAAAGGTGTGTAGGCTGCATGCCGATCTGTCTTGCCAATGGAGGGTTACAATCCAATCCTGCAGGCAGCAACAACCAGCAATGGCGCGAGGGATCGACTCGAGCGAGAGCTACCCGCACATGTTTTCGTTCTTTTTTCCTTGCACACAACACCTTTTTTTTTTAAAGGAAAGCAAATGCCATGGCTTTTGTTTCAGCTTCTAATAATCAGGCTGGGATAATAAATCCTAAAGACATGCCGAGACGAAAAGGGGAGCTTAAAGCTGGAGAAGTAAAGCGGAGATCGATGGCATGTCAACATCAAGAGGTAGCACAGATTAACACTGCTGCTGCTGCTGGTATATATATACTCCTTTCTCATCTACCAAACCATGCTGTATTCTTTATCAAAACAAAACTAAACCCATGCTGCACTAATTAAGAATTACTACTACAGTACTGTATGCGTTCCTGGACGTTGAGGTTTCACAAATTTGCTTGGACCACGCTTTCGAGGTCAGGCTGTAAAGCAGAGGAGATCCTTGTTTCTTTCGGTAATCTTCTCCTAGCCAGCACCTCATTTTACGAGGATGTTTGGACTACTGTACGATGATCATTTCAATCTCTGGTTCCAAGTGGTTTAGTGGAGCCATGCATTCAAGCTTATCTTTGCGGCCTTAATCATGTTACTCCCATCCTATGCATAGGATATGCGACGCAAAAGTTTGACGCCTTTGTGATTTCAGTGGGCACGAGTAACTAACATACTTTCATGAGATACGAATACTTATCGCAAGAGATGCGTGCGTGGTTGAATTTCTGGCCACCGCAAGCAACTTCCAAATGCGCAACGAGCTGACTGAAATTACTTGTGTAATCTGTCGCGTTACCGAATGCCGATCGATGTCACGGCTAGGGGTGCACCTTCCACCTTCAACCTTTTTTAGTTAAATATTTGTACTAATTTTTTTAAATTGGATCTTATTTTAGAGAAAATTGGATCTTATTTTAGAGAAAATAGTATAAATATTTGAACTAAAGGGTTGAAGGTGCACTAAAGGTCACCAATTTGCACCCTAATCACGGCTTTTCGTCATGCTAATAATTGGGGTAAAAAAGAAGAAAGCTAGAAAACAAAAAGAAGAGCTCAAAAGGCAGATGGCAAAGGGGTGCTTAAAGTTTAGCACTGTCATATCGGATGTTCGGATGCTAAATGTATAACCTCTGAGCTAATTCACGAGACGAATCTATTAAGTCTAATTAATCCATCATTAGCATATGTTTACTGTAGCACAATATTATCAAATCATGGACTAATAAGATTTAATAGATTAATCTCGCGAATTAGCCCGAGTTACGCAATTAACTTGCCATTAGTCTATATTTAATGAATATGTAACAGGGGTAAATAGTCGTGTTGGAACTAAACATCCCGTTGGAACCAAATACCCCTTAGTACTCTCTGCCCAAGAATCTTACTAGTACCAGCTAGCTAGCTCTCAATTTTTGTGTTACTCGTCTGCACCCGATTTCTTCTTCTCTTTGCGCTGCGATCGACTTGATTGATGCCTCGCAAATCTGGGCTCTAGCTAGGCCACGTTCGGGTGCTTTTGGGGTGCCAAACTGGCTGCCTTTTCTTGCTCCGGTCGCTATCGCTTTATTGCTTCTCTTTCTTTTTTTCTGAATGGATCCTGAGTATGTTGGCAATGCATCAGCCAGCGTTCCGCATACTGTTACCAAAGAGGTCTGCATCGTGGAGCCATACAAGTCTGTCTCTGCAACCCGAGGGGCACCATCATCATCATCCTGCGGTTCAAAACGAAATGGGCCATACAAAAGATTCGATCAGAGGCGAACTAAGTATAACTTAGCTGGATAAGATATTTCTCATGGTGAAATTGACCATCCAAATTTGAATATTCAACTTGACACAGCTGCTCGTAATCGCAACGCAGCTAGGAGGCAACACAGTAGAAGCGAAGGAAGAGACCGCACGAGATAGGGAGACAGAGAGGGGGCTCGTGCGCTCACAGGGATGGAAGCGGATCAGATTCGTACGAATACGGATTCGGATATCTTAGATATCTATCTTCACGTTTTCTTTCAGTTTTCATCCTTAGAATGGAAGCGAAACAGATTCACACGGATACGAATTCAGATATCTCGAATATCCATCTTTCCGTTACCTTCCTGTTTTCATCCATCCTCACCAGGCCTCGTGTTGCGTGTTGACGAGCAAGAGCGACGATGCTTTCTGATTTCTGAATTCGGGATGACCTTGCTTGCCCTTTCAGACCGCCTGCCACATTCCCTCGCCGCCAGCATGCAGTCGCCGCTGCTGACTCTTGGCTGCATGCTTTGATCCAACGGACAAGTGCCGTTCTTAGCAGCAGCGAACACCGTGCCAGGTTCAGCCCTGAGGAGTGAAGGTGAAGTAGTAGGTGGCACGCGAGGATCCTTAACGCGGCTGCTCCACCACGCATCAGCGCGTGCGAGTGTAATTTTCCAAACCTTCTAGTAGCACTGGCAGCCGTGTTCTTTCTTCTTGGCCATTTCAGACGGTCAGGAAGTCTGGCATGTACGTACAGCCAGCCACTTGCAGATGTACAGTACGTACGTGCGGATTCTTCGTTCCGCGAGATGAGAAGCAGCAGCAGGATCGGGGTCGAGAGCTGCTGCCGTCGTCAGGCGTCAGAATCTTGCACCTGATGGCTACTGCTGCTCCTCCTCCTCGATGTTCCAAACAATCTCGATTTTTTAAAAACACAAGTTTCCAATCCGCCGTCAGCAAAGACGACCGTGCCAGCTACAGCACTGAAGACCGGCGACTCGGCTGCTCAAGAACATTTCAATGCTTGCATTTGCATTTGCATTGCTACTCGAAATTTCAGGAATAAAGCCTGCAGAAAAAAGAAAACAAGAACGCCTGACAGTTTCTAATTTCCCAAAAGAAGAGCCCGGCAAATGCTACAGTTGCTAGCTGTAGATTTGTGCAGGATGTGGCTGATAATCGCTTGCTATGCTCCCTCCAGGGCGAAACTAAAGCTATCTCAACCTGAAAACATCTTTCTTAATCTGTTGCTAGCCAAGACCGTGCCTGAAAAGACGGCACTGAAGAGTGAGGACTACTGAAGCAGGCGGTGTAGTGTAACCTTCAGAGTTCAGAGACCTCTCTATCAGCACTCGCATTATTGGCATGTCCGATGCGTCGGCTCCAGAAAGAAAAGCCTGAAAATTTGCTAATTTCGCAAAAGAAAAGCCTGGCGCCGCTTGCTGCAGAACTGCGCAGGGTGTGGCTGAGGATGGCAAAAGATAAAGCGGGACAAGCTGAACGCGCTGCGCAGTGGCAAAGCATGGCGCGGCGCACTGGGAAGGAAAGGCAACGAGACCGGGTTCCAAAGCCAAGCTCCTCGCATGTCAGTCACATGTCCTCGAGCTCTGATCTGAACCATGTGTTGTGGGTGGCCTCGGAACAGACGAAAAGCAAGAGAGATAGAGAGAGAGCCTCCCAAGGCAAATCAAGCCCATTTTGCGATCCGAAATCTCAACAAAATTTCTCAAGTGCAGAACAAAACATTGCCAGGCACTACGAATCCCTCAGAAAGGGACCTGGCTGGCAAATTTCAAGAGAAGATGAAGGAATTTCCGTCAAAATCAAAGAAAGAAAAAGGAAACCAAAAGCAAGGGAAGCGTGGCTGGGCCCAGCGGTAGTGGCAGTCTCGTAATACGGCGGTTGGGCGGGGGGCCCATCCGGTACGCGCCCACGCGGCCGCGCTAGTATATGCAGAGGAAATTCCGCGACGCGGTAATGCAGAGCAGCCAGCCACTCGCTTTCTTCGCAGCCACGTCTCCTCCCCCGCCTCCCATCCCCTCCTCCCCTAAAATCCCCACCCCAAATCCAGCCGGCCCAAACCCTAGCCCAATTCCGCCCCCCCCTCCCCTGATCCCCTCCTCCCCCGCTTCCTTCGCCGCTAAGCATATCCCTCCCCCGCCGCGAAGCGCGAACCCCCCGCCTGGATCTCGACGAGGATGACGGTGATGGAGCTCAAGGCGCTGCCGCTGGGCTTCCGCTTCCACCCCACCGACGAGGAGCTCGTCCGCCACTACCTCAAGGGCAAGATCACCGGCCAGATCAACGCCGAGGTCGAGGTCATCCCCGAGATCGACGTCTGCAAGTGCGAGCCGTGGGACCTCCCAGGTACTGCTGCTCGTAACTCCTCCCACCACCGCCCCGATCGTCCCCTTGCTTCCGCTCTCGATTTTGTTTCAGTTGGTCGGCTTAGACGGTGAGAGCTCTGCTCAGATTTTTGACGGCCTCTTCGGGTAGTCAGTATTTTGGGCTTCTATTTTTGTGCAGTTTCTGATCAGGATTCTTTTCCATTTGGTGTCCAATTTGGGGGGATTTTGTCAGGTGTTGTCAGACTCCCCCATTTCCTGGATTTTTGCTCTGGATTGGAATCGTGCCATTTCGGTCAATCTGTTCCCCCGTTCTCTCGATTCCCCCTTTCTTCTCCGTGCTCCCGTCGCGACCTACCCCGCGAACGAACCTTCCTGCTGCAGGGTTCCGATGCTCATCTGCTGAAAAGCTGAGCAGATTGCCAGCTGCAGCTTACTCTGCTGGTTTGGGGGTTGCTTGCGCCAGTAGTTTCCTGGGGCACAATTCTCTGTCGGCGCTTTGCTTTGCTGGCTCGATGCGATTCCCTCGAACTCCGCTAAATCCTTACTTTAATCCCCGTGCCCACCCCTTTCCCGAGATGCTATTTGATTTGGTGCGATGCGGCTGAACAAAATCCTTGACCGCTGCGCCGATTCACTTTGTTTACCCCCGTGTCAAACAAACTCCTCCGTGAAAGATGATTCGCGTTTCCTGACCCGGAGCGCTGACGACGTGATTGTGTATGTGCAGATAAATCGCTGATCCGGTCAGATGATCCCGAGTGGTTCTTCTTCGCGCCCAAGGACCGCAAGTACCCCAACGGTAGCAGGTCGAACAGGGCCACGGAGGCTGGATACTGGAAGGCCACCGGCAAGGACAGGATCATCAAGTCCAAGGGCGACAAGCGCAAGCAGCACATCATCGGCATGAAGAAGACCCTTGTGTTCCACCGCGGGCGCGCACCCAAGGGCGAGCGAACAGGGTGGATCATGCACGAGTACCGCACCACCGAGCCGGAGTTCGAGTCCGGCGAGCAGGTAAATCTACTGTCTGGTTGCTTTTCTTCTCGGTTTAGCTTATGGTTGTTAAGTTCCGTGGTGGAAATCTTCATAGTTTAGTTTGCGTATGAGAAATATAACCGAGAATTCTATAGAACACATCCCTCAAAGATTCTTTGATTTCAGCTGGTAAAGATAGTTCTAACTTTCGTTGCAGTTACAGCTTAAATATGTAGGAAATTGGCGCTTTGTTTCTGATGTCCAATTGTTATTTCATTACCTGACAGTTACGTATCTACTGCTTTCAGGGTGGTTATGTTCTTTATCGCCTCTTCCGGAAGCAAGAGGAGAAACCTGAGCGCCCTAGCCCAGATGAAGTGGACAGGAGTGGCTACTCGCCTACTCCTTCTCGCTCGTCACCTGACAACATAGAGGCGAATGAGGAAGCAAACACGCCGCTAAATAGGGAATCTCCAGAGTCTGGTCTGCATGAAAGTCCGATTGAGCTGCCAAAATCTGTGGAAACTCATGCTATGCCGATGACAAGGTGGCTGGCGGACAGAAATGATAACTTAGTGGCTACTGCAGCGGATGTTTCCCATATGCCTATCAATAGACATGCTAATGTACCTGAGGTGAGAACAACACAGTAAAAGCCTATTACTCTATTAGCATTCAACATTTTGCTGCACAATATCCATCCTGTTACAATCCTAGGCACTGAATTTCTTCTAAGGACTTTTATCATCTTTATAATTACAAGCAGGTTGATCCTTCTGCTGGTGCTTCAGCTCAGTTTGTTCATCCACAGAATGGGAATGGTGGTTTTAACAATTTTGTGCCTGATATTGCCCCCAATCTACCGCATGGAAATGTATTCTTCTCTGATTTCCAGCAAGGAGCTTTTGGTTTTGATGGCAACATGAATCCTCCCGATGCCCTGAATGCTTTCTTGAACCAAGCACTTGTTGATCCTGATGAACATTCGTCAACAACATCAAAAGTTCAGTATGACTCTGACATTCCTACGGAATTTGAGAACCATGGGGTCGCACAGGTAATGGTTTTCTATTCTTACTGAGTTTGGCACCTGATGTCTAGGTCTTGGTAAATGCTGGCATCCTTATCTTTTGCTATCTTTGCAGGGTGAAGATGATCAAGGCTGGTGGGCAAATCTAGATTTCTTGTCAGATGAGCCAAACCCTCTGAATTCAGCATATGAGAATACACCGTTGCTTCCTTATGACACAAATGACCAGGATGTACTTTCGGTGGACTCTGCTGCTGATTCCTTGCACGAACTGTTCAATAACATGGAAGATTCTAGTGCAAGGAGGGTTGGAATGAACATCGAATATGGCCTTCAGGGAACTGGGATTTCTCTTATGCCCCGGCAGTTACAGGCCTCTGTGCAGCCAAACTACGTGCTCACTAACCAGGGCACTGCAACAAGGAGGCTCCGGCTACATTGGCCTGCTGATTTTGAGAGTGGGGAGAGCATAACTAGAGATGAGAGTGAAGATGAAGTATCGTGCATTGTAACTCCGAACTATCTGAATGAAACTGTAGAGGAGTCCACTGCAGATAAGGATGTGGTTTCTGATGGAGATGAAGCTGAGTCAACAGGGATTGTTATTAGAAGTCGGCCTGCTCCAAGTTCAAGTTCAGAGAGTTCATTGACACAAGGGACTGCAGTGCGAAGGCTGCGGCTGCAGTCACACCTCAAGACAGGACCATGTCCTAGTACTGATGATGCTTCAAGTTGCATCATAAATGAAACAGAAAGTCACCACAAAGCAGAGAAATCTGAGGTGAGGGACCTTCTTGTTACTCTGAAATTAAATGCACTTTGTTTTTTCTGTCATTAATGAGTTAACCCAGGATATTCAAAAGATATTTTTATTGAATGTGTAGCATCTGTTGTGCATTGTTTTCTAATGAACTCATTTGATCCTGGCTGACCTGTTTTAGCAAACGATACAGTCTAACTTCTCTTTCCTTTTTCTTCCAGATTGGAGAGAATGCAAGTACAAACTTCGCTGAAAGTGTTGATGGTATATTGGACAATTGCGGTGATAGTGAACAAAAGAACATGCCTGAACATGGTAATAAGGCTTTGGAACTTGCGTATGTTGTGTAGCTTTGTGATTGCTAACTTCTGCTTTTGCTAAGCTGATTCCATATGTTGCTGAACTGCAGTTGCTGAAACGGTGGCTGTTCCAGAAGCCAAATCTGTTCCAAGGCTGCGGAAGGCTTCTGAGAAGAGCGACAAGGATGCTATCAAGCAGGAGGATGGTCTTGAGCCCCACGTGAGAGCACCAGCACAGAAGGGGGGCTTCCAATCTTACATCGTCTGGCTGGTTCTTTCGGTGCCCCTGCTGTTGCTTCTCTGTGTCGGGGTGTATGGGTGGATATGAAAGATATCCCGGTGCAGTGTAGGGCGTCATGTTTTGCGCACACAGGTTCCCGGCATCGACCTGGTGGTGTGTTGTCATGTGTACATAACTGTCTTACGGCATGGGTTTATAGGGCCGTAGGACATCCTGTGTCTGTTCTTCTTCTGGCAAGCAGAGGCAGCTGAAAATCCAAAAAAAAAAAGAGGTAGCACTTTAGGTGGAAGAAAAAGGAAAAAAAAAGGGAGAACTGTTATTAGAGGCATAGTAGTAACGTCCTTAGTTTTTCTCCAGCTGTTGCGGCAGATGCGATGTGGTAGCTGTTGTGTAGTTGCAAGCCATGCCTCGGCTGCTGGCTTTTATTTCCTGCTGTAATGTAGCAAGACCCTGGTAGACGGGGCGCTCAAAGTCTGATGAACCTTGGTGTAATGTCTGGTCTTCTTTTTAATGTAGATAGGCCGTGCTAAAATTTCAGCTTCCGAAGCTGGTATCCTGATGTTTGTGTTGCTATGTTAGTACCTGATGAGACGGGGTCAGAATCCAGATGAATTTGTATTCGTGGTGAAGAAATGCTATTATCTGTGTGGGTGCAGAGATCGGAATGCGGCGGGTTTGTTATCTGCTGCTACTTTGTGCATGTGTGGTGAGGATCTGACGTCGGAATGCTAAGACAAGAAAATAAAGATGCTAAGCCAATGGATTTTCTCTTTAGAAAAGTTGGCGAACAATTGATACAATTTAAATTTGTTATTGATTTGATTATTCCCCGCGAACTCTATCCTTCCTTCTCGACGAAGCCTTCGCTCCGGAACACGAAGAGGCGGAAAGCCCAACAACACCTACGGCCCTCCACCTGCACTTCCCCGCAATTACCATCCCGCCCCTCGCCACTCTCCAGCACCCCATCCCACCCGGCCTTGACCGACCGAACCCACCGGCCTCGCCGGCGATGCCCTCCTCCTCCTTCGTTGGCGCCGTCGCCGCCGCCGCCATTTCCAGCGGCGCGTCGTCCACGCTCTCCCCGAACGCCGCTCCCTACACCCTCCTCGCGCGCCAGGGCCGCGCCCCTCCCGGGTGCCTCCAGGACGGTAACTTTCTTTCCTCCTCTCCCGTCCCCAACCACTCGTCGCTAGTGCCCCACGGAGCTATGCCTCGTGGATGGTAATTTTTTTTCTCCTAGGCTAGTAGCTCACGTCTTCTCGCGCTACCCGGTTACTTTGTTGTTCTGACATGTCGATTTGGTGCGGTGGCGTCGCGAAAGATTTTGACCTTGTGGTTCTTGCACTTCACTAAGGTTCGCAGTGGTTGGCCCAAGGTTGAAGCAGCACTATCTGGCTGGCACGTAGCACTCATTATCAGAAAAATGATATTTGTTGTTCTTTTGTTTTAACTTCTCCCTTTCAATTGTCCGCCACTTAGATCAGTTTATCCTTGCATGGCTTGAACTGAGTCGCCATCAAAGTAATGTGGATGATGTAGTACAGCCCAGCTTGATACATGTGCGCCCATTTATTTCTTATGCATTGATGGCATTAGTTGTGTCTTATGGATTTGTAGGTGATGCTTCGAGGGTGATTGATGATAACTCTGTGTTGAATGGAGAGGTCAACAATGCATACTCGGCGTCGTTGGCAACCCACTTTGGGATGAAGCCGAGTGACGCTGTTTATCCAAGCAATGCACATGGAATGCGCCAGAGTCAGCCAAGCTCGTCACGTGGAAGTCCTGCCAGTGTCTATCTATCTCCAAGTTCCTCAGTTTCAGAGTCGTCGGTTGCCATAGCTTCCAATTTCAATCAGGGCCGAATTCCCATGACCTCAGGAAGGGTAACAGTGACGATCAGAAGCCCTCCGAATAAAACTTCAGAAACTGACAACACCAGTTTTGGTTCTAGCAAATTGTCTATATGGCAAAATGATGAATTTAATAAAGAAACTGGGAAAGTTGTCTCCTGCGGAAACTTAGAATTGAGTAACCCTACTAATGGAAATGGCACTTCACAAGGCACCATGGTTTTCTCGAAAGAGCTAAATCCTGAAGTCAGCGTGAAGCCTCATGGACCATCTGTGTGTGCTAGCCCATGTGTTACAGTGGCTGATGACGTGAATCCTGATCCATCGGAGTGTTCTGTGGATTCACCATGCTGGCGAGGGACGGCTTCTCGTCCCTCTCCTTTTGATGTTCATCAAACATTAGTTGCCCAATCTGTGAAACAAGAATCAGTGGCTTTTGATGCAGGCCAGGAACAAAGCTTTAGCACTGATTGTGAGGCTCCAACTAAACTTCCGCATTTGGTCGCTAGCAAGAGTAAGCAAAACCATCCCCAATCGCATGCTGAATTGGGTCTGTCCAAAAAACCTGGAGACATTGGTACAAACCTGACACACGATTCCCATGAGAAGGAGCTCGAGTTTGTGAAGCATGGTGCAGCAAAATGCAATGCAGAGAAACACTGTTTAGAAATGATAGATGATGACATAAAACGATCTGGCCTAAACTCTGCTGCTCCTGATTTTATTCCCTTGTCAGTTAGGAAATCAAATTCCAGCAGTGGTCTGTCTAACAACTCAATCAAAATGTTCTATATGATTTCACCTGCTGCGCCGTATATCACATTAATTCCTTTTTTTGGCTTCTTCATGTATTTGGCACTGTTACAGGTTCCTGTTCATCTGGAACGAACATATCAGGAATTCTGAGGGCGATCAAGAGTATGTCGGAGGTGTTATGTAATAATTATTCTGATGAAATTGAGCTAGAGGAGCATGACTACAGCCTCCTCCAATCAGTAATTGAGAATCTTCAGAGTTATCTTTCTAAAGCAAAAAAGGTGCACCCCTTTTTGCTATTTTTGTCCAAGTCTTGTCAGTTCAGGGTTCTGTCAATGGGAAATACATTCTGTCGACCATATACACAATGTGCACCCTTCAGTTTTACTGTCCTGTTTCTCCAGCTTGTTTATTTTGAAATGAGAGGGCAGGGTTAAGCTAAACTATTCTGGTTTATTCTTCTTTTTGCTTTAATATGAACCATATTTGCCCTCTGGTGCTAAATGTTATTTATCCAATGTCCTCTTAGAAGGAATAACTGTGAATATTTCTTTAACCCTATTTGTGTAATTCTTGTATTATTTGTGAACTACTGATTTCTGATTCTGTGAAATTTTATTCCTCTTGAGCTGGAAATAAATCCTTAAATATTCTCAGTGCTGCCACTTGTCATAAGAACTTTGAAACTGAAAATACTTGCAATTTAATTGCACGATTTGATTCAGTGATGCAATAAGCCTTTTTGTTTTGGCTCTTCCTAGGTTCCTGTTAAGGGTATTTCTGACAAGGCAGGAGGACTAAAGGCTTGTTACTCTCAGAATGCAGTTTCAAAATCTGTCACAAGAAACTACAATGGTAGTTACACTGCTGATAATGGAAAAGGCATAATTATCTCTAATATTGCTGATTCTAGTCGGTTGCTTGGTGAGTTACGGAAAAAGTGCGCGACTGGGTACCAGGTAAACTTTTCTACACATTGTAAGACAGTTTTCTTGTTTATGAACATGCAGAGTTTCTTGATATATTTTGTCTCTCAGTAAGCGGAAATTACAAGATATGTGGTGAAAGTTCTATTTGGCAACTTTTAGAATGATCGTGTAAAACAACTTGCTGTTAGCATTCTCTTGGAAAATATCTTATGATCCTTTTCCTATTTCTTTTGTAACATTACGATCAGACTCATCAGGATTGACCCCTGAACTCACATGCAAATCCAGTTCAATTATTGCTTTATGCTTTCTAACAAGCTATTTTTATTGAACAGCCTTCACTCAACAATTTTCCAAAGGAGCTCTCATGCGAGGAGGATCACTCACAGGCTCTTATTTATAAAAATTTGTGGATCGATGCAGAACGTGCAAATTGTGCGTTGAAGTATCAATTGAAACAAACTCGTTTGGAAATTGATCTAGAGTCTAGCAGGGCTCATATTGGTGGTGGTCCAAGAATCCCTCCTTTCCATCAATGTGATCCGGGTAGAGATCTAAGTAGTTCCTGTGGATCTGCCATAACTAGCCCACTGATGCTCAAGGATAATCCTGGAGGAAGAAAGAGTCATAACCTTCTTTATGCTGCCGACCGCATCCAGTCAGGAGACAACAGTGTTCTATCAAGGTCAAAAGGTCACATAACTGTGCCAAATAGTATTGAGGATGAATATTTCCTGTCAGGCTTGGAAGAAACTGGCGTCCACCCCCATGCTCATTCTGGTGTACTAGTAGCACCAAGTAGGGCTCACAGAGGGTTGGACGCAAGGACTTCTGATGGACTGCCATCACTCTCACATATCACTGGAAGCGATGGCATTTTGCTTTAGGTACGCTTTAGTTTGAAATCGTGAGTTTGGATCTTCAGATTGGGAGCATGTGCTGAAGGAAGAAATCGGCTCAACCTGAAGGGATCTGCCAGCCAGATGCATATATAGCTACTGTACATATATGAGCAACCATGAACCCCTAGGAATTCAGGGCCTCTTGGTGTATATTTTGCTTGACAAGGCTGATGAATTGGCACTGCTTTGCTAAACGGTGCTGCTCCAGCCTACGGAAAACTAGGAACAGTGCTTATAATTCATGACTTGGATCAGTATGCTAATTGTCTCTGCTACTAACTACAAATGATTAGTATTGAGGAGAACATATGCAGTTTGTTGACTATGGTAATATACTAATATTCACATACATATACGCAGCAAGCTAGCTAGATAGCAATTTAGAAGTCGGTCCTCTACCTGCTCCTAAGCTAGCAAGTAGCAAACTAGTCTCTTTCTAAACAGAATACTCCGTTCATATTTCAATGTATAAGGAAAATTAATATTATAAAAAATCAAACTTCATAAATTCTGACCAACAGTTAGTCAATTTATATGCATGATTAGTATATGAAAGTTATATCAATAGATTCACATTTCACATATATTTTAATTTGTATTGATGTTGTACAGTTGATAATTATTTTATGAGTAATTGATGGTCGAACTGTACTTCTAAAGGCTTCCCCAAAGAATTGAAAGAAGCAGAAGGTTTGCAAATGCTATGATAATTGATGGTCAAACATCACAAAAGCAAAGTTTCAATCACGGCCCCCATTACATAATTTAATTCAGTTTGATTTTACAGTTAATTTTTTATGCATTTAGTGTATGGATCTAGTAAGGCATTAATAGGAGAACTCCTTTATTTTGATATCAAGTTATTGAATAAGCTTTTAGGTGTATCCAATTGAATGATTAATACAATAATGAATTCCTTGTTGAACTAATAAAAGGCGAACAGAACAATCAAAATGCCTCTCTGTGAACAGGATAAAAATTCCAGTATAGAATAGTAATTTTGACCGCTCTAGTATTTTTCTCAAAAATAAAAGGTATGCCTTTTGATCATCGCTTATAATTAATTTTGGTAAAGATGCGCGTAAATGAATATGGCTGAAGTCTGTCGAATGTTTTTAGATGCGTGCTATATAAATGAAATATTAGTTCATGTGGAATGCCTAGTAGTGAGGTTCTTTGGAGATGATCATGCACAACCAATTTAGGTTTACAATGCACACTTCTTGTTATCTTATCCTGGGAATCGATTATTGTCATCAGAGTCTGAGTTTTTTTTGCTAGAAGCACATGGAGTATCCAGTATCCATATTGTTATATGCATGTACTTGAAATAAATGTGTGTAAATGTATGAACGATCCAAAAATTGACAAGGCTATGCCACACCACCCGGAGATGAAGTGTACTGAAACAAGCACTTGTATGCATAAATGCATGAAACCTATTTCCAGAAGCAAGTTGGAAAGTGCAATTCAAATTTATGTATGTTCTTTGAGAGCAACCATAAAGTAGAGAAAGTTGATTGTTTAAGATTTGGTTGGAAGGTGCATGTGATAGCATAAAGCAAGGATGATTCTATCCACTTGAACAGACTTACAGTTTTACTAATCTGCAACTTGTAGCCATGTGTTAGATTGTTTAATTCTCTTTCGGAAACAAGGATTAGTTTGTTTAATCGTGCCAGGTCGTGTTGTGTCCTAGTCCCTGAACAGTACTTCAAACGTGTTGCCAAAGTACAAGCCAGAGTGATGCATCTGAATTGGTCATATGGGATGGTGTGCGTTCACATTGTAGTTTCAGACTTTCAGTTCTCCTGTCAAGATGGTGTATTCATGAATCAACTTTATTTTGTCATTCTGTGATTACAAAATCAATCCACATATAAAATAATCCACACCTCGCCATCTATAACCCTTTCCACTCAAATAATGAATACGGAGTCCAAAATCAGGATGTCTATTCATAGCACGTGCGACCAGCCATCGTATCATCACACATATCCGCTGAAGATAACAATATTTCAAAACAAAACAAAATATTTCAGAACAAAATAAAAAGTTGGAGATAAAAATATTTTAATCTTGTTTTGGAACATTTTATTTTGTTCTGGAACATTGTTATCTACAGCGGACATGTGCGATGATACAACGGCTAGTCGCAGGTGCGATGAATAGAAGCCCCGTCCAAAACCCCCACAAATAATCCACAAGAAGTCATTCTCCATCATCTTTTCCCAACTTATTGGATTTTCTAATATCAGCAACTTATGTCAGGTCAAATCATAGCAAAATTAGGATATTACATGTCTTAAACAAAAAAAGAGTTAACAACATACAAGCCCAAGTCCTATGCAATTTGTATATACACATGCCGACTTGATGTGCACTTCGTGTTTGTATATATAAAGGTGCAATTGGTGATTAATGAACTCGAACAAAAAGATGAGAACATAAAACACACAGTACTCTAGATTAATACGTGTAGTCACATTATTGCAGTCTCTAGAGCTATAATGGCTGTATGTGTCTATGTACACCATGTACCTTGATGATTTTCTAACAAATATATTCTGAGATATTTCAGAACATACATGCATGACATCTATATATAGGTCTAGATGATGTCTTTTTACGAAGCACAAGTTATTTTTTTCTGGGGGAAAAATATAAAAAAGTTGCGTATCTTATTGTATTAGATCAAGATATATGCATCAGTGCATGTCATCACATAATTCAGTGACCTACTAGCAATGTTTTAAAAGCTGCTCCTATATATGCAGAAAAAAAAGAAACACTGAACTTCTCAGCGTACAAAGTTACAAAAATCATTAGCTATTTCATTCTAACTAGAAGATATCATGGATGAAGACATATTATTACAACATCATTGAGATGTGATTCGTGTGGTTTCATCCATTTAGTTCCATTTCTCAAAATATGCTTCATGGTTCATAAGATGGTGGCAAATTCAAATTATATTTTCAGAATAAACAAGATAACCAAAGGCAAAGGGACAAAGACGATGAAATGATCGAGCTGGAAAGGTTTACTCGTACTTCTAATGCAACTTGCAGACTAACTTTATGCTATATATATTTCACACATGCATGGTCATGGAACATATATGCTATATATGGCATTAAAAACCATGAAAACTCATTTGCTCATTCATCTCGATCAATTCATCCGATGTACACAATTGCGTAAAAGCCAGCTAAATGTGCATAAAATAAAGCTGAAATAATCAAGGCCTTGAATAGCAGTGATTAGGATATACTCCAATAGTTCAATCGTGATTCGAGAACTTTAAATCACTTATTTGTTCATAAATCTCAAAGCCCCAGCTAGACACTCAACTAGTAAACTATAGTCAATTACCCTCTTGGTCATAGTCAGCTGCACCAGGAACATAGTTAAAGAAACAAGAACAAGAACGAGGAACCAATGCAAAGAACAAGATCGAGCAAGGATCTAATCTCCATTAAATCATGCAATTACCTAAAATAAATCGTAATTCCAATTTGAATCAAATAAATACGACTAATCAAGATTCAAGGAACCACTTTGTATAGATAGGATTTGCTAGCTCTACCTATGGTGTAAGGTTTCCAAATCACCATGTCTAGCTCCCTCTGATCTCTACACCGTGGCTAGCTGTCACCGTCGACGTACTCCACTTCGGCGGACGCAGATGCCGCTGCGTCGTCGTCGTCGCCACTGCACTCGACATTGAATCCGAAGAGCCTGAAGCTCCTCGCTCCTGCTGTGGGTCCCACCTCGATGCCATGACCGGCGGGGACGGGCACCGTGTCCACGGCCATCGTTGCACCCCCTCCTACGGCCCCGGTTCTTTGCATTATTCCGACGGCCATGGGCCACGCTGGCATGGCGGCAGAATCGCCGAAGTTGATATCGCGGCTGCGGCGCTGGCAGTGGCGGTAGTCGATGAA
Source organism: Panicum hallii (assembly GCF_002211085.1). Classification (NCBI taxonomy): domain Eukaryota; kingdom Viridiplantae; phylum Streptophyta; class Magnoliopsida; order Poales; family Poaceae; genus Panicum; species Panicum hallii. Next base: position 2,871,066 of record NC_038047.1, on the reverse strand, counting down.
GTATCGGCCGGCGGCGGCGGCGGCGCGGGAGAACGAGACCGTGTCCCCCGCGGCGAGCCGCGCGGCGCGGACGAAGCGGCTCCACCCCTTGGTCATGACATAGCTCTGGCTGCTCCCCCAGTAGGAGTACCGGAACCGCCACGGCACGCCGCCGCGGTCCTCGAAGCACAGCTGCGTCCCGGCGCCGGCAACCGGGAAGAACCGCTCCGCGTGCTGCTTCGGCACCACCAGACGGTTGAGCTTGCCGACGTCGCTCGGGGTCAGCACCTTGTCGAACATGTGCTCCCGCTCCATCACGTGGCTTGGCTCGCCGCCGCCATGCTGGAGATCTTGACCTAGAGCTTGTTGCTGGTACAAGTCGTCTTCTTGCTCTTCTTCTTGGTGTTCTTCTTGCACTTCTTGAGTGTCGTCTACCGTTGTGCCCAAGCTCAGGTCCATGTGCATGGGACTAAATGGGTTGATCTGTATAGAACCAGATCTGGGAAATGATTTGGGGGAAGTTTGCTGGATCTGAGGGGGAGTTTTATCTAGGGCAGATGAAGCATGGGTGCATGCAGCTGAAGACCTGCTAACAGGGCTCTTGATGATCTTGTCTAGCTCGCTATATGATCTCTTGACGAGTAAGAGAGTAGAGGGGAATGGCTAGAGACAGGAATGAGCTTGGTGAGAGAGATTCTTGAGAGAGGGAGACAAGAGAAGCTTCTTGCAAGAAGGGGGAAGAGAGGCCTCTACTTGATACACTAATCAAATGTGTTTATGGGACAAGTGGTTTTGTCCTTTCTGCAATTGGCAGGGTCAGGCAAGCTATGACTAATATTAGTAATCAATCAGCAACTAAACAATTCCTTCAACACCACTAAGTGCTGCCTGAATATGCATCAACATACATGTATGCATGGTTTTATGGTTTGCAACTTGTTTCTGGGGCAGGTCATGTCAACTAAGGATTCCTCTTGGAAATTCAGCAGCTGCAGTTTGCTGGCCCTGTGTCAACTTGTGCTTATATATTTTGGTGTGTGTGCTGTGGTGAGTTGTGTGGGATATGCTACCAGCAGTCTTAGAAAACTGCAACCTGCAGGTTGGTTCAGCTCCTGCTGCCGACTTAATTTGCTCCTTATTGGTTTGCGTAGATTAACAGAAATCACAGACATATCCATACTTTGTTCTAGTTGCTGGAACACAAACATTTTCAGGAACTTTTCCAAAATTTGGTACGAACATTTCAATTCCCAAGGGAATCAGGAGAAATCACAGCGTTTCAAACAAATGATAGGTAGTCCGATAGGTAAAACCGTACCTTACTTTGGGTAAAATGCTGATTATATTTTGTCCCCCCACCCCTTTTTGGGGTAAAACGCTGACTATTTGACCACCTATATATGGTCCCCCATTCATGTTTAATTACGTTTTTGATTGCTTTGGTGATAATTAAGTGTAAGCCACAACAAGCTTCCCGAGGTCAACAACTGTGCATAAATAGACAGAAGTTGACGTCATCTGCCTAGTTTCTTCTGGCGTCAGCTGTGCCATGTGGTGATTTATTAATATAAGAACAACCCCAAGGGTTTTCATTTATTTCGTAGCTATCTGGATGCTTTTAACAGTAGAAATTAAGAACCCTCAGATGCCACCGAATAGTATTTGCATCCTTAAAATGAACATCAAATTTATATTGTCAACTTCAACTCTGATCGTGAACATTATTCCAAAATTACTAGGACACTTCTCTCGCAATGAACTGGTCCAAATCTACGGGTTTCCTTGGTCCAATTCGTATTCGACTATTCTATGAAGGAAAATTAGGAACAGAAAGTTCCGAGCAATTTTTATTCAAAAGAAATAATTAATGTCTTCAGGCTAGTTTATCCAATTTGTACTATATAATTTTTGTTTCTATATAGTTAATATATAACACATTTGATAAGGCAAACTGTTGTGCCCTCTTATGCACTATAGGTGCTAGTTGGACAACAGCTACACCAAACGCCAATCATCTTGATCAGAGTTAGACATGCAGATAAAATGGTTAGCTATGCCATGTGGGATGTCGCTATAGCATCATAGGGCAATACTGCTCGAGATCCACGTAACACCATGACTTCTTTATGAGTACGTTGGTATAAGATCATCGATTCGACCAAAGATTTCCTTTTTTTTTTCCTGGAAGGGAAAGAGAGATTTGGTCAGTCACTATACCACAACACCAAAATAGCGTTGGACGTGGGTCGCTAAAAGTAGTTGTACAATTTGGGGCTACAATGGTATAGTGACTTAGATAGAGGTAGCTATACAATGGTCTTGCTAGATGGCCGCTGAACCTCAGTGAACTCTTGGTAGCACGCAGGTGTAAACTGCAAATTATGAAGGAAAGAGTATTAGCGTTACCAGAGAAAGTATGCAGGAGCGCCGCATACATTAGTAGTTATTTACTCAATTTTGACAAAATAATAAGGTAAATTTTGCAGAAATAGTTCATATTCTGGTTTCTCTGATCTTTACTGGACTATTTATTGTACCATTTCCTTTCACTTCCTAATTGAGGTAAACCATGGCTAGACTGCAGCTGTCACGCCAAAAGCTATTTTTGTTTTTTTTTTCATATTTCCTTTTAGAAATTCCTTGACTGCAGATATCAAACATTATCCCTCGGTAACAACCTAACAGGCAATTATATATACACACGGCCTGATCTGTTACAGAAATATATGTTGTTGCAACTTGTAGGCAACATGCACGACTATATGAATCATCTGAACTGCCTGTCAGAAAAATAGGAACCATTTGAACTGAAGTTCTGCCATGTTTGCAAGTGGACGCCCGTTGAACATGTTCTTTCCACCCCCGGACACCTTTGGCCCTTTTGATCAGGCAAGTGGATCACATCACATCTTCGATGATCTGTTTGCGCATCCTTTCAGCATCTCAAACATAAAAGTGAAATAAGTAACCAATTGACAGTAAGTTCCATACGTATATAGCAGCTCAACATAGCAGGCTCACCAGTAAGACATAAAAATTCATGGAACAATCTAAGGCCGAGCCTAGAATCTTCAAATCTCAGTGTCATATGGGGTAATAATGTGCATTTATCAAGAAAGAAAGTCAGATCCTGAGTCATGTTGGTTTTTAATCGTAACACGAATAATGTTAGCAGCTCAACAAATATTAGGAAAACGAAAATCTATAGAAAATATAGCATGTTGGAGATTAAATTAATGGAAGTCCATGAAAACATAGGTTAAAGTTGAAGTGAAACATTTCTGAGTCTACTTTCTCTACATCATCACACCTATTAGAAACAGCAAACATGAGAATGTTCAAAATATTGTCTTTACAAGATTGGTCATAAGGTTCATCTGCTCAGTCTACCACAACTTGATGAAATAAACATTGCATCAAGTGTGCTCTGTAAATGCATGACCCAAAAATGAATCAAATTGCAATTATTTTCCTTCCCCAAAATATAAAACATAAGGAAAAAATATACCTTTTGACCAAGAAGTTCAAGAGTCGCTTAATGCTTAATTCAGAGTCTACGAGATAAGGTTTTAAAGCAGTCTAGACAGGCTGCTTGGCAAGCATTAAAATACAACACACAATAAATTGAGTTTAATGAAGCATTGCATTGCAAGGTCTGAAGTCCTATAATAGCTCAGGTGTAAATATAATTTTTGACACAAAGTCCATGAAGAGGCTGGCCGGCAGCCATGTAGGAATCAGGTTGATGCTTCGCTCTCAAGACGGATCCTCTTGGTACCAATCTCATCGCTAGCCTGCACCCTGTTCTCCTTCGCTTCCACAGAACATCTCTTGTATGGTTTGAAGCCTGTTTTGCGTGATTTAAGCTTCAGGTGTGACAATTCATTGGGGAAGGAAGTTCTTGGCTCATCCATCATGTCGAGCTCATGATCAATGCTTGTGGCGTTCTTGTTGAGGTCAACCGTAACTGTGGTCACTTCATCTTCCTCCTCATTGGCAACCTCCTTTGATTCTTCTGCCTGTGGGGGAGAAAAGCTTTGTGGAAGCTTTTCTCTACTGAACAGTGCATCGAATGCCAGACGACCCTGTCAACAAAAATGTGAATTAGAAAGGCAGTGATGGATCTTCAAATACTCAAATAGAAGTGAATTTGCATATTGTTGGTAGGCTACAACCTCTTCCGAAACTTCCTTCCACGAATCACTTGTGCTTCCAGTGCTTCTAAACCTGCGGTGATTAGTGTCACCAGCTGAAGAGTTACTGCAGGAGGCTTGCTTTGCCTTGTCGTTAACCTTGTCTTCCTTCTCAGGAACATTTACTGCCTCTACATCACTACTTGAAGGCGTGTTGGAGCCGCATGAAGAGCGATCCTTCTTTTTCTTATTCCTCAATGCATCACTTGTGTCAGCTCCTGTGGTAGGTGTGACCTCAGCATTCTGGACAGGAGATATCTTTAATTCAGTATGGATAGACATGTCGCCTTTTCTACTCCCATCAGACTCTGAATATGCAACAACTCTCAAAGCTTCAGACTGGCCTTGTTTCTGAGCTTCTTGGCATTCCTTTTGTGCATTTTCAACCAGGCAATCTCTGTCTTTCTCTGAAGGTCGTGGAACATCTGCTGTGGGAAAGGCAGCACTAGGAGCTGGTACAAATGGAAAAGCCATGGGGTGAGCGAGAAAAGGGAGAAGACCTTGTGTTGCCCACCATGCAGATGCTGCAGCAACTGTAGCTGCTACAATAGAAGCCATGCTTGGAGGAGAGCCTAAGTTTCTTCCTTGAACACCCTCCGCAGGATTTTCTTGATTTGGATCAACATGAGTATTACCTTCTGCTGCTGGCCAGTACGATGCTGCGAGCCTAGCGGCTGCATGGATGGCAGGGTTTGACAACAATGTGGAAACAAGCATGCTGGAGAAGGTGGATGACATGTTCATGAATGATCTGTAGGTATCCTGGTTGCAGTTGCACTGCATCATCGGAGCAAAGGCAGCATAATTATGAGGAAAAGACTGTGGTGTGGCACTGCTATCAAATTTTGGATCCATAGAAAGCATTGGATGGATGCATGGACTCATACTTCCATTGACTCCCACTTGATCGCTTGTTTGATCAGGATGAGTTCCTTCAATTCCAGTGACAGGAATGCTAGTTGCACCATTCCTCTCTGCCAGGGTATGTGAGGTTCTTGCAGTTTGTTTGTCCACATATGTTGTCTCCGAAGACTTTGGCTTTAGCTTCATTTGTTGCATTGAGAAGTCCAAATATTCTTCATTCGAATGGTTACATTTAGAACTGATGTGGATTCCATTAACCCTTCCCATTTCCTGATCATTGATCTCTTTTACATCCTCTTGCATGGTGGGATTAATTGAATTCTTTTCCATGGTAGTCATATCTCGGATTTCTTTTTTGGTTGGTTCAATCCCCCTGGGTACACCATTATTCGAAGAGCTTTTGTTAACTGAAGTAAATGATGCAGATGGGGCATCTCGGAAGAGATTAAGAACTTCCGAGCAGCTTCCTTTTTCAGACACCTCCTTCCTCTGAAATTTCTGGATGCAAGTGAGTTTACAATTAAAGAAAATGAAAGATATTAATACAGAGGATAAAATGAGGAAAATCCTAGCAAAGCAAAATACCATGGAGCATTTACCTGCAGAGACACATCGCCTGCCATTTGTACATTGCCATTGCCCACTGTCAAATTTGATTTTGTTGACTTATCATTTGGAACTTCCTTCGATGGTGTCTCAGAGCTGAGACCACTTTTTCGAGGATATGGACTGTTAGGCTTCCTTTTAGGCCGTGGTGGAGGTATATCAATGTCATGAGCTTGCCCTGGAGAAGTACCATTGTTCATAGCTTCCTTTTCCAACTGCAAATTTCCTGATTTGTTAGGTGCAGACATGAAAATAAACTAACATTGACAAATAAATTTTTTGAAGTACTTGAAACTGTTGCCACTGATTGGGTTTTGTTAGCCTGTAAATTTTTAGAATCCTACACGGTAACTGAAAATCATAGTAAGCTTATACAGGCCACCAATATTGGGAGCATGCATTTCATAGCTGGCAGAATTCAGGAGTAATATACAAATTCAAGCCAATCAGAAACCAGTTGGAGAATATGTGGATCTCAGGGCAATGGCAATGATAAGTTTCTTTTCAGTTTGAATTAGTCTTTTTTAATATTATGAATAAACAATAAAAGCATGCACCATAAGCGGAATAGTCTTTTGATCCCTGTAGCCAAGACATGAGCTCAACCAAAATTATGAAAACTTACAAGTTTGACAATGTCCCTGTCCCTGAAATGAGCATTTTATCTAGGTTATACCACATTTGCGAGTTATGCCTAATTCAATTGTGAAATTAGAGAATGCAGTATTATACTCCATTTTTAAATATGTGACACTTAGGACAAGCTAATTAGTTTGAAGTAATTAGCTTGTCCTAAATGTCGTATATTTAAAAATGGGGGAGTATATTTCAATCATGAGGAAATCAACGGTAGGCTATTAAATAACTTTAAAAGGCTCAAGTGGAGATAATACACTATATATTTTGCTGATCTACATATTGCCAACTGGCAGAAGAATGGAAAGGGCAATACGGGGCGAGCTTGTCCGAGGACAATTAACAGAACTGACAGGTTGGTTAGCAATGATGACAACGATGGGCAGCATTAGGTGGCACCTGAGTAATCCTGACCTAAAATGTGACTCTGAAACCATCTCATGGAATGCAGAAAGAAGAGATTAGAACTACAGCTTGGTGCCCCAGGAACCCAAAGGGTGTAGCTTTTCCCAATTCTCTACAGATAGCTGCAGGCTTTTAGCAGCAAGGTTTTGCCTTTGCGAGTGGCTTGATAAAAAGCACAGAAGTAGGGCACAGAAATGTTTTAAACCTTTGCCTCCTACACCTTCCTAATTGTCCCCACAGTGCACTTGCAGAATGAAACTAGATGCTGAGGAACATGTATGTCAATGGAATAATATACAAACATGAAGTTCTCTCTTTTTATTTAACAACCTTCTAAGGGAATATAGAAACATTCTTTACTCAAAACCTCCAATCACATCAAAAAGAAATATGTATTTTAGTGTTGCTGACAATACTGACACTGCTGGTAAATTTGGACTAAATCAAGAGAGCCACTAGAGAACTGCTACTGGTTCATCACTATAACCGCATACAGACTTGCAGTCTAGCCAGTCCCTTAATGACTGGGACAAAGGGGGCCGCTAGTTATCATCCAACAGGGTTCTAAACTCACACTTGAATGTTGCCTCTGGACCTCACCCTCCTACTGTTTCTTCTTGTTGTTGTTGAGGTTGATCAGCCAATTATAATTGGATTAATGGAACTTTTATGAATAATATTAATTATCGATAATGAATTGAGTAGTAAGGCCTTGTCTAGTGGTATCTTGGGAAAACATACACATACTTACTACATCAAACTGGACCAGCAATAAACCAGTATGTTAAATATTTTAATAACCCGAACAAAGTGAGATATCATCGTTTCAGCTTGCCATATCAGTTTATGTCATTCCTTCCGATAAGATAGTGCAGTTTGAAAAGCATGAGAGGATTATGGAGAATTGATTCATTCTTTGCTACCCGAATCCATAGAAATACTCATCAATCCATACCCAAGGAGTCATCTTATCTTTAGAAACTAGCCTGAATAATTTAAAAACCAAGTAGCTAGTTCAACTTGGGTGGGAATCAATCTAAATTGACTGGCAGGACAGAGAACCTTCCAACCAAAAGACTGGCCTGAGGCACATTGAACTTTCTTTGACTGAAGTCAGTAGGGGAAGCCCCCACCTATTTTTTATGTTTTTTTATTCCAGAACCGTTTAATTCGCTCCCACAGGGAGTCGAAACCAGTCCTGCTGGATGCTACTCAGGTGCTCTAACCATTAGGCTAGAGGACCTTTCGCGAGTCACATTGAACTTATGCATAAAAGTACCCATGCACATGATAGCACCAGATCTTTTGAGGCTACTTCTATGAAAGGCAAGACACTCAAGATCTTTACTTATTAATATATCCAGCTATGAGACCTCTCTTCAAAAATCTCATCTTCCTGCCCATGGGCTAATACTCCAATTTATCTTAAATCGTCCTGATGGACCAAAAAAACTTTCAATATTAAATGTAACTGAAAAAAGCATGGGAAATTCTGTAGCACAGAAGATTTTTGGGCAGTTTTCCTTGGCCAAGTAAGCAATGTTACCTGCATAAAAAAGATGCCATTCCTACCGTGCAGGTTATATGAGAAAGCTTTGAAGTAATTTATGTGTCACAAATATTATCTCCTGGTCTCAGATTGCCATGGGCGAGGTTCAGTTAGATCTTGGAACGTCAACCATGATGCCCATCATCATTGACCAAGCAGGAATGCAGCACAGTTATATTTGAGGAGATTACAGCAAGGTGCACCTTGTGACATTTGGGTAGATTGATATAACCAGAAATATAATTGAGGGATATCAAAAGAAGTAAAATATCAGACTTCTGTGTGCATGTTGCTACTTACGGGTTTGCACAAATAAAACTGAATTTTTGGTTTAGGTTTGTTATGGAGCAGGCTGATGCATGGGCCAGCATCATGGCATGGTAGCATGCCCAAGTACTGTACCGTTGTTGCGGTACTGTAGTGCCACCAACCACCGTCAGGTTAGTTAGTAGGGATGAGGTTAGGTTGTTAGGGTTGTTAAGGTTAGGGCTAGCTCAACCTCTATATAAGCAGGGGCACAGCATCCAGTTCAAAAAAAGAAGGGGCTGGGCATCCACTTGGAACCAAGCAAGAAGTAACGAAATCCCCTTTCTAATCTACAGTATACTCACCCTCCAAGCTGACTGCTATCTTCCAGCATTGTTTACCCATTAATGAACCATAATACATTACAAGGTTGCCCATCACTAAATCAGATCCAAAAAGAAGCCCATTCACAGTGGATTTCAGCCCACAAAAATCAACCAGTAGCTACTGTTATATGCCACGATTACTGCCTGAAGTATTGGTATAGATATACTGGTGCATCTGAAGTGAGATGGTTCGAGGAAGGCCCGTGGCTATGGACTAGTTAATGCCATGAGCAGTAATGGACATTACAAATGTTCTTTCCACCTTGTAGGTTCTCAATATAGCAACCTAATGCATAATGACTACTAGAATGCAGACTGTTCATCACTAACTGCTTAAGACTTGTCCTAAGCCTGTACCTAGAAGCCCCACCACGATTTCTAAATTCCAACATTGTTTCAGCTGAGTGGAGGGTGGATTTTTGCCCCACTCACCTATCTCTTCACTGCTCCACCTAAAGGTCAGTTTGTAAAAAAGGTAAAATTGTAAGCACCATATGTATTCATTAGGCTAAAGTATGTCACTTGTCACCCTAAATTTTACGTAAAAGCATGTCAGATATTGGTGAGTACAATAGTGCAGCGCTTTTCATCCCTTAATCACCAACTAACCAAAAACACCAAAAGCATGATCAGAAGGCATGTTTGGTTGCCAGAACACATGAGATTTGAGGAGCCCAGAAAACCACCATATTTCTCAAAACACTAACCTTTCCATCCTTTCCCTTCCATAGATCTGGCAAGGATGTCATGGAGAAGGATGTCCTATGAATTTTCCATTCTTAAGATTGGCTGGTTCAGGATTTTCCACTTCATCTCACTGACATGTGGGACCATCTATGTAAATAGAAGTGAGCCTGGGTGGCAAATCATGAAGTGCCAATGATAGAACTGAGTTTTTAAATAACCCTGGTGGCAGCCCAGCCCCTACAAGGCACAGGACAGACAGTTCGCCAGCAGTAAAAGGAACAGAGGAAGGAGCAGTAGGGGATGAACATAAACAGCTGGAATACTTCTTTTTGGCTCACATCATGTTATGTGTTTAGTTGCACGTTGATTTTTATCTTCATCAAATCCAGCATTCAAGCAATTTATTTGCAACTCAATATTTTTCATAAACAATGACAATCTCCATTTTACTCTACCAAGTCCCCCATCTCATTATTTTGTACTTCAGTGATTTTACTGTAAATAAATGAACCAGGTAAAATACACTCTAGCATGTTTTCCCAATTTCCGTATGCATTAATGTAATCTACTACACAATAAATAGAGCACTGAGGTCATAAGATGACGTTTTCTTGAAGATGTGATAATCAAAAGAAACAAATGACACATGTGCATAGAAAGAAGCAAAGAGAAAGAAAACAAGAAAAACAGTGCAGCGAAGTAAGGAACCAGAAAATCAGGAAACAAACACAAAAGCTGTTCATTTTATCAGCTAATCAAAAGACAATGCAACTACAAAGCTAGGGCAACAGCCATTCAGCCAACAGAGGTCAACCAAATAAGGGCACTAGCCAATCAGATAAAGAAAGAACCTTGGTGAAGAACTTTTGAGCGTGACTTCTAATCTGCACAGCCGTCTTTGTCCCAACATGCTCTATGGAATAATTCAGAAGCCAAACAACAAAAAGAAAAAAGTGCAAGATCCATATCAATAAGCAAACTAAATTCACATGAATAAACCAAGTGGAGATTGATGAAGTCAGGAAACAGTAGCATAAAACTACTTGAATACAGTATCTGTGAAAATTTTACCTTCTATGCGCTGCCATGCTCTTCCATAAAGTTTCAAGGCTTCAAGGAAGCGTTTGTGCTCTGCCTCAGTCCACCGCTCCCGCTGCTTTGTTATTGTGTACGGCTTTCTTACCTATATAGAACAGTGATAAAATCTTCCTTCTTTACCACAAAACAACAAGCACATCACAGAATAACTCACCTTTACAACCATTTCCTCACCAGAGGAATTCATCTCCATCTCCAAATCCACAGGAAAAAGAAACAGAAATAGAAGGGAATTGTTCAACAGCTGCTCGCTTGGTCACTTGGAGTTGAGGTCATCTATAAACAAGAGAGCTCCTCCTTCCATATCCCCAACCAAACGCTGGACCTGACGCAAGTAGTACCTCATATCTCCTCCTAGACCTCTATATCACACCAGCACTCCCAATATTTCAAATTTGTGCGCCCGGCCCCAAAAGAGCAGCCAAATTAGTGTTCAATTTCCACGAGAAAACCTATAGAATTCACGAATCTACTCGTGAATTGAACTTGGATCAGAATCTTCTGAAGGATCGATTCCACTCACCCACTTGAATTGATCCAATTGCCGTTACTCTGCAGAAGACACAATATAGAGACGTCATTTAGGTGTTTGTGGGCTCCCAACAGGCCGACGCCCTATTTTTTAGACATTCAAATACACATTTAGATCAAATTTTGTGCTAACAAAAATATTAAGCGTTATTGGGGCTTCTAACGCCCAAATTTTTATTGCACGTCATTCCTCGAACACTACACCAAAAAGCAAATGTAACTCTAGTGTAAATTAAAGTAACTTAAACTCCAACAGAAATTGATTGTAGCTGAGGCATAAAAAAAATTATGTTTTAGGAGTCCTTAAAGGCATGAATTTTTCTTACCTCTACCCACCAAAATTATGCAACTAAAACTCATGTGAGATCTAGAATTTCTTTATATATATATATATATATATATATATATATATATATATATATTTAAGAGGTATTCACTAAGAAAAAGAAACTATCTTGGACTTAAAAACCAGGTACAACTAATTAAGAAAAGAAATGGATTAGATTCATATAACCAATCAAAAGCATGGAGAAGAAGTAAAGCAGTAGCAGATGAACAGATCAAGCTCACCTGCTAAGGCCAAACACTTGCTGTAACCTGCCAGCATAAAAGAAAAACATAGGAAAATAAGTGCCTATTCCAAATCAAATTGCAGCTTTTGATCACAATACACGATCAAAAGTACCAAATCAGACTAGTTTTATAACATTGACACGATTGGATTCTCGAAACAAAAGAAAAATACTACAATTACCTGGGTTTAAGTGTGCTTAAAGTTCTAATACTTTGCTTAGATGGACCCAGACCGAAGAGTGGACTATTTAGTGCAGAGTCTCACAGCTCCAAAATAATCAAATACCACCCTAAGAAGTCCCTACGTTTGGAAGTTATTGCAGTAAGAACAACTGCGATAATTTTTTTCAGACTCAGGAAACAGCATGTTGGAACAGCCAGGTGTATAGTGTGTGATGCAACAATAGAACTATCAAACAATTTAAATAGAAACTCTAGAACATACAAAGCAAAGCATCCAGTTAATAACTATATCATTTACTAAGGAAAAAAAATTAAAAAGTAAATCCTGGCTAAAGAAGCCCAAAGTCAAATCCCGCATCCAAGTAAATATTTGAGAGCAACACCCTCATGCTGAAACTAGGGAATACTAGTATGATATCCCTGAAGACCTGCATGCCATTTGTGTTGTGCATGTAATTCCATTAGAGCATGGACATGAGCTTTTTACTGGACTCTAATACTAGAGCACATAAATAAGAACCACCAGTTCACCACGGTACCATCTAACAATACGACCCAACTTCAGCATCTACCACTCTACTAGAAATCTAGAATTCTTCTCTCTACACCCCCATAGCCTCGTCCTCCATCACTTATACTGCACCAATGGCCCCCAGAATCTCTATCTGCACAATCCAAGCCTAAGCCTCCCCCGACCCTGCCCCCACCACCCAGCTTTTCTACTATTACATGAGTACACCTGCATGGCTATCTCAAACACAAATTACAACACCATAGCCTATCAGAGCTACCACCAGCACCCCCTTTATCACACTACCAATCTCTGAACTTCTATAAAAAATTGGCTATGGTACCAACATTGTATCCCACCGTGGGTATTTGGATATGATATTACTAAAGAACTCTACATATATAATCAAAATAAACGGCAATGAATCAACACGACAAGTCAACCAGTTTTAAGCACAACCTCAATGAGAACCTCACAACCAAGTCAACCAGTTTTAAGCACAACCTCAATGAGAACCTCACAACCCTCTTGAACCTTTTAGGACCCTTGAATTCTTGCCTTATACAAGAAGCTAGTGCTCAAAAGGTTACCTATCCATTAATCCACACAGGCACTCCTAGTGGCTTCTACTTGGTTTGGATGAGATCACACATATCAATTTGAGATCCTAAGCCCTCGCTTTTGTGTTTATATAGTCCTCAGAGTCCTCTCTTTATAGTAGTAGGAATCCTTGTAACATAAGCCTACTGGTCACCCTTATAACACAAATATTATGAGGCATCATAACTACGATCACACTATATTGGAACTCAAGGGTTTATACAACACAAGGGTGTCCAGCAGAGGAAGAGCACACCTATTGAGGATTATATTGAGGCAGAGCACTCCTACAGGTCGAGAGCCTTATAAGTGAGGGTTTATAATCTTGAGCCTATGTATAAAAGATGATAGTGCGTCTTACTGGGAGAGCAAAGCTAGGGTTAGAAGAATGATCTTAAAACATGCCTCCATAGGGAGAGCCAGCATTGACTTTTGACCAAGTTTTCTCACGGCCATGGCTCGCATGGAATCAATTCGGCTGCAGGAGGGCGCCCTATCCTCCACATGGACATCAAATTTTGCCTTTCTAAACAGAGATGAGGGAGGTGTACAATAAGCTAATGCTAGAGTACAAGAAGAGAAGATCTTGCGGGTCCTCAAGGCACTCTATAACCTACGCCAGGCACAACGGGCACAGAATGCAAAGCTCGACTGCACACTCAAGGAGCTTGGCTTCAACCACAGCAAGCGCGATCATGCCTGTAGCAGCACGACTCTTCTCCTTAGGTCTATGTGGATTACTTGATCATCACTGGATTATGCAAGGAGGTCGTAAAGGAGCTCAAGGAGGAGATGAAGGCCAAGTTCCCAATGAGCGATCTCGGATTTCTCCCATTCAATGCGACGGTGACATCACGTAGATCCTAGGGCTACAACCTAGCGCCATACCAATGGGGAAGCAACTCATACTCAACTGCAATGGCATAGAGGCACACTGAGTACCAGCCTCTGATCGATGGCCTCTGCTGCCATGTCCACATGTGGCCAAACTTGGCTTTTGGAGTTGGGTTTGTGAGGAGCACCTAATGGCGGTGAAGCACATCCTCCGCTTTGTTGCCAGCATGATCTACTATGGCCTATACTATGCGAGGAAGTATGGAGAGGCACGGTCTGTCGACTACAACGGCAGCGACCTCACTAGCGTCATCGACACAAGAGCACGAGCAGCATGCAGTTCTTCCTCAGAAACTGTTTAGTGAGCTGGCAGCTCTCAGGCAACTTGTGGTGGCTCTATCTTCATGAAGCAGAGTATGTTATTGCCACTGTTGCCGCAACTCAAGGACTTTGGCAAGCTCAGATACTCGGTGAACTCCATGAGGGGCAAGCTGAAGCATCATACAAAAGGTGGATCTTTCTTGGCGGTGAGCAAGAACCCTGTCTTCCATGAACACAGCAAACATATCAATATTCAGTACCCCTTCATTAGGGGATGCATGCAAATTAAAGTTGATGGACAAGGATTAGGGGGAGAATTGATAATATAACCCTTGCTGCAATTCTTGAAACTAGTAATGCTGAAAGCATGTGGCTGATATAGACGGTTTCTACACACTTTTGATAAATACTAAGTTTTTTTCTTGGAAAAAAGCTCAAGCATGGGGAGAAGACTCTCCATAGATTTCTTAAGAGAACAGACTATCGAACCCTTTTAAGGGTGCTCACACAACCTACAAGCACCTAGATTTGAGCATAGGTGAGTGGCCTCGCAACCTGTGGCTCTACCAACCAAGCTATTGCTCGTATCATACAAAATAACCAAGAATGGTTCAGTGCATCACTCTGTGATAACATCCATGTACTGCAAAAGAATTATATAAACAAAAGTAGAAGAACTGCTCCTTCTGGCACCAATAGAGAATCGTTTTGGACATCTTTGTCATCCCCCAATGCAACTTTGACCAGTGCTTTGTATCATAATATATTTATAAAACATAAAGAAAGTATACCATTATGAATTTCAGTTGACACATGTTATTTTTGCATATGTTCAAGGTTTAAAAGTTTGGCTAGACTCATCCCAAAATGACACTTTTCTTTAGCAACTAGAGGGGTATATACAAGAAACGGATGTACCTTGTGTAACGACCTCAACTCTACTGTTGAAGGGATCGGATCAAGTTGCTTTCTCCCTACATAGAAAAAAGTGAGGACCATAAATTACATTCTTCTTTTTCTTACCACTAAAATACCTTATTAAATCCATAGATCTGATGAAAACACGCCCAAAACCCATGAAGGCAGAAAAGGTTGCTTGAATTAATTAATCGATCTGACAGTCTTCTAACTGTGAAGTGCAAACTAGAGCAGCAGGAAATCACTCTTCATTTTGTCCCTAGTGATACCAAATATTGACCATATATTTTTGTACAACAATAAAACGAAATTAGTGCTTACTAGAGAAAAACAAAGCACATGCTGGACTGACAGGTGCCAGGAAAAAACAATCCAGTTACATTAAGTAACAAAGTAAACATGAATTGCACAGACATCTCAGCACTGCTGTCTCATATGCTAAGCTTGGATCATGCAAACTATTTATTTCTTAATCATTGACATCATCAGAGTTAGCTACGATTAACCTCAACATGAGGGAATAATAAGGTACGAATTTTCTGCCTATAAGAGTGAAGCAATTAGCCTCCTGGGACAAATAGTATCAGAGACTCTATCTGCAGGCAACAAAACGCACATGTCCAGAACCTAAAGCGACCCATTTCTCGGCAGCAGGAACAGTAACACAAGCACACTCTTGTGATGTCCTAAAGCACAACGCCAAAACAATTTCTTGCTAGCCTCATCAACAACCCCACCCCCCCAAAAAAAAAAAAACTCACCCCGTGAAGTTACCAAGTACACACCGCGGACGAACAACTCCCAATCTCAATTCTCTGCAACAAAAACGCAGGAGAGCAGTAGCAAGATTCATTAGCAAGTACTACGGTACAGTTCCCCAGGTTCTCAACTTCTGCATCCATGATCAATTCCGCTGCTAAATTAAGCACGGAAAAAACACATAACCCAAGAAGAAAAGGAAAATAAAGCGCATCGCCATCTGATTCCGGTCACGAAGCTACACCACAAAGACATTTTGACAAGTAGCTTTTGCGAGGTAAAAAAGTAGCATAGCACCGTGAATTCCAGCTAGAGAAGCAGCTCGCCGTACCTCCTCAACAGACGGCGCGCAACCTAGTCCAGTCCAATCCAATCCAACCCAACCGTCCTCGCCGCCTCGCTCCCCCTTCCACCCCGACACAGGCGGTCTGCAACCAACCAACCAGCCAGCGCAGCCAAACCATTTCACCAGCAGCCCGTCACAGGAAAAACCGAACAAGGAGCAAGCACGAACCCCGATCCCCGTCCCGCTCACCACAGGCGACCGCCACGGCGGGCGTCACCGGCCCCGCCGGCGCCGGCGCAGCAGAGGCATCCCCGCCGCCCTCCCGGCCCCCGCAGCTTCCCTCTCCGCCGCCGCCACCACCACACACCGGAACCCCACCGATCGGCTGCCCGGGGGATCTAGCTAGCTGGAGCGGACGGACAGGGGCGCGCGCGCGAGAGCAAAGCGAAGCTTTGCGGAGGAAGGGAGACGAACGGGGAAGCCTCTCGCGACTCGAGGTGTGCCTCGCTGTTCGCTGTGGTGGCGCGGCCGCTGCTGCGTGCTGTATGCTGTTGCGCTGCCGCGCGGGGGGGGGGAGGGGGAGGGAGGGGGTGGGGGTCGCGATCGCCGTAGGCGCCGCGAGAAATCTCAGCCACTATCTTTTCTTGTGGATTTCTCGTGCTCCGGCCCCCGCAATCTTGCGCGCACGCCCTCCAGCATCCTCGGAATTGGCAAGCGTTGCGGGAGAAATTTTTATTAGGGCCTGTTTAGATGAGAGCGCAAAAACGCAAAAAAAAATTTTGCAAAGGAATCTTACCAATTTGAAGTACTAAATGAAGTCTATTTACAAAACTTTTTGCATGGATGGGTTGTAAATCACGAGACGAATCTAATGATGCTAATTAATCCATGATTAAGCAATAATTAGTGGATGGTTACTGTAGCATCACTGTTGCAAAACATGGATTAAGTAGGCTCATTAGATTCGTCTCGCGATTTACAACCCATCCATGCAAAAAGTTTTGTAAATAGATTTCATTTAGTACTTCAAATTAGTAAGATTCCTTTAGCATCTTTGCGTTTACAGCTTTTTTGCGTTTTTGCGGAAGGAACTAAACAGGCGCTTAGTAGTAGGTTTTTTTATGCCTCAACCATCCGTTCCCTTATTATTAGTAGCTGTTTGTTTAAGCAGACCAGAGGTGCTGCTGCCGCCTGACCTTTTCCAAACTGTCCGTGTCTCGCCCTCTCTCTGGAGTTAAAATGGATGGATGTCCTTTCTTTTCATGATTTGGCAAGGAGATTGCTGGAGAATGATCAGGGTCGTCCTGTTGGTCAGCTTTTGGAAAGTGCGTGTGCTACTTAGCATCATCATGATAGGGCATAGGGATCACTCGGAATATGCAATCAATTATGTATAAGTGATAAAAAAAGTGCTTAGATTACATCAATCTCCAATATAAAAACATGGGCCATTAATTACTTATCTTATTCGGCTGCTACTATAAATTAACAAAAACCTAGCTAGGTTGATCCACGAGTCTTTTAAGTGAAATTCCAATCTCACCTGTATGTCCCATTTTAAATACATCAATGCATAAATATGCTAGAAAATTGTAAAAGCTTGTGCGTAATCGGATTACTACTAATGTAACTACAGATTATATACAACAGTGACATATGTTTTGCATTGTTGCATAGCGTTTCTTCGAAAACAAAGGTCTAAAATACACAAATTCGGCAAATGTGTATTCGTTATAAATTAAATAGGTGTGCTCACTAGTAAAGGAGCAGAGAAAAGCATGTACCATGCGTTACCACGGACACCTGTATGGAAAAAAAAAAGAGGAAAGTTTGGCAGGTCACAAAGCATCAGCAGCAAGTGAACAGTAGTTCAGCTAGCACACACAGACAGCCAGATGATCAGTTTCCCTTCAGCGTAGCAGCAGCAGCAGCAATACTCGCGTTTCCATTTCCAGCACTCCAGAAGCATTCCCCCCTCCAACAGCAGACACGATTTTGCCACCTACGAGTACCAGAAATCCACAGCCAAGAAATCCTCCACGGGGAGCCACCCGCAAAACCTGTCTTCCGCAGGGACCCCGCCGCGAGACCCAAAAGGTCGCGGCCAATAAAGAATGAAACTCTTGCGGTCGGGAACGCCCGGAGCGGGGGGCCGCCCCTCCGCGGGGCCCACCTGGCGGCCAACTGGCGGCGATCTAGTGGCTCGCCTTGCGCTTTTTCCAGGGCACCCGCGAGGCCCGCAGCGCGATCCCGGCCGTCGGTCCCGTCCACCCCTCCGCTCCCGCGCCGTCCGATCCCCCCGCGGGAACTCGTGGCCAGCGTCGCGCCGGCGCGCGGACGGTCCCAATGCGCGCCCCGCCGCATCGCGCGGTGGATGCGGGGAGAGGTGGGCCCGGCGAGGGGAGGACTTGCGGCTGTGGTGGAAAAGCGCACCGGGAGCCGGGTGGGGCCCGCGCGGGGCGCCTGCGGCCCTGGCACTCTGCGGACGGGGGGTGCACGTGGCGCCGGGATGCGCGGGAGGGGAGCGGGCGCCTGTGGGGCCCGCCTCGGGCTTATCTTTTGTGGCGCCCGGTAGGACGTGACGTGGCGGGGCGCTTTCTTTTATTCGCGGTCACGGCGACGCGAGCGAGCTCGGGCCCCGCGCCACGGGGGAGATGCCAGGTGGCCGGAGCTGGGTGGGTCTGCGAGCTATGGGGCGAAAAGTATTTGCAATTTCTGTTTTCAGACTGGAGTCGAGTTTTTAAATACAGAATATTCTCCTATATTTATCAAAAAGCGAGAGACACATGGCATTTTTATAGTTTTCAAGAATAGATTGACTTAAAAATAAAAGTGACGGCCTTTGTAATATGAGTGATGATTTAACGTGGGCAGTACATTTAGAAATCATATAAACAGACGTGATACTCCATATCGAGTTAGTATTATCTCTAATCACACCTATGACCTATAGGTCCATTTGGACATCTAACGGTCCACACTTTGACAAGTAATATAGAGCGTTCTCCATTCAACAAGTATCTTTTAAATTAAATCTAGTGATAACAATCTCAGTTGATACAAGATTTTAGATGCTTATGGTAAAAGTTGGAAAGTTTGACCTAGGACGGATATAGAAAATTATTTCCAAAAACTAGATTTATTGCCCGCATAGATCTAGTTTGCTTTACTTGTTTCTTATAAATAAGTTAAATAAAAATACTAAAAAGATACTTTTCATGACATAACTGCTAAATTTCTCACGTGAGAATTCCTTTTCTCCGGTGAATCATGTGATAGTTCTAAAAGCTGTTGTGCAATAGCTGTTTTTTGAGAGAGAAAAAAATACACCTCGAACGGCACCTCCTTCTCACCCTCTAGATAAAATTGGGTGAAATAGACGTGTGGTTAAGGAATTGTAAAGGTGCAGCGCAGGAAAGGGTTGCCGCTACAGCATTTTTAAGATCACGCGCTTGGGAGGTATTGAAGCTATGGTTGGCTAAAAGTTTTAGATTGCTGAATAGTTTACTAAGCTAATTAAGGCTGCTACGAGGCTCGGCCCTATATATCTTTCTGTTTCCTCTGCATGATGCATACGGTTTGTAGATTAGTTATGAATATTTTTTAGAATAGTGGGGGTGAACCCCGTCTTCTTATGGCCGAAGCCAAGACATACATTAGCCTCACTGGCAGACGAAGTCGCTAGAATATCACAGCAACAAAAGCTACCAGGCAAACTAACATATTACTCCATCCGTTCTAAATTATAGATCGTTTTGATATTTTTATATGCATAATTTTTTCTATGTATCTAGAGATAGTGTATATCTAGGTGTATATAAAAAAACTATGCATCTATAAATGTTAAAATAATTTATAATTTGAAACGGAGGGAGTACGTTCCAACTGACATCATATCAAGAACCAAATTATTACCTCACTGACATTAGCCTTCTTGATTCTTAGCACAAGTTAAGTGTTCTATATCAAACATTTACTTGAGGGTCACACAACCTTTATACTTCGTAATCTTCAAAACTTTTTAAGGGCTCGATCTAAGATCTATTTGTATTTGTTCTCCTTCAGAAATATCATCAAGTCCGCATCCATACCTGGAAGATTCGCTGGATGAGAAGCGGTAGTAATTAATGTGTCATTTGCTCTCCAAACAAACTTGCTGTCTAGTCTAGTTTCACCAGGCACTAGTCCACGAGGTGTCATTTGTTTGGAGAGCATATTAATCTTCACTATAACTATTTTTGATGTAATAATGGAAGATTTACCTGGACCATCTGATGAGCTTTGCCCTGCTATGTTTCACGCTTCCGTCACAGTGCAGGTGGGAGATGGGAGAAGAGCTCTCTTCAGGACAGATAATTTGGCTGAACGGGTCCTCCCTTGAGCTGATCGCCCTATGCCTCTTTAATGTTGTTCCTGACAAAATCGGAATAATAAGAATAGTGGCGGAGGCACTGCACAACAACTCCTGGACTAGTGACATTCGGAGGGTACTCACGGTGCAGGTTATTTTGGAATATGTGTCCATTTGGGAGCTAGTTCAGCACCACCATCTCACGGCCGATGAAGACAGGTTGATGTGGCGGTGACCAGCAGTGCTCGGCATCGTCTGCTTACAAGGCCTTCTTCGTTGGGCAGACAACACTTCATGGAGCAAAAGCTCTCATGAAAACTAGAGCTCCACCGAAATGCAAATTCTTTGGTTGGCTTCTTCTCCACAACCGCTATTAGACTGCTCACCGGCGTTTCAAGCACAATCTACAGGAGGACGATAAGTGTACTTTGTGCGATTAGGAATCCGAGACTACTGATCACCTCTTCTCGTCGTGCTCTGACAGCAGAGAGGTTTGGCTACGACTTTTGCATGACTCTGGTTGCGGGAGGGCATAGGTTTGTCACTTGGTGGACTACGTCTCGTAAATGTCTACTAAAGGACAACAGAAAAGCTTTTGATACTTTTGTTTTGCTCGCGGCCTGGTTGATTCGGAAGGAATGCAATGGCCGAGTGTTTGATAGGAAGGCGTCAATGCCCTGGGTTCTGGCTGAATCAATTTTGTGTTAAAGTTGTCTTTGGGCGGCGGCCGGTTTCTTTGTTACCATGTCTCTCTTTCCGTGGCAGGATCTTAGGTCGCAAATTGTGCACATGAAATTAAGTTTCAAATTTCTTAGGGGTCTGTTCCGCATAGTCCACTACACTGGATACGGAGTTGTAACGTTCCTTGCTTCGCTCTTAATGAAATACATGCAAAGGCACATTCTAAAAAAATAATAGATGAGCTACCTTTTTCCTTGGTCCACTTCTTCATCTCCTCTCTTACTTCCTGCGCAATCCATCTCCTATGTATCCCACTTCATGTTTCAAGGTCATCCACATACTCGTATGTTTTCCACAGGGCCGTACCTAAGATTTTGAGGCCCGGTGCGATACACAAAATGAGACCCTAGATTTAGAAAATATAAGTAAGTGGAATGTATTTTGATTTGATTTTATAATGTACTATGATTGAGTGCATGCTATCCTGATCAGCGGGACAGGAGAGAAAAATTTACAATCGCAGAACACCTATAAGGAAGATTATTGGAGAAAAAACAACTAAATTAAACCCATCTCATGAAGACATGGAGTCACCTTGCTTGTCTGTTTGAGAAGAAGAAGAAGCCACAGCTATCAAATGCAATCATCCATGTTGTTGCATGGACAATGGAGATCATTATGCATGAAAGAAAACGGCAGCATATTGGACTAGTTGCCTTTATTTTTTTTTGGATTAGTTAGTAATATTAGTTGTTGATAGCAAAATTTGATAACTTTAATGGCTTAAACATGACCTGACAGGCTGATAACGTGATCAAGTGATTTATTTGGCTGAATTTCGAGTTTAATTCAGTTTACAGTAACAAAAACTAGCTGGATCAAAGTGAAGTTAGAAATAACAGCAGATTGCATGCCGGAGTTTATGCGTGACGAAAAAGAAAGAAGCCAGAGAGAAGCAAGCAAGCGTTCATTGAGATTTTGTTGACATGTTAAAAAAAAAGGAAAGATTGTATGCATGCTTGCATGCATTTGTCAGGAAAGGAAGCTAGCAGTCAAGTGTATGCATGCATGGATTTTTATTATGGCCCATGGATTTGTTTCATTGGCTCCACGGTAAAAAGTTCAGGCATCCTCATGACACAAAATGGCCTACAATTCCAATACAAATCTACATTGATCATGAGCACATGTAGACTTCATTTGTGTCTGCGTAGGGACGACCCGACGAGCGACTAGCGAAGGAGGCTCGTGGGCACCGAGACAGCCATGCGGCTGTGTGGTTCGAGCGACGCAGCGGTCTCCTTGACAGCGCAGGCAGGATGAGTAGTACGAGCACCGCCAGAAGAATAGCACGGCTGCAGCCTGCATGAGGGGGGGATAAAGGCGGTAGAGGAAGAATCTGGAATCCGTTCGAAAGGCGTCGACACTTTACGGTGGGATTTGCTAACATATTTCCTTTAAATAACTATGTTCATGTTGTGCTAATTAGCATCTTTGTATTTTTTTTATTTAAATAAAATTATTTTAGAGATGTTGGTAGTTAAAAGATAAAAAATGCTTTGGCTTAATCAAAACTAGGTAACTATACTCTGGGATAGAAATGCTTGACGGATGTTCGAGAACAAATTTTGTTTGCACTTGGTTTTTGAAAGAAAGATCGGACGGTTTTTTGATGCATCATGCATGCATGCCCAGGATGAGTGCACTGTGGGAAAATTGATTGGTACTGTAATAGCCAAAAGGAACTGCCACTGTTTCTCTCAAAACTGCGTAGGATCTTGTGGTTAGCGTGCGTTCACGACTGTTGTTAGATCTTGTGGTGTTGGGGGGTACTCCAAGTGGAGGAAGACTGGAAGAGACAAGTCAGCAGCAGGAGGGACGCTTTTTTGGTTTGTGGTTGAGGTCAGCTCGGCTCGATCTGCTGCCCTTCCGGCCTCCTGTACGCTCATCAGGAAACATCCTCCATCGCGTGCTAGTCGTAAAGGGACTGCGCTGCAAACGTGCGCCTACTAAGATGTATTGTCTCCGTTACGGAACGTAAAATATTTCAATTTTGCTATACGTCAAATTTAGTTAATAATTTCAACTAGTTTTTTATAATATGTATGTATATATATATATAAACACGGTGTCATCATCAAGACATATTTTATGATGGAATTTATATTAGTGAAGCTAGTTTCATGCTGCACGTGTTGGTGCACGATCAAGACATGTTTCTATAAATATAATCAAAGTAAAAAAGAGTTTAAATTATGACAAAACAAGTATCTATTACATTTTGGAGCAGGCAGAGACACCGAAAGGACAGAACGGCTCACGTCCAGTTTTACCAAAAAAATGATTTTGCAAACATCCAATGATGTGGGATCATGCCGTCCGATCAGATGTGGTGTAGGTTCTCGAGGGCACAGTTTGTCACCGTGAGTGTACGTGAAACTCGAGAAGCAAAAGGTAAGGAGAATGCTTCGCCAAACCTGTTTGCAAGCAGCGAACTTTCAAAAAAAGAAAAATCAACGCATTCCCACATGGCCCGACCAAAAGTGGGACGTGTGAACAAGGCCCAGCGCAGTGCGCCCGTGGAGACCCAAACATGCGCGAGGACCTTTCCGTTCCTGGGTAGGCGTGGGCCGCCGTTGCAGCACCAAGTCCATGGGGCCGCCGTTGGCCCATTTAATTTCGGTTTGACCGGCCAGTCCCCTCCGCCGCTGGGCCGCTCGTCCTAAGCATCATGTGGCGAGCGAGGTTTTCCGGCAACCCTGCAACCTTTGGCTAGAGCAGAAAACCTTTTTTTTTTGTCTTCTTTGTTGCCTCGAGTCGCTATGCTAACCTTTCAAAAAAAAACAAAAAAAGTGTTGCTATGCTAATGCCTATCATCTGATGAAGTGATGAAGTGACCAATGGGCACAGAACATGTAGCGGATTTGCACCCAGAGTCAAGCCAGAGCTGTCAGCAAGGGAATCAACATGCTTGCACACAGACAAGTAGCTGCACATCAAAGAGGATCAAGTGCATTCCATCGGTTGTACCATACCAGCCACAGCGACTTTCGGTTTACCTGTTCGTTCAGTATAGTCTTGGAGTACCTTTGACATCTTAGGTTCACCTACCTACTACTACGCATCTCACCAACCCCCCTGAAGAAGACGTTGCTCCGACCTTTTACTCGCCACCCCATGATTTGAGACTCGACGACAGCGAAGGTCACATTGTCGTCGTCGTCGTCGTCGTCTTCTTCTTCTTCTTCTTCTTCGGTTAGAGAAATCTAACATCAACGCACAAAGCAGTGTTGACGGACATGTAGTTAATTACTAGGGACATGTAGCTATTATTTTAGGTTTTACTCAATCTAGCTATGAGATCATTTTACTTCTACATATGTTGTATCTGAAACGACGTCAGTAACGGGAAGAAATGGAGGAGCCAGATGCAAGCAGGGGCAGAGCTATATCGACATTAGTGGGTGCCCGTGCAATCACACCAAAATGAATAAGAGGGCTAGCAACAGTGCCATGGACGGTGCTCCCTCCTCGATCCAGCTCTAGCTTCGCTCCTGGATTCAAGGAGTATATTCTTCTTGTAACAAGTGATGGTTCGTGGAGCGTTTTCTTGTATGAAATTTTTTCTACGGATCCCAGGACGACGACACTGGTGGACCATTTCTAAACTAAATTCTTTCTTTTTGCGAAACAAATTAGATTGCCTTTACTAGCTAGTACAAACTTTGAAATCCAACGCTACAACTTCACCATATTGAAAATGCACACGGTTCTCGTAAGCTTAGATCATCTGAAATCGCTGGAGACACCTCTATATTTAGCTTACATAAGTATATGTTAGAACTGAACATTTATGATGATTCTTCTGCCGTAAGAAACACTTAATTAGATAAGAAATTCTCACAGATAAGCACTATAGCTAGTTACTCGGTTCGTGAAAGTAGCTGGCTGTTATGAGGCAATAAGTAACACAAGGTTGCCTATCAGATTCACAGCTGCTATATATGCAATCTGTTGGAGCAGGTAACCTGTCAAAAAGGCAGGAATGGATCAGGCAACCAAACCAGTTGATTAGTTGAATATCTTTTTTGAACGAACTAACCATTTAAATAATGCATATGTAATGTAAGGCCGTATATAGTCACCAAAAGAAGTCTGCTTCACTGACTGTACTGAAGTGATCATCTATGCTAGGGCCGGAAAAATGTCGAGTCTTTTTTCCTTTTATTTGTTTTGTCTCTGTCATGAGAGCGGTAGTAGTTGAATTAAAAGAATGCAATTTTTCTAGGTGCACCTGCTCGCACTTCCCCTTTTCAAATCTGACTTCATAGAGCGACCTTACACTACGGCAACTGAAAGGTACGGTGAAGGAAATGGCCCAACAGGATATCGTTAGTTATGCAATGGAGATGTCCAAGAAAAAAATATTCATGCGAAAAAAGTACCATCATTGACTAAGGTGGCTAACTTATGACGTAAATATGCCATTAAGTTCCATGTACTTCTTCACACCTAAACAGCTAGAAAATTTCTCAAGCTCCTCCAGTTGTTATTGAAATGGACCAACACACTGTTTAATTTGTGGTTTTCCACCCAGATATCTTTTACCTTTTTACTACACGTAAGAAATTAGTGAACTCACTCTAGTTTCTCTTTTAATTAGACACGGAAAATCAGTGGCGGATCGAGGATTTTAACTATACCGGGTACGAACGGTCCACCGAAATTCAAAGGATATTAGCTGTGAAAGTGAAACGATACCAAATCATATATTTTAAAAAATAATTTTCTCTTGATATTTTCTAGTATTTGATATAACATCTTCATTGATAATGCATCGAGGAAAATAGCCTTAGTGATCGATCTTTGCAAGGTTCAATGTTAAAAAAGTACTCTCTAACCTTGCCGCAGCAACCAGCTAGTAGTAACAGGAGGGATATGCAGCAGTTTTAGAGTTTGGAAGGAGCTACATAGCGTTCTCATTCTGTTAGAATTGGACCTAAACGAACAAATTGAACACAACTAAGATTCAAATTACCGTTGTCAAGCTGGTTGCATTCTCATAACAAAACTAATGCTCAATGTGGACCTGGCGCAGCAATGTAAGAAATTTGCAATAAAAACAGTCAAAAGAATTGGACAGGGAAGAATCTGACAAAGGAAAACCTAATCTGCATGCACGAAAAGCTAACACGCGTGCCTGTAGTTCCGCTACGTACTTTGATCCAAAAAAAGGGCCCTTTTTTATTAGCTTGGACACGCAACGGAAACAGAGAGGGGCCCTGCTGGATGTCCCAATGCTTACGGACGGTATGATAGCAACTCGTAACATCTCTCACTACGTAGTAGTCCTTCGTTCTCTGAATGGTAACTGCACATCCACAGCTGCAGGGGCAGGGGAATCATATGAATCCACGCATAGGATGAAATAAAGGAGCTAGCTAGTGAAGTGTGAGGGGTCACCACTGGCGACAGGCGACCTGCACGCAGCAAGCAGCAACGAACACCGAGATCGACGTCGCCGACGACGACGGCTGAACTGGAGCTCCAGCCAACGCCATCTACGTCTTGGATCGTGCCATCCAACACATCACCAGGAACGACGCCGCCGACGACTTGGGATCGAAGCAAAACTAACGCGAAGGAAGATGTGCTTTTTGGTACATGCATATGCATATATTTTCTGGGCGCTGAGACCTTTTTCGATCAGGGTATACCAAACCCCATGTCTGCCACACGTCATGCTTGCGTCGCAGATGGATGGATCGCGCAAGAGCTTTCTAAAGCTTGCTGCAGTTGCTTGCTTGCTTCTTCTAGAAGCGTGGTCTTGATAGGTACTCGACCGTGTTCTTTCAACAGCTGCGACGAGGTGAAGTGTAAATAAGGAGGGCTGTTACGCATAGAAAGCCACAGAAATCAGCCAATGTCTCGATCGTCATATGATTCCTTTTTTTTGAGGAAGTTGTTAGTTAATCGTTTTCACTTTGGTAATTTGGTTGGTTGCTCCTCGCCAAGAAATAAGGTGTTTACTCGTCGCTTGGACTATATATGCCCAATAGTCAGCGCTCACTTTCTCATTCTGCAGATTCCAACACTCTGGTAGTATGTGCGTATGCTATTCATTTCATCGTGGTGCCTGCGACAATATCAAGATACGTCGGTCCAGTCTCTCGGAAGTGCTCACTGTGGCACGACGATGTCTATACTTTCATCATTAGAGATGAGTGTGCATATACCTGTATATATATACATCTGATATTGTTCTGTTAATAGGAATGTGAGCGCAACACTAGCAACAACTCATTAACCTAGTTTTCCGGCTGGTGTGATGTCACCACTTATATGTATATATATATTCCTTTCGTTCCAAATTATAAATCGTTTTAGCATTTCTAAATGCATAACTTTTTCTATGTATATATAGATATACACTATGTCTAGATATATAGAAAAATAATATACCTAAAAATACCAAAATAATCTATAATTTGGAACGGGAGTACAAGTACGAGTATACACGTACGTACCCTCTGTTTATATCATGCGTGCTGAGCCGTTCACATCCCATGTTGGTGGTGGAGTACTGGACTAGCAGGTAGAGACGCTGTCAGTTGCCGTTAGGAAAAACACCGCTGATGAACCAACCTTCAGCCTGTGCATCATCCAGTCGCTGTAGTACCACACCAGTGGTGTCTCAACACCAGTGGAGCAAAGATTTCATCCCCGAGACCGAGAGTGGATGATGAGTTATATACCTGCGATAAGAAAATTAGTTGCTGGTTCTTTCAAAAATAAAATAGTTGCTGGCTTGGTGGATGGCGTTAGGTGAGGAACTGACGTGCGTGGCAATCATTCTTGTCAGCACTACTGGTGCAGCACAAAAAAAGTTCTTCCGCACGGGTACTCGGGTAGCCTACCTACCACCAGAGTGAGAGGGACTAGGGAGGCGCCGGTGGGCCCTGAGCAGGTCGGCAGTGAGGCAGCATTGATAGAATTAAAACGGATCTCTAACAGTAGATCGAGTGGGTGCTATACATTAACATGAGATTAACAACATGTATGGTTTATATCTGAGAGAACATGAACAGAGGGAGGGAGGGAGGGAGGGAGAGAGGGATCGACTGTCGGGCTTGGTCGAAGAGGCGTTGGAGTTGGAGTAGGGATGCAGTGCGGGCAGTGAGGTTGAGGAAGACGGTGGCGTAGCCCAGGGGGCAGACTTCCCATCGCCACAGCGCCGCTCAAATCGGGTCATTAGGGTTTCAGTGTGTTCGGGTGAACCTTGGGCAGTGTGTCCCTAGCCTACCTTTTCTTTTTACGACGCTACGCGACAGGGGCCCACCAACCGTGTTGGGTTCGGTGCTTCCAATCAAAGCACGATCAAGGAGTCCGACACGGTCGTTGGACCGTATCGGATGAGATCAATCCTAACAAGCATCTCTCAAACTTAAAAATATTTCAAAACTAGACAGCCCAAACTCGACAAGGAGCAGTTGAGCTCTCATAATATCTCTTCCGTAAAATCGGGTAGTATAATCCTTAACAAATATATCTTTTTGTTACTAAAGCGCACTGTAAAAATAAAAGGAAAGTCATTAAGTTCCCTGGTTCATGAGGAGTGAAATTGAGAAAGGTCTAAGTTATATATGTTGGTGGAACCACATGTAACAATGAAAGAACAGGCGCCGGATCTTGAGCGTTTTTTTCAATGAACAACACTCAACGAGTGCGTTTCTATTGATATAGCAGAGAAATACAAGGTTATATCCCTGGGAGGCCATAACCAGACAACAAAAGAAAAAAATCACAAAAACCACACCAGCGGGTTGGATTGGAGTATCAACACGCGCCGAACTCAACACTACTCAACAACTCAGACCGGTTGGATTGGGACATCGACGCAAGCCGCACAACTCGTCTCCACGAGACAACTTTGGCCGGTCAGAAAAACTCCGCAAACATCCACACTCATGTAATCGCCGAGAACCTCCAGGCGTGATCCTGCGTCGATAGGAAATCGAAAGATGCAGATGACACCACACCGGGAAGACCACCTCCATGCGGGACCCTCCGCCGCCATTGCCGCTGCAACACCAACCTCCACCTGACGAAGTGATACCACCGAAACCAAACCTCTCATAGGCTGCCTCGTAGTCGCCACCACGATAACACAACGCGCAGGGGCCTCGCCACATCCACCGTTGGACCTCATTCTCGTCGCCTCGAAAAATCACCATGCACGGGGGCCTCACCACGCCTACCACGTTACTCCACGCCACGGTTCCGTTTCTTTTATCGTCGTCAGGGTGGTGAGCAATGTTGCCCTACGTGCCCCGATCTCAATGCCTAGCCGCCACCATAGGCCGACCTCACCTCATTGCTTCACTCGCGAACATAACCTCCGGCGGCGTGCCAGCAAGCCGAAGAAGTCGCTTGCGCCATCTTCCGACGATGTACCGCATCGGATAGCCCAGCCAAGCACCATGGTCTGTTGCAAGCCAAGTCGTCCCAAGATATCGGTGCCGCAAGCGCCATCCTTTGAAGCCGTCCCACACCGCACTGATAGTTGCCAAGCAACGCCAGCCGCCGCGGTCCGCTGCAAGCAGCCACAACTGATGAACATGCGACAACCTTCGGCCACCACCATAGCTGCGAAGGCAACCACGAGGGCTCGGCAACACCCATTCAATTTGCCACGCGGTGGAGTTGCCAACCCCTTCTGCTGCCGCCCATGACCAATGGACCAGAAATGCCTCAAGTCTAGATGGGTCTTAAGATACGACACCTCCAAGGAGGACACGACGCCAAGGCGCCGCCATCGCTCGCCCAAGATCTAGACAGGGTTTTCACCCAAAGAGCCCCGTGCAACAAGGTGATAGCTCCAAGATGATGCCCCCAACGGGAAAACGACGCCCACGGGCGCCGCTGTCATCTATGCCAACAAGAAAGCCGGCAAGGGCTTTCGTCCGGAGCATCAACCTCTCGCAACACGCTCACTGCTTGGCACTCCCGGACCACAGCCACAACAGCCCAACCAGGGCGGCGCCACCGCCGCGCCTCCGTGCACCATGCTGCTGCCGTACCTCCACCTCTGCTACGCTCACTGTCTAGGAGCCTTTTGAGCAACCACGGCCACCGCCGCCTCCTCGCACCATGCAGCAACTCCGTGAAGCACATGCCCGTCGCTACTCCATCTCGTCGGCCCGCGCTGACCGTGCAGCATGGTCTTGTCGCCGGCCGTCGGCCGCCACCACCGCGGGGCCTAGTCGGCCACTGCCGGCCACCGCCGCGCATGGCCGCACACGGCCTTCTCACCCCGCAGCAGGGCTCCGCAGTCTGCACTCCTTGTGTCCGGGTGACACCCACGCCGCCACGTGGCCACCACAGGGCCTGTGGGAATGGGCGACGTGGAGCCCCGCCGCCGCCCTCCTCGCCCCAGCGGCCTTCGCCCGTGGCCGCTGCAGCTGCCGGCCCCGCATCCTCGGCTGCCGGCCACGCAGCTCCTTGCCAGCGCGCCGCACCTTCGTGCCCTCTTGCGGCTGCCTTCGCGCCCACGCTCGGCCGTAGGAAACCACAAAATCCTAAACTCTAACACTAGCCCGAACAATATGCCTTTGTCGAAATCCGTTGGAGATGGAGAAGACACATCGGATCTCGCTGATGGACGACAAGAAATCGGTGAAGATGAGAAGGCAAAAAAAAATTTAAGTGTTGGCAAGAGAGATCATAGGGGGTGCAAATTGCTGGTCCTATGAGCAACATTGACTGTCTTTAGTTCAGTTAATTCAACTAATTTTTAAATACATGGGTTTAAAAAACTAGTTCAATTAAATAAACTAAAGATAGTAGATTGTGACCCTTAGGACACTAATTTGCACCCTTAGGACTCATAGCTACTATGTGTGTTTTATCACTATAAACTATATATAGTTGGAATGCGCACTATAAGCAAAAAGGAAAATCCTTAAATTTTATAGCTTTTTAATAGAAATAGAGAGATATCTATGTGTGAGCTTCAAGAGCTCACTCAAAGTGAACTCTGCAAATTAATCGAAGAAGAGGGTGCCATTGTGTCAGCTGATTTAAGAAAAAACCACTTTCCATTGGCAATTGGTGAGAGAGGAGCTAAATTTGGCTGACGGGGACTTCTTTTTTTTTGAGCAAGAGCTTGATCCAATCGCTACCTCCCTCACTTTCTTCATTTCACATACCACTTTCTTCTTTTTGCATGGTTGTTGATTCACGTTTGTGCACCACCGCGAGGTTGAGTGATGGGACGAGACGTGAGTCGCGACTCACGTGCTCGGGAATGTCCATCATCTGAGATGCCCTTCACGAGCGCCGGATGGTGATCTGGAAAGGAGAGTGACGAGGCTGGAGGGATGAAGAAAAGCTTCGGAGATGGGGGAGGAAGCCAGCGGAGTTAACGCTGGAGCCTACTTGTCGATGCCAAACTTTTATGGGGAGCTGAGTGATACGAGAGCGAGGAAGCGGAGTCAGGATAAGAAACGTCGAACATTTTAAGTAGCTTAGATATACATAAAGAAGTAAAGGTAAAAATATAGAGATAGAGATAGAGATATAGATAAATATAGATATAGATATAGATATAGATATAGATATATAAGATAAAGATAATTCTAGCAAATCAATTGTTCATGGTTTTACATGGTTAAACTACGCTCACTAAAAGCGAAGGAGGCGTAATTGGGTACTAAAAGCGAATTAGGAGGAGTAACTGAGTAAATATAGAAAATCCAAAAATGCAATAACCCCAACGAAATGATGAAGGCCCCCGAGTCGCTCCTCACAGCAACTCGGGCGGCGCCCAAGCCGCCACCGCTGCGAGCCCCTGCTCCCCCCATCCCTCCCCTCGCCATCACCCGAGGAACCCGGCGGAATCCTGCTCGGTTGCAAAGAAGGCGGTGGCGAGACCTCCTTTCTCCTCCCAGCAGTGCTTCTTCTCCGGTGTTGGTGACGGTCGAGATTCCGATCCGGCGGCTCGCTTCTGGCCGCTGCTCGCCTACTTGTCCCCGCATGGTTCTTCCTCGTGGCCGTCTCCGTGCTGCTCTGGATCTCGCCCCCACCCGCGGGCGCAATGAGTCAGGCAAGGCGGCATTGGATCCTGGGCCGGTGAGGCCGGATCCGGTCTCGCCCGGGAGCCGACGCGACGCCAGAAGGGGCCTGGGCAAGTACTTGCTGGTGGGTCGCGAAGCTTCGGCCGTGAGGCGGACCGCCGGCATCGAGGCACTTGCTGCGCGTGCTGCTTAGGAGTATGTCCGGCGGTGTGCAAGGCAACGGTCTCTTTGTGTTCGACCATCTAGCGTAGGCATGTGCGGATTGCCTCCAGGGAGCGCAGGGAGAAATCTCAGCCCGACTTCATGCTGCCGGCCGGCAATGGAGTTACTTCTTGCGCCGTTTTTCTCCTTGGAGGATTTGTCGATGTCCTATCCTACTTGCAGATCCATGGATTCTACGGGAAACCGTTCGAGGAGATTCTTTTCCTGGCATTATGCTGCCGTCGGCATTGATTTCCCTCGCTTGAGATGATGTCGATATCTCCTCGTACCCATGCGCTAGAGGGAGGTTTATTTGAAAAGGGTAAGCAATAGATAATTTGGATATCAAGTTTCTAAGCAGACAAGAGATGTAATGGATTGACGCTAGGTGAAGACATTGCAAGGTTGAAGCGGGAAAAAAAGATTGAAATTTAGTCTTCCAGCTTTCTTCTCTTTTTTATAGCTTTCTCTCTTATATTTGTGAAATCTCTTGTTTGAGATTTAGAGTCTAAGAACTCATGCGAGGCAAGTTAGATATAGGGGTTGGGTTAATCCTCCTGCCGCCGCCATCCCGGACCAACCTACTCGCTCCATGTGTAGGCATGCACGGCGCTCATGTCAGTCGCTCCAACCTTTCCGCCCACCAAATCGAACTCATTTTCCCACATAAAATTCTGCATAACTTCCACCTAAATCTTCACAACCAAAGGTTAGAAAAACACACGACCAGTCAGCTTTTTTATATATTCTTCAGTCTTGAAAAGGGCAACCACATGTCCATACTCAAGACCAGTGTACACGTCACTGTCATCCATCACACTACCACAGACTTTGTAGCCGAGTGAACCGAGTTTTCTCACTGCACGCAACACGTCAGCCATGCACAGGCTCGCAACCACTTCAACTGTGGTTGGCCGAGCACGTCGACCTCGCTCCAAATCTTCTACCCACTTGACGACTCACACGCAATAAACCTAAATCTATGTAGATTAACATAATCATCACCACCAACACCAACAAATTGGTGGGCCCAACTTATCTTAACCACGATCCATGCATCATTACGCGTTGCTAGTGAGCTAGCTGCTTTTTCATTCTCAGTGCCATGCATCTTTCAAGCTAGCTCACCTTTGAGTATCAAGAAAAAAAAAGCTTGCTCACCTTTTTCGTTCCAACAAAAAATTCAGCTGTGAAAATGGGAGAGGAAAAAACAGCAGTTGGTGAGGTGGTTGGTGAAGCCTCCGACCCCATATAACCCCTCTCACCTCCCGCCTCTCCTTCCCAGCACTGAGCGCACGCCACTTGCCTCTCGATCGGTCTCAGCTCAACGCCGGCAAGAAGCCCCCCCTCCTCCCCCCTCGCCGCCGGCAGCTAGACCCAGCAGCCAGCCAGCCATGGGCTCCACCGCCGCCGACGTGGCCGCGGTCGCGGACGAGGAGGCGTGCATGTACGCGCTGCAGCTGGCGTCGTCCTCCATCCTGCCGATGACGCTCAAGAACGCCATCGAGCTGGGCCTGCTGGAGGCCCTGCAGAAGGACCCCGCGGCGGAGCTCGCGCCGGAGGAGGTGGTGGCGCGGCTGCCCGCGGCGCCCGCCAACCCCGACGCGGCGGCCATGGTGGACCGCATGCTGCGCCTGCTCGCCTCATACGACGTCGTCAGGTGCCGGATGGAGGAGGGCAAGGACGGCAAGTACTCGCGCCGGTACGCCGCCGCGCCCGTGTGCAAGTGGCTCACCCCCAACGAGGACGGCGTCTCCATGGCCGCGCTCGCGCTCATGAACCAGGACAAGGTGCTCATGGAGAGCTGGTGAGTCTCTTCGATCGATCAATAATTGT
This sequence comes from Panicum hallii, assembly GCF_002211085.1. Taxonomy (NCBI): domain Eukaryota; kingdom Viridiplantae; phylum Streptophyta; class Magnoliopsida; order Poales; family Poaceae; genus Panicum; species Panicum hallii. The sequence goes on along the minus strand of NC_038047.1, from coordinate 2,836,757 downwards.
TGCTGCAAGAGCTTGCTTTGAGCTGATCAATTAGTTTTGTTTTGTTTTGTTTTGTTTTCTCTTCACTAAACTTAATATGGTGGAGTGGTTGTAAATTGCAACAAGTAGTAGTACAAGCTTGAAACGTAGTTAGGTTATCCATAATGTTTCTCTAAATAGTAAATGGATACAAAAATATTTTCTTAAAAAATTGGAAAAGTATTAAAAAGTAGGAACGAAAAGTAAGCAAGCACCGAAGTTGTCTCCACTCTCCATTGGGTGAGACTTTTGCGAACCTTGTAGAAGGAACATAGACAGCTAGCTCCCTTTCTAGATTTGGATCCAGGGCCGTCGATCACCGGATTCGATGGCTCAGATGGATCAAGAAATTCTCCCAATCCCACCACGAGGATTGGAAAATGGCCACTCTGTTCTGGACAACAACTGCAGGTGAATCTTCAGAGTTCAGACAGCCGAATTGTTTGATGTAGAAAATAAGCATATGGACAGCCGGCCACTGACTAGTATTTGGCAATTGGCATGTTGGCTGATGCTGATAGATTCTTGCCCTGATCCTTCTGGAATTTGGACAGGCATTAGGAGCAGTACTCTCTGTTTGGCAAATTTTGACCAATTTAAAATGTTCATACTGTTTCATACTGATGAGTGGCTTCAGACAGTTTAGGTGACAGTAGTATACACCACCTGATCAATGTCTACTTATTCTGCAGCATCACTTTGTACTGATCTGTAACCAAATTCTTGGTGTCAGGTACTACCTGAAGGACGCCGTGCTGGAGGGCGGCATCCCGTTCAACAAGGCGTACGGCATGACGGCGTTCGAGTACCACGGCACGGACCCACGCTTCAACCGCGTGTTCAACGAGGGCATGAAGAATCACTCGGTGATCATCACCAAGAAGCTGCTCGAGTTCTACACGGGCTTCGAGGGCGTCGGCACCCTGGTGGACGTCGGCGGCGGCATCGGCGCCACCCTGCACGCCATCACCTCCCACCACCCGCAGATCAGGGGCGTCAACTTCGACCTGCCCCACGTGATCTCGGAGGCGCCGCCGTTCCCCGGCGTGCAGCACGTCGGCGGGGACATGTTCAAGGCCGTGCCCGCCGGCGACGCCATCCTCATGAAGTGGATCCTCCACGACTGGAGCGACGCCCACTGCGCGGCCATCCTCAAGAACTGCTACGATGCGCTTCCCGCCGGCGGCAAGGTGATCATCGTCGAGTGCATCCTGCCGGTGAACCCGGAGGCGACCCCCAAGGCGCAGGGCGTGTTCCACGTCGACATGATCATGCTCGCGCACAACCCCGGCGGCAAGGAGCGGTACGAGAGGGAATTCGAGGAGCTCGCCAAGGGCGCCGGGTTCACCGGGTTCAAGGCCACCTACATCTACGCCAACGCCTGGGCCATCGAGTTCACCAAGTAGATTTGAAGCTGCTGGTCGTTGCGATCGATGAGATGAGATGAGATGATCGAGGTGCTCCTGGTGGTCGTGGTGGTCGTCGTCTTCCTCTTGCTGCTTCCTCGTCCTTTTGCCGCGCATGTGCTTTTGCTTAATTTGCTTTCTTCATCAATCATCCTGCTGGCTGGCTTGCCTCCATGGCCACCATCGACCTTGTTTCCAAATTCTAATGGTTGTATGTATTGAGATGTCTCTGCCATGTACCCATTAATAACAGTCAAGGTTATGTATACACATACTTAATATGATGACATGATGATTCCTCTACTCTGCTTTGGTGAATCGACTCATGTTCTGTACCCATGAGCCATCGATGGTCTCTAGAAGAAAGAAAGAAAAGGGGAAAAAGACTTGTTTTCTTTTTGATGCCGGAAGTGGATATGTATGTGGGCTGCAAAATCAGTTTGTCTTGTTGGGCCCTTAGGGGGGTGTTACGTCCCTTCTCTGCAAGCTTTCTGGCCCAGTTTCATCGACATAGACGAGTGGGCCGGGCCTGTTTATATAGGCTCGCTCATCCTCTCGTCAACAAAACAGAAGACACTCATTTTGCGATTCCATTAAATCACCATGTTCACCAAGAGAGTTTAGAAATTACCATATTAATTGAAAAAAGAGAAAAATATACACCGTTGGATTTTATAAACATCTAACGGTCCAAACTAATCTAAAGAATCCATATCGAGTACAACTAATAAATATATAAATTCGAAATTAAAAGAAAACAAAATTATCTACAAGATATGGTGTGGGATGAAAATAGAAACATATTTATTAATTTGAACTCTACATGGACTCTACAATTCTACATTGGTAAGGTATAGTATGGAAAGGAAACAGAGAAAGATTATTTTTTTAGAGTTCTAGGGACGAGCCCCGTCTTTTCATTGCAAAAAGACCGTTCAAAAAAAAGAAACAAAAGAAACAAATAAAGACCTCACAAGCAAAGGACCGGACAGAACACCTCAGGTATTCAGCTAAAAGAAACAAAAGGAAAAAAGCTACTCTCTCTGCTAACTCCAGTAGACAGGCAGCTACTTGGAAGACTTCACCAGCTTTTCAACCAGTACGCAGAAGCATCTTTGTGTCCATCCCCAGGCCCTTGCTTGGCGATGTTGCAGGATTATCCTCCGTAATGAACCACTTCTTCAGGTTGTCAGGTATCGCAGCCGGATGATCAGCCGTAGAATTCTCGAAGAGAAACTTCGGAAGCTCCCCATTCATAGAGAGAGATCATTTCTTAACTATAGAAGACAACCATGGAGCAATCAAATATATTTTTAAATATTCTTAATTTACTTTACTTTTGTGTACATATTGCATCTGTGCGCTGACCATGATGTCCTCATCTTTGGCCACAGTTTGCCGCTGGCTCATGCGGATCCGTGGTACGGAAGTAGATTAGTAGATGAGAGCGGCTCCACCACGGGCAACGCCGGACCAGCTTCGCACCCTGCGACCTCCACCCAGTTCCGTCAAGCTATACCGTTGATGAGGCGCAGCCCCATGCCGCCGCGAGCAGCCGCGACATGGTACGCCGGCCCCACGGCCTTCGCCTCACGCCGTCGCAGCCTATGGATGAGCTTCAAGGCTCCGAGTCGCGTTCGTCTACCCCAGCGTGAGTTCCACCACTGTCGCCGTCGATAATAGCAAGTAGTTGTTTGGATGTCGAGAAATCCGAAAAATCACTTGAGCTGATCACTCATTAGAAATTCACCTATCGTTACTCCATGCTCCACATTACTCGTCGTTAGCCTGGTCCTAGATGGCAAGTCTATCATTGTCTCCAGAGCCGTGCCCTCCTCTGCAGCTCTCCTATATCCCATCCCCTCCAAGCCCTGCACCAAGATGGTTATACCTGGTGGGTCTGCATAGTTGAGCTCGAGCTCTTCCATATTGGCGAGCGCACTAAAGTAGAGTAGCAAGTCACTTAGATTGGGCAGCAAGGAGAGATGCGAGACTAGATGAAAGGGTTTGCTTTGGCGAGTAGGATTGACTTACTGTGCAGACAGGCAAAGGAAGTTTTAGTTTCTACACACGGAGAGAAACAGTTCTTGCTGAATCAATAGGGATCAAAACTCATCCGGCCAATTGGTCAAGTTGCGATATAAAAATAAAATTATCATATATGATCAAACAATATAGCGTTGTGGCAACATAGAAGAATACCGATCCTCAATGTGAATTGTTGCATTCCTTTTCCTGATTTTATAGTGGACAAAGTATAGTAATCTCACATGCAAGCAAAGTTTAGAAATATTTCATTACAATCCCAGTAAAAAGTATGATTAAATAGGTATCACTGAATTTTATGATGATTTTCAGTGGTCCGGAGAAAATCCAAAGAATCAATGTTGAATCGATTAACAAATAAATAAAATTAGAATCAGAAAAAGGAAAATATTAGTTGAACAAAGAGTTCAGGTTGAATACGATTAAATAAATATCTATATTTGAAATAAAAAATTAGTAGTTTGTTTATATGCGAACCGAGAAGCAAAATTGCTAAATAAAGGGCCTCTAACAAATATAATTAATAAATGATTATCATTTGGAATTAAAACAACTAAAACTATTTTTTGAATTTCTATCTAGATTGGGAAGCTAATTACTTGTGTAAAGAACTGATGTATAATATATTTCATTAATAATAAATTTTAAATTAGGAGTTATAGTTGCCACAATAATAATAAAAAAATTACACCATTAATTTGTATGATAATCTAATAGTCTATCTAAGAATACATGATAACTACAATTGATAAACGATGAAAGCTAAATTCAGATTTAAAATAATAGGAAGATTAGTAGTATCCTATATTAAATTGGAACCAAAATAGCAAAATAAATAGCCCATGTCAAAACCAATTAATCAATAACTAAATTCGAGAAAAGATATGAAAAGTGTATTTTAATTCTCATTAATATTTAGAATCATATTAATTAAATAGAGAGACCATGCAGAATATGTTAATAGATAAATTTTAAAATAAAATATTATACTCATACCTTTATGTTTAGTAGATAAATCTTGAAACAAAATAATGAACCACCATATTCTTCTACTAGAAACTTCAACATCAAAAAAAGGGAAGAGGTGACAAATGATAATTATGGACAAAATTATTGTCATGAACAATAAAACAAAATTATTTGAATAATTTATTTTCACTGAAGAGGTGACAAATGATAATTATGGATAAAATTATTGTCATGAACAGTAAAATAAAATTATTTGAATAATTTATTTTCAAGTAAAAAGAAGCCCAAACATTAGCACGAAAAAAGCTAGCTACCCGCGCTATATGCACGGAGTACCTTGCTAGTTAAGCAAACTAAGGAGTACAACACTGGTACTACCAAAAATATAAAATGACAGGCCATTTTTTAAAATCCAAAATTATTGGGCCATTTGAATGGAACAGTTCGCAGCCAGCAATGGTCGGCGCAGTCAGGGTCGCAGCATTTTCCGGCAGCACTACTGCGCGTAGCAGCAGCAGTAGTCGCCATTGCCGCCGCCCTTGCCCGGCGGAGGATGCCCGCAGCGCGCACGTCAGGGTTGGGGTACCCCTGCGCCTTGCAGACCTGATTGCACGCCTGAGTTTCACACGGCTTCCCCTCCTGCGAGGGGGAAGCAATTGCTATCTGCAGAACAGCAATCGGCAAATGAACCATCAAGATGAGATCATGGCGTCGAAGTCGAAACGGCATAACTAGGAAAAAAACAGAGAGAGAAGTATGCGTGCACACTAGGTTACCTTTGTCTCCGATCCCTGCGCGAGATGGGGTGACGAGAGCATGGCCACTGCTAGGATGGCCGTCATCATCTATATATCTATCCTTGTGTCTGACAAGCGCCGCCATGAGACTGGTGTTTGTTATCGTTGCTCTTGTGTTTCAGATGTATGCTGGCCATGGCGCCATGCTGCGAACATAACTCTGAATCCTCGCTGGTAGATTCTTTATTTGGTCATATGAAGTCGATCGAGGCCGTAGTATCTTCCTGACGATATGCTGAGACCTGTTTAGATAGAGTTTGTTTAGAAAGCATTTATTTCGGTCCTTTATCTTGAAAATGTATATTTAGATGCCATCTAATTGCTGCCTTTTAATAAATAATATAAGAGTATCTACAAGAGTCTTTCTAAATTTCACTCTCTAAATTACATTTGGAGAGCCTTCTGCATAAAAATGGTTATCTATATGTTTTCACTCTACAATTTCTATATCCTGTGTACACTCTAGAAAGCTATTTTTATTATCTATTTTTGGCTAGCGAGAAATACGGAATGGAGGATGGCTACATTTAAATAACCATTTAGAGAAGTTGTTGGAGGGTATTTTTTCATCAAAATCTCTATTCCTAACAATAGGAAAGATATAGAAAGTCTCTTGAAGTTGCTCTAAGGAACACATCTATTATCGAGTACATAAGATATGATGGCTTAATTAGCAGCCATGATGGCTTATCTGATGGATATCTGCATGCAAAATGCTCAATGGAGGATGATCGGTTTTCTTTAAGATAATGGAACAAAAAAAAACATCAGTGAAGGAGAATTGTTAGTAGGGGATCTGTAATTATTAACAACTTTTTATTCAAATCATTATGGCATGCATCTTTCAGTCAACTGGTTCCACTGCATCCATGGCAAGCCGTTTCCCCCCACAGCATTTTACAAAGCAGCAGCATATGTGAGCAGACTTGCACTTTACAACAGGATCGACGTACGAAGCCGCCTTACAGGCCCTGGTGCACGTCGGCTGATCGCATGTGCTACCACGCAGGTCAATACAGTTGACATCTGCACGATACCAAGTAAAATGTCACGATCACCCTTGTAACGTTGAGGGAGATGTGTAAAAAAAAACAAGTGAAAAGAAAAGAACCTTGTGCTTGCGCCGGATCGGCCGGTGACAAGACCATGGCCATGACCATGATGGCCGCCAAGAGCAGAGCCCTAGCATCCGCGTTTCCAAGGAGCGCCGCCATGGCTGTTTATTTCTAGTTGTTGCTAGCTCGATCTTGTGTTTGGATGTGGGGTTGCAACGCTACGCTTCGATGGCGGCCTGTACGTACTTATAAATTTGGAAGAGATAGAGTGCATTCTCTACTGCGGTTACGATTCTCTACTGGAGCAAATATGGCAGGGAACTCTCGCCATTATTTTACTCTCCAACTGCTGCTATCTTCTTTGCTACCAGCAGAAGCCTTATCTTTCTGTCACTAAATCATATGCTTCGTTTGTAGCAGTCATTTCTCGTGCAACGTATGTACTGTGTTTACATGTGTTCACTAAATCATATGCTTCGTTTGTAGCAGTCATTTCTTTGCTACCAGCAGAAGCCTTATCTTTCTCGTGCAACGTATGTACTGTGTTTACATGTGTTTGATATGCATTTGCATGTGGTGGAGGGTTAGATAGGCAAAGCCCGCCGCGAGAATCTAGCACAGCCTAAATTAGTTTGGTGATGAAATAAATCCATCCATCAAGTGGAGCCCTTGCGCCTAGTCTCGCTTTTGCGCATTCGGAAAGCCCAAACTGCGAGCCTCTCGGTCCAGTTTTGGGAGCCCAGCGTGACCATTCTTTTATTTACACGACCGCGTTACCATTCCTTTCACGGCGGGCGGAGGATGTGTGACACGGCAGCGCGCGGGGTGCGATGCGCAGAAGGGGATCCGCGGTCAATGTAGGTAGGCCCACTGTCGTTGTTCATCCTCTACCTCCGCGACGGTTGCCGCCGGAGTTCGGGAGGAGGGCCGCTGGGGTTCATGTGGCCTCCACATTTAGAAAGGAAAAGAGGGGTGGCAGGAAAGACCGACGGCGGCGGCGGCGACTTCAAACCGACTCGCCGGACTCGGGTTCATGTGGCCTCTAGACTTACAAAGCATCTATTTTGGTCCCATATCTTCAAATTGTATATATAGACGCCATATAATTGCTGCTTTTTAAATAAGAGAAAAAATCTATTTTTGAATACATAAGATATGATGACTTAATCAGTAGCCGCGAGGCCGGATCCTCGCCGACTAATGAACATGTCTGTTTTTTTTTTACTCTTTTTTGAGACTCATGAACATGTCTGGTGGATCAGAGAGAGAGAGAGGGAGGGAGGGGAGGCCCAGTTTTGGTTTTCTGCATTCCAAAGCCCAAACCCTTTTGGGAGCCCAACGAGCACGATCATGGTCGAGATGGGAAGCGAAGTTGACAGCATGCTCTGAGCTGAAGCAACGCAAAGAAGATATAATCGATAATGGAAAAGTTAAAAAGATGTTTTTTTTATTCAAGTATTATGGTACACAACATTTCGATTGATCTACCATTATTCCACACCCAGCTAGCTAGAGCCGGCGTCGGTACTGAAAATCAAGCCAGTTTTCGAGCAGTATCAATTGTTCATGCAGCAGCAGGTGTCCAGCGTCGTGCCTGGAGGCGTGTTCCCGCAGGTTACAGCAGGGTTGGCATACCCATAGTAGTACTGGCACATCTTCCGGCACAGGTCCGGAGTGCATCCCGGTAGATGGCCGCATGGTGCTACACAAATGTGAAGTTAGTTAACGGTAATTGCCAATGGCCGATGATGTAAACATCTAAAATACCTGTTAAAAAAGATGCTAGGGTCGAGTACGTATGCGAGCAAACACTACGTGCGTACGCTGATTATGATGACGTCCGTGCACAGGGGATGGTGACAAGGCCGCCATGGCTACGACGACGACCACGATGGCCGCCAAGAGCAGGACCCTGCTGAGAGGCGCCATGAGAGAGGGTGTGTTCCTAGCTGTTGCTCTCTCTTGCGTTTGGATGATGTGGGGTTGCCGGGGCTGCTGCAATGCAACGCTTGGTTGTCCATGATTATATAGAGGCTTGCAGGAGGCTGGAGCAAATACTTGCTTGGCAGGGAACTCTTATCATTTTACTCTCCAATTGCTGCTATCTTCTTTGCTACAGTGGACAGGTCGGATAACCTATGTCGTGAGTCCCTACATCATATGCTTCATTCGCAGCAGTCATTTATTATTATCAAACTTATGACTCTTCTTACCGTTCGGGTTCATATGCTTATTATCTTGTCACTGATCTTTAGCTGCCATTTATTTACTGCCAAATTATAGATGTTTTGTCTTTTCTAGATGCATATCTAAGCGTATAAGTAAAAGTTAGGTATCTAGTAAAATCAAAATAATCTGGACAATGGAATTACCTTGTAAGATTACTCCATGTACTGCGTTCATATGCGTTTCACCTTGTTCGCATGCATTTGCCACGTGGTGGATTCGGCGGGCACACCACGGGAATGCGCTTTGGTGCAGGCCTGGGCCCGGTCTCGCTTCTGTGCATTCGGAAAGCCCAAACCGCGAGCCTCACGGCCCAGTTTTGGGAGCCCAGCGAGCACGCCCGCGTGACCGTTGTTCTTTTTCTTTAACGGCGGGCGGGCGGGCAGAGGATGGACGCCACCGGCCGTGACGGGGATCGCTCGCTCGACCGCGGCCACCTGCCACGTGTGGTGCACCGGCGGGGGGGCGCCGTCCCACGTCGCGGGCACCCCAGCCGATCCGCGCCGCTGCGTGCCGTGTCGCCGTCGGCTAGCACCCGTGGCCCCCGACCAGTGGCTGGGCCTGACACTGCTCACGTGCCGCCCACGTACGCGCGCACCACCACCACCTCCCCTGGATGGCACGGGCGCCCACCCACGTGCTGCTCCGCTGGCCGCACGAGCTAGCCCTTGACCGGCAGCGGAGCCAGAGCAGGCCTCCCTCCCTCTGCCGCTTTGCCTGCTACTGCCAGTACCGCACCAGCAGTAGTAAATCGCTGCTGGTGCTGGTGGTGAACCACCCGGTTCACGACGCGGCCGCCGGATGGGCACGGCCCGGGCGGCGGCAGGTGCCTGGCGGCGAGCAAGGGCGGGTGGGCGGCGGGAGGACGGAGGAGGGGCTGGTCCATCCCGTCCGTCCGTCCGTCTCAGCCCGTCGTCCATGGCTGCCACCTGCGGCCTGCGCAGACGCGCCGCGGCGCAGGCAGGAGCCGCCGAGACCACCAGCCCGCCGGCCGGCCGCCGCACAAACAAGGCGAGTACCCGGCTGCCGTGGCTGTTCCCGTCGCGTCCGCCTCGCGCGCTCACCAGCGCCGGCACTGCCAATACCACTACAATGCACGTACGTTTTCAGGGTTCTCTCTAATTTGCAATGAAGAAAAAAAGTAGTAGTAAGCGGCAACCTAGCACGTGCAGTGCGTGCCGGCACAGCTAAAAGTATGGTACATACGGCGCCATTAGAAATTTAGAAGAGAGAGTAACCACGCACATCATATCTCCTCTTCGAACGCACCGTCGTCCACGCGTGTGGGTTGGCACGTGGCAGATAGGTCGAGTCGCCTGCTCATTCCTCGCCAGGAAAAGAAGAAAACTTGTCAGAAAATATATATAGATATTTACCGCAAGAAAAAAAAAGAAAAAAAATATATATAGATACAATTTCCATCCCAACGACACTTGGCATTCTAATATTTCATGACACAATAAGGAGATGAGAAAATGACGCATGTAGCTCTTATTTGATGCTTTATTTGGTTGCCATTTGCTAATTTTATATCCGGCTTGGAATAATTAGTTTTCAAAATACGCTAGGATGCCTTATATTTATGTATAAATTTTGAACCATTCAATACCTTATATTTCAGGATTGCTTTGCTTGGGACGGCGGCCGAGTGGGAAAAACATCAATCATGTGTTGTGTGCTCCTCGAACCCCACAGGGCATGACACTTCATTACAGTTTGGTTAGTTGCAGAGCCTCTGATCAATCACCTGGATTTGTTTGTTGGTTTTGTTTAGGCCGCAGACTCGCCACTATAACTGGGCCGCCGGAGATAAACATAATCCCGGCCGTTTTGGCTCCATCTCCCCGGCGCCCGGCACCATCATTGCCAACGCCACCGATGGGTATGTATGTGCCCCGGGTGGTGACGCAGACAAAGATTAAAGCGGCTGCCGCAAGCAAGTTCACCAAAGGTCCAAAGCTAGTCTGATTAAAGAAGAACGCAACGTGCCGATTAGTGCCCGCATTAGACCTAATCAATCTCTCCCCTTGGTCGCAACCAAATGGGTGACGTTTTGGACATCGACATACTTTACTTTAGCTAGCATGTCTTCTTCTTCTTCTTTTCTAAAAGCATGAAGCGCTTGTGCTATTAAAAAAAAAGGCTACTCACATCGTTCGTTTTCGATACGCAACACAGTAAATGATAATAGTAATAGACTTAACCTAAATATCCATACTCTCTCCGTCCCAAATTATTTATAAACAGAGCTAGTAGCGCCACGATCGATCCGTGGCCGCCCGTAATCTAACCATGGAACTTTTAGCCTAATCAATCCGAAGCTCAATCAACCTACTCAATTGGCCTTGATTAGCCTATGGATCGATAGCAGCAGCAGCAGCAGCAGCAACTGGTCGCGCGCTCGTATATAGGAACGAGGGGTTTGCTTGCCCCGGCGAGGCGACGAATGTGAGTGCTGGTGTACCTAAATATTCCTTCCCCTTTTCGGCCGGGAGGGACCATGCTTTCACGCTTTACGTCTCCGCAACCGCTAGAGTGCGTGCTAGACAGAGAGACCCATCATCCATGCCCATGGCAAAAAAAAAAAAAGAAGAAGAAAAAGACCACTGCACGTTTGCATTATCTTTCTTTTTTCTTGGCGCATAATTCTGTCCGTTCCCGTCTCGACCAACGATAGACGGTTCTGGTCCAACTCCATTTTTCTTTTCTCCCGTTCCTGAAAGAAAAAAAAAATCTTCATATAAAAGAATTCACCTGGGAAAAAAAATATATATCAGCAAACATGGATGTTCATCATCCTTGGCCTGCAAATCCACGAAAGTGAGAGGGCATGATACGAAAATAAAACGCTTTGAAGCGATGGGGACTAATTTAATTAATTATATATATAACAACGAAGGAGACAGGACGGTGGACGTGGATCATCATCATCGTTATCACTCGCGTGCCTTTCGACCGGCCGGAGTGAGCGCGCACGCAATGGTTTTGGGTGGGCGGGGGGGGAGAACGACGGTTGTAGGCTCGGTAGCCTCCGCGCGGGCCCGGGCCATGACGGCTTGCCGGGTGGGAGGCATTGGCATTATTTCAACCTGTCGAAAAATGAAATGAAGCATCCTCCTCCTCCCCTCTTGTCTCCAAACCACAGAATAATTTATTTTATTTTATTTTATTTTTTGGTGTGCTTGGTTGGTGAGTGCCTTAGGCTTAGGCCATTAGGTGACGGTGATGGCGGGGTTGGGTCGGGTCGGTTCGCTTTGTGCTCTGCTTTTGCAGGGCAAGAGGGTACGAGCAAAGGCTCGCCGTGAACAGGGCGCTCCACTCCCGCCCCCCCTTGCTCACTGGATCGTTATTGCTCATGGTAAAAGTGACGGGAGCCTGTTCGTTTCTTTTCTTTTCTTTTTTGTAGAAAGGGAAAACGAACTCGCGCCAGACGAATCGAGGCCCCCTTTCCATCGACAGGGAAATTGGGAGCCCATCTCCAGCGGTGACGAACGAGCGGTGCCGTGGCAGCGTGGCACGCCGTGTGGCAGCTCGTGCTCCGGCCGGCGCGGGCGCCCATCCACCCGCCGATCATTGGCAGAGAACAATCAGGCCGACCGGCCCGGGCGGCGGCGGCAGCCAACTGGCTGGTCCAAGGTCCAACGGCCAGCCCTCCGGCGCGCACGCGTGCCCTGTCCGCCGCCGTCCAATCATTCCCTTCGCTCCGATCCGATCCTGTTGGCGTACTAGATAGCTACGTGTTCTCCGTCGATCGGTCTACCTTCGCTAGATCGATCGGCGGGGATTAGTTTAAGCGTGGAAGAATTTCCAGGCCCTGACTAAGTATCTTGAGGGGGAATCAGATCAAGTGCCCGGCGATGCGGCACAGTTAAATAAAAATAATCTCACAATATAGGACTAATGCACAGTACAAGTGTTTTTTATGCCTGTGATTTGCCATCGGTTGAGCAGCTGCAAGCATCGTTGAACTTGCTTCATTTTTTTTTATAAAAAAAGTCACCTTCTTCCGTCTCTGTTGATTTTGGTTAAGGTGCAGCGAGCATCTGTAATGATCATCGCCGAGCGAACCGTGCCACCTGGCGAGCCGCCTCGTACGTGTACGTGGGCATCCCGTATGCCTTTATCCGATCCCCTGAGGCGAGCACGGGGGCGCGCGGCCCTACCGCACACATGGCTTGCCCGGCCACCCGTCCAATCACCCAACTCAACCCATGAGCCCATCGCCCGTGCATGCCCTCTCCCATTGATCGCAACCACCTCCATCCCCAAACCGAACCCAACACCGCGCCATGCGCGCCGAAAGGAGGCGAGCACTGCAAGATTCTTCGTCCTCACCGGCCGGCGAGACGGTGACGGCGGCGGCGGCGACCTGCCCCCGTACGCCCCGACGCCGACGCGAGCAACCGGGCAACGCCAACCAACCGGAGGTAGCAAGCAGCACATGGTTGATGGCTTGATGCGATGGGTGCCGGCCGGGCGGCGAGCGCAGGCGGGCGGGCACAGGCAGAGCCAAACTGCCAACCAAGCCGGCGCTCACGCACAGCTAATTAAAGGGGGGCGCATGTGTAGTGCGAGGCAGCAGTCAAGGCAGCCCCCCACGACAACACATGTGTGCGTGTACGTGCAACCCATATAACAACACGCCAAAACGCTACGCGCACCAAGAGCTTCCCCTACCAAGAGGTAAAGTATCGTAGCATAAGCCGAGCCGAGCGGGAACCTCCAATGCTGACACGTATGAGAAGTCGGATTGCCGATTCAAATGATATGGGTAACACGTACGGCTTGCATTTTTACACACCCGGTAACGCATCTTCCTCTACCTTCTTCTCCAGTGATATGACTAGGACTACTGATATACACCGGCACACTCAGTCAGTTTGGTTCGCGTCAACTAGCTCACCTCACCTTCGTTGTCTTAGGATCCGACAAAATTTGACAAATTTAAGAAACTACAACAATCAGGTAAGATGGTAGGCTCATCCTCAGTTTGGACTATCCATTGACCACTATACACGTGCTATCGCAGAACGTTCTTGATGGTTGAAATTTCTTGTAGCAAGGTGTAACACTTTCGTTATCACGGCGAGGCAAAAGTCTACGAGTTTTCCAACCGTGCACGCCGCTGGTCGGTTGTCGCTCGCTGGCTCGGCACGCATGTGGCGCGCTTGTTTGTGCGCGTAGCGTTGCTCTTATTAGGTAGCCCCCTCCAAACATAGATGCCCCCAAAACAAACCCTTCTTCGGTCCTTCTCTCTTATATATAGACCCCACACCTCCCCTCCCCCTCCCTCTTCTTCCTCCTCCTCCATTATCTCTCTCTTTCCAGGCTCCACTTTCTACCATCTCTCTCTAGAAAAAGGAAGGAAGCAGGCAGGCCGGGTCGGCCATGGGGTTCCCGTCTGTGTGCTACTGCGTGATCCTGCCGCAGCCGCTCATCCTGGTGCTGCAGCTGCTGGACTTGCTCCGGCACGCCGTCCTGCTCTGCCTCTCCTCGCTTGGCCTCGCCGCGCCGCCGGCCGCCGACGACCACCCGGCCTACGCGGCCCCGCCGCCGGACCTCTGGGCGCTGCCGCCGTCCCTGCAGGCGGCCGCGGCGGCGCCGCCGCCCACGCCGGCCGCCATCAAGGCCCGCCTCCCCGCCGTCCGGTACGCCGACCTCCTCCGGGCCCGCCGCGCCCCGGCACCGGCCACGTGCGCCGTGTGCCTGGGCGCGCTCGAGGCGCGGCACCGCGTCCGCGAGCTCGGCAACTGTGCGCACGCCTTCCACAAGGCGTGCATCGACAAGTGGGTCGACAAGGGCCAGGCCACCTGCCCGCTCTGCCGCGCGCTCCTCCTCCCCGGCGCGCCCGACGACGGCGCCGGCGCCTCCTACTCGCCCTTCTCCTTCTGAGACCTCGCGCGCATGCTCCAACGAACCGAGAAGAACCGAAGCCCGCCCAGCCCGATTGAGAGCCAGGTCAGTTAACCAGCTCGGTGTCCATAGCTGCCTACCTAGCTGATGCGCGCCTGTCGTACGTCCGGCCCGTCCATCCATGGATCCAAGCTTTCTTGGGAGCAATGAAATGGGGGAGGAGGAGGAGGAGAGGGAAAGGAGAGAGAGAGAGAGAGGAGGTGTCAGTGAGTGTGAGGTGGTGGAGTATTATTGGTTGGTGAGGCACTAATTATGAGGAGGACAGGGATGGCTACCTGCATTGGATCTGGTGAATGCATAGATCCATCCATCCACTCCACCCTTCTTCTCTTCTGCCACTCCAATTCAACCCCTCTCTCTCTCTCTCTCTCTCTCTCTCTCTCTCTCTCTTGTGATGAGGGCTCCCCTTATTATTGTTAACTTAATTTGTGAGGGGATCCAAGAGAGATGTACATTGTACATAGCTGCCTCCACTTGACAATATTGCAAGGAATAATTTGTCTCTCACATGATCACCTGCTTGTCAACATGCATATCCTCGCTTGCTTGTGTGGGTGATGCCATCAGCATAAAAGCAATACAATTTGTACACGCATTAATGGATGGGCGGATCTCCACCGATTGGGGTTCCCAATAGATATGTTCCTCTCATGTCTGGCGATTAGGGGGCTATCAGGCCTGGAAGCGCTGTGTAGGGGGGCAATCAGGATGGGCCTTTGCTTAACGCAACGTGCAAGCGCCTAGGTAGTCACCACACTAGCTCCCTGGATACGTAGGCATGATGCTGCCATGGTACTTCTACATCAGCGAGGCTGTTAAGCAAATAAATTGGTGCCCCTTGTAGTGCTAGCTAGGGTTCTATCTACCTTTGTGAGCAATAAGCAAGGGACCTAAACAAAGGGGATGTAGACGGGCTAATAAGTGTTGAAAATCTAGGGGGCGAAGTTTGGGTTGTCGCAACTGAAATGGCGAGTGGATGGCGCAGATGGAGGTGGGCTGCGCTTTGCTCACCTGAAACTCATTCGACAACTACGACACTTTATTATGCCAGTTTTGAGATATTATTTGGATTTTTTTCGATGATGCTTGCTTGGTGTGCAACGATGCGATGCTCAAGTTTTAGAATAAATCTACTCCTTTTTCTCCCTAGCACTGAAAAGAACTTTAAAAGAACAAAAAGGAAATGAATATCGCTTAAATGGTACGATTTGGGTTGTAAAGCGTGAGGCATCATCCAACTTTTAACGTTTGGTCTTTTTTCCAAAACATTTTTAAAAAATAAACCTTTGGGAAACCACTCTTTCAAAAGCCCCCCCCAATAAATAAATAAATAAATAATTATTTGATGCTGTGGTGAGCTCTATCCGGCACGTATATATGACCTTGCACCGAGTGGTAATTTCTGAAGAAACTAATAGAATGGGTCAAAATGTAAAAGTTTCACTTGAGGCGATCAATTTCTTGGGCCCCGGCCCGGCCCGGCCACGGACGCGGGCACTCCGTCTGGCAGCCGTGTGCCGCTCGCCGCTGCCTGTCTCGTCAGAACTAGGGTTTCGCTTCAGTTTTTGAACTGGACCGGAGGCCAGGTTCCCCTCCCGATCCACAGTGCCACGTAGTACGAGCAGTCGAGTGCTGAGAGCACCGGCCGGGCCCCCCGTCGATACGGACGCGCGACGCGAGCACGGCCGGCGTCGTCACGCATCCGCCGGACGATCGCCTTGTTTTGCTTGCCCGTGTGGTTGCTGTCATGGCTGGAATCAAAGCCAGGGGAGATGAACACAATACCGGGACGAAAGCGATTGCAGGGTTCGGGACACGGCGAATCGGCAATGCTTTCTGATTAATTGTTCTTAGAGAACTGTATGAATTTACTATGTCAAATTCGTGCGTTTGTGTTATAAATTTTCCCGGTAGGGGTCTTGATGAATGGTGGTGGTAAAGTTGCAGACAAAGGGCTCTTCCTTGGCCTCGCTAAGGATAGGAGGAAGAGGGAAACGAGGGTTCAGATTCAGAACTTCAGATGCAGTGAAGACCTGCTGCGCAGAGCTTGCTCGCTCCCTTTTTAGCATCCGTGCGTCTTTCACGGTGTTCTTGGTTGGCCCGGCCTGTTGTGTAAGTGGGGAACGGAACAGAGTGACAGGCCCGTGTAGACTTTGGGCCCGCTCCTTTTCTGGCAGCGATTCAATACTTCATCAGTGCAATGTTCAGTTCAGCTTCAGCATCGGATGAGCTGCACTGCGGTGAGAGTCACTGAAGCAATCTTTCAAAAAGAGAGAGAGAGAGAAAAGAAAGAGTTCTGAAGCCAGCGAACCCAGCTACAGGATTTTGCTTTGCTCTCAGCTGAGGCGTATTTGTCACTTGGAGCTTGAGCTGCTGCCCGGCTGGCCCATGAGCTGCCACAAGGACTGGGACACTTCGTAGCTGTGGAGGAATGCAAGATTGAAATCAAGTGGCGGAGAGAGAGGCGCCGAAGGTTTCAAACGGGATCAATTTTTGGGAATCTTTCGAACCAGAGGAATTTTACATGTGTGCATCACGGAACAAGGCGTTTCTGATAGCGATCCAAGGGACTTGTTTGTCCTTTCGTTGCAAATGGATGGAGCGCCGCTGTGTTTGGCAGGTTTTGGTAACCGTAGAAGAGGAATCATATATGGATAAGCACAGGCAAAGGGAAAATAGTAATTGTAAGGTTATTTATTACACATATTTATTCAAACAACTGTATGAGAGAGTCTCTCTCTAATGAAGTGGCTTACACATAATCCTTTTCCTCTCTCGTTTTTATTATAAGAGAACAATGCACCTAACAAGATGACAGTACACGTAATTAGATTGCTAGAGCTCTACATTTTATTATAGAGCCACTATCCCCATCGTTGGTTCGCTATTCTCTCTATCAACCTCTCGATAACGTCACCACCACTATTATGATTCCCCAGCTTCCTTGGCTAAATTGCTATCGTCGCCATGTTCTTTTCCGAGTTTTTTTTTTGAGAAATTCGGGGGGGGGGGGGGGAGAGCATCCCCACCTTTTTCATTTCCTCTCATAGCACATACATGAGCAGGTTATTACATGTCGGTTACAGGTAGGACAGCAGGGGAGGGGGGAGTAACTCGGAGCAGCTCTAATCGGCGTTATAGATCCGATCCATCTCACTTGTTCTTCTCCCATCTATGAAAAATATGAAAGGATCGGCACGTTGACGACTTAAGTACGCTTTATCTTCCATTTCGGCAAAATCATTGATTCTCATATTGAATATACGCCGACTAAATTAAAAAATCAATGAGGATCTGAGCTCTTTATGTCTTTTTCCCATTCCAACCCCACCCTCGGAGGAGACAATAGTACGGCCACATTAAGGAATACTTTTATAGTATGTTTTATGTTGCTTGTGTGTATTATTAGTCTTGAACTTTGGGAATATTAATGTAGTAACTAACTCTATAGTCCACCCCATTACAAGGCCATCCATAAAAATATTGTTGAAAAGATTCCATTACATTTGCTCTTAAAGATGAAAAAAAATACAACTGTGATTGTGTTAACCGAGCATATATTTCAAGCCATGTCATGAATACACATAATTAGATGGTTGGACCTCTACACTTTATTGTTTCAAATACGGCTATAAAATACTCTACTACACAATTATAAAAATAAAATAGGGTAGAACTTTTCTAATTTCAGGTACACTCTCTACCTGCTGAAAAATGAATTATAAATAGAAAAAAGTCTATTTTGGACCATCCAACTATCGCCTGAGTTTGATTTTAGCCATCCAACTCCAAAACTAGAAATCTTTCACCATCCAACTATTAAAACAGTTTACATTTGGCTATTTAACTGTTTTGGAAGGTTGTTTCGCTAACATGAACAACACAAAGAGGTGGGTCGACATATGAGCTCTTATTTCCTTCTCCTGTCTCCTTTCTCTTTCTTCTCTTCCCCGCCATTCTCTCTCTCCCGTATCCACACCAGGTTCCCTCTGCAAGGGTGGTGGAGAGGCGGTGTCGCGAGAGATGAAGCTCGTTGCCGTCATCATCGTCGCGGCCGCCGCCTATCCGGTGGTATGTGTCACATGGGGAGGTGGGCACCGCTGCGCTAGTGGTGGTGGCGCAAGAGATCGCCGCATCCCTTTCTCCATCTTTATCCCCATGCAAGGTGGCGATAACCACATCCGGTGAGAGAGGAATAGAAGAAGAAGAAAGTGACAAAGAAGAAGAGAGAATAGAAAAAGAAGCTGACACGTGGTCCCCACTTCCACGTGTTGTCCATATCAGCGAACCACCATTTAAAATAGTTAAATGGTCAAATATGAATGGTTTTGGTGGTTGGATGGTTAAAGATTTCTGGTTCTAGAGTTGGATGGCTAAAACCAAACTCAGACAATAGTTCGATGGTTAAAAATAGACCTTTTCCTTATAAATAAGCACTAAATTTTAAGTTGCCTTGTACAAGACAGACACTTAAACATAATAATTATTTATTTAGTTTCCTCGTACCAAGCAAATAAGAGAAACCACTTAGATCAAAAGTGTAAAAGACCCACATGAAAAAAAAAGAAAAGAGAAATGTAGAGGACAAAGGAATAGAATGGTTCAAAGCAATCATATTATGCTATTTTCTTGTTAACCCTGCACCTGCAGCATGTCCAGCTGACGTCACCGACTCCTGTTCCAGGTGTGTCATATGCCGTTTTCCGGCAAAGAACACAGAAGCCACTTTGTATATAAATGCTAAATCTGAATTGATATGAAAATTCAGATAAAGCAATTCAAACTGGGGGCAAAATTCAGACAAAGCAATTCAAACTCGGGGCAAAATTCGGGCAGAAATCACGAGCGCTCGTGAAACAAGGCACACTGCAATCTCCCCTTCACTTCCACCCTCTCATCTGGTCCTCGCCAAATCGCCGACCACCTCGCGCCCCCGCACGCCGCCGCCGTAGATCTGGTGGAGTGGGTCCCGGGGGCTCCGGGCGCGCGGTTCTAGAAGCTTCTGCGGTGGCGCCGCCGGAGGAGGAGCCGGGGGAGCGAGAGGTGGCCGCGGGTCCGAGGTCCGTAAGCTGGGGTTAGGGCTCGGGCAAACCCTAGCAGCCGCCGCCGCCGCGGGATGGCGTCGTACAGGCCGTACCCGCCGCCGCAGCAGCACCCGCCGCCCCCGCCACCGCAGGGCGGCTTCCCGCCGCAGATGAACCCGTTCGCGCCGCCGCCGCAGCAGCAGGCGCCGTACGGCCGGATGCCGGCGCCGCCTTACCACGCGGGTGCCCCGCCGCCGCCACCACCCGGCCCGCCGCCGCCGCACCAGCCGCAGTTCAATTTCGGCCCCGGTCCCCCGCAGCAGCCCCCGCCCCCGCCGCAGATGTACTACCAGCCCCCGCCGCCGCCCTATGGCGGGACCAGCAACCCGCCGCCTCCTCCCCCTTCGGCGCCACCCCCGCCTCCGTCCCCTCCCCCTGCGGCCCCGCCCCCGCCACCTCCGCCTCCGGCCCAGCCGCCGCCTGCCCAGGCCCCGCCGCCCCCCAAGGAGCAGCAGCCTAAGGCCGCGCTGCCGAGGGCCGAGACGGAGGAGGAGCGACGTGCGCGGAAGAAGCGCGAGTTCGAGAAGCAGCGCGTGGAGGACCGGAAGCAGCAGCAGATGATGCGCCAGACGCAGGCCACCATTCTGCAGAAGACGCAGCAGGCACGCACTTCACAGCAGCAGCCGTCGTCGCAGAGTCGCCACCACCACCACCACCCACCGGGTGGCTCTAGGGCAGCGGCAACTGGGTCTCGCCCAGCATCAGCGCCTAATGCCGAGAGGTTTGAGAATCGGCTCAAAAAGCCAACAACATTCCTGTGCAAGCACAAGTAAGTCGAGCCAAGTTTTGATCTTTGCTATTGCTAATTGGGGACAGTTTTCCTCCTTTAGGTTTTAAGTGTTTGTTTGCGCTGAAATTTCAATTCCTAGCATGTGGTTGGGTAACTTAGTATGTGATTGGTCATGCATGCCTTAGGGGTGTAGAACTTGGCCACGCGTGCAATCCTTAATTAGTGAGAGTGACAGGCTGTGTACTAGAAGTTAGTGCATTATTGTTGAATTCTAGGGCTGTTGGGATTAAATGAGCATTCTTTTCTGAATTTGTTTCGTAGCTTCATTGGATTTTGTGCTTCTTTGTGTGCTTGGAGAGAGAAGTACTTCTGCTTACTTCTGGCGAACTATCGAGAATATAGTGAGTGCTTTGAAGGTTCATGAGTTGGTCTACTGAGCAATTTCTTTGTTATGAGTTGTAGCAGGGCAGGCACGTTAATACTTAGGAATTGTATGAAAAGTGTTACTCTGATAAAACAACATTTTTTGCGTTATCTGTGTATCTAAACTAAGTTATGGATATGTACATGTTTTATGGAGCCTTAGACAGATCCTAATTTGTATCAAATATTTAAGTCTCAGTGATCTATGTCTATTGCATAATAATTGTGCAATTGAATGATCCTTTTTTCTTTTTGGTTAACACAGGTTTAGGAATGAACTCCCAGATCCAAGTGCCCAGCTGAAATGGCTGCCCCTGAATAAGGATAAGGACCGGTATGCATCATTAATATACTCTCCCTTTTTCTGTGCTATTGTGTTCTGTTTCTACATTTACTAGTAATTGGCATATTTGGAGTGGTACAACCGTACAAGCCACATTTCAATATTGCTCTTCTACCTACAATGAATGTCACTTTTGTTTGTATAGGTCATAAAGAAGATATAACCCTACCATTGTTTTTTGTTTTCTTCTGGCTGCGAATTTATGCCTTACTTTTGCTGTTATATAGTCAATTGTTTTGGTCATTTCGTGCACTATGGAATGGGTAAGGACACACATTCATCCCTGTTGCGCTGATGCCTAATCTGATTATTTGTGTGGGCGTGATGGCTAGATTGATTTGAAGAATTAATTATAGGCAGGTGGGTTTTACTGCGCTAACATTGGTAAGCCATATGCCTGTCGGAGGGTTCTTCTGTACTACTGTTAGAACTGCTCATTTAACCTTACCAAAAATTGAAATCAGTAGTTTCAAGATTTCTGCATTGAGCTTATTGCTTCAGAGGAGATGAATCGCATTAGTAGATTGATATTTGGTAAACTTACGTGAAGTCATAAATATGACATAATTGGTTGTCCTGTGCCACTGCCACCATGTTTTGTGTTTTGTGCTACTCTGCTTTATTATTGTAGAGTGTTTCCATAGCCTTCTACTTCCTTTTATGCTACCTGCAGTTTGCTGGAAGCTTACGTCTTGACTCTCTATGTTGCTCTCAATGATCCTTCACTCTGCCATTTTAAAAACTTTTAAAATTATCTTGGAGGCCACCATGCTTACTCTGTTTTGGTGTGTACTGCCTTTTCAGATATACCAAATACAGGATAACTTCATTGGAGAAAAATTACATGCCTAAAATGATTGTCCCAGAGGATCTTGGGATACCTCTCGACCTACTTGACATGAGTGTATACAAGTAAGGATTAGACCAAAGTACTGGACCAGTTTTCATGAGTCTGATCTCTGTCTCTGAGGATTTATTCTAGTATCCCTAACTCATACAACATGTCCCAGCCCCCCTGCTGTTCAGCCACCCATAGCTCCTGAAGACGAAGAGCTGCTGAGAGATGATGAGGTTCTCACCCCTATTAAACAAGAAGGTATAAGGAAAAAGGAGAGGCCCACTGACAAAGGTGTTTCTTGGCTGGTCAAAACACAATATATATCTCCACTGAGTACTGATGCAGCCAAAACGGTAATGCATACTGAGTTTTGTGTGGTCTTAGTTGCAGACTATATTACTTAACAAAACATATTAAATGTGTTGCTTGGCTATGTAGTC
The DNA here is from genome assembly GCF_002211085.1 of Panicum hallii. Classification (NCBI taxonomy): domain Eukaryota; kingdom Viridiplantae; phylum Streptophyta; class Magnoliopsida; order Poales; family Poaceae; genus Panicum; species Panicum hallii. The sequence continues at coordinate 2,814,469 of NC_038047.1, read as the reverse complement.
CCTTACTGAGAAGCAAGCGAAGGAAAGGCGAGAATCAAGGATGGGTCGTAATGCTTTCCTGGACAGTCTTAATGATAGGTTTGTGTCTCCTTTTATTCACACTCCTCTTTGGTATGTTAAGGTCATCTTGTGCTGCCGCATGCATACCTGCTGCAGCATTGACACTATATTCCTGTTCATGTGTATATCAGAGAGAAACAGATCAAAGCCATCGAAGAATCCTTCAGAGCAGCCAAATCACGGCCTGTTCACCAGACTAAACGTGGGATGCAAGCTGAGTGGGTTATGCCTCTGCTACCTGATTTTGATAGGTATTTACTTCTCAGATGTTGCTTTATATGTACATTATTCCTTTTTGGTACCAGATGTGGTGCTGGTATTTTACCGAGCTATGCCTTCTTACCTGTTTATTTCTATATCTATGAAAAGAAAAGGCCCTTGCTTTATGGTTGGAAATTTCATTTTCTTTAACAGTAATCTGTGAAATTTCTCCTATTTCTTCATTACCTCTTTGAAGTATAACTGCACCAAAGTTTTCCTTAAGAAGCATATTGGAAGGCTGGATAATTTGTTACTCTTATCTTGACCTTCTCTTTTCACCTAAACAGGTACGATGATCCATTTGTCATGGTGAATTTTGATGGAGACCCAACTGCTGATTCTGAGCAGTACAACAAGCTTGAAAGACCCGTACGTGATGAATGTGAAGCCCGGGTGAGTTTTGTTTCCTCAATTTTCCTCTGCCCTAGGATTTCTTATTTAATTGCAATGCGCTCCTTGATATTGGTATGTCTAGAGTGTAGTGGAGATACTGTAGTGTAATTCAAATTTATGGCACGCCCATATCAAGGGAATTCTAGACAATTGTTACCGGGACTTGCGTGTCCAATCTTTCTTTTCGTTTGCCGCGTCCACTCGTACTACTGTGTCGTCTCGCAAGTCTCAACAGATGTGGTGCGGCTCATACCAAACACCTCGGAGCCACATCAAAGGCAAAAGGTGAAGGTTTGAAGATATAGGGGAGGCGACAGGTGCGAGACAAGAGCGGAAGATAGATAAGAGAAGGGAAGGCGAAGGCGGCCGGTGCAGGAGAGGAAGAGAACTGCAGCCATGACAGGGCCATGCGCCCATGCATAGGGGCCAGATCCACTGAGAGGCCCTCTGGCAAAACTGCGAGCATCGGACAGACAAGGACATGACCTATCAGTTTTTATGTTGCTAATCCTCGTTGTGGGTGATGGCCGGCAGCAAGGAATTTAGAGTGGCGGCCGCACTGTTGGCAAAGAAGAGAGAAGTAGCAAGAGGGGAAGAAAGATGGCAGCTGTTGGCTCCACGAGGGTTTGGGGGAAGTCACGGTTAGAGGTGGGCTAGTGGGCCAGGAAACGATGGTCCTCATTTATTTTGTTTTAATTTTCCCTTTTAAAACCTGTGATGCATCATGCATGTTTGAGTTGATCGATGGCATATTTATCAGTCAGGACTCAGTAGTGTGACACTACAGCAAATGTTTTATGTTTATTTTTTTAAAAAATAAAAAATATATGAGATGAACATCTGAATCCTCTTTTCTAGAGTTTGTGGAATTGGACGTCCACACCTGATTTGGGCTTCAACACCCACACATATTTCTGGACATGCATCCCAAATGATACGACACCTAGGTGATGCCCTCCCTTATATTTGAAACGTTTTTATGTTTACATGGCAGGCTGTGATGAAAAGTTTTAGTGTCAATGGTTCAGACCCTACAAAACAAGAGAAGTTTTTGGCATACATGGCCCCAGCACCACATGAGGTATGACTTCGTTTCGGGTACATTTTCTATTCAAAACATTATGCGCTACCTAATTCCGATGGTGACTATTGTGGCTTCATCAGGTTGCTAGAGACTTGGATGATGAAGATGATATTCAGTATTCTTGGCTAAGAGAATATCACTGGGAAGTATGTGTTGTCTCCTACTTATTCTTTGATTGTATCTATTAGCTAGTGGCACAATACTCATCCATTCCACATATATACATACGTATTCTTGTCTGATTCAGGTAAGAGGAGATGATAAAGATGATCCTACAACATACCTTGTCACATTTGATGAGGAGGAGGGTGCAAAATATTTGGTAACTTGTCACGGTCATTCTGAATTATTTTTGATGTATGAGAATGATTCATTGCATAGTAGTGTAAACTGATGCCATTTTTATGTCCTTTTTGCAGCCCCTTCCTACTAAGCTAGTTTTGCAGAAGAAGAAAGCTAAGGAGGGGAGGTCTGGGGATGAAATTGAGCATTTTCCAGTGCCTTCCCGAATTACCGTGAGCAGAACAGCTCATGGTGGTACCATGGAGCGTGGAGAATCTTCTGGCATGCATGTATGGGTTCAATCTTCCTTGGTAGTTTGTCATGAAATCTCTCTTTTAGCTAAACTTAAACCAAATAAGTTCTCTTTCTCTAAGTATTTTATGTAAACATGTTTCTCACTGAACCTATTGTCTAACTGCTTGTTTTCTTGCTACTAATTATTATTGCTGTTGCAATTACTAAATGACTGTGATCGCTATGTCAGAACATTACTCGCTTTCTGTTCTTTTTCTATGCCATGTTTTACACAAGAGCACAGTACTAAGATAAACATGTGATGAGCACACACCCCTATTGAATACCATTCTCTTGCTGTCTCATAAACTATTCATTGTTAATCGTAGTGATCGATGAAACAAAAGGATAGTCATAATGTAATATACATTGGATGAGATGGGTCACTTTATGCAAGTGTACATTTGCCTCATCAAAATCCTACAATGCCGAACAAAATAGAATGCATTGTCACTCCCAAAACATGAAATGAAAAAAGAATAAAAAACAGTTGTTTTATGCATTACATGTACCTTTTAACTCAAGGTTTTAAAAAACAATTGTTTTATGCATTACATGTACCTTTTAACTCAAGGTTTTAAAAAACAGTTGTTTTATGCATTACATGTACCTTTTAACTCTAAGGTTTTCTTCCTTATAGGAGAATTTAAAGCGCCGACGATCTCCTGTTGATGATGATCTTGATGAGCACCAAAAGCATTCTCGGGGAGATGTTGACCAATATAGTGGAGAAGAATATTCTGATTGATGATCTAATAAACCATAATTATCTTGCACCAACAAATTTGATCAGCACAGATGAAGCTCTATAGATCTCATGCATATACTGTGGGGCCTTCATAAGTGGGTTTTATGGTGCATGGGCATGTAATGAGACATGCCTGACAGCGTGAAGGCATTCGGGCTTGGACGGTTTTTGAAGGGCAGAGTATGTGAAGCAAAGCTGAGTGTAGCCGGACTTCGGGACTTCGATTCTGTAGTGATGGTAGAAAGTGAGATATCATTGTAAAGAAGTCGGGTCTTAAACTCTTGGAGTGATTCTCAACTCTTTGTTTTGATAATATAGACTTCCCATTTTGCACATTTTTTTTTTGCCTCCCCCCCCCCCCCCCCCCCCCAAACAATTGATTGTGTAAGTACAACAATTTATTTATCTTAGGATGGACAGATCATATTATGCCAGCTGCCTCTTTTCTGGTGGTCCTTGCATATTGAAGTTCATATCTTTTTGCACTATGAACATCTAGTGAAAATTAGAGCAGCAAGGTGAGAGGGATAAACAGCTGGTCCACATGTTCCAAGATTGTGAGATTATATACATGTGTTGCCTGGTATAATCTGTGTAATTATATTCATTTTCAGTATATCCTTGCGCAAAAAATAATGGTTTAGATGGAAGAGTAACTATCAAACATATCTTTGTGGTCCTTGCATTGCAATTTTATTCCAGAACATAATGACCGCTATGATGACTATACCGGTGTGTTATTAACTATTGATAATGTTTTAGTGGCTGTGGTAACAGCAAATTTTATGCAGGAGACAGCTGTTTATTTCCTAAGCTGTGTTTGCCTCATCTTCAGCCCTTAAAATTGCTAATATCAGTTCCTGTGGTGGCAGCCAAGTATCCTTTGTCCTTCATCTATTATTAATGTACTATTGAATGTATTTTTGTAGTTTTTATGATGACATTCAACATTGACATATTATTTTCACCTGGTGTTAGGTTTGGTGAATTTATGGATGCTAAGGTATTGGATTCCCCTCGAATGACAGCAATGGGTACATATGGCATCCTCGTCTCCAATACCATGGTTCCTCTCCAGGAATCATTTACGGGCTTCAGGTCTGCTTTGTGTGTATGGTGAATGGATTTTAAGTCACATGTTTCGTTTCTAGATGAAGTTAACACATGACTTCCATATGCTCCTTAAGACATTGTTACCAGTTATTAACTATGGGATTATTGCAACCTCTGTATTATGCAGTCTTATGAGATACATGTTGAGTCGTTATTGCACCCTGTGTACCTACTCAATTTCTTCTGGTCCATGGAATTGTAGGTCCGTCAAATACTGCCCTCTTCATTCTAGACTAGAATTTTTGGAGCCATCGGATACTTTCGGAAAATGATCATATTTATGTGTGCCTGATTGGAGATTTTCTTTATTACCTCTTACCAGCTCCTTAAGTAACTTATGCAGTTTAATTTGTGCTGATAGCTATTGGCATGGCCAAAGTTGGCAGGCTGCAGACCACATAATTTCATTTTTTTTTCCATTCTTTCTAGTCCTGGCTGGTCATATTTTTGAATTTCAGTGTCGAATTGGACATACTTCTATTTCATTTTGGATTTAGTATCTGAAATATTAAATTATTTAAATGCTACTTTGTCTCCTCGGTGCTTATTGATCTTTCTGTTTGTTTGCTGGAAGTCGTTGCTTATTTTTTTAGTTACATTACATGCTCTAGAAAAACAATCCAATTTCATCTGTGAAACAGGAGAGGGGAGGTTCGACCCCTTTGAAACGATGTGCCCAGAAGTTTCATGATGGATGTGACTTTATGGAGTGCATCAAAAAGATGCTCAAGTGCTGATCGGTTTGATGTTTTATTGTTTCACTTGCTGGGTTTCCCCAGGTAGCGTGTACAAACAACGAGCCAGTAACTTGATTTTAAAGAAGACATCATGTTGTTGCTGGACAAGAACTTTATTCAATTGAATTGTCTTTTATGTCAGCCGGGCCTTTTCTTTTTCTTGTTTCTTTTCCCTTTTTGTTTTTTTTTTCCATTGGATCACCAAGCATCTGTGATTATTCGCATTCATTCTGCTAGGAAAAGAGTCCACATCATATGGACAGCTTCGTTGGCCGCTTGCCTTTTTCCTCTTTTTTTTTTCTGATGCAACGACTATCAGTTTAGCTTGATGTAATATCTCCATAGTTGAACAAATGTGTTGCTACTTCTTTTGCCTTGTTGATGCTACCGGGAAACTTTGGTATTGTAAACTTGTATAATGCTCCTGGTTTGATGTACGGGGAATGTTCTCATGATACCCAAAGAATGGTGGCAAATTGCGCCATTCGCATGAACGATGAGAATGATGAGTACACATTACATCATGTGAAGTTCATCAAGATTTTAGAACATAACACGAACTGCTGGTAGGTGACATGAGCTGCTGTCTGTAGAGTGTGTAGAGATCGTACTAACATAGTCCTGTCCATGGGCAGTGACAAGCCTCTAGATTTCTTAAAGCATACAAACCAAAGGAGATAGATACAACCTAACATGATGCAAATAAGCTGCCAGCTTTAGCCACTACAAATTATTGATCAAGCTTCTTGTTTCACAAATGTCCAATGTTTTCGACGTCAGGGTGTCGTAATCGACAAACCACGAGATGAGATGAGATGATGAGGGGTGGTCACTTGAAGTTCTTGTTGTTGCCTCATGCCTTCCTCATGGAGTGGATAGATTTGCAATCCTTGTTTGCTCGAGTTTACATTTAGTGGATTGGATCAGGGTTGAACTTAAGAGACTCCCTCCATATGAGCTCCTTGATATCTTCTTCGGTGAGCGATGGGTGCTCGAAGTCGAAGCTGAAAGGTGCTGGGCAAACGGGTTCGTCATTTATTTCATGGAGGGAAGCCAGGTACGGGTGGCATAGAGCCTCATCAACTGCAATAGCACAAAGAAAGGGAGCAACGTTAGCATCTTTCAAGAGACTGCTGCTTGCTTGCTAACTTTTTCATGATGCAATAACAATATCTACATGGGTGTTTAGTTCTATCATAACTTTTAGGGCATTGCTATTCATACTTTCCTGTCTGGATGAGGGTGATTGAGATAGGATTTAGTTAAAATTTGAACTAAATCCTGGCAAAATCTTTCCTCATCCAGATAGCGTCTCAGACAATTTACAATGCAGCAAGGTTCATGCAGGGCTGCAAGATTACCAGTAATCCTTTTGCTCGGATCAAACACAAGCATCCTCTCAAGCAAATCCATGGCACCACTAGACATAGTGGGGAACCGCGCACCGAAGTGTTGCTTGGGGTATTGAGGAAGGGACCTCACGTATCTGCGGGCGTTATCGCTTCGGAGGAACCCGAGGCTTGTGTCATCAGGTGACCCTACCAGCTTTTGGATCAAGAATGAACAGGAGTTACAAAAACATCATTGAGAACAATTCTGAGACATTACCATTCAAGTGTTACAAGACTCATTTTCATCTGCATTATGCCACCTACACTACACTGAAACTGAAATACTGTAATCTTAGTCCCTCTAGCAAATTCCTATAGAAGATTGCACAAAAGGGAGGGGAGAAAGAAAACAACTTCTGGTGAAATCAAAACCATACCTCGGTTATTAGCCTCAGCTGATGAACATAATCCTTTCCAGGAAACAGAGGCTCTCGTGTGACCATTTCACCGAGGATGCAGCCTACTGACCACATATCAATAGCTTGAGTATACTCTGAGCAGTTCAGCAGGAGTTCAGGCGCCCGGTACCACCGCGTAACGACATACTCCATCATGAAGTCAGTTTCAGTTGTGGTCCTTGCCAGGCCAAAATCCCCAATCTTCAGATCACACTTGGCATTCAGCAGCAGGTTGCTCGGCCTGAGGTCTCTGTGCAAGACATTTGCCGAGTGCACGTACTTCAACCCTCGAAGCAGCTGGTAGACGAAATACTGCAATAAGGGAGATTAAGAGAGTCACATTACCAGCTGCAGCCTGGGGTCTGCAAGATGCCAATGGAAAAGGGAAAAGGAAAGCAAAACAGAAACATGAAACAAATGGCACTTGCTTGAAATTTATGAGCACAATAAAATGTCACGAGGTGAACTGCGTCTCGGACAAAATACAATATATTGTACCTGACAATGATCATCAGTTAGTGGCTGGTTCGATCGCAGAAGGTGATGAAGATCAGTGTCCATCAACTCATAAACGATGTAGACATCGTTGAAGTTCTCCCTCCTGGGTGGGCGTATGATGTCCTTCAATGAAATAACCTGCAGAGAAGGGTAGATGCTGTCACAAGTCACCAGAAGTACAACTACTATACCGAGTCATTATATAACACCTAACAATGCATTGTATCACTAATTTAAGACAAAATATAGGTTCAATGCCATAAGTAGGATTAAGATTGCAGAGACCGATACTATCATTATAACAAACGTTTGCAGTGATTTAAAAAAATCATTGGCAGTTCCTGCCTAGACAAAGGAAGTGAGTGGTTTTGCTTCGAGAGGGAATCACCAGAAATTTGGCAGATCTCCTCAGGACGGCTTACCTTTGCAATGGACTACAGAGTTAACCATGGTTCAATACAATGGCAAAAAGAATTTACATGGATCTTGATCTGACACTAGTGGAGCATCTCGACCACATATATAGATTGCCACAACTCACAAGCTAGCTAGAGCCACAGGAGAAGCAGGGATCACTCACATTTTCATGGTTCATGTGCCTCAGCAGCTTGATTTCTCGCAAAGTGCGTTTCGCATCGATCTGATTGTCGAATGCGTTGCCGATCTTCTTGATGGCAACCTCCTCGCGAGTCTGCGCATTGACAGCAGCACTGGACACAAGGAATTTTCTCATGAGTAATCATTAACACAGTTCAACACGTACACGCATGAGGCTACTATTGACGGCTAGCTGCAATGGAGAACCGAGGATGAAGAAATCATCAGTCATCAGTAGAAACTTAAGGCGAATGGCACTCTACACACCCTTATAACCAGTGACTGCAAAAGAAATAAAAGAAAAAGATTGATCTACTTCATGTATAAGGCAATAATTTTTTCCAGTACCGTTTTATTAAGATGGGATACTCAAGCTTACATGACTCAAAACTTAGATGGATGTGAAAGTTAAATTGACATAAGGGATTGACTTTCTTGACCGAAGTCAGTAGGGGAAGCTCCAGCCTATTTTTTTATATTTTTTATTCTAGAACCATTTAATTCGCTTCCACGAGCAGTCAAACCCAGACTTTTGACTTTTGACGTAAGAGGGTGATTGCTCGCATGTATCAACTCATCATCTACCTTACCGGCACTAGTACAGGAATAGCAGCGGATCGGAGCCCTGGCCCATGCATGTTTCGATGAGACCAACGACTCCTATAGAAATTAAACTTGACGCTCGATCAGTTCAATATTGCTAATAAACCCCACAATTCATCTATGCCAAGCATAGTATTAATTTGATATCTGATATATATGCATGTGGGGCCATGCACAACCTATTAGATGCACAAGGTATTCTTAGCGGAGAAGGCCTTTGCATCTTGCTCAGGCGATGCACTGCCACGTGGGCGATCGCAAAGCCTTGACAAGAAGGCAAGAAGAATTAAGCAGGTTCCATGCAAAGCTTTTGGTACGAGATGCTCTTAGTTGATCAAAAGCTTCTAAAAAGAAAAAAAAATGGCAATCCGGCTCTCTGTCGATCGACATGGCCGGAGAGGAGGGAGCTAGAGAGTAGAGAGGGACGACGGGCATGAACAGGCACGCACCAGATGATGCCGAAGGCGCCGCGGCCGACGGGCCGGATGGGCGGGACGTACTTGGCGGAGACCTCGAAGAGGTTGCCGTAGACGTTGTACTGCACGTAGCGGCCGCCGTGCGTGTGCGTGCCCTTGATCTGCGCCTCCCCGCCCTGGCCCAGCCCCAGGCACCCTCCGACGCCGGCGCCGCCTCCGCCGCCTCCTCCACCCTCCATGCGCATCGAACGATCACCACCTCTGGTCCGATCCGCCGTGACCAACAAGCCGATCGAGACGCCGGCCGGCCGCGCAGCAGCTAGCGAGCGAGCGAGCTCTGGGAGAAGAGAAGGAGAAGAGAAGCTGCAGCGAGGACACGGCAGGAAGAAGAGAGGTTGGCAGCGGCGCGCGCGTGGTTGGTTGCGCGGGGGCCAGGGAGGGAGGAGATAAGGGGGAGCGTTGGGGAAAGTGGAAAAGGCGGGAGCTTTTCCTCGAGCGGAAATCGAAGTCCCGTGACGGCCAAAGAGGAGTTGGTTGCTGTTGCTGTTGCTGCTGCTGCCTGTGGACAGATGCAGGGCTCTCCTCTTCCAGGCCATTCCTCATTTCCTCCATCTCCTGCAGCTAGCAGCCATCCCTTTCCTAATGACTATTGCTCCGTCCTTTGCTAGGCTAGCTGCCTCTTACAGCAGCTCCTGATGAGCTAGCTCTGCTGTGGTCTGGCTTGATTTGTGGCAGGAAATGCAGACTGTGCAGACCATGCTGTGGTCTCGCTCGCTGATGAGAGTCCCAGCATGCATGACACTTATTTTCCTGTTTCTTAACATGATCTGTGCATAACTCCCGTGTTATGTATAGTTTTCTTGGTAACAATGTTCAATACACTATGCAACAAGAAAATACAGAGTGAACATGTAGAAGGCAAAATATCACACCCGATGCTAATAAGCACCCAAAGCTTATGCACATGTCAACAACATACCAGGTTATATAGTCAATTGGTCAGTTGATCTGATATTGTTTTATTTTCCGGCCCTACTTAGGGAAAGATAGGGTTTATTTAGGAAGTGATACTAGAAAGTTTCGATCATTTCCGTCCGGTTTCGCCTCCATTCTGGTGATCGATGTGCCTGGAAGATTCAGAGTATTCTGAAGCAGATGGAGCAGCTCACCATGTCATGTGTGGCCTTCTCGATCAAAACCTCCACGACTTGCAGGATGCCGCGTGCCTGCTGGATTTCTCTGAAAGCTTCAGGTCTTTACTCTTTATTTTCATTTGTATCCCTTTTCGTAGAGTTCTGTCACCTTGAGCGGGTAGAGAGGGTTGTATAACAGTTGAAGAATGTCAGAATTGAACTAGCTAGTGATATCAAATAGTTCCATTTGTGCACATCTCATTGATAATTAGAGCCAATGGTGCAAGGATGGAAATGTCCTTTGAGCACCGACTTAGCACCTAGGGCAAAGCAAATGTTCAGTTTGAAAAAGTCTGGCAATTTGCATACCTTCTTCTCTATTCTACGAAATGGGCACTATTGTGTGCCGGCTGTCCAGCAAAGTAGTACTCTTTTTTATGTACCTATTTGGTGTCATTAAGTGTTGATACTCTTCTTTATTAAAATTATTAGATTTAAAATAATTTGATTTAAGACAAAACTAAATAAAAATATAACCAAAACTAAAGAGAAAGAAAGAATTCTTTTTTTTCTGAAAAGAAGATAATAAGGAATTGGAGAGGGCACATCCTCGTTTTTCTTGAGAGGAAGGCTCTTTCGTTTTCTGCGGGCCTTTTCTGTCTAGAGGCCTAAACTAGTTCCGACCCAGAAGCCCAACTCAGCCCAGCCCATTTGCCAGCGCCCGCAAAGCACACACGACGTGGCGGCTCGGCTCCGCCTCCGCCGCGAACCGCGGCGCCGTCACCGATGGCGGCGGACGTGGCGGCGGCGTCGCTCTTCGGAGCTGACTGCCGCCTCTGCTCCGCTGACATCCTCGCGCCGGCTGAGGTCAGCGCCTTTCTCCTCCTCGCTCGTTTCTTCGTCCGCCTTCGATCGAGTAGAAAATTTTTGGGCACTGACTTGTCCTGTTTGTTGTCGGTAGGTCCGGGCAAGGATCGAGGTGGCGGTGCTCAACTTCCTCTCCGCGCTCGCCTCCCCCACCTCGCCGGCCATCTCCGTCCTCCCCCTGGTACGCCAGTTGCCAAACCGAAACTCACATTCCTTCCTTAGTGCGGTGATTGTTCTACGGCCATGGCCATGGGGCACGAGGATAAACACAGGATTTTGATTCCCAGTTCAAGTCGATTATTGCAATTCATCATCCATTATTGCGAGCTGTAGCCTTCCAGTTAAGATGAGCATGGCTAAATGTACTGTGAATAGTATGTTTACCACTGATCGATTCAGTGTGCAACAGTGCAAGTGCAAATCATTCTGAAGGAATTGCTTTTCTGCATGGCAGATTAGCCGGACCTCTGCCAACTGCAGCCTGCGCAGCAGCTTGCTGAGCGACGTTTCGTCAGTTTATCTCTCGTACGCCTTCTGCAAGAGGTCTCTGATGAGAGAAAACAACGCAAAGGCGTTCGTAAGAGGTGGTCACGTAATCGTGTATTCCTTCAGTATCTTGGGGACACATTTCTCTGCTTCGCCATGCCCATTTATTCGGCTGAAATGCTTGTGTATTTTGGACAGTATGGAAGGTCATGGAGATGTGCTACAAGATCTTGGGGGAAGGGAAGCTGGTCCACCAACGAGAGTTGTTCTACAAGCTCCTCTCGGACTCGCCCAAATACTTCAGTTGTCAAAGTCATGTCAACCGAGCCATTCAAGGTAACCGAATTTTCCCCACCCCATTTGGTTCTTGCTTGACCAACATGTATCATGATCCTAAGCAGATTCTGTACCTTCTTCTTATGCAGATGTAGTTTCCTTGCTCCGGTGTACAAGACAGAGCCTAGGAGTCATGGCATCAGGCAGAGGGGCACTGATTGGGCGCCTCGTGTTGCATGTGTGCCCTTGATATATTTAAATATGTCTAGTTATTGGAATTATCCGCCAAGGGAATACATGATAAACTCTTGTTTATCTTTTCACGAAGCACCTAAACTGCATGTTTAAACTACCTTAGGAACCAGATGAAGAACAGATTGACTGTTCCATTCTTGGAGCTTCAGGGCATGCAATTACTGGAGACCTGAACATTTTGAGCAAATTAAATTTGTCTACAGATGCTCGGTATATCATTGTAGTGGAGAAGGTACCAATTTTGCTTTTGCAGTCTAGTAAGGATTCCTCTCTATTTACTACTGGCTGATATGTTACTTGTTTGAAATAGGATGCCATATTCCAGAGGCTAGCTGAAGACCGCTTATATAATCAGATTCCTTGCATCCTGATCACTGCAAAAGGATATCCTGATATTGCCACAAGGTTCTTTTCTTCCCCTTGAATATGTAGGAGAGCTGTGTGTATTGTACTCAATAATCCTTAGATAAAGCATAAGAAATGCTAATCAGTTTACAGAACCCTTAGAGGCAATGCAAACTGGAAGAACAAAGGGGGAAAGAACATCTTATGTAATAAAAAACATTTTCTTCGAGATTTACTCCAATATTTTGTTGACAATATTTGGTTATCTGGTGAACTTATCCCATTTATCTTTGTTGTTATGATACAGGTTTATCTTGCATCGACTGAGCCAGACTTTTCCAAATATGCCAATTTTCGCATTAGTGGACTGGTTAAGCCCTTTCCTGTGCTGATCAATTTTGACTCATATTCCTTCAACCATTTCAAATAAAATTGATTTTCCTATTTTTAGGAACCCGGCAGGGCTTGCTATACTGTGCACTTACAAATATGGAAGCATATCAATGGGTTTGGAGTCATACAGATATGGTATGGTACTCTCTTTGAGTTATCAGACACTTATGATGCTCATACCGCTGAACAAAACGATCTTGTTCTCCATGTTCAGCTTGCAACGTGAAATGGCTTGGGCTAAGAGGGGATGATCTGCAGCTTATCCCTGAGAGTGCATTCCAAGAGCTGAAGCCACGTGATTTGCAGATTGCCAAAAGCTTGCTGTCATCAAAGTTCCTACAGGTGCGTATTTGGCTCCTCAACTTTCTAGTGTTGTGTTGGAAGCTGCAGCTTTAAAAATTAGGTATAATTGGTGACACTGAAGTAACACACGCGTAGAGGATTTTCTTTTTTAGCATCAATCTTTGAGCCCATATACTTGCATTATGACTTTATGAGACATATTCTTGGCTCTTGGCCAAAAGTGGGCAACAAAATTTCTGTGTAGTGGCCAATGAGCGTGGCTAGTGCAAACTTTGTGTCAAACTATGGTATAGTCTTGATAGTGATAGTGTTGGCAATGCATCCATTACCTGTTACCACAAAGTTCATCGGCTATGGAAAAATAAATTTCCTGGAATGTACTAATATGCTCCGGTAAACAATTCGACATGTTTTTGCATTAAGGATTACCATCTGAGATCGTTAAAGAGTTAGCAATCTTGGTATACAGCAGTAAAGCTAATTCCTGATGCTTGATCATTTGGGTTGGCCTTGTGAGTTGAGGCCATAAGCTCTTTTGTTTTGAGGGAAAATTCTTACAGGGGAGGTGACGTATACTTATAGCTTAAGGGACTATATGCCACATCTAATTTAAGCTCGTTTTTGGCTGCAGGAGAGTCACAGATCTGAGCTGACGCTGATGGTGGAGACGGGCAAGCGTGCGGAGATCGAAGCCCTCTACTCCCACGGGTTCGGTTTCTTGGGGAAGTACATCGCGAGAAAGATTGTACAGGGCGATTACATCTGACTGACACTGCCGTGTTGTTTGTTTCTCTGCTTGTACTGAGCGCAGAAATATTAGCATGGTTGCATCGGACAATTAGCTGCATGAACTACAGTTACATCCAATGCCTGTAGATTGACACAGTGATGATATCTAATTATGCACAAATAGAAAAGATTTGCTTCTTGTTGTCACTCACTACTAGTCGAATAATGATCTGGATTACATACATGCTGGGGCCTGCTTGCATGATCGAAGAAACCAGCTTGTGAGCTCCAGAGGCTCTCTACTGACTCGTGTAAGCTGCACCAATCTGAATCTTGTGAAAACTGAAATGAAGAGGCCGCTGATGCTCACCCATTAGACACCAGAATGCTGGTCGGCTGTCTTTGGGTGGAAAGAGTGTTGATGATCCCAATCCACAAGACACCTTGCTAAGCTCAGTTGTCAATGGCCACTCTCCTGCAATCGGTTGCGCAGGTTCTGGTGGCAGAACACCCACAAGTTCCTGTGTGCAACTCAGATGGGAGGACTTTGTGGGCTAGAGGAAGTGGAAAAGGTCATTCTAGATAACTTTTAGAACTGATAGTGTATGTTGTTGTAGAATCAGAGAAGAATGTCAGGGACATTTTTCAGAAGCAAGGCACGAGACAGTCTGATCAATTATCGACGGTTGCCGTGCTCTGCTTTGCTTCGGCTGTCGATCAGTGCAGGCCTGAACGGACCTTCTTCTCTGGTTTTCCGGCGGTGACCACGGCGCACAGGCAGGTGGCAGGACCCGCAGGGCGGCGAAGGATCGCTACAATTCCTCGGCAGAGCTCGTTGTCGTGGAGAAGATCGCTACAATTCCTCGGCAGAGCTCCATTGCTCGCTCCTCTGCTCCTCGACCACCGAGCGCCAGTTTGGCGGGATGGAGAGTGGCGGCGCCGGCCCGATCAGCGCGAGCATTCCCAGTCACCACGGCGGCGGAGGCATTGTGGAAAGGGAAGCCGGAGAGGAGCACGCAGAGCGTACTATGAGTCCGCCCACGACCTAGAGGAGGAGTTAGGCCGCCGCCGGCGGCCGGACGGGTAACGGAGGTCTAACCTGTAAACGGAGCTATGAAATAGGGTCCTATATGTAAATTAGGGTTGTATTTGCAAAATATCGGATCGCTACTTTACAGATACACCCGTCATTTGGACCGCGACTAAAATTAGAGGGTTAACTGTAAAATATCGAATCGCGGTTCTTGGAATTAGGCCCCTCCTTACTTCCCTCCACCGGCGGGCGGCGGCTGAGCTCCGGCGAGCCCGCCCGCGGCGGCCACGGGATTGAGGACAGCTTCATCACCCACCTCCGGTAGGAGGCCGCCGCATCTTCAACAGGGAAACCATCCGCTGGAGCCTGGAGTACCGAACCCTCCGCTCCCGCTGACGAAGGCGTCCGCGGCCGTGGCCGTGGCGTGCGCGCAAGGCCGGCAGGTGTGAGCGTGTGGCTGACGAGAACGAGGAGCGGCGGATGCGGACGGCGAGCCACGGACTCGGTCACACGGATGCCCCGCGCCCTCGTTTCTCAGCTCCATGTCCACTCGCTCCAACTTCAAAGCTTTCATCGGATCATCCATTCTATTCATTTTATCCGACGAAAATCTTAACACTCGTTGATGGCATGTCTAGTTGCACACTGATCCTATTCGAAATTTCAAGCGAAATTCATCGTTGATTCATGCTCATCTCTTGTTTGTTTGTTTGTTTTGTTTTTCTTTTTGCGGGTAATCTCTTGTTTGTTAGCTGGCATTACCTGTTGCCTGAATTGCAGCTATGCTTTGTTTGTCAGATAGATATTCAGAAACCAAGTCCATCTGCCTGCCTGTTATCGTCTCGCGGGCCTTTCTTTGACCTGCAGGTATGGAGCAATTCAGATAGCTAGCCGGATGCAGCTGCCGTGATCCGTTCTCCAGAAGCCACCGCCCTCGTGTCGCGTCGGCGAGTGGCCAGACCGGGGCCATGGCATGCAGATGCACGGCTGCCGCGATCCGTGGGGGCCGCTCGCGCGGCGCCACGTGGTGCCACGTCGGCTCCTCCCGCATGCCCATGTGTCCCTCCCTGCTCCAAGGCTTCGCCACCAATCGCGCTCACGCTCCGGCCGCATTTCCCAGGGCGGCGTGGAGATCTCTGACATCCAAATCCAAGCTTCCATCCAGCTCCTGACATTTCTTGTCCTGCTTGCTCATTCGAGAAGCACAAGTTATCCTATCCAATCTCTGTATGGTCCTGCTAGAAACTGTCCATCTTTTTTAGTCGGCAGAGTAGTCTGGTCTCCTGCGTGGATCATTAGTGTTAATGTTGCTTTGTCCTGCACCTGATGCAGCTGCATGAGCACAAGCATCCATAGATGAGTGTACTATTTATAGACATGCTTGGACCAGTGCAGGCACTGACACGCCTGCTGAAGCTGAGAGTTGCAGCAGCCCACAACCTTTATTTTGATCGACCAATCAGGAGGAGAGGATTCAGTCGATCAGGAGGAGGAAGAAAAGAAGAAGCTAGTGTCGATGTCGTGGTCGGACATGCTCACCATCTGCGGCCTGTTCGCGGTGCAGTGCATCTACGGCCTCTACATGATGTTCCTCGACGGCCTGCTCGCCGCCGGCGTGCCCTCGCTCTTCATCATCGCCGTTGCCTGCGCCGCCTCCTCCGTCGTCGTCCTCCCCTTCGCCTTCGCGCTCGAGAGGTGCGCGTGTGCGTTCAGTCCATGCCGTGATTTAGCTTTGGCAGCTAGTATTGTTTACAGCCAATTCCCTTGTTTATTAGCTTTGCCTGATTCGGTGCCTTCTTGCTTTTTGCCGATCCCATTCAGGAAGAAGTGGCCCAAGGTGTGGAGCCCCATGCTGGTTCTTCAGCTCGTCGTCATTTCACTAGGAGGGTGAGACATTTTTTTTCCCAGATAAAATGTTTTACGAATGTTGTTTTAATTTACTTTTAAATAAAAAAGTTCACTTACTTCCTGTTCAATGCTGTTGCATCAGTAGCTTGGTTAGCATATTCGACTGTCGAATCCTTGTGGTACTAAAACTTGAACGTAATGGTTCTTCAGTTCATTGCATGGCGAAGCGAACAATTCTAATGCGAGATGATGCATTGCAAGCAATTCATAAACCAAATTCTGTTCCACTGTGCAGGGTGTCCATATATCAAGTATTCATGATGCTCGGTGTCGAGCGGACCTCGCCGGCGATCGCCTCTGCCATGCCGAACCTTGGCCCTGGCTTCATCTTCGTCATTGCAGCCTGCCTGAGGTTCAATTACTGAGACACAAGAAGTTCAAAAATTATATGCATGTACGGTGCTGATTGCCAATCTCTACAGGTTTGAGAGGTTTAATTGGAAGTGCAAGTACACGAGAGCAAAGATCTTGGGCACACTGGTGTGCCTCAGTGGGGCAATGTGCGTGAGCTTCCTGAAGAACTCCACTCCTCCCAGTGTATCTCCAAAGTCCATTCCTGGGGACGAAGAAGAACTCTCCAATGGCAAGAGCAGGAAAGAATGGATACTTGGATGTTTCTATCTTCTGACCGGAGTCACAATCTTCGCCTGCAACACTGTCATGCAGGTACTAAATTCCACACACTGTTTAACATTTGGTATCTCTGCAGTTTAGCTGAATGCCTGAATCTGATGCTGGTGTAGGCTGGAGCGTTGAAGAGATTCCCTGCGCCGTTGTCGGTGTGCTCGATCACCGCCATGATGGGTTCGATCTTCAGTGCTATCATCCAGGTCCTGATGGAGGGGAAGCTCACTGCAGGGACCGGAGATAACATCACCTGGATCATTGGTGAAATTGTGCTTGTGGTACATACATCTATATACCATTCAGAATTTTCAGTAGGTGATGTTACCGATGCAATGGAAGAAGACCGACTGAAACTCCTGATCCTGCAGGGAGGCGTGGTGATCGGCCTGTGCACGACATTCCAGGTGTCGAGCATCGGGCGCAAGGGGCCTGTCCTTGTGTCGATGTTCAGCCCGTTCCAGACCGTATTCTCGGCGTTCATCTCACTCATCTTCTTCGGACAGTGGATCGGCCTAGGATGGTAATGCACTTGCATTGCAAGAATGCTGCTGCATCCTCTGAAATTCTGAGCTGAGCTTAACCTAACCTGCACATTTGTTTACACCTAACAATGTTCATGTCATCTCTTTGCTGCAGTTTTGTGGGGATTGTGCTCATGTTTGTTGGACTCTACGGGGTGTTGTGGGCGAAGAACAGGGAGGACAAAATGCTCACCGAGCTGACTGCGCCACCTGAAAGTGAATGTGATGTAGAGAGGCCATTGCTGCAATGATAGTCAGGCAAAGTCGTCTGATCGTGTTGCCATGGGTGCAATCTTTTAATGTTGAATTGCATCCGGGTGTACGTCTGATTCTGTTTGTGCTTTGCAATCTTGCTTGGAGTATCTTTGGCTGCTTCGCTGAGCAAAGGTCAAAGGAGATTTTGAGTTCGTTGGCTGTTGTGTCGGAATCGCTGCAGTTTCTTGCTCATGGTGATCTCAGCTGTCATATGATTCTCTTTTTCCCTTTTTCTCCAGCCCAAATGCAAGAAGAATGTGTTGAATTGGCAACGCAAGACATTGATGGTTACTGGCATCGAGAGCTGCTCCAAACACTTTAGCTTACATGACTCCTGTGTGTCTCTAATTCTCATATGACATGATAAACTACTAAAGCATTGTGTGAAGTGCTTGAAAGAAGCTCATGGTGTTAACAAACAGGTTAAATCGCCATGTTTTCCTGCTTGGCCATCGTGAATGGCAAATTCATTAGGTAGCATTGTGAATACCAAACTACAAACTTATCTCTTTGTTTATTTTTAAATTGGACACTAACATACCTACAACATCAAAATGGAAGAGAGTTTTGTTGTCAATGAAAGCAACTACCGCGAAACATCTAGATAGTGCATTTATTTATGATACTGTAAATGCTAATCATTGTTCTGTATACTTGGTAGAAGTTGGAGATGTCTGACTTCTAACAAAACTAAAACCAGTTGCATTTTACTGCCTCATTCATTTTATTTGCAGGTTGTATTATAATTTGAAAGAAAGTCAAATTTATAAGTTCCGACCAACAGTTAGTTAAGTCGTATCATGTTTAGTGTCTGAAAGTGGGACCAATGGATTCAAATTTCAGATGTCTCTAATATGATATTGATTTTGTAAAAATCTATTATCTTAATATTCTAGCGATGTTTAACCGGGTAATATTACCCACCTTTTCAGTCCACAATGTACCCAAAGAGAAGCTAATGGCGTCTTACGTATACGAACGATATGCATGCTTTATAATTGGACAGCGTTAAGCTTAAGTTAACAGGGTATATACAGGTTGATTAGACCGTGACCGCGTGAACAAGGGCACATGGAATTAACAAAATATCTGGCACCCTCATAGCCAAGTGAAAAACATTCCAGCGAACTTAAGTTCCAAAACTTTAAAGGATCCGCAACAGCGCTCAGAATTCAATCACTCACATCGATCTCATACTAGCACTAAAGCAGGATTTCCGGAACCCACGAGAAAATTTCATACTGAAACAAATTCAAAGAGAATTAAACATGGTGGCAAATGCCTATTGCAATTTTGTCTAGCTCTTGGAGGCCTTGTCCTTGGTCTTTTGGATCTTCAACACCTTCTTAACGATCTTTTGCTCCTCAACCAAAAATGCCCGAATGATCCTGCAAGGTGGGGTGGCTTAGTTCACCATTAATCAAGGGAACAGATGAACATATAAGATACGAAAGGGTCATCACCTCTCCCTAACTGCAGTACCAGACAGAACACCACCATATGGACGGTTCACGGTCCTCCTGTTCCTTGACAACCTGGACCTCTTGTACTCAGCAGGTCTGAGGTGTGGAATCTGCAATTAAAGCATGTGCAATATTTATGAGAAGGGCATGCCCATACTGTAGCCTTGATATAGTGCAAATGCAACACAAGCTTGTGTCCAAGAACGGAAAAAGTTCAAACTGCCTATTTCCAGTAATCAGAATGTAGTAAAATCTACCAATATATGCGGAGATGCCGATGTAGAAGGCAGCATAAAGTTATTATGGCTGTGCAAAGGCGAAGAATGATTTTGAGCAAATTCCACACATGAAGTGCAAAGGGCATCATTCATGCTTTACAAGTCATTTGTGTGCAAGACACTCGTGCCAAGAAGTGAGTTATAAAACTCCCATCTTAAAATCAAAAATAAGATAAACATAACCATTAAATCAATGTGTTCCCAAGATATTGTGGTACATAAGAATTCCCTAAGATTACCGGACAAAACCAGTTGGTCAAAAGGTTGTCAGTTAGGAGCGAAAGACAATTCAGTGTAATCATAGTCATTACAGATGTAATCATTTGAACTATGCAACTGATCATCATCCAACCTGACCAGTCACTACCTGAAGGGTGCACCAACAAAGACAGCAAATAGAAGACTAACAAAGGAGCAAACAGTTTGATTGCTCAATTAGCCTCGCATGCCAAAAAAACTAAAAAATAGGGGTACGGGAGAATATACAAATGCAATGGGCCTCATAGAGAAGATTAGGCGTAATCCACATGAAAATTTCAGATATATGCTTGTCATGTTTTGGAGTAATCATAGGCCCAATACCACATCAGAAACAAAAAAGACAGCACAGGAGTTGAAACTGGAACAGCAATTTGAGAACTTACAAACAGAACAAATTTGTAATGTGCCAATATAGGTGTGTCGCGGTACAGATTAGAAATCAACATCAACAGAGAATATCTCAACAACCAGAAACACCCAAGGGATCCAGTAATTATGTTCCAACATTATACAATAGCCAACATTGTGCGCTACAACACAAAACCACTTCCCTTCAGTTCATAAACGCTATTCCTGCTAGTTATTGAACTGGCAGATACCAATCCGTGGAAACCAATTAGGACACTTAGTAACAAGTTTGTGCTATGAACCCCAGCAATAACAAGGCATCCCAGCCACTTCATAATATGAACTGGGGAAGCAACATACATCTTAAACGAATGGCAGAAGACGCTAAATCTTCATTTGAAGATAAATGAGTGTTCTGGCATTCGGTTAGAACAAGATGAACATCACATCAAATATCATAATTTGCCAATATCCTTCAGCATGCAAACATGGAAGTCATGGATCAATTCACCCTACTCTCGATCCAACTCCAACTCATCACAGGAATTTATAGTAAAGATGCAAGTTAATCATCACAAGAACTTAAGATGACGAACAAGCATGCAAGTTAGAGGAAAAATTGCCGGCTCTTTGGGGAGATCTTCAAGATATCAAAACTAAAACGAAAAGGCCTCATAGAGAATATTAATATTAATCAACATGAAACTTCAGCCATATGCTCGTCATTTATCACTATAATCATCGGCCAGCAAAATATGTCAAAACAAAAAAGAAATGTAAATCTGGAGCAAAGATCTCAGGATTCAATCAGGTTCAAGATTCAAGTAAAACAAGCACAACACAAGATTTTGCAACAGGAACATGTCTTACTCTGTCTGAGTACGAATAATAAGTTATACAACATGTACAGGTATTTAGGCATGGCATGCAAATTTACATGATATGGCAGCACACTTTACAATTAACACCAGATCAATTAATATTAATTATGACAAAATGAACCTTTAAACGATGAAAACACAAAGATAATAGGTATTTCCTACAATTTGCCAAGAGTATGTTATCATGTCAGAACAAAGAATAATCTAGCCAAGAGGCAAAAGCACCATTCCTCAACAAACTTCAGTATCCTTATTGTAATCACACTTGAAAAGAATATGAACAAGAAGCTACCACAAATTATGCCACACTTCACAGACATGTTCTGCTAGGTTGAAAATTCTGTTGATCAGGTAGCATTCAAAATGAATAATATATGCATATAACATGATGTAGCGACATAACTCAAGATCACGTAAATAAAACTGAAAGGTAGGCGGCACATACTCCTTGGATCTTCTTCCCGGTGACCGGGCACTTCGGCCCACTCGCGCGCTTCTTGGTGTACTGGTACACAAGCCTCCCACCTAATCAACAACAACGAGTCAAGATCCGAGAAAAATAATGCCCAGAATTAAACGGCACCAGTGCGACATCCGACGAATCACACGGCGGAACTAAAAAGAAACTAAATTCCACGCGCAGATCCATCTAATTCCTAATCCAAACATGAGCAGCGCAGCAAAAATCCTATCTCCGCAACCCGCAGGAACAGAAACACCGGGCGATCGACCGCGCGACATGCCCAATCTTACCAGGGGTCTTGACGACGCGGGTCTGGTTGGACTTGGTGGCGTAGCTGTGCCGCTTCCGGTAGGTGAGCCGCTGCACCATCTTGCCCCCGGCCGCCGCCTTCTCCCGGGCTTCCGCTCTCCGCGCGCGCTCTTCCTCTCTCAAGCGTGGCGGCGGGGAGGGGACTGAGGGCGAGACATGGAGGAGAGCTTTTATAGGGTAGCCGGTGTACCGGGTGACCTAAATCTGACGGTGGATATGTGATCTGCACGGTGAGCGGACGGTTCGGATCCGTTCCACCGGATTAACAGGCTCGGGCGAGATGAACTGGTTGGGCTGAATTTGATTAAAGGCGACATATGGTTTGATGCTTACCTTAGGCAACTTTGAAATTCTTCCTGGACTTTGGTTTTGGTTTGCTTGGATTTTCTTGACTGTTGCCATTTGACTTTTGGGTTGATAATATTTTTGTTGTTCTACTAAGTTTTGATTTGGGTTAGTGTGAAATTGAGACTTCTAACCTTGTTACAAAGATAAAAGATAGATTTTTTCCAACTTTGTATAAATTAAAGCGCACCATAAACTACATTAAAGCATCTTTACATCGAACATACACAATATTTTTTTCTTTTTTCAAAACACAAACACTTATACTTATACGCACATACACTCACCTAATCGTTTCTCTCTTTTTTTTCAAAACACAAATACTACACTCGCATATAATCAACCCTATGGTATTGCTCTACTGTTGATTGCCATTGTTGTTGAGTAGAAACACAACACCTGTAACCTATCAAAATCAGAGGAAATAACCCACAAAAAACCTTTGAAATAGTGTGAATTCATATTTTTTCCATGAAAGTAAAAAATGGTCGGCTAGTTGTTTCTTCGAAAAGAACTCTGATTATTTGAAAAATGATATGCCCAAGTGCTTAGCTATAATTCAAAGTTCCCTTTTAGAATGTATGAGTAGGAAAATATTGCAATATCCTTAAGCATGTGCATAAAAATAACCTCTCTAATATAAACAAGTGCTTAAATAGATTCAATCATCTTGTTGGCACAATGGAACACCATAAACACAAAGCAAATTAAGCTCATTATACTCCTATAAGAACATGTGCATATGATGTAACAAAGAGAAACCTTTATTTAATTAAGTGACATATTGTACATGCCCTGCATGAAAAACGAATAAAATACACCAAGACAAAAATAAAGACCAAAATAGGTGAAACCTAACTAAATTTAATGAAAATATACAAATAAGAAACTAAAAATTATTTATGTTAAGCCATCTCATCTCCAAGTCTCCAGCCAAAAAAATTTCATGCAACCTCTTCTATACACTATATTCGTTCGAAAATGCAAGATGTTTTAGTTTTATCGTGAGTCAAACTATTCTAATTTTGATCAAATTTATAGAAGAGCGCACCATTTTCTATCCATCATAAAATATGTTTCAATAATGCATTTTTTTATATTGAAGGTGTTAATATATTTCTCTGTAAACTTATCAAAATAGAGAATCTGATGTAACATAAAACTAAAACACCTTACATTGAAAAAAATAGTGGACTGCTACTTATCTTTTCCTTTAGGTTTCGATACAAAATACTCAACCAATTTTTAAATGCCTATACATATAACACATGCTACCAATGAATAAACTAACACATGCACCTAATGGAAAGTCATGCATCTTTATTACCCTGCCTTGGTCGAAATAAGAAAACACTATCTCTCCCACGTCAAAACATCTCTTTGAGGTCATAAAAAACATCTCTTTGAGTCCACGTCTATTTTAAACTTGAACAACTATTTAGAAGTTTTGAGAAGGCTTGACCAAGTCAAAAGCCCCCAACCAAACAAATAACCAACAATACCTAAAATTTCAGACCAACCGAGATACCTTCTACAAGATGTTTGAGCAACTTAATCAACACTGGTTGTTCAGATGGTTGCAACCATCCATCGAGCTTAATGTTAGGATTCAATTACTCCTAGTATGGTAAAGTAATAATAAGGGAAATATAATAATGCTCCTAGTATGGAGAGAACGGATACCTGCTAGTATTACGAAGACCAAAGCTGGGGAAACAGAGCCAAATTAATACTCGTCTTCTTCTCTTGGCCCCTTCGTCTCTCTCTCTCTCTCTCTCTCTCGCCCCCACCCTCACCCACCCGCCCCGAGATCTCCCCCCGTCTCTCTCATCGCGCCGGTTCTCTCTATACCTCTTTGATCCGGCAATGGCCGCCCCCGCCCCTGCTACCGCCGGCGAGCTGCTACGCATCGACCCTCTCGAGCTCCGCTTCCCATGTACGTGCTCCTCCCTGTCCCCCGGTCCTTTTCTTTTCTTCTTTCTTTGGGGGAAAAATCCCTTTTTTCTTGTTTCCGCTGGCGTGGATCGATAGGCTCGTGACCTTCTTGATGTTCCCCCTGAGCAGTCGAGT
This sequence comes from Panicum hallii, assembly GCF_002211085.1. Lineage (NCBI taxonomy): Eukaryota > Viridiplantae > Streptophyta > Magnoliopsida > Poales > Poaceae > Panicum > Panicum hallii. The sequence continues at coordinate 2,790,045 of NC_038047.1, read as the reverse complement.
TGAAGAAGCAGATCTCGTGCTCCATGCAGCTGTCGAATCTCAGCAACGACTACATCGCCTTCAAGGTCCGTTTGTCCTTCACAAAATTTCTTTTTTTTCTTTTTCTTTTTAACTTCCCATGTGAATCATCTCATCTTAGAGCCCAAGAAACTGATTGATACCATGTTGTTGGGGCCTGTTGTGCTGCCTGATGGGTTTGTGGTCGACATTCCAAAAGTCTGTTTTACATGAATTGGAAACATCGAATTTGACCCTGTATTCGTCCAAAAATTGGGGCCCTTTAGATTGGTTTGTGATGGCGCCCCTTCAATTTGGACGGTTACTGCTTCAAAGGGCGATTTGCACAATTCAGAAAACTTAAGGCTGTCTGCTCTATTCATGTTTGCATTTCTGTTGCTTACACTTTGGAGGTTTTAGATAGCTTATGATATCATTATACTGAGGTTTGGTGCTTGGAGGGGTCATTTCTTTCCTGCTATACCAAACTGTTAATTTGTGGTAATTGTGTTGCATTGTGATTAGTCTCTAGACGAGGTTGTTCTTGGTTTTCCTTGCTGTTCTAATGATGGTAAGTGTGGCGCCTTCGTGTTGTTTAACTGTGTGTCTGCGTGTAGTTACTCAAACTGTTAATGCTAATAGTGATGTAGTAGTGACTATAGCCTACTCTTGAAAAGGAAGCACATATTCAAGGAGTTCTTATCACATCTTGTTTAACTGTTTTCTTTGTTAATTCAGGTGAAAACTACAAGTCCAAAGAAGTATTCAGTGCGACCCAACACGGGGGTTGTCTTGCCACGGTCTACTTGCGATGTCGTTGGTCTGTAATGCTTAGCATTTCCCAACCTAATTTGGTATATGGGCAAACCATCATCTAACCTGGTTTTGTTTATCTGCACTGCTGCAGTGACAATGCAAGCACAACGGGAGGCCCCTCCTGACATGCAGTGCAAAGATAAGTTCTTAGTCCAAAGTGTCGTGGCACCTTCTGGTATTACTGTGAAGGATGTCACAGGGGATATGGTAATATTTCTTTCTTAATCATTTTTTGCCATGGATCTGATGAAACATTACATACAGAAGGATAAAGGCATCAGCTCTGGAATTGTTTTTTCATGGAGATATAAACCTTCATGTCTTTTAGCACTTTATCTAATTGACTTTAGAGTGCAGCTATATTAAAACTTTGACATTCACTTTTGTGCTGCTGGCTTGACAGTTTACAAAGGAGTCAGGGAATAAGATGGAAGAGGTCAAATTGCGAGTGACCTATATTGCTCCTCCACAGCCACCCTCTCCTGTTCCGGAGGAATCTGAAGAAGGTTCTCCGTCTAGGGCTTCTGAATCAGAAAATGGAGATGGCCCAGCTGGGGGATTCACCAGAGTGAGTTACTGTGACTATTGAACATTGGCCTACATGTTCCTCATTTTTTTCAGTGTGAGGATAATATATTTTTGAAACCATTGCAGGCACTGAGAGAGCGCATTGAGCCTCAAGAAAAATCTTTAGAGGTCAGTTTCTATTTTGATTAGTATAAGATTTCATAATAGAGCTGGCATCTTTTGTACTTTGTTTCCTTTAGTTTTGTATTCTTTTTAATATCCTCTCTTATACTCTGGGAGTGTCGGCATTGCAGGCTGGAGCTTTGATTTCCAAACTAACTGAAGAAAAGAACTCTGCGATTCAACAGAATCATAGACTTAGACAGGAACTTGTAAGTGAAGCATCGTATTTTATCTATGCTATTGTATCGCAGCTTTATATCACGAATGCTGTAAGTTCAAAAATAAAAGACAGGGAACTTATGCCAAACGATCCACCTATTAATGCTTGATCCCTTTTTCGTTATCTTGTCAATACAAAGGGAAAAAAATCACAAAATAGTTGTAGTGGTAATCCTTATATCATAGGATATTTTACTCCATGCTTAATTTTACTAGAGAAGCAACAAAGAGGTTTTCACTACGATCATTGATCATTCCTTTTTTTTTTCCTCTAGTGATGATTTGAGTGGATCTGATTACCATAATAACAGATTATAATAATACCATATGTTGGTTTTCACTTGTCCTTTCACATGAATCTATAAGCACAACCGGCAACATGGTGCCATCATGAAAAATGAAAAGGCACATGATTGTTATGCTTTTGATGCTAATAACCACCCGTAGACTTAAGCGACATATGTACCTTCTTTTCCTTTTTCCTGAATATAAGAGCTGCAAGCTGGACATGAAATGAAACAAAAATATGACAAAAATATTATAGAATCACATATTCCAATCTGGGACTGGTGAAATTTGGCAATGCTGGTAATATTTGCACTGTCAAGTTAGGGTCTGTTCATTTTAGCCTTTTCAGCTTCTGCTTTGCCTGCCTCTGGATCTGTCTCATATTAGGCTGGCATGGCTGCAGGAGAGGGTAGGGTGAATGATAAAACATGGATCTGTCTCCCAATCTCTTTGAACTAATGTGCTCGTTAAAATTAAGTATAGAAAAGACCCCTATTGACTATGTTTCAGTGTTAAAATTTTATTGCCATGTAGGGCCAATAGGATACGATAACAGATTTTGGCATGGTTACAATCCAAAGTCCAAATGCTTCCTACTTTACCAGAATTTGTCTGGGCCCTAGTTTTGGCCATGCCCAAATTTTTGGCTTGGCACAGTAGTCACAAATGTAGGATGGGCCTGGCACAATGGAAGCCTGACCCAATTTCTGCTATTTGATCCAAGATGCATTGATTTTTTCCAGTAATTTTTTTTCAATTCACTGATTCTGCTTGAGTCTTAAAACCTATCCTATATTTAAGCTTCATGTTTTGGTTGATGATCTACCTAGTAAACTGCACCAAGAACCACCTGAAGAACAATTATTGTCTCCTAAAATGCATTACTATTTAAGCATTTAGGCTTATACTGCATCTACTAGAAACTAGTCCTTTACTGACATTCTTTTTCTATTGAGAAGCTGTGATTCAATGTGGTCATTTGTTTCTGTTCATGTGGCAGGATTTGGTTAGACGGGAGGTCAGCAAGAGACGAGGAGGCGGCTTCTCCTTTATCGTTGTCATAATTGTTGCTTTGATCGGCATATTCCTGGGCTATCTGATGAAGTCATAATTCTTTCAGCCATATCAAAGACATTCATGCAAGTAATGTTTGGGAACTCAAAAAGACCATGCAAGTCAGATGTCTTGAAGTTCTCCTTCCTGTTTTGTCGATATAGGAGTGCGTATGTGAGGAATGCTGAGCCAGTTTAAGCTTTTCTTCTTTTGTTGTTATTTTTCGTTGGGTGAGTCGTGCGCATTGCTGACACTCTTTTAACTTGGAAAATGCATCGATTGCTTTTGTTAACCGTTGTCTTGAATTCTTGTCGAGGCGGTAACTGCCCAACCTTGAATTGTTTGCATTACTTGTGCGCTGGAGCTGCTGCATAGGTCTGTTTTTGCCACAAAGCAATCTACTGTTCCGTTACCTGTAAGAACAGTGTGGTTTTGCTTTCCTTAGGAAAAACATGTTCATCATGTTGAACAAGTCTCGTGGCACTTATCGCCTTCAGTGCAATTCAAGTTGATAGTTACCTGTCTCGATAATTAATAATTATCCTGCCATGAATGCTGTTCAAGATGGTTGCAAAGATGGTGGTGCGCGATGATGTTAGCCATCGACTCTGTGACCATATAGCCCAACGTGCAACAGTGTGATAAATACCATAGCAAAATGAGCGCTGAGAATTTTGCTAAATAATGAACATAAGAAAAAACTGAGAACTGAATAAATGTGTACTCCATTTTTTTCGTGAATCAACCCTTCACTAGAGGTTTCAATCAAAATTTTCCGAACCTCCTTCACACTGATTACACGTACAAAAGGAGGCCAACATTTCTAGTAAATGCAGAGTTGGCCATTCCCGTATCATCTTGTACAAAAGGGAGATTCATCCCTTTGATCTACCCTGACCTAAACAACAATCACATGCAATTATATATCTAGTAATGCAACCAGAACCAAGCCTGACCTTGTTGCCCAATATATTTACAAGGCGCCTAAAATGTGCCTATATTTGGGCTCTAGAGCTTTTGAGGTGTTTTTACCTCATCTTATAAACCTGAAAACTAGTCTACGCACACACACTTCTATGTTCTGCTGCCTCTATACCTGAACTTAAGAAAACTATCATATGAAGCTGCAGTTGAGGAAGTCACTCAGCAACCACGTCTCTTTGCCCTTTTCAGTCTCAATATCCCAAGCAATCAAGATAGGTAGTAGGAAGGTGTGACCTGCCAGCTTCAGAGCAGGCATTCACTGGAAGTCTGGAACAACTTCCATTGCGAAACCAGATTGCACTTACACTTCGTTTGAGTAGGCACCTTGTGCACCAGTGGCGTCCTTGCTAGCACTCGAAGGCACTTTTCCTTTCAGCTCAGCACATACAAGCTTTGTCAAGAGGAGCCCAGCAAGGAGAGCTGCTGCCATCAACATTGTGAACACAGCACTCCAACTCTTCGATGAGATGTATCCTGTCACCAAAGGTCCAATGGCAGCACCGACAGATCCTGTCCCATCAATGATTGCTGTCACAGTGGCCAGGGCTCGGGAATTGCCATTCAAAGAGCTGTGAGTGCCAAGGTCAGCTGACACAGCAGTTGTGATCAGGGCATAAGGCCCGTTGACAAACATGCCAGTGATGAACATGAGGCAGATATTCCACACTATCGACATGCTTCCATATGTGCGGTACAAGAATAGGGCAGGTATCGCACAATACATGAAGCTAGCAGCCGTGATTGCCCGCGCATTTAAGCGATCAGAGATGTGACCAGCAAGAACTCCTCCCAACACACCACCAACATCGAAGATTGTAGATAAGCTGCCGGCCATAGCATCAGAGAGGTACTCACCACCAATACCTGAAACAAGGGAAGGCTTATTAGGAGGCGCAAATCTAAGGACAGTTCAGTTAAAAAAGGATTTCAATATGTACTGAATCATCAAATGAGAATGATGTCACTAAGGATTTGAAGATTGAATAAGACTTACGTGTATGGCTGATGTAGAATGGTAGCCAATACAGGAAGGTATATGCAACCAGTTTGGAGAAAAAGAGGCAAAGAGCAAATGGCGCTACTCCAGGAATCCTCCATGCCTCTAAGAAACCTACTGCCTTATGTTTCACTTCTTGGCCCGGTTCCAAAAGGGGCTCCTTCACGGTGTCTTTCTCACAGTTAAATTCCCCGCTGTCAATGTCTATTTCCATTACCTCAGGATTAATCGGCAGGAAAATATACACTATCAACCCAACAAAAGCCATGATCAGGCTGGGGATGGCAAAAGACCAGCCCCAGCCAAACTTCAGCAGGAACGCAGCAAGTAATGAGCCAGCTATATTCCCAATAGAAGTGTGTGCATTCCATATACCCATGATCAACCCCCTCTTGCTCTTCCCAAACCAGTTTCCAACAACTGCAACAACTGAAGGCCACCCGATTGATTGAAACAGACCAGAAATCATCTGAATAACTAAGAAATAGTAGAAGTTGTGGACATTCAGCCAATAACCAGCACCAAAGAGAGTTGTGAATATGGCGGTCCCAAGCATGCCAATTGTCAGAAAGATCCTTAAATCCATCCGGTCACCAATATGTCCAGCAAAGAACATCCCAACAGAATATACAGCAAGGAATGCAACATCAATCTCACCAAGCAATGCTGAGCCATCAACGGTGTTAAATGGCAACCAGCCAATGTTCAAGGTGTTGCTTGCGTGCAATCGTCCCCAGTGAGAAAAACCAACCTTTGTCTGGGGATCAAGTGCACTCTTGACAATGCTTGTGATCTTCCTAGTCATATGAAAGCATGTGTAAGCAAAGAATGTAAGAACCAGGACAAGGGTCTGGTATGTTCTTAGAGAACCAGCACTTCCAAATAACCGAAGACCGGGAGGTTTCCTGCTCATCATGTCATGAGACTGAGCCATGAGAACACAAGATTGCTTGCAGCCGTCACAGAGCAGTTAGTGCCACAGCAGATACACTACTATATAAGGAATGACAACCACCTGAAAAGATCAAAAGGTCACAGAGCAGTTAGTGCCACAGCCATGAGAACACAAGACTGCATGTTAGGAATTAAAAAAAAAAACAGCCCAGATCGTACATCTCTGGTAAGTAACGCAAATATGCATTCATACAGTAGCATACCAAAACCCACTCAACCATTGATCCAATTGCAGTTATGTACTGTTTTTTAGGCACAAGTAGACAAAAATAGGGACAATTGAAGCATCCATTGATTCAGGCCATCTAAGAATATTCTGCGAAACTAACTGATCCATTTGTTTACTACTAATCAGGTTCAGTGGTCAGATAATGCACTGAAAAAGTTCCATACAATGACAAAAGCCATGCCAAATTAACCTTGAATCAGGCACAAATTGGTCAATTTTGTATCTCCAAGATCTCAAAGTAATCAAATTTCACCAAATTAATTGGTCCTGTTAAATCTCTAAATCAGTCCAGCATTCCGTAGCAACCGATCAACTTAGACCTGACTCCCAAGTAGCGCCATACTCCTACCTTTTAAAACCTGCACAGGAAGGAAGTTTCCGTGCGGATGCAGGTAAAAAGGTGACCTTGACATTTCGACTCCAATGTCCTTGCAAAGATTTCACAAGTCCAATCACAGGAGCCACCCGTCCTATTTGGAGTTCAACACCTATGATGTCACATCTGACGCCTCCCAAATCAGGGAGAGAAAAATTGCACCTTCTCCCATCAATCCCTGCCCAAAATCCTCCCTCAATTTCCATCCAAAACCTCCCCCAAACCCATTACAGTGGCGCACAATAACACACCGCCGTACAAACAACAACCCGATTTCCAGAGGCAAGAATCGACACAGAGATTAAGAACAGTTCTACTCGGCGCTCTAAAACAGCACGGACCTTTTTCAGAGACAGAGAGCGAGGGGTTCCCGGGGTCCCGCCGATCTGCGCCGGGCGGCGGGTCGCCGGAACGGAGGGCTGGCTCCTGCGCGGGGACGGACTGGACGCGGCGCAAATGCGCGCGCGACGCGGCGGAATCACGCAATGGTGGAAGAGGACGAGGAGGGGCCGGAGGGGGAATCAGTGCGTTTTTTCTTGGTGTTCTGGAGCTCGTTTTGGGTGGAGCGAAGGGCTCCGAGCGAGGGCGCATTTATTAGAAGCTACGGCGAGTTTCCCCTGCTTATTTACGGGGCTGCCCTTGACCAAAATACCCTTTGCTTTGCTGCTCCTTTGGAAGCAGACAAGCGGCGCCTGACACCACAAAGAAAATGGAGAATGCTTTCAGCTGGCCTCCACGAGGGTCTTAGTTTATGACTGACAAATTTTGCTAAACCTAGGCCAGGGCAGTTTGGTAAAAATATAGAAGATATTAGCAGATGTGTTCAAAGTCCCGTTTAAAACCTCACTTGTGCCTCGATCTCGCATCCAGAGCCTTGATTTTTCATGTGTTGCTTTGTCATCCTTTTCTTTTGAAATGTATTTTTTATGGCTTTTGAAATTATATATGATTTGTATGGTGGTCTTTAATTAATTAGATGATATACTAACCTCTGTTTCAGAGCAATCGACAACTATGGTTTCTCTATTTAACATTTGATCTTTTCAGCCAGTATTTGTATAAGCAGCTAGAAATACATGGCATGCTTAATGTACTTTTTGGTAACTACTCTAGTAATACTTTTCTCATTTTACTTAACTAAATATTTAAACAAACACTGGCCAGTCAAACAAAGCTGTCAATTATTCTCAACCGGAGGATGGTTGTTTTAGCACAACTATTTTGTAAACACAATCTTCTGACTTTACCTGTTCAACCATGCTAATTGCTAAATGAAGTTGCCATTCTGTTAAAGACAAAACCAACTAGAAACAACTTATTCCCTCATTCTAAAAAATATTTTATTTTTATACCAAATCAAACCGTTTTGAGTTTGACAAAATTTATTGAAAAGAGTGGCAACAGTTATGATACAAAATAAATATGCCATAACAAGATATTTGGTCTAGGATGAAACTAGTACGACTTGTTGTTTTGGGACGAAAGAGTAGCGTTGAAATAAACAAACAAATTCCAAAGAGCAGCTGATCCACGATAGTGGCTTTGCAGCGCACTTAATTTGTAGTTACCTAGTGATTAACCACGAGGTAAAACACTCCGGTACATTGTCTAATTGCTCTCTACTTTCACACCTATATAATTCTATTTAATATAATATACTTCCAGGCCGGCCAATTATATGCACCACGGGAGAGAAGGGCAACACAGTAATAGACCGCAAAAACGCAGGGCAGTGTCGGAAGGCAAAGGGAGCATCGAATCCACGGCCAGCCCGGCGGGGCGGCGAAGGGCTCCGAATATTCCATTCCCGCCACGAGAATTATCCCTCGCGTGCCGTGCGGGCCTTCCTTCCCCCACGCCCCCCGCCGCCGCGTCACGCGTGTCAGACCCCGCGCGGGCCGCCACAGGAAGGGCCACACGGGCCCCGGGCCGCAGCCACCGCACAGCCGGCCGTTGCGGGTGGGCCCCACGCCCAGGCGGTCAGCCCGACTGGGCTGGGCTCCGCCGCTGTTCGCGCGCGAAGGGTCAGGGAGCGGGGCCCACTTCATCCTCCTCCTCTCTCGACGGTGCCTGTCACTGGAGGCGGGCCCGGGCGAACCGTCCCTGGAGGAAGCGAGGATCCTCTGCGCGGCGTAAGGCGACTGCGCGAGCGGCGCCGCTGGTTTTCAGGATCTGGTGCGCCGGCGGGGGTATATTCTCGGAATAATCCGCCGGACGCGTTCAACCATGCGAATTCAATAATTGGCGCCATAGCCCGTGCGCTCAAGGAACTGGATTTGTATTTTTTTTAAAAAAAAAGAGTTGCATTTGCACACTCCTCGGCTCGGATCATCAGATGAGGAAGGATGTCTTGGACAGTAGCAGAGGGACCACATGGGGAGATGCTTGATCTGTAGAACAGAGCTCTTTTTTTCTTCCCTTGGGAAGGAAAGTGAGAATGGTAAAGCAGGACTCAAAATATAAAATTGCCAGAGTAGGTGCCAAAATTATATAAAAAATATTCTACCCATGTCCTTCTACAGTTTTCTTTCCCGTGCAATTTAGACAATGTCATAGATAAACGACGCCGCGCCAATTGCAACCATTATGTTGGATCCATCAAGCAACACCAAAACATTAGACATACCGTACTCGACGGTCACTCGTGGATATCATATCGTCCAAACCAAATGTAATTTCGAGTCGATTACATTGCTCGACTCCATCCACAACAGTAGCTCCTTCCTTTTTCCTCATTAATTAGCTTGAAGTTCACCCGACAACAGTAGATCACTCCTAAAGTCAGCCTCATCCAAAACGAGTGACTGAAGCCAATAAATATATCCAATCCAAACCAGAATTTCTACATGGAAACAAGCTAGCCTAAGAAAATGTTAATCAAGGTAGGAATGCGGACCATTGCAATCAGGGCGCGGAGCTAGGTAGAATCCATACTCCCTTATTATTTCTAGATTTTTACCATATTAACTTCGATATTATACAGATACTATGAAGCACAACACCTCTCTCTATTTTTCTCTACCTCCACCTCTGACGGCAATCCTGAGCCGCTACTTGTACGGAGGGCAATCCAGAACAGAGCAGCTGCATGGATTAATCTGTTTTCATGTACAGTTATTGTAAGATTTCCACAACTTACTCTTTCTTATAGTTTTTTTTTCAAAATACAGTCTATAACTTAGAGGTCTGCACACGCGCACACCCACTAGTATGAATATACGCATCTTTCCTCTATATATGAGCACCACCGAAAGTCTGAGCCAATAGATATTGAAATTAACAAAGTTAGCATAGGCGCCTCAACGTCGACGCCTCGACAAGCATATTGCCAACCACTATAAACATAACCTTAGTTTGCTACATGCAGTTCGCTTGCTATATATATATAATAGACCCGGTCTCCATATCCATAATCCTTCAAGAAATTGACGTGTGAAAAGCTTTTAATGAGGAAGAGAAAAGCCAAGCGGATATAGTTGACACTTAACGCCTTATTTGGATCGACTAGAGATTGCGAGTCTCTTTTTGGTGAGATTTAGGGGCAAGATGACTAGATGAGGAGGTTCTGTTCTTGACGTAGACGATCAAGGAAGAAGCCGAGAATTAGAAGGATATAGATAGCGTATACAGCGCTTGATCCGCAGCACACACACAGCGACGGACGGACGTGTCCCCCGACGCGCGTACCGGGTGTGGCGTGTGCGCAGGAGGCTGGTCGCTTCTCGCCGCTGCCTTCCTTCCTCTTCCACGGAATGAAATTGTTGGCATGAAAGCTACAACTACAACCGGATTACCCGGCCGGTGCTACCTAGACAGGCCGGCCGGGTAGACAGACAGGGACACGTACGGGTGCATGCAGGCGTGCACTCCGGCCGGGCACACTCGTCCACACCTCATCCAAGCACGCACATGTAGGGACACCGGAAACACGTATGAGCAAAGACTTTCCGAGTCCGGCTACGTGACGCTGCCGCACCGCCCAAACAAGACTAGTACTCGAGGTCTCCAAGACTTGAAAAAAAAAGCTCTCGCGCGATGAGCAATATTGCTCGAGAGGGTGAAGTAGTGTGTGATCACACTTCACATTTTTCACAAAACAACGCGGCGTAGATAGGATAGGACAGGAGGAAAATGCTGGCGGCGGTGGGTAGGTGTTGTTGCAGTACATACGTGTGGCCGTTCGAGAAGCGACTGCGCAGCTAGCTAGCTACCTGCTGACTAGACCAAGACAAGAAGTCATCATGTACCTGGCTCAGACACCCACCACTGTGCCACGGTCACATTGTGGGTGCGATTCGTTTCCTGAGACCGAGATCACATCAAAAAGAATCTTATTATTTAAAAGTATTAAATAAAATCTAATTACAAAACTAATTGCAGAACCGCAGTACTAATTCGCGAGACGAATCTAATGAGGTATATTAGCCCATGATTAGCGGATGATTACTGTAGCATCACTGTGGTAAATTATGGATTAATTAGGCTCATTAAATTTATCTCGCGAATTAGCACCCAGCTGTGCAAAAAGTTTTATAAATAGATTTTATTTAATACTTTTAAATAGCAAGATTCTCTTTAATATGATGGGTCTAAAGTTTAGAGGGTAGGAAACAACAGAGCCTGTATCGACTGCGTTGAGTCGGTATAAGCCTCTCCCGACTAACCATCCATCCATCGGTATAGAGTTATGCTGACTCTACATATATGTATAAGTGGTGTCGGCATAAAGTTATGCTAACCAATATAGTTATACCAACCGATTGTTTGACGCTATATGGAGTTATACTGACCAATGATTCGATGAGATAGTTTATGTGGATTAAAAAGAAAATAAAAGGTGACCTTTGAGCAATTAGTACAAATTTCACATTGAGCTTCAAAGGTGAAATATGAAGGTAAATTACCAATTGTTATGCAAAAACATGTTTGTCTATACTGTACTAGGTGAAAGAAAACAAACCATATGTAAAAGATCCAAGAAATAGCAATTAACACACGATCAAACATCATATACTGAAAAGAGCACGATTTTAGAAAAGGCCAGGAAAAAATAATTAAATTTGGAGTTATTATGAAGGAGAAATACAAGTTACAAGTTTTGATTCCAGATTAAAAGAGAAAGACGAACATTTATGTGTTCATCATTTCAATCCACGATTCTGTGTATAAAAACTGTATTAGCGCCAAATTTAACACAAACAATCTTCCAATACAGTGGTATAATTACTACTTGTCAAGACAAATATCTATACCGACTAATAGAAATATCTATATCTTCCAAGGTTCGAGCCCCACCTTCTACACTTTTTGTTCCTTTTTTCTATTTGAGCTCTGTAGCGTAACTATATACCGATTGATATGAATCACCGATTAATATGAATCACCGATGGATGTTTCAACAGAAAATATAAATATCTATACCGGCTGATATATAGTTGGAAAAGTTTAAATTACCGACTGATAGTAAGTTAGAGATCTTTGCCGACCGACTGTTCATCGTTAATTCTCTACTTTTAGCGACCCATATCTCACGCTATTTTGGTGTGTGGTATAATGCACCGTGGATCCATCATGTCTCGTGGTGACAACGGTCGAACGGTCGATGGTGATATGAATATGACTGTGGACGGGCGTGGCGGCCGGCCCGGCCGGCTTGGAGACGAAGATCATCAGGCAACAAGAAGCTAGCTAGCGTCGGCGTGCCGCGGGCCAGCAGTTGATTTTCGTGCTAGGCCTGCAGCTTTCCTACGTGCGTGCTGTCCACAGCACGGCGACGTGGGCACGACAAAAAATCATCCTGTGCCGGACAAAATGTCAGTTAAATCGCGATGAAGCCTAACAGTATAGGCTAATGCCATCTGCGCCGGTCAGCTAAACCTATGCGTTTTAGGTCGGGTGGTGTATCCACGCGGGACGCAGCTATACGTACTTAAAGTTATTCTAACTACTTAAATAGTAACTACCTAGTTAGCTGCTCCAAGCGAGATAATTTTATCTGCTAGTTAATTAATGGATTAAGTGGTAGGTGGATCCAAACATATCCGTAGCTATACTGTACGCGTGTCCGTTCCAGAAAGAGTTGAGAATGCAGGAGGACCCAAAGCACGAAAGCAACCAGACTAAGGCCAGCCAAGTCAGGACGTGCGGCTCGGACAAGCGCCATCGACCTCTGTACATCCGATCCGCTTGCAGGTGACGGACAGTATGCATGGATTGCTCGCGTAACGTTGCTGTCGTAGATTCTCTAATGTTCTTGCCGGTAATAATGGACTATTAGCTGCACGTAATGTTGCTGTCGGTGATGGTGGGGCCTGTATATGTATCCTACTGTGAATGTTATGATATGATATGATATGATTGTTGATGACGTGGTGCTTGCTCGTGCTCTCTCTCGTGTGGTGGCAGTCGTCGACGCATGGTGATCAAAGAACGCAGCTTGCGTGGCGGCTGACCGGAGAAGAAGCGAGCCTCAGTTTCGAAATGCGGTAGTTTGTTTTAAGTCAAAGTTCTTTGAGATTTTGAATTTTAATTTTGATCAAGTTTAGAGGAAAAATATATTAACATCTACAATAATGCCACATAAACTCTTCTCATGGTTGATTTAACCAAACCAATTCGATTCTATGTACGCCGGTGCATTTTAATTTCTATAAATATGGATTGAACAAAATCATAAAACTCTCTCGGATCAGTTGTTACTAGGTACCACTGCTCTCTCGGATCCTGTTGGAGCCAGTAGCTCAGCTGAAACGGCTTTTGGTTCGAGCATGGGACGCGCACGTATTACACATTATTATTTCAACTTGCAGGGCGAGTTAATGTATTTATAATTAAATTCATAACTAGTATAGTAATGATGTCGATGTCGATGTATATTCACTCGCTCCTACATACTGTATACACTCTGTACCTAGCTCGTCGTTCCGACGGTCGACAACGACGGGGCTGCCGGCCAGCGGCGGATGGAGGACGTGGCGGCTCGCCGGCCGGCGAAGCAGCAGCATCGGTGGCCTGTGCGGCCACTAGCAGTGGTTCAGTTCAGGCATTCAGCAGCCTCGGAGGCATCAGAGGACGAACGATCGATTCGGCTCGCGTTTTCTGATCCGTCGAGCTCACCCGATCGAAGTCCCCTTTTGAATTTTGATCCTCTCCGATTTGGACCCCAACAAAAAAAAATCGGCGTGCGGGTGCAGATGGACGGACGCCCAGCCACAAGAGCCCAAAGCGGTTTCGCGCGAGTGGCTGTAAGCGCAGGAGAGCTCCCTCCATGGAGGTCACCTTCACCTTCTCCGGTCCTTGTCATCCTCCTCCTTGCCTTTGCATGGGTGGCTGCTAGCTAGCTAGCTCGCTCGCTCTCGGCTGGGAGTTGGAGCTAGCTAGCAGCCCGGCGAGTGCAGGAGCAGGGCGAACAGTACGGCGCGTCATGTCACAGCGCTGTGTGAACTCTGAAGCCTCTGGAGCTCGCTAGCTCAGTCGCTCATCAGGCACGATGGTGTGGCAACATTCCAGAAACAACGGTTACCGATATTGTGGTCAATGGACATGGAGCAGTGTATATATAATTACTGATATCTCGCTGCTCGTGTGTCCTATTGCATGATGGCGTCCTTGCGGTGTATTCTACTGTATGCTAGTGCGTTCTTGGTGGCCGTCATGGTAGATAATGACCGGCCGGAACGGACGGAGGACGTGGCCACCGCCCACCGGCGCGGTAGAAAGTAGAAAAAAGAGAGAGAGAGAGAGAGAGAGGAGACGATGACTTTCGTTGCGAGGTAGGGTGGAGTGATGGCGGAGCGCCCGGCCGTTTCTTGATCCGCCCGTCGAGCTCAGATCAGCCAGCAGCTGAGCCGCTTCTGATTCTTGGATCCCGACCGAATGGTTAAAGAAACCCATCCAATCCATCATATGTATGTATGTCTGCACTTCTGGGTCGTTCATTCAGTCGACGATCGACAACGACGGTTCCCGGCGGTGGCGAGAGGACGTGGCGTCCGACCGGGGAAGAAGCATCGCTGGCCACCAGCAGTCAGCCCGGTTTGGTTGGGATCTCTGTCCATCGGGGGTGACTCAGCTCCCGTTTTTGGATCCGTCCGTCGAGCTCAACCAATGCAAGAAGGCCTCTTTTGATTCCACGATGAGGACAGAAAACGTATACACTTGCTTATTGGACATGTAGAAGCTAGCTAGCAGATCCAATCGGTGGGCAGCAGGTGCGGACGGATGCTGGACGCCCAGCCACGAACAGACCAAAGGCTAAGCTAGCGGTTTCAATCGGGTCCTTGTCGTCGCTGTTCTTCTTGCGGTTGCATGCTTGGCTGTTAGCTCTCGGTTGCATCGCTCCGTTGAAACAAGGACGAATAATAACTACTGGGCTGGTGCTCGTCACAGTTCATCATCGCCTGCACTGGTGTCTGGTGACATGACATGCATGGATCATGCTCATGATGCCTGGATGTGGCCACATTCCAGAAGCAGCACTTGCTAACAACAATCTTTTCTACTTGCAGATACATATCATATATGGTGATGTTAATATAATGAAGTAGCTAGTACAATAATTTATTTGCTGCACCTGCATGCGATAAAAATACTGCTGTGGTTGCTGCTAGCTAGAGTACAGGACTAGTACTAGCTATATATTTATTTATTTTTACCGCTAGCTCCTCCTATACATGTCCTAGCTATTGTATGATAGCGTTGCCGCGTATTCTATTTACCCTAGCTAGTGCGCGTGCTGGTGGCCATCATGGTCGATCATGACGACGGCACAATGCAACTTTTCTTCAAAAAAAAACAAGAAGAAGTAGGCAGGTTGGAGTGATTGATGGAGCGCCCGTGTTTTGATCCGGCCGTCGAGCTCAGACCGGCCCGGCCAGCTGAGCAGCTTTTGATTCTTGCTGGATCCCGACCGAATGGTTAAAGAAACCGGCCGAGAGCGGCCTCCTTTGATGACGCTTCTTCCATCTGCGTGGTGCTTTGTTTCCATGGCTGCCCTGCCCGGCCTCTCTGTGCTTTGGTTCTTGGGTCCCCATCGGTAACGAAGCACACAGCTAGCTAGAGAGCACGGCAGCTTCCGTCCCCTGGTTGACGGCGGTAGTGCGAGGCGACTGGTGTTGCTTAGCTAAGTTTGCTTGGTCACGCGCGATCCAGTACTGGAAAGCAGCCGCCAACCTCGGAACTGGGACTAAGAAGCGTGAAAATGCGTTCCACGCAAGCACCAAACTAAAGGGGGTGCATTTCTAAAAGTGTTTAGGTAGCATGTAGAGCCCCACCAAGTCCTGAGCACGGTGGGTCCATATATATTATGTGCTGCGGGGTGTATTTGCGCAAATGTTCGGTATACTGTTTTCAGTCAAATTAAATTTCGGAGGACAGTAAAATTGGCGACTAAAATCGTATCAAAGATTTAAAATTTCGGATTTTCGTCGGAATGAAAACTGAAATTACTAGTATATATGTGTATTTAACAATGTTGGTATTTATAACCGAAATTCACTAATTATCAGTTACCTCCATCTAAAATAATCTAGACTCTGCTCAAGATGACATTATTATGCACCACCATTTAATAAGATTGAAAAAGTCGCACTTTCGGTGTCGAAATATATTAGGTAATGACAGTTTTGATATCTACTATACGACAATGCCAATTGGGATGGACGACCAAACAGTAAATCATCATAGAATCCAAAATTAGGACGGACGACCGAGTAGTAAATCTTGAGCAGCTCTCAACCTCTCACGGCTAGAAAGAATCATAACATCTAACATCTACAGCAGGCTAAGGTTATTATCTTGGAGGTTGGGGGGAGCTATTAGGGGCAACGCGTGTTACTACGATCCAATTCATTGCAGAAGCGCGCTGCTTCCACACCTCTTCTCTTCTTCTTCGAGCCTATCCACCTCCGCATCCTCCTCCACCCCCTCGTCCACAACCCGGCCGGTAGCTACCGCCGCCCCGCTGTCCGCCTTCAAGCCCGGCCTTCTTCTTGTCCCCGCCACTGGCCACCGTCCACCAGGTATCAGGAGCGCAGCCTCACCTCCACCACCGGTCGAACCGCCGCCACCACCACCTCCGACCTTCCTTCTATCACTGACCGACGGACGGGTGCAAGTTGCCACATAAAAGAAGGGGATGCATGGATCGGAGACGTCCGGGACGCAAGTAGACGGATGGCGTAGCGTGGCCGGCGGGAAGAAACAAATTAAAGCTAGTGGTAGCCGCTGGTAAGGTAAGGTGACGCGTGACGCGACGGGCACCGGCGGTCGAGACTCGAGAGCCTTTTTCCGCGCTGTGGGGGTGGTTGGTGTCGCCGAGCTCCGACCGACCCGCCACTTTCTGCCTAGCTACAAGCGGCCGGCCCATAAACGGCGGCGGCGGCGGTTACCGACGATACCGGTGGTCCGCCGCCCGCCGCTCGCCGTGCAGAGGAGGCGGATAGGATTTGGATTGATGCCCATCCGGGATCTTGCGCTTTTGTTGGCACACAAAACCGCTGCTGCAGTTGCACGCACGCCGACCGCGGAACCAAACCCGCTGCCACGCGCAGTCAGCCACTCAGCGTCTCAGCCCCTCCTGCTTCCGAGTCAGTCCGGTCCTGACCCGTCAAGCTCGCTCGCTCTCTCTCTCTCAAATTATCCACGTGATGAATCTCGAT
Organism: Panicum hallii; assembly: GCF_002211085.1. Classification (NCBI taxonomy): domain Eukaryota; kingdom Viridiplantae; phylum Streptophyta; class Magnoliopsida; order Poales; family Poaceae; genus Panicum; species Panicum hallii. Next base: position 2,772,784 of record NC_038047.1, on the reverse strand, counting down.
AAGCAGTACTGGAGTGGTACAATTATGCTCCTGCTACGGTATCGTGCAGCGCACGTGCTTCCTGCTCCTTTCATTTTTTTTCTTTTACTACTGTATACAAAGCAGGCATGTTTTTTTTTTCCAAAATCCAATGCAAACAGTGCCCAACTCCTCTTATCTCTCGTGGTTCCGGTTAAACTACGTTTGTGCTCACATGAGCCTTTTTATCTGTTTCTTTTCCGTCCTTTCAAAAGCAAAAAAAGAAAAAGAAAACTGTTTTCCCTCGGCCTAGGGTATTTGTGGCCCGAGAGAAGTATACAACCATCCAATTAAGCCCGGTCCAGTTTTAAGCCCAGTATGAAAGCTAGCCTCGTTGAAACGCGCGCTGGTTTCGTACCACCTCCCTCCCTTCCAAATACTAGCAGGATAATAACTTGAACCATGGAAATTAGATAAACTAATTAGTATAGTTTCACCTACACATCTGCACACATGCACAGCCAGTCAAGCTACGACTTGGACACGCATGCCGCGGCGGCTGGGCACCCTGTAGTTCTGCTAGCTAATGGCACTGATGATCGATCAATTCCTCTGTGCTATCTTTCTGTACTCGATCCTGCCTTTTGCTGCGTAACTGACTGTGTCTCGCAACTCGCAATTAACCACTCGGTGTGATCGAGAACCGGATCCTTTATACTCCCTCTATCTTCATTTGCATGTTATCGTATTAGGTTTGTCTTAAGTTAAATTTGCTAACTTTAACCAAATTTATAGAAAAAACTAATAATATTTTTAATTTCAAATTTATTTTATTGAATCCACCATCAATATTTTGGCAGTGCATATGTTGGGTAGTATTATTATTGCTATACTTTTTATAGATTTGATCAAAGTTAGTTAAATTTAATTTAGGATAGACTAATACGGCATGTAAATAAAAGCAGGAGAAGCATGTTACTATCGTACTCGTAGTACGCTTAGCCGAAAGGTTGGCTTATTGCCAGATGACGTGACCGGAAGCTCGCACCTGGTTCCATTTCGTGGGCAGGGGTTCAAGAAAGAATTGGAGGCAACAACTAGCTGCAGCTTGGAAGATCACTAAGTTAAGGAACAAATAATGGCATGCTACCAGCAGGATACTGGAATCTCGTACGCAATTCATTTCATTGGATGACCATGACCAGAGGCTGCACGCGCTACCAGTTTGACGTACGCACGACTCGTTTATGCACGGTCGCGAGAGACATGCTTCAAAAGTGCTAGACCCGGCCGGGCTAAATACCTTGAGGTTCATCGCAGTACTGGACCCTTCATTTATTTTTGGCAAAAAATAAGGAACTGGTGGACGGCGGGTTTCATTTTCAGGCCAACCGTTCGGAAAGTGAATGATTCAACCTAGAGGGATGCCAAAATCTGTCAGCAAGCGAACATATAGCTAGACAATCCCTCATTCATCAGTTCACTTCCAGTTCAGCATAGTTTTTCTGCACAACAAAAAGTGACGAAATCTTCATTCACCCAACTTTTTTTTGGAAGTAATTTCACCGAGTTATTCCCACACGCTACAAATAAGTACAAGTACAACACAGTGTAGTACACCACATCGGTAGTAATAAGAAGCTACGGCCAGCTACTGTTCGTCGTCGTCGATGTCCACCTGCACCACCCTCTTCTTCCTGCCGCTCCCGCTCCCACCGGCCGCGGCGCCGTCGCCGCCCGCAGACGACGAGGGCTTCTTGCGGTAGGCCTCCTCGTAGCGCCTGGCGGCTTCGACGCCGCGGTCGACGAGCCCGCGGACGTTGGGCACCTTGTAGTTCTGCGCCGCGTACACGCCGACGGCCGTGCCGGCCAGGAACGGGAACAGCCGCCGCAGCAAGCAACCCATGGCGGCTTCTTCTTCTTCTTCTTCTTAGCCCACGACGACGACACACCGGACGGAGCTGCGGAGCTGATCTATCAAACTGTTCCCAGAGCGAGAACGCGGCTGTGCGAAAGATCAAGCGCACGGACCAAATGATGCTTTATGCCGCGAGTGCTGGTTCCTGCTGCGAGAGTGAGCTTTTATTTGCAGAGTTGGATGTGCATGGCAGCAGAGAGCCAGGGATAACGTTTATATACTTGCAACTGGCCAGGCTGCTTGCTTGCTTGAGCTAGCTGAAGCATCTGCTTACTCGGTCTTGTCTGTTCCATTTCTTGGACAAGGGTTCAAGAAAGAAGGCAAGGATCGGATCAACTCGGCCAGGAAGACACAATAATTTTGAACAGGTTCCACTTCCATGGTCTGATGTGATGTGTGGTGACCATGCTGTCGAGTGCTACTCCACTTTGCAAGGAAGTCGTGCTCACTTGCTCGCAACGAAATCTCTCACGCGGTTTCAGTTATCCAATGGGTCGGCCGGTACAGATGATCGAAGGAGATCGCGAGCAACTTCCTCTCCAAGGGTCAACGGTGACTGCACGAGGACCTGAATCTCTGTCTTTTTTTTTTCATTCTGCCTTTTCCTTTGTAGTGAATCCAGTGACCGGGCTGTCCCAAATCGATCACGAAGACAGGAACTAGTAAGAAGGCAGCTGCGAAACTGTGCTATCCTCGTGGGCCCACCGCCCGGCGTGACGCAAGCACTGCACCACCGACGACTTACGTCGACGCTGCCTCCTGCTGCATCCGCAAGCCTGGATCATCTAGCAAGCAGGCTGCAGGCACCGGTCGTTAGCGGCATCCAAGTCCAAGGGCATCTCCAACAACCGTCGTCGGGTATGATTTCTCTCAGATGTCCACGCGCGTCAAATTGGGCTCCTTGCTGGTGATGGTCTATGCAGGCCTAGCAGATGGAGCTGAACAGTCAGCAGTTCTTCATGCGCATGGCCTACTGACTTGCATGCTGCATGCCTCAATTTGGATCTTTTTTATTCATGTATGGACCCCACATCTAATGTCAATTTAGATTCCAACTACCGAGGGAATTACAGCAGCTATTGCCAAGTGACATTATGGCCCATCTTAAAAGGTTAGCTTGCGCAATAACCATTGCCTTTGCCTTACAACATACTCGCAAAAGTTCATCGGTCCACATCACCAATGCTTTCTTGATGTGGACTAAGGAAGCTCCTCGCCATGAAACAAGGAGCCTTGTCAGTCCATGTCACACATATGGACCGCGAAATATATGAGAATATAAAAGACTTGATATAAAATCGACAAGCAGCTACATAACTAGTGATGAAAATCGTGAGGATCCTAATTTTTTCATCTTTTCTTGCCACGTCAAGTCAGGATTTTGCAAGTTCCTTCAAGCTCACATACTATACTGGTGCCAAATGGTGGACTCTGGAGCCATGTCCTTAAAGATTTTTCAAAAGCTGCAGATCTCAACACGCACGAGAGGGATGACAAAGGGTAAAGAAGGAGTGGATGCTGATGCGTATGGGTGGTGAAAGGTCTTAAAATTTAGTCTAGATAGTCTAAAGATCGGGCTAAAAAAGAACCAAGGTTCTATCTTATATAATTTTAAACTAATTATATATAAAATCAAAATCAAATTAGATTGTGAAAAGACCATTGGATATACGATCCATTACTATTCCTACTGATGCGTGAGGAGTAGGGTTAGCTAACGAAACACGCCTACTGTTTTTTTCAGCCGCTTGAAAATGGCAGTCAGTACTGATTGGAGAGATGAGACGCGTGTGTGTTCTTCCATGGCACATGAGGCTCCGCTCAGGTCGGGCCCCTCCTCGGAGATCAGACGGTTCCGTCCGACCATGAGGTGGCCTTGGCGAATGGTGAGGTCAACATGGCCTCCTCACCGGATCAGACATGGCCCATGCTAGAGCCGCCGGTGATGTCCAAATAATTATATTTTGACGGCATTTACCTCCAGATATTTAGAAAGAAAAGAAATCATTTATCTAGCTACATAATGGGGACCCTGTGAACTAGGGAAGGCACAACCACAAGTCAAAAGGAGCGCAGGGAGGGACGCGGATTTTCCGCATGTACTTGTGGCCACCAGGGCTACCCTGGCCTCCTGGCCGTAGAAACATCTCGCGTCAAGATTGGTGAGATTGTGTATCAGCCGCGCTTGGAATCAGATCAGCGTCTTGTCCTTGCAGTAAGGGTAAAAAAAAAAAAAAGGAAAGCTTGAATTCAACATCTCTCTCCACTCTCCTCCTACCTGACGCCCAGCGGCCTAATCCAATCGCGAATTCACGAATTGTGAGCAAGCGGCGCGCGTCTCGCCCCCGGCACCCCAGGCTCCAGCGGCGGAGCACCGCTAGAGACTCCACCCTCTGCGCTGTCCAAGATCTCGCACGCCGACCGAGCTCCCCCGCCGCCGTCGCTTCCCTCCTGGCTCTGGCAGCACAACGCCGCATCCGCCGCCGCCCACGACCACAACCAATGCTAACTCATCGGAATGCTATGCCCCCACGGCCTTCGCCACTCACCGGGGTCTCCCCACAACCGATGCGCGATCTTTGCACAATCAACTTAACTTGTAGCGACCCGTCGACCATTTCTACTAGCTTCGCGTAGAGGATCCTTTGCCATACTGCTTCCTGCAATTGGATCATTGACACGTGGATCCGGATCCACGTGTCGGTGACCTGATGATGATAGGGACAGCCGCTGCAGAGAACCCTGTTCATAGCTCGCTCTCAGAGTGCAGCCTGCACCTGCTGCCAGTGTCGCCCTCTCAAAAGATGGCTTTGAAAATCATTACATGAAAGTCATTAGCATGCCGCCATCAGCATCACCATCAGAGGGCCAACTGCTGCATCTTTAATTTGATTGCTGCTGTATGACCACAACTATGTTTGGACTTATCCTTCCGTATCATACATAATTAACAGATATTAAATAGAGTGTACATGCAACGTGGACACAATTAGCACAACTACAGAAGATGCCACTTCACACTTATCTTGTTTTGAAGTACAATAATGATATGCGGCGACACGATACATGCGTACTCTACACCACAATGTGACGTGGCAGGAGCAAGGCAGAGACAACCTTAATTAGAATGCCCGAACTAGCTAGCTAGTAGAGGTGATCCGGGAGCTTGGGCTCAGGGATGGCCTTGAGCTGCTCCATTCGCGACACGGAAATCCCGAACTTCTCCTCCATGCTCAGCTTCTCCGGCGCCATGCCGTCGGGGAGCCTCCACGCGAACCCGTGCACCAGGTTCGCGAGGACCAGCTGCACCATCCTGAGCCCGAGGCCGTGGGCGGGGCACATCCGGCGGCCGGACCCGAACGGCAGCAGCCGCAGGTCCTGCCCCTTCACGTCCACCTCGCTCCCGACGAACCGCTCCGGCCGGAACTCCTCCGCCGCGTCCCCCCACACCGCCGGGTCGCGCCCGATGGCCCAGACGTTGACGAGCACGCGCGTGCCCCTGGGGATGCCGTACCCGGCCACGGACGTGTCCTCGCGGGACACCCGCGGTATCAGGAGCGGCACCACCGGGTGCAGCCGCATGGTCTCCTTCACCACGGCGTCCAGGTAGGGGAGGCTCGGGATGTCCCCCTCCGCGACCAGCCGGTCGCGGCCGACCACGCGGTCCAGCTCCTCGGTGGCCTTGGCCAGGACCTCGGGCTTCCTCAGGAGCTCCGACATGGCCCACTCCACTGTCACCGACGAGGTGTCCGTCCCGCCGGTGATGAGCTCCTGCACAAGACTCATTAAACTTGTTGATTGATCTTTTAATGAAGGTTAATTAACAAAGCGCGTGCAGCTCGTAAGTCCAAAGTCGATCATACCAGGATGGATGCCTTGACGCCGTCGCGGTCGATGGGGACGTCGAGGCTGGGGTCGTCGGCGAGCTGCAGCAGCTGGTCGACCATGTCGTTGGGCACGAACGCCTGGCCCTCTCGCCGCCGGCGGTCCTCGTGCTCGCGCAGCACGTGCTCGACGAACCGGTCGAACATCTTGCCCAGCCTCTTCATCCGGCCGACGTACCCGTTGGGGTCGAACCAGCCGAGCCACGGGACCATGTCCCCGATGTGGAGCGCGCCGTTGAGGAAGAAGATCTCCTCGATCATCCACCGGAACTCCTCCGGCGTCGCGGCCGCCGCCCCCGCGCCGGCCCCCTCGCCGACGTACTTCCTGCCCAGCACCATGCGCGACACGACGTTGAGCGTCACCATGAGCAGGTGCTCCTTGACCACCACCGCCGCCGCCGCGCCGGCGGCGCCCGCGCGGCGGAGGTCGCGCAGCATGGCGCGCACCTCCTCGGCGCGGACGCGCTCCGTCTGCCGGAGCTGCCTCGCGCTGAGGAGCTCCGTGAGCCAGAGCTTGCGGAACTGGCGCCAGTACGCGCCGTAGTGCGACCACAGCATGCCGGAGTAGTTGTAGACGGTGTACTTGCCGCACGCCATCCGGGGCCGGTCGAGGAACGCCAGGTCCTGGGTCTTGAGGAAGAACTCGGCGGCGTCGACGGAGGAGCCGACGACGACGGGGAAAGAGCCGAAGCGGAGCGACATGAGCGGGCCGTACCGCGCCGAGAGCTCGCGGATGGAGCGGTGCGGCAGCGGGCCGATCAGGTTCAGGTTGCCGATCACCGGCCACGGCGAAGGGCCCGGCGGGAGGTTGCGCTTATTGCGCGCTCGTCGCCGGCGGAGAGCGGCCGCGAGGAAGAAGAGGGCGGTGGCCAGAAGGACCGCGAGGGAGGACGACACCCATGGTGGTGGTGCCTCCATGGCTGCACGCTCCAGAGGCCACGAATGCTTGCTTGCTTAATGCGACTGTGGTTTATACTGCACGAAGGGTGCAGACGAATTCTAGAGAACTCGATAGGTTGGGGGGTTGAAGTCGTCTTGGCTTTCTGAATCCACGACCACAAGTCCACGAGGATAGCAAGAAAAATCTAAACCGATAGGGCTAGACCCATCGTGCCTACCGAAAGCTCCATCGTCGCTTGTCACATGGAAACGAAACGCTGCACATGGACGACGACGGCGCTTAGCAGATTCTTTATATCTTTATATCTTACGCTGCACATGGACTCATTGTTACGAATAGATTTTTTAAAAAAAATACCTTCCAACAACTTCCCTAAATGGTTATCAAATATAGCCATTCTTCATTCCGCATTTCTCGCTAGATAAAGATAGATAATGGAAGAAAATAGTTTTCTAAAGTGTAGATAAGATATAGAAAAACTGTTGGAGAGGAAAAATATATAGAAAGCAATTTTATGCAAAAGGTTCTCCAAATGATAATTTAAAGAGTGAAATTTAAAAAGACTCTTGGAGATGCTCTAGGTATTTACCTGACTCTTTCTTGCTGAGTGTCTTATCGGCATGAGTGGATCTTGTTTGAATCCGAAAATGTTCTATCTTTGTGTTCCACAAACTTTCTTTGTTTTATATATTTCAGGCCAGGCTAAAGATTTGCTGAGCACGCCATCTGATGAAAGACTGGAAGAGAGCATGTCCACGACATGCTCCTGTGTATGCATGATAGCAGCACTGCAGTAGTATATACCACCACGTTTCATCAAATGTAATTAGTAAACGATCCAATAAATTAAATGGTATTTGGGTCACAGCCCACACTAACCTGCATACAATAAGTCGTCGTCGGGTCGGTAGAAGAAGACAAATAAATGGCGTGTGATGCTGGTGCGCTCGCCACTTGTTTCTTTTATTCAGCTTTGTTTGATATTATTTTCGATGCCTCCTATTCGGGCTTTAATGATTTTATTTAGGAGGAAAAGTTGTGCATGTGGAAGAGGCGGGGCAGTGAGTGGACGGTGCAAAGTCATTTAGGATGCATGTATAAAAAAACATCAAGTGTCCGTTTTTGATGATTCACACGATTGAAAAACACTGGCTAATTCCCCAAAAAAATAAGCAGATACTCGCTCCGGTCCAAAATATAGTTTGTTTTGGCCTTTTTAGATTTATAGTATTTGTTACTGCAATAAGTTTTAGAGAAGTTTCATCTCTAAAAGGAAATTTTAGAGATGAAAGTTCACAATATTCAGAAAAAGAAATTTTAGATACTGCAAGCATTATTGGAAAAGGAAGCAAGCACCCACACACAAAAAAAACAATCAATAATGAATTGTTGGGTATTGCAAGAGATTCAACGCATGAGAATTGTGTTGAGGAATTAACCTGAAACTATATACTGGTAGCACTTTTATGGTTTCATACAACAATTAGGTAAACGAATCTTGCTACCAAACAACTAGGAATGGAATGGAATGGAATGGAATAAACTAATCATATCTATCGGTTGCATAATTGCATTTGCATATCGTCCTTATGAAAATCGCATCTAACAGAAGTCACACCACACAACCAGTAAAAAAAAATGGGAATTAGATTGGAGACACGGATGAGAAATACATCAGGGAACTGAATGAGACATAGATTTAGTTACGAATCGTACCTATTTATTTGCTAACCTAATCTACAAAGAAGCCATCCGTCAATTTGCTAAATTGCCCCCAAATTTTCTCCAGGGCGGACCCTAGCCAAAATCAAAATAAATTGGAGATATGAAAAGCTATTGAGTCACATATAGAGAGAGAAGAAAAATTTGAAGAGGGATCGAACAGTTTTGCACTTAGCAGAGTTCGAGGAGAAGATAGGAATCTCTATATATGATTTCCGCATCAAAAGGTGGCCGGAGAGAGTGGCCACGTCATGGGTAATTCCTGGCTGTCGGATCGGCTGGGCGGATAGATCGTGCGAGTCCTGGTTATTTTGCAAAAGCATATTCGGACTTTAGAGAAATCAATCCGTAGTCTGGCCTCCTCTCTCAGGTATTTTTGCAAAAAAAGCCCACAACTTTTCTCAGAATCAATCCGGAATCCAACCTTCCCGGTTCAGGGTAATTTGCAAAGAAAATCTTAAGTTTTCATAAAATCAACCCATTCTGGTCCTCTATTAGGATTTTTTTAGAAAAATTCTCGGATTTTAATTAAATCAAATCACAACACGTTCCATCCATTACTTCTACATGAGCAACGTTATAGAGCAAATTTTAAAATTCAAAACGCTTTCGCAATTCGTTTGCACAAATGCTTGCATGTGATCCGTCGTACCTACAATATAGACACCAAAATATCTTCAAATTAAAATATGTTTAATGCAAAAGTTGCTCAGAATTTCAAAATCTATAGCTTTATATAGAATAATTTAAAATTTAAAGTGCTTTTACAATTCATCCACATAAATATTTACGTAGGATCCATTCTACCTAAGATTTGGACACCGAAACATCTTTACATTAAAATATTTTGAATACAAAAATTGCTCAAAATTTCAAAACCTTAAGCTTTGCTACACAACAAACTTTTAAAATAAATGACAGCCAAAAATATTATAACAAAAACACTAAATATAACATAGTTCCATTTCCATACAAAAAATGAAACCTATTTAAATAGTAGTGTCACGACAAGAGAGTCCAAAATATATATACCAAATACAAATACAATAATAGACTGCATATCATAACACCTACACATACAATAATTATTATTCTTTGCATGATTTAAAATCATCCGACGACACGAAATATGAATCTGCATGGGAAAGGCGCACGCATTTCTAGTCATGGATGAACGAGCATGAGGACGAAGCGGCATCGACGTCCGGCGGCTTCAGGAGAAATCGCAGAAGGAAGAAAAAAGTAAGGAAGAATAAAGAGGCATATGCATAACTGGGCCGTAATGGACCGGCCAAAACATAAGAAGCGTGCGGGCCGTGTGAGGAATCTCACTTCTGCGACACGGCGAGTCGCAGTAACGCGCGTGACCTTAACATTTGCCATGCAACCGACATAAACTGATCCATAAATACACGACGTCTTGATGAGGTTCAAGAAGAAGATTTGATTTGATTGGATTCCCATCCATCTACCTCAGCCGTCGTCGTCAAGAAGGCACAGGGGTTCCAGGTGTTCCGCATCGACGGCTAGTCGGTGACCATGACGCTCCCCGGCGGCGAGCGTATCACCTCGGAGCCGTTCGACGTTGGCGGCCGGGACTGGCCCGTCGACTACTACCCGAACGGCCCCTACGCCTTCAGGGACGACTCCGACTCCATCGCGCTCTACCTCCGCCTCGCGGGCTCCCACAAGAAGGAGCGCGTGCGGGCGGCGTACAAGTTCAGCCTGCTCGACCCCGCCGGCAACGCGGCGTACGAGCTCCCCAAGGAGACGGCCATCTTCACGGCCGCCGCCCACGTCTACGGCGTGCCCCAGTGCGAAGGGGAGGAGGCCGCGGGGGACCCCGGGCGTGGCTACGCGTGCTTCATCACCAAGGAGGAGTTGAGGAGGCGGGGCAAGAGCTTGCTCAGGGAGGACACCCTCGCCATCCGCTGCGACGTCGTCGTCGCGGAGGTGGAGACCCTGGACGTCCGCTTTGTCTCTTTACTTTTGCTACTATTGTTTGTGACCTCTTTCAATCTTTTTCTCTTCTGTTCTCCAAACAGGAAAAAAATTAGGTGGGGACGGTTCCAAACGCTCTCCCGTGCGGACCCGTGCTGGATGAACGCCGCGTGGACAGTTTGAGCATCTCACGGCGACCTAGTGGAGCGCCTCCTCCGCAGCAAAGCTCGCTTGCTCGGCTCCGTTCCCAGGCGGCAGTGGCTCGGCTCCCACGCGCTGGTGGCCTGACGCCCGGACCTCCGCCACTCGCCTATTGAAACACCGTACCTTGGCCTGTCGAGTGATCTCCGCTGATCTCTGTAGGATCTTTATTCAATGCTCGTTTTGTTCAACTTGATTCATGGAGGCATGTTTGAGTGTTTGAGCTTAGTTGGCTTGGTAAATTTGCTCATTAGGGCTCCACAGTTTCAATAGCTTTTACCTGAATTTTCTGTTTGTAAATTACAGATAATAAAGTTCCAAGTCATTCGCGGTACAGGTTGTATTTCACATGCTTTAGTATAAAGCAAAATCGAAATGAACTATTTGGCATTCATTGTGGGGGAAGTTGAGATCGATTTGCTCCCAGAGTAGATGTCTCAAGGATGACGGTCAGCTCCCAAGAATTCAAAAACCAATGGATTACAACAGTAGCTTCGAGCAATCGAATGGTGCTTGCTGTGATATGGTGCAATTGCTTGATGCCTTCACATCCTGTGAAAGTATCAACAATGATGGTTTCGGTCGGATAAAGGAGGCAAATAAGTATTCTATGATAAACTGGCCAACACAGTACACTTATTATTATCATCAACGAACATCTCGCCGGCAATTCTTCAGAGCTTCAGACTTTTCACCGTTCCCGTTCCATGGAGCAGGACGTTGTGGACTGGGTTTCCGGCAAATATGTCCTGTACGGGTGGCCTGGTAGAGTTGGCTCCACCATGGGTATCGCCGTCACGCCGTGAACATCGTCACAAACCTCACGGGCACCATGCACCTGTCTAAGGTGGTGGGCTGCGAAAGACGTCATTGACTCACGGGCACCTCCTTCAATTCCTTCTCTGCCCTCGACGGATTCCCTGCCGACTCCTTCCTTGGATGAGCGGCGGCGGCCATGGCGGTAGCAGATGGGGGGAGGGGAAAGCAGCGACAGATATCTGGAACCCGCGCCTGGAGTCGATCAAGCGAATTGAGCCAAGCCAAGCCAACGAGCGAATGAGGTGGAAGCCAAGCCGAGCCAAACGAGGAGCCAAGAGCTCTCCCAGAGTCCCAGGTAGGCGTCGGATCCACTGGATGCCCACGCGGCGTTCATCCAGCGCGGGTCCGCACGGGAAGGTATTTGGGGACCGTCCGCACTAAATTTTTTTCCTCCAAACAAATGTACTCCGATCCCCTGAATATCCTAGCTTGATGGTTGTCGCGATATTGCCGCATCGCAAGGATTTGATTAGAACGCATGTCGCTGGTGTAAAAAAAAACCAAGATTTTTTTATTTATTTGTAACGATAAGGAACTGTACCTGACCGGCTAATTAACCCTAGCTTAGAACCATAATTAACGGAAGTTAACATGCATGCTTATCGATTTCCATTGCATGATATCTACCCCGGCCGGCCGTCCGTCAAGGCGTCAACACAAGAGACAAGATGACTCATCTCTCTCTCTCTCTCTCTCTCTCTCCATGTCGGCGGCGCAGCCGCTGCTCTCCGCCGCCGTGCGCCAGCTGTCGCGCTCGTCGTACGGCGTCGTCGCCGCACCGGCGAGGGGGTTCCAGGTGTTCCGCATCGACGGCTACTCGTGGACCAAGACGCTCCCCGCCGGCGAGCGCATCAGCTCGGGGCAGTTCGTCGTCGGCGGCCGCGGCTGGCACATCGCTACTACCCCAACGGCACGGACCGCGCCAGGGACGCCGACTCCGACTCCATCTCCCTCTTCCTCCGGCTCGCCGCCGCCTACCAGAAGGAGCGCGTGCGGGCGCAGTACAAGTTCAGCCTGCTCGACCCCTCCGGCAACGCCGCGTACGAGTTCCCCACTGCGACGAGCGTCTTCACCTCCGCCGGGCCGCCGCCACTACGGTCATCACAGCGAAAGCGACAGCGACGACGAGACGGAGGACGGCGTCGGCGTCGGCCTCCCCGACTTCGTCACCAAGGAGCTGGACAGGCGCCGCGAGACCCTGCTCAGGGACGACTGCCTCGCCATCCGCTGCGACGTCGGCGTCACGGAGCTCGGCGTCCTGGCCGTCGCGCCCAAGGAGAGTAACAACGCCAGGCGACAGGACGACGGCGGCGGCGGCGAGAGCTGCCGACGACATGGAGTACATCCGCAGGAGCCTCGCCAAAAACCGCCGCGCGTGGTCTATCCGGCCGCCGGAGAATCTCTAGCAGCAGGAAAATAAAGAAATTCTTGAACAATTGGATCCATCACAATCCAATTGGTTCTGAGATCGAGGGGCAAGGATGCATTATTCTAGGAGCCAGATTTGTTTTTGGTTCGCGTAATCAGTTTTTGGAGGGTACACGTGTTCTTTGTTCTCTCTGTTAATCCGTTCTAAAATTCCTAGAATGCTTTATATGATAGGACAGAGGATATATATATATATATATATATATCTCGTACATATCAGATACGCCCTATATTATGAGATACATATGTAGAACTAGCTGTAAGCACGTGTAGAATAGTTTTTTTCTATATATATATATACATTATTTATTTGGTACCCAGCGAGCTAAATAAAGTTGAGCGCACCGGCGGAGCCACCACCGCTCTCTTTTAAACACATCTTGATGAATTAAGAGCAAATACATGCCAAAGTTCAGAAAAAACAAACAAACAAACACATGCCCCTACGTTACGACTTGCATCATTCCAGCTCATCATCATTAATTTCGGTGGACGACCAATCCAATACTACCGTGTTGACTTAGGTTACCTTTTTAATTTGCTGGTCAGGAGGGGAGTTAATACTACTACTGCTGTCGTCACAGCACTAAATCTGTGGCCAGCCCTTGTATTCAGTTGAACACATTTTGACAGCTAGCATCGACTGATTGTAGACGACGAGCCCCTGAGCAAGTACAAATCCTTTTTTTTTCATAATGAGCAAGTACAAATACTAGTCGTCCTCCGAGCCCAGAAACCTCCCCGTCACTCTTTCAAACTCGACCCGTCGATCGGAACAGACCCAGACAGGGACGACACGATCCAGCTCATCACCGGATCGATCGAGCTCCAAAAGGAGATCGCTAGGAAAATCGTCTTGCAGGGGAGCCCACAGATCGAGGCCGGGTCGGGGGAGACTGCAGGAGAGGACACCAAGACCGTAGCAGCTAGCAGCAGCCATGCTCGTGGCCTACCTCCTGCTCCTCCTCCTCCACCTGTCCGCCTCGACCTGCGCCGCCACCAGCCGGAGCCACCGCCTCTTCCTCCCCGGCGCCGCCGCTGCCCCCTCGCCGCCGGCAATCCATGTGGGTCACCGCCACGCCGCCAAGGTACAGATCGATCGAGCGCGTAGTATATGTATCTGACCTGTCCAGTTCCGCGTGAGCCTCGCATTGCAAGCTGTACGTACGGGGCGAATCTTACTGATCGAGCGTGCATATGCAGGATTTTTTGTCCTACCACGATGCGCATTATCATCCGGCGACGATGATGGCGCGGCGGGGAGGGCCGCCATCGCCGGGCGTGGGGGCGAGCGGCGTCGTGGAGGGCGCGCCCCCGCCCGCACTGCCTGCTGGCGTGGAGGCGAGCGGCCTAGGAGGAGGCGCGCCGCCGCCGCCGCCGCCGGGGGAGGACGCCAGCGCCGCGATCGAGCTGTCGCCGCGGCAGGTCGACGGCGGCGGCGGCGAGGGAGGGCCGTCGTCGTCGACGGACCAGGAGGAGAGCGCGACGGACGACGTCGGCGTCGACTACGAGGGGCCCAAGACGCACCCTCCCTCGCACAACTAGTTACTACTAGTCATGGGTAGCAGATGATGGCGATCAGTTTGGCACACGCATGCTGCACAGATCGATCAGCAGAGGCATGCGTGTGTGATCTTGGCTAGTTATTTGGCATCATGCATTAATTAGTTGTTAAGGTATAATCGATCTGGTTAGTACTAACTAGCTAGTGCTAGCAGTACGCTGCAAGAGCTAGCATGCTTGCATTGCGTTTGTTTGATCGCCAGAGGTGATGATGATCATCCTTGTCCATGCATTGCATGCATGCTGCTGGGTTTGTTTCTGGCTTGCTCTCTTTGCCATCCAAACCTGTGCATCACCTGGCGACTGAATAATGCTGTTAAGCTATTTGCACAACCAAAACCAAATACTGCTGGTACATACGCCACCCGTCCCTAAAGATGGAATTCCAAGAGGGGGTTGGCTGCTATGGTAACCCCGCTCTTTTTTGGAACGGGTTATATTTTGACATGTTTCTGGAAAAAAATAAGATGTTGCTATAAATCGGTTTTTAGTGTGCACTCTATGTTTTCGAGCGTGGCGGAAGGTAAAACTGCATTTCATTTTTGAATTTTCTAGTTATGTGGCTTTTGATCATGTGGTTATATATCACGTACATTTAGGACTCACGAATTAATAACCTCTTCAACATTCAAGGTTGATACTCGAACGAACCCACTGTGGATTTATGCTCTTACTTAGTATATACTTCCTTCGATCCGTCTCAAAGTATTAGTCGTTTTGACTTTTGTACATTCATAGTCTTTGCTATATGTCTAGACATATATATAGATGTATAGAAAAAACTATAAATCTAAAAAAACTAAAACAACTAATAATTTGGGACGGGACGAAGGAAATATATATACATTATCAACTGACAAATTCCTATGTTCAACACCAATGAACCTATATATGTAAACATCCATGAATGCTGCGCCCACATCCTGGATTTTTCAATTCAAAACATTCAGGAGTACAATAGGAAACGGTTTGCCAGATTAGGTGAGCCCCTATAACAAGGGTACCCAAGTATTATACTCTCTTCATTTTTATTTATATATCATATTAGTTTTATCCTAAGTCAAAGTTAGTTAACTTTGATCAAATCTATAGAAAAATATAGCAACAATTATACTATCCAACATATGCACTGTCAACGTATACTTCAAGGTGGATTCTATGAAACAAATTTGGTATTATAAATGTTATTATTTTTTTTATAAATTTGATCAAAATTGGTCAAATTTAGTTTAGAATAAATCTAATACGTATTTAAATAAAAACAGAGTGAGCGCTACTCCCTGAACCAGAAACTATGCTTGCCTGCATGCAGGGAGCTAATTGAAGCGGAGTTAATGCTGTGCCAATAATGTTCTGATGATTGGCCAGTCTTAGCAGTGGGAGCAGGACTAGGTTTCCTAGCTAGGTTTTTGAAAACGAGCCATCTTGGGAATGCTGGAACCACTAGAAGCCCCGCGCGTCGCTTGACCCCCCTCTTCGCGACATGTATGGCCATAGCAGGACGGCAGCAGCAGCAGCAGCATGCATGTTTTATTGTTTTACACTGCAGAGGGGTGCAGACTGCTGCAGAGGAGGAAGCAGCTCAGCTAAGGTGTGTCGAGTTAAGGATGTGTACTGACTTCCATGAAAGTCCACTTCCCCGAGAGGAGTCGAGGCCCTATAGCCAGTAAACGCTTAGCGCTAAGCCTGCTGATCTAGCCAGTCCAAGCCTGAGCATGTTTGACCTTGTACAACCACCGTGCGTGCCGCTGCTACGAATGGGACTCGTGTGTTTGGTTTCAACATCTAAAGTTTAGACATGTACTTTTAGCCTTATTAGATTATTGGTCCCTTCAAGATGGGCTAAAAGGAACTAAAAGTCAGAGGGTGTAAAAGACACACCCTACCATCGCACCAACCTCCTCTCTTTTTACCACCCCTCCAAACTCTCTAAAGGGCAGAGGTAAATAGATCTTTTTAACATTCATAGGCTAAACTTTAGCCCTCGCATCCAGGGCTAAACTTTAGCCGTCCATTTGAGGGGCCAACCTTTACCCCTTGGGCTAAAATTTAGGCTAAGGTATTCAAACAGACCTTGCGTACTGCATATAGTATTTTAGGAGCAAAATTAAATTGTAGAACAATACAGAGAACTGGGAAGTTGGGGATTGGCCAGAGCAGCAGAGCTCCTTGATTTCTCAAAGGGACCGGGAGGATATCCACATGAATATGTTCTAGTTTTTGCGCTCCATATTTCAACTACTATGTGGTTTAGTGTAGTGGCTATCAGTTTCTTCATTGCTTCCTCCATGGTTGAAGCTTGCAGGGCGTGGCCTTTTACGCTGGCGGAGGAGGTGGGCTCTTTCTTAGTTAATAGGAAGGCCCACACAAATTAGCCCAAACCCACGAAGTTTCGGGCCACAGCCCGGTCACGAGCCATCCAGCAGGCCCACAGAAAGCAACCCCCCACATCCCTCCTCCTCCACTCACTCCAACGACCACAAACACAAACTCGCCCGCCGCGTTGACCGAGCTCGGATCTCTCACCGTACGTTCCCCATCCAACGTCCCACCCTGTCCACCCCGTAGGCGGTAAACCCGTTCCCCCGCGCCACATCCCTGCACTCGGTTCACGTACACCAGGCCTCCTTCCCACACCGCCTCCCGCGTGCACCTTCATACACCGGGCCCACGCGCCCGCCAGCGCCCGTCTGCCCGGCGCCCGCCGCGTCTATAAATACACCCCCACCCCTCCTCTCCTCGCCCTTTCCTCAAAGGCACCCCTCTCCCGTTCCCCTTTCCCCTTCCTCGCGGCGGGGGCGAGCGCGCGGTCGATCTGCCCGGGGACCCGATCCGTTCGATTCCGTCGGGACCCAGCGGCCCAGCCGCCAAAAACACACTCCACTCCACGCGTCGCCCCGGGCCGGGGGGCTTGGTGCCGCGGGCGGGCTGCGGGGCCGCCGCGATCTGAAACCCTAGGCGGCGGCGGTCGGCGGCCGCTGCGGCGCCGGTTGGGGCCGAGATGGACGCGAGGTTCCCGTACTCGCCGGCCGAGGTGGCCAAGGTCCAGCTCGTGCAGTTCGGCATCCTCAGCCCCGACGAGATTGTAATACCCCTCCCCTTCCCCCCTCCGCCGCCGGCTCTCTTTGCATCTGTGGTTCGGGCGGGTCGAGGGTCGAGTTGAGTGGGGCGGGCGTAGTGCTGATGGACTCGTGTGATGGGTGTTTGCTAGCTAGCTTGCTAAGTTGGTCATGGACTTCAGAATTTGGTGCCAGGATTCTAATTGGGCACGCGTCTTGCTGTAATTGGCGGCGGGGCTGAGCGGGCTGAGCTTTGCTATCAGCTCGCCGGAGTCTGTCTTGCTGAATTCACACAATTAGAATGTCTACGGCCGTACAGGCTTTCATATTCCTAAAACTTGAGCATCCTTAAGGGGGAAAAAAGTGTGCTACTGCTGTCACTATGGAGACATTTGGTTATTTTTGCACGGAGCACTGCCCTGGCGTGGATTATGGTTAAGTCTGAACTTTGCACTGGAACAGTGGAGATGTATGGTTGAGTTTGAACTTAGCACTTGTGCTTTGTACTTCAATTTTGAGAAATACGAGGCACTAAAGTGCTGTTGTAACTTGTAAAGTGTGTTGTAGAGCTTCAACTTAGTAGGTTGTGGTTGCGTGACTTACTGTTTGCCATATCTATATACGTATATAGTGATGCAATCTATTTTGTATTCTTCAGATTCTGTCAAGTTCAACTGCAACTGAAACGGTTGTATGTCTGTACAAATATAGCACAAATTCCTTGTTACTTAGTACTAAAGTGACATTAATGATGAGTTTGACCATATTATTTGTTGGGCTCAACAGTAACGCTTCATTAAAAATTTAATCTGGTTCATATGTGGCATGTGAGGAACTGATTTCTGGGAATACAAAATCATGACTATTTATTCCTTTCTGCCTTTGTAGAGACAAATGTCGGTGATTCAAATAGAACATGCAGAGACAATGGAGAGGGGGAAGCCGAAGCCTGGTGGGCTCAGTGACCCTCGATTGGGGACTATTGATCGGAAAATCAAGTGTGAGACATGCATGGCAGGCATGGCGGAGTGTCCAGGCCACTTTGGACACCTTGAGCTTGCAAAGCCCATGTTCCACATTGGCTTCATTAAAACTGTGCTGTCCATTATGCGCTGCGTCTGCTTTAACTGCTCCAAGATCCTCGCGGATGAGGTACTGTTGGTTTTGGTTGTGTTGCAGTATGTGTTTGTATCCCGCTATTACTTGAAGGGGGTTATGATTTTAATTTGACGCATGGTAAACTGAAACTCTGAGAACCTTCATCGTTGTCGCTTTTTACTGTACTTAGCTCTGTTCATCATTATCACCTTTTCACTATGGATAGGGATGAACTTGTTGAGGTATCATTCTGGCATGTAAACTGCAATTATTTTACTTGTCCTTTATTGCCCCACAACCTAATATCTTTATTCTTTGTTCTATAATATGTTTGATGAAGCTTATTAACTGACATGCGTAAGTGTATAGTTTGCATTTATTGTATTAGCTCCTTAGCAAAAGCAAATTTGTGATCAGGACAATGGAACCTGGCCATGCACAAAGTTTCGAGTCTTTTACGTGTTCTGATTAATGTGTTCTCACATATCTACTCCCCCGGTTAAGATGCTTATCATGTTACCATTTATGTTGCCAAACCTTTGACATGCTATTTACCTTTATCCATTTTTTGTCATGCAGGATGATACCAAATTTAAGCAGGCTCTCAAAATCAGGAATCCAAAGAATAGATTGAAGAGAATATATGATGCTTGCAAGAGCAAAAAAGTCTGTGCAGGTGGTGATGACCTTGATGTTCAGGACCAGCATGATACTGACGAGCCTGTTAAGAAAAGAGGTGGTTGTGGTGCTCAGCAGCCAAATATTACAGTTGATGGTATGAAGATGGTTGCAGAGTTCAAAGCTCCAAAGAAGAAAAATGATGATCAGGATCAACTCCCCGAGCCAGTGGAGCGAAAGCAAATCCTCTCCGCTGAGAGGGTATTACTATAATCTCTACTCAATTCAGCTAGTCATTCTGCGAATGTTCTTGTAATCATGTGGTTTCTAACATGGCTTGTTTGGCTAGGTCCTTAACGTACTTAAGCGTATAAGTGATGAGGACTGCCTTCTGTTGGGTCTGAATCCCAAATTTGCCCGCCCTGATTGGATGATACTTCAAGTTCTTCCAATTCCTCCACCCCCTGTTAGACCATCTGTCATGATGGACACTTCTTCTAGAAGTGAGGTAAGCCTAATACCACTATAGTTATTATGTGTCTGATGGTTGTTGCAAGGATGAAGAATGCATCCTTCATAGCTCATTGCTATTCTTCTAATAAAGAGATTTGCTTCGGCCCCTGCCTTGAAGAAAACATTTTATAAGCTACTCACTATTATTCTTCTTGGTCTTACTACAGGATGATTTGACTCATCAATTAGCTATGATAATACGGCATAATGAGAATTTGAGGAGGCAAGAAAGAAATGGTGCTCCAGCTCACATTATAACAGAGTTTGCTCAGTTGTTGCAATTTCATATTGCGACGTACTTTGATAATGAACTTCCTGGTCAACCCAGGGTGAGTAGGTTAAAATGCTATTTTGTGTGTTTAACTTCTGGATATCAGGATAAGTTTACTGATCTTTATTTTTTGGTTGAATGCTCAGGCCACACAGCGTTCTGGAAGGCCTATCAAATCGATTTGCAGCAGGCTTAAAGCAAAAGAAGGCCGGATTAGAGGAAATTTGATGGGCAAGCGTGTTGATTTCTCGGCCCGTACTGTTATCACACCAGATCCAAATATAAACATTGATGAACTGGGAGTACCATGGAGTATTGCTTTAAATCTGACATATCCTGAAACAGTCACTCCATATAACATTGAGAGGTGAACCAGTTTGCTGTTATTGACAAATGTTATGTAACCACTGTGCTTTTTGCTGACCATTTGCAGCTAAATTCAATAATGTCAGGTTGAAGGAACTTGTGGAATATGGGCCTCACCCTCCCCCGGGGAAGACAGGTGCAAAGTACATCATCAGGGAAGATGGTCAGAGGCTTGATCTTCGGTATGTGAAGAAAAGCAGTGATCAGCATTTGGAGCTGGGTTACAAGGTGAGTATTAACTTCACTATAATTGTTGAAGGTGCTGCCTTCCTAAAAATCTCATTGTAAAATTGTTTTATGTTTAACTCATCTTTTGCCTGATTTCCCCAGGTCGAGAGGCACCTCAATGATGGAGATTTTGTTCTTTTCAACCGGCAACCAAGTCTTCATAAAATGTCTATCATGGGGCATCGCATCAAAATTATGCCCTACTCAACTTTCCGGTTGAACTTGTCTGTCACTTCACCATACAATGCTGATTTTGATGGGGATGAAATGAATATGCATGTCCCTCAGTCATTTGAGACCAGGGCAGAAGTTTTAGAGTTAATGATGGTGCCAAAATGCATCGTGTCCCCACAGTCAAATAGGCCTGTCATGGGTATTGTCCAGGACACACTGCTTGGGTGTCGTAAAATTACTAAAAGGGACACACTCATTGAAAAGGTAAATAAAAAAGGAAACCTATCTCATCTTTCCATTTGTACTCTGTTCAGTTTTGTGGCTCATTTTAATTTTATTCCAGGATGTATTTATGAACATCTTGATGTGGTGGCAAGACTTCGATGGAAAGATTCCTGCACCTGCCATTTTGAAACCTAGGCCTATTTGGACTGGGAAACAAGTTTTTAACTTGATTATCCCCAAGCAAATAAACTTAATTCGGTTTTCAGCCTGGCATTCGGAAACAGAAACAGGATTTATTACTCCTGGTGATACGATGGTCAGGATAGAGAAGGGAGAGCTTCTATCTGGTACACTTTGCAAAAAGAGTCTTGGAACAGGCTCTGGAAGTCTTATCCATGTCATTTGGTAAGTATGCTTCATCTAAGTTCTATGACTTGAAAGTTGCATGGGAATAAGAAGTTAAGAACTTTTGCCATTTCCATTTTTTAAGAAAATTCCATCTTATCTTGTCTTCTCAGGGAAGAGGTTGGTCCAGATGCTGCCCGCAAGTTCCTAGGTCATACGCAGTGGCTTGTCAACTATTGGCTTCTTCAGAATGGTTTCAGTATTGGAATTGGGGATACTATTGCTGATGCTGCCACCATGGAAAAGATTAATGAGACAATTTCTAAAGCTAAGAATGATGTGAAGGAGCTTATTAAACAAGCACAAGACAAGCAGTTGGAAGCTGAGCCAGGACGCACCATGATGGAATCATTTGAAAACAGAGTGAACCAGGTACTGTGTTTCTGTTTGCTTCTGTTATTGTTAGCCTTTGTTTAGGTCTGTCGCATAGGAGGAGTGTTTAGGTTGAGTTGTTTAACTAAAATCTATTCCCTTCGTGTTCCAGGTTCTCAACAAGGCTCGTGATGATGCTGGAAGCAGTGCTCAGAAGAGCTTATCTGAAAGCAACAATTTGAAGGCTATGGTCACTGCAGGCTCAAAAGGCAGTTTCATTAACATTTCACAAATGACTGCATGTGTCGGACAGCAGAATGTTGAGGGCAAGCGGATCCCATTTGGTTTCATTGATCGGACTCTTCCACATTTTACAAAAGATGACTTTGGTCCTGAAAGCCGTGGATTTGTGGAGAATTCTTACCTTCGAGGCTTAACACCACAGGAATTTTTCTTTCATGCTATGGGTGGTAGAGAAGGGCTTATAGATACTGCTGTCAAGACTTCTGAGACAGGATATATCCAGAGGAGACTTGTGAAGGCTATGGAGGACATAATGGTGAAATATGATGGTACTGTAAGAAATTCTCTGGGAGACGTCATTCAGTTCTTGTATGGGGAAGATGGCATGGACGCTGTTTGGATTGAATCTCAAAAATTGGACTCATTGAAGATGAAGAAGGCTGAGTTTGATAATGTATTCCGTTATGAGCTGGATGATGAGAACTGGAGGCCTAACTACATGCTGCCTGAACATGTTGATGATTTGAAGACCATACGCGAATTCAGAAATGTGTTTGAGGCAGAGGTTCAAAAGCTAGAAGCTGATCGGTTCCAGCTTGGGACTGAGATTGCCACAACTGGTGACAATGCATGGCCTATGCCTGTGAACCTCAAGCGACTTATCTGGAATGCCCAGAAGACATTCAAGATTGATTTTAGAAGACCTTCTGATATGCACCCAATGGAAATTGTGGAAGCGATAGATAAACTTCAAGAAAGATTAAAGGTTGTACCTGGTGATGATGCTATGAGCATTGAGGCTCAGAAGAATGCAACCTTGTTCTTCAATATCCTGCTTCGTAGCACATTTGCTAGCAAGAGAGTCTTGAAGGAATACAGGCTTACAAAGGAAGCTTTTGAATGGGTTATTGGTGAGATTGAATCTAGGTTCCTTCAGTCTTTGGTGGCCCCTGGTGAAATGATTGGATGTGTGGCTGCACAGTCCATTGGAGAACCAGCAACTCAGATGACTCTGAATACCTTCCATTATGCTGGTGTCAGTGCCAAGAATGTCACTCTTGGGGTTCCCAGGTTGAGAGAGATTATTAATGTTGCCAAGAAGATAAAGACTCCATCTTTGTCTGTTTACCTGAAGCCTGAGGTGAACAAGAAGAAAGAGTTGGCTAAGAATGTTCAGTGTGCTCTAGAGTACACCACACTGCGCAGTGTAACCCATGCCACTGAGATATGGTATGACCCGGATCCTCTAGGAACCATCATTGAAGAGGATGTGGAGTTTGTCCGGTCGTATTATGAAATGCCTGATGAAGATGTTGACCCGGATAAGATTTCTCCTTGGCTGCTGCGTATTGAGCTTAACCGTGAGATGATGGTTGATAAGAAGTTGAGCATGGCTGATATTGCTGAGAAGATCAACCGTGAATTTGATGATGACCTGTCGTGCATATTTAATGATGATAATGCTGATAAGCTCATCCTCCGTATCCGCATCACAAATGATGATGCTCCAAAGGGAGAAATACAAGATGAGTCAGCTGAGGATGATGTCTTCCTCAAGAAGATAGAGGGCAACATGTTGACAGAGATGGCCTTACGAGGCATTCCAGACATCAACAAAGTGTTCATCAAACACGGGAAGGTCAATAAATTTGAGCAAAACGATGGTTTCAAAGCAGATCAGGAGTGGATGCTTGATACAGAAGGTGTGAATCTCTTAGCTGTGATGTGTCATGAGGATGTCGATGCTACAAGAACAACAAGTAATCATTTGATTGAAGTGATCGAGGTTCTTGGAATTGAGGCTGTCCGTCGATCTCTCTTGGATGAGCTTCGGGTGGTTATATCTTTCGATGGTTCCTATGTGAACTACAGACATCTAGCCATTCTTTGTGATACAATGACATACAGAGGTCATCTAATGGCTATCACAAGGCATGGTATCAATCGTAATGACACTGGACCTCTTATGAGATGTTCCTTTGAAGAGACTGTTGACATCTTGCTTGATGCCGCTGTATATGCTGAATCTGACCACTTGAGAGGTGTCACGGAGAACATTATGCTTGGCCAGCTTGCTCCTATTGGTACTGGAGGCTGTTCATTATATCTGAATGACCAGATGTTGCAACAGGCAATAGAACTTCAACTACCAAGTTATGTCGAAGGTCTGGACTTCGGCATGACACCAGCACGATCTCCCATATCTGGGACACCCTATCATGAAGGAATGATGTCGCCAAGTTATCTGCTGAGTCCCAACATCAGGGCTTCCCCCATTAATACAGATGCTTCATTCTCACCATATGTTGGGCACATGGCATTCTCACCATTTCCATCACCAGGTGGCTACTCTCCATCATCAGGGGGATACAGTCCATCTTCTCCGGTTTTCACCCCAGAAAAAGGATATAGCCCTCTTTCTCCATCATACAGCCCTGCATCACCAAGTTACAGTCCCACCTCACCATCCTATACACCTGGCTCTCCCACCTATAGTCCTACAAGCCCAAATTACTCCCCAACAAGTCCAACATACTCGCCCACCAGTCCATCATACTCGCCCACATCTCCAAGCTACAGCCCAACATCTCCAAGTTACAGCCCAACATCACCAAGCTACAGCCCCACTTCACCAAGCTACAGCCCCACTTCGCCAGTTTATAGTCCAACCTCACCAGCATACAGCCCCACATCTCCCGCATACAGCCCTACATCTCCATCATACAGCCCCACATCGCCATCCTACAGCCCAACATCACCTTCATACAGCCCTACATCACCTTCATACAGCCCAACATCCCCTTCATACAGCCCGACATCCCCTTCATACAGCCCTACCTCCCCCTCATACAGCCCTACCTCCCCCTCCTACAGTCCAACGTCGCCTGCATACAGCCCTACCTCGCCTGGTTACAGCCCAACGTCACCGAGTTACAGCCCAACATCGCCAAGCTACAGTCCTACTTCGCCGAGCTACAATCCTTCATCAGCCAAGTACAGCCCTTCACATGCTTACTCTCCAAGCAGCCCAAGGATGACTCCATACAGTCAGACATCTCCAAACTACAGGTATGCCCAATTCTACAAAGATCTGTATCTGTGTGTTTAGCTTTGGCAAACAATAACAATCTTGCCTCGTTGGGTACTCTGTCCTTGCATAACTGTATTGAATGTTACTGTTTCTGTTTTCACAGTCCAACGTCACCGACTTACTCTCCTACATCACCATCGTATTCACAACCAAGTCCCTCGTACAGCCCAACGAGGTGAGTGCCGTTCAGATTTCTTCACCTGTGCTGCATCTTCAGATTTATGTTTGAACAGTGCTCCATTTCAGTACTGTTATTCTTCTGTCCCATCTTACACATTGCCTGACTTCTGCAGCCCGTTCAACACCTCTGGAGGACCTAGTCCAGACTACAGCCCAACCTCTCCAAATTACAGGCAAGCCATCGCAATACCAGGCATATCTCATCTTCCTATCATGAAAGGCGTTATTTGTGTTCTGACAAACCTAAATTTCCACTTTGCAGCCCAAGTGGAAGCTACTCGCCCACTGCACCCGGCTACTCCCCATCATCCACAGGGCAAGCAAACGACAAGGACGAGAGCACTCGTTGAAGCTGCTGAGAAAAGGGTTCTGCTGATGGCTGCATAGGAAGAAGGAACCTGCCACGCCTCGCTGCTCTTTTTTTCCCCTTAAGTTTTTATATGGTTGATGAACACTGAGAGGAACCTTGTTTCCTAGAGCCGCTAATAGCGGCGAGAGTTGTTTATCTATGGTCCCATGTAACGAGTTAAATGCTGAACTTTGCTAGCTTCTGAGCTGCTCCTTGCTAAGTGGCCCGTGGGGTGGCTGTTCAGAACAACATGTTTGGTAGTGATAAGATCTTGGCGGGATTATGCTATGCCTATTCATGTACGCCGTCAGAGCTGATTTTGTCGTTGTAATGTAGGTGTTCCGGATGACCCACGCAGTGTTTTTGGCATTTCAGGAGCTTGTATTGTGTTCCTCTGGTAAATTTCTATTTGTCTGGAATGTGCTCAACTTCTTGGAGGGTGTGTGTACCATCGAGGTCGTTGGATTAAATTTCACATGTAGTGGGCTGCATTTAGGCCCACCCAAACAATGGGAAAGTTGTACTTGCGTTGTTGTAGGAAAAAGTAGTCCTTTTTACCTTTTGAATTTTGGATCGAGTTCGTGTTTTCTTCTTGGATAATAAAATTATCCGTCTGGACTCTTCGGACTCGCGATACTGGACATGTGACCTTCCTCGCTATTTTCATAGGTGGTTTTCTATTTCCTTTTAAGTTTATTTTGACTGAATTTTTGAAAAATTATAGTAAACCATAGAAAAAAATAAAATGAAAAATCTAGTATAAAGTTTTTCTGTAGTTTTAGATATATTTCTATAATTAATTTATAGCTACAGCTTCCTTGGTCTAATTATGGTGACATTTCTATGGTGGACTAAAAGTTGCATTCTCATTAGATCATGTATGTCCGAGTTATAGATTTGTCTAGGTTTATCTATAGATTTATCTAGATTTATATAGATAAATCTATAAACCAGTCGTACATGATCCAAAGAGCATGAAATTTTTTACAACAACTCAAGCATATAATGATTAATCCACTATAAAAATTTCACCATAATTGGATCACGGAAACTGCAGCTATGAATTAATTATAGAAAAGTATATATATCTAAAGCTACACCAAAAATTTTATACTAAATTATACCATATCATATGTTCACTACATAGATCTTCTCATGTGGATCCCAACAAAATTGGAATTTTCATTTTATGATTTTTTTGATTTACTATAATTTTTCAAAGATTCAGCCAAAATAAATATAAAAGAAAAATAGAAAAACCACCTAGAAAACAGCGAGGGAGGTCATGTATCCGGTATCACGAGTCAGAGGAGTCCAGAGTCAAAGGAGTCCAGACGGATGATTTTATTATCCAGAGAGGAAACATGGACTTGGTCCAAAGTTCAGAGAAGTAAAAAGTATACTTTGGCTTGCTTTTTTTTTTGTTACATCTTCTTTTGAAAAGAATTTTTCTATCAACTTTGATTATTTTTATTGGAATCTAAATTTCTAATTATGTACTCTCTCCATCCCATCAATCTATTTCTGTTACTTGGGGGTTTTCTTTTATTGTTACCTGGGGGATTGCCACAAATCTATTTCTGTTGACCCTACATTTTTCTTACTGGTGGACCACCAATTAGCAAAATAACAGCTACATACTAGCCTTGCAGTCGGGTTAAGAAGAAAAACACTCAGCTACACGTCTACAACACTGCTGGCGTCAAACCGGCCACCTCATCCTCTTCCAAATAGTATGACGTGTGCGATAGAAAAGAAAGGAAAAGAAATGGCGCGACATGCATGTTTATTATCAGCATCTCTACATGCAGGATTACGTACGTGGGCAAATTTCTAGATGACTGAGGTGGATTATTTTTTTAGATGGCTGACGTGAATTTTTTTTCTAGATGGCTGACGTGGATTGCTGGTACGTACACAAGCAAACATGAAACACGCATGCAACTAACGCTGCTGCGGCGAACAAGTGTGTGGCCGTAGATGAGAGTCACACTTGTGTTCAGAATTCAAATCAAAACCATTCAACACACGCATCATCAGTGGTGCTAATGCTTCAACCTCAACTGCTGTACGTTTAGCTGACTAGTACAATCTAGCTTAGTGATAAACCGGATGCTTCGTTGCATGTAGCCATGTAGGCTAGCTGTGTAGGACCTCTGTGTAGTAGTACAAGTGTTGCTGTCCCCAACTGCCAACCCAAAGAGCCCCAGCCCCATGTCCAATAATCCAACCGTGTGGCATCGTCGTCACCAACTGCCGGCCGGCATTGTGCTCCTGGGGGAACCTGCCACGTGTGCCGGGCCCACCTGCATTATTCCGGCCATTAGTGCCAGCACTACTAGACCCGCTGACCTTTTTCCTGAAACCTATTCACGAAGTCAACACGCCACTGTGGGACCTTGTTGTTTCCTTCACTACTACTACTAGTTCATGGCACCTTCGTGTTTACTTCAGATTTTTCTTTTTTTTTCTTTTTGAAGGGAAGTTGATGGTGAGATTGTCCATGGTAGCCGTCCATTGCGGGACTCGTCAACCGGGGGCAACCAGCAGCTACCGTATCTGCCCCTGATAAGCCTCTAGCAATCAAGAGATTTGCTCATTTTTTCGCCAAGAAAAGGGAGATTTGCTCATTTGCAGGACAGCTTAACTGTACTGAGTGGAAGACACAAGTGCCACGTATGGGCATTGTTCATAGTCATTTTACAATTCATTTACAAACTTATCTTAGATATGATTTAATTTTTTAAGTCACATCGTCATCATTTACAAATTGTAACATTGTGGGTAGGTTCTATCTGGTCACAGATGGTGCCTGTAGTTTTGCCTGCTGGCAAATCAATCACGAGTAGGACCGACGCTAGAAGAAATCACTAAAAACAAGATCATGATCAATTGAAACTTGGCCAAGTGTGGTTGGCTATTGTATCAGTTGCTCCATCATCCTGAAATTATAAGGTTTATTCGTCTCATTAATGATAAACTCTTGTCAATAATTACTCTACTCATGTATAACTTTTGTGAGATAAATTTGGTGCAATTAGGTTCCGCAACAAAATGCTGTTATTATATACTTATTTAAAAGGTCACTTAATTTTGATTATAATCTTATACCATATAAAGGAAATATTAATGAGCAATAGTTAGTTTCAAACGAGGGAGTCTCTTGTGAATGAACCCATTCCGCAACCAAGAGATCCGCGGTATGGCTTAACACATGTACTTAGTGGAAGGCGCAGGTGCCACACTTTGCTCTTCTTGGTCAACCTCCAATTCTTCGAATACTTATCTTCAACACCGGTTTATTTTAGCATCAACGACAATCCTGTCTCCATCAACAACTTGGCATAGTGGCAAGTTGTAACATACTAGGTAGGTTCTATCTGGTTCACATGTGATGCTAACGCGTATAGTTTTGCCCAACAACTAGCTTATGACTTCCACAAGAAAGTGGAGAAACGAGGCCATGATCAAAAGAAAACTTTACCCAGGTGACCACGGAATGAACCAGATGAACCACACACACAAAAAAAAGTTGCTGCTCACACGTGAGAAAGGAAAAAAAAAAGAGCTTTGTTCGTTCAGACAAGCAGACGTGATAGGCGATCGATTTGAATGATCTGGACGAGTGCTGAACATTCGCGCCATTTCTCCCAGCGCCACTGAATATACGTGCATATGCTTCTCACATGCTGCTGCTGATTCTTGGAAAGGGAAAAAAAAGCAAAAGGTGAAACGGCCAGCTTTCCCGCCACTAAGCAGACGACCTGAGCAGGATTTTGCATGGCCAGGAGAGATCAGAGCGTGCCCATCATGTCACCAGGTCATCACCAATCCCAAGTTGGCTACAACTCCGCCCAACCTCAGGTTTCCAAAGGCTCTACCCCACCCCAATCAACCTAGCGCCGCCGTGGCGCGCCACGTCGGACGCGTGGCGGACACGTCACGCGCACGGGCCAGTCGGGCATTGACAAGTCAGCAGCGGGACCGCCCGGTTTGTGGGACCAGGGATAAGCATAATTATTGTCCTCTCAGGAGCTGGGCTGATCATGGTTATGATGTGGGGGGGTTTAGTGGATGAGACCTCATGCTGTCTGGGATCTTTGAATGTTTGTGTGGCTGAAGAGGGGAATAATTGGCTGATGGGTGGTGTGTGTGAGATGCAGTGCAAATGAAGTTGATGTTGCCTCTGTTGTGATGTGTCGGCCTGAAATCGCCTTCCTGATTGGAAAAATGGCAACTTTTTCAGAGGAAAATGCTGACTGGCAGTTTGACAAAGGCCATGACCAGGGGATGTGTTTGGTGTTCAGTTGATTTGTACCTCTTGTCATGCGTGCTAAAATGGTGATGGATGTCTAGCACTGCAGACAAAGCATTTTAGTTGTTTTTAATCGTAAAGTATTGAATCTTTTCTCTCGTTTTTCTTCTCTGTCCGTTGCGAAAATGCTGGCCATTCATCAGCACACCGCTTACCAGGGAGCCCACATAATCTTTTAAGGACAACTGATTGCATGCCTCGCGTTGACACATCCCTTTCATTATCCTGGCAACAAAAGGAAAAACAAGTAACATGCATTTGCTAAACTCCACTGACCTCAAAAGTTTAAATCTTGTGGCTTTGACTTATTCCCATCAATTAGTCACTCTATTATTGAGGCCTTGTCTTTGTGCATTTGCACTGAACGTTGCACTCACATGGATCCTCGTTTTTTTAGAAGAGAGAGGAGGAGAGGGCGGGTGCGGGTGCTGGGGGGGGGGGGGGGGGGGGAGGGGTGTTAAGGTATACAAAAATCAGATTAAGGGTGGTTTTGGCAACTTTGTGGCAAATATTAATGTAGATGTCCATGAACCAACTATGAACATGACGTCTCAAGTTTATGGATAAATTTTGAGTTGGAAACATATACAAAATTTGAGCTCAGAGTTTCTTTGCCGACTTTGATGATAATAAAAAAACAAATATGTACTCAAACTAACTCTGAACATTAGAAACTCACAAGGATCCACGTTTTTCAGGAGGGCTTTATGAAGGTTCATAATAAAAGTTGAGTTGAAGAAGATATAGAAAGAAAATCAATTCAGACTTAGAGTTGTGTGCCGCCTTGTGATAAATATAAGAATATAGACCCAAACCGGCCCTGCTATAAAGTATAAATACAAATATAGACTGAACCAACTTCTTGATAAATAAACAATTGATCTACACTCAATCATGATTAATCAAGCGTCACGGAGTACATCATTAGAATGCAGCTGGAATCTGATTTAGTGTAATCGCAGTTTGAACTTTGCATGCTTATCCCACAATATTTCTTTACTTTCTAGAGGATTTTTTCATCGATGCGCAGTCACAAAAAATTAAATTAAATAAATACTTGATTAGTCTAAATACAGGGTTCTAAGAAAATGTGAGCTGAAACTGCAATGTTAAACAAAATAATCATCTAGAAACAACTGAAGCGTTACTACAGATGCAAACAGAAATATAGAAAATTAATGAGTTAAATAGAATGAACCAGCCGCGAATGGGAGATGGTTACATGATAAGTGATATCAATCCAAAATCATAACATGACAGAATTGGCATCCTTGAGCAGATATCCTACATATCGCTAAAAGCCATCATGCTTTTCCATCATGCCCTTGTCTTTTAGTGCTTGTTCTGTGGTAATTACACGATAGCAGTACAAACATCCATCATCTTTGTCCAAGATGCGACAGCCTTGATGTGCTTTCAACGCATAAAAACTCTGTTATGATGTCAATAGAAAGTCTTAGGTAAAAGGAGTCAAATTTGTAATGGTGTTCAATTGGAATATATCCTACCGCTGCAAAGTGAATTTGATAAAGGGTGAAGCCTTTCAATGTATATACCATATTACAGTTGCTCTGTTAGAGGCCAATAATACGTTGAAGTGGTTTGCTTTGTCATCTATTGTGCGATGCATGAGAATATTCCATGGCTGTCTAATTGTTAAGACAAAAATTGGTTTCCTTCAGATTTCATATATTTGTCAGATGTCCTGAGATCCAACCAAAAGTTCCACGAATGATCTGTCTGAATTGAGAGCTACAGTTTCAGTAATCCTGCACATACTGTTTAAGCTTATAGGTTCCATGAGCCTAGTTCTTGAATATATGCTGTCCCAAATTTGAAAAGATGTAATTTGGCTGCAATACAGAACATATTGTAGTTCTGTTACACACTTACATTATGATGGAAACTAGGTTGAGGCAGGAATAAAAACTACTACTTGTTCTAAAATGATGGAAACTAGGCTTCAGCTCTGTACAGGGGAAAATACCATCACCGTTTTTCATTATCCATAACAATTACTAAAATCATATATTGTTGTTGCTTAGAGTAGCACATACTTATTATCCTAATCAACTGAAGGCTTTGAATCAAGATAGAAAGTTTATTGTAAATATGCCCTACTTATGCGCAATATCCTAACCCACAACCTCTAGAATAGGCTGATCTGTGATACATGATTTTGGAAAAGCTGGAGGATGAACAGCTAATTGAAAATAAAAATAAAAATGAAACAGTTAGAGGACAAATTCTTCCATTACTGAAGACAGTCCCAAATAGCAAGTCTGCTAAGAAGAGTTCTCCCCTATATTTAGCTTTGTCTACAGTATCTACATTATACGCCAGGAATATGAGCAACAACAATGTCCTAACAATAGTGAAGCCTTCTCCTGCCATTGGTTGTTGCCAAAATCAACTTGTGCTGCTTGTCTACCTCCTTGATTGTTTCAAATCCTTGAGAAAATATGCTGTGCTAACTGGCCCCCATTTTTTGCTCCTTTCAGATGTTCTGTTGCGCACTTTGTGCAGGATTGGTTGATCACGTTGTATTATTATCTAGTAGAACACAACAAATGTACAATGTTTTAATTTTGATGGTTGCAACAACTTGCATTAATATCTGATATGGAGTACTACCAAGTGGATGATGTATATGCTTTAGGGCTCGAAATATTAATGCGAGGGTGACCAGTTGTTGCGACTGGTGGTAAATTTTCAGGTCATCTAAATAGAACAAGGTAACTTCATTTTTTTATGAATCATCTAAAACATGGCATCATTTTTTTTCTCTTAGTAGTTGATTTATCCCTTTTCAGGGATTCCAAATTTATTTGCGTTCTCATGCATACATTTAAATTTTTGTCTAGGAATAAATTTGGGATAAGTCTCTTATTTTGATGATATACTTTTTTTTAGAAACACATGAATATAGCTGCTATTGTAAATTCGAAATCCACTCATTTAGAATAACACTAATAATAACACCTAAGACTACCTTTAAAGAGTATGTTAAAGATCATTACCAAAAGGAAGGTGTCATGGTGCCAATTGTCATGGTCTCTTAGAAAAATATGAAGCCACAACGCTTTATTGTTATAAATGCGTGCTATTTGGTGGAGGTGAGATGTGAATTTTTTTTTCTTTTGCTCGTTTTCTTATTATGTACTGATAGTGCATGTGAATGTGATGGAGATCCCTCCTATTAAGCTTTGACTTCCAAAGTACCAAATATATTTGTTAATTGCCATTGATTACACCAATCATGCAGTATAGGCAAATCATAGAGCCGACATCCTATCTGGAATATGTCGGCTAGGTTATCCCGTAGTGAAGCTAGATAGTGTCCTTGGGGAAGAGCTAGCGGACCAGAGTTCGAATCCTAGTTCCTCATATTTGTTCAGGAGGGGTATTTAATACCTCCCCATAGCCCACATCATTTTTATCACATTACATTCTAGAACATATGTGATTTAAAGAAACATATGAAGATTTACAATTTCTTTCAGTTCAGAATTTGGAGCTAGCTGTTGATGGATGGCACACTATGCATTATATCTTTAAACACCTTCTAATACCGCCATTTGTATCTCCACTTGACACGTATGTTTTCATTTCAAGATGCCAGGACACATCACTATGTATGAGAACAGCGAAGTTTCCGAGAATGAGCCAATCAAGTCTCCATCTCTTGATTTCTTATTTCCATGCAGTTTGAGTGTCAAGCTTTACCCTATTAGTATATACCAGAAAATCTTCAGAAGAAACCTAATCCTGCAATGCAAACATACTGATCCAAACAGTATGTGAGAAATTGCATTGCAAACGAGCCACTTGCTTCTGTAATGACACAATGACTGATTGCGAGCACCTTCGGAGAAGGTTGCAACATTTTTTTAAGTAATGCTAGGAACTCTAGCATTCACTTAGAAGAGGAAATCAGCACCTGGGTTTGAGCCCTGATGTGTGGTGTTCAATTGTACAGTACCTTCTGTTACGAACTGAGCAATCGCTCGGACCCGGGACTCTGGTTCCATTGAAAGCAAAACCAGTTATTATCAGATAGAGCCATAAAAGGAAAAGGAAGATCTCAAAGGTAGTCATCGGATTTCTAAAGTTTCAGTGTTCACAAATAGGGCCTGCCACTCACAACATGTTCTACCACTACAGTTTTCACAGATTCATTGTATCTTTCATATCAGGTGCGTGTCATGAGGAGCAGTTCAATAATGCAGCATAGCAAATGACATTGCCTGGGATCTAAGCATCCTAACTTTTATCATTGTACAGTTCTAGTTGTCTTGACCCTATCAAATGAAAATAACAACTTTGTACACATTGCGAGCTAGCAATGCAGCCAGATGCTACCAATAATTGTCATAATCTGACTTATGTAGACTGTAACTGTATCTGCAGGAAAGAAAGGCATTCAGTGGGTTGCAGGGTTTGAACATGATGTCA